>NW_027206390.1:0-587500 GCF_024711535.1 Dipodomys merriami
TCCTGCCTTATTGCTCTAACTAGAAATTCCAGTACTATATTGCAGAGGAGTGGAGAGAGTGAACATCCTTCTCTCATTCTTGATTTTAGAGGGAATGGTTTTAACTTTTCACCATTAAATACATGCTGGCTGTAGGTCTGTCTATATTATATATGCCTATATTATATTGACGAATGTCCCATATATTCCTGGACTCTCCAGAGCTTTCATCATAAAGCGGTGTTGGATCTTGTCAAATGTTTTCCCCCATATATTGTGATGACCATGTGGTTCTTTTCCTTGCCTATTGTATATATAGAGCACATATTTGGAGTCACTCATCAGTTATAGGGCATCTGGGTTTTTCTCAGGTTTGGCTATTAAGAAAAGTATTGTAATGAACATGGATGTATAAGTACATTTATTGTCTTATGACTTTCATTCCTTCAGATAGATGCCTAAGTGTGAGCCAAATGATGATAACTTATACATGTAATCTTACTCAGGAGGCTAAGATATGGAGGATCACAGTTCAAAGACAACCTGCCTAAGAAAGTTTGCTAGACTCCATCTTGAAAATGACCAGCATAAAGCAGAGCTGGAGGTGTGGCCCAGCATAAAGCAGAGCTGGAGGTGTAGCTCCAGTGGGAGAGCACCAGCCTAGCAAGTTCAAGGCTCTAAATTCAATACCTACTCCCACTAACAATATTCAATAAATAAAATACCCAATCATGACATGGTTGCAGCATACAGTACTATTTTTTTTGAGGAAATCAATTTAGGCTTATTTACATAGTAGTTGCACTAATTTGCATTCCTACAAACAGGACTCTTTTCTCTTGGCATCCTCATATGCTATGTGATGTTGTTTCTGCTCTAGCCATATTGGCTGGAGTGGGATGAAATCTCTGTCATTTTGATTTGCATTTCTTTATGGCCAGGGACGTTATGCATTTCTTTATGTATTTATTGGTCGTTTGTTCTTCTTACCCCAAGAATGATCTGTTCAGCACTTTTGCCCATTTTTGTTCTTGAAGAGTTCAGTGTTTTGAGTTTTATGTATATACTGTATATTCTGTATTATGTATATTCTTCGTCAGATGAATAATTGCTTTAGATTTTCTCCCATACAGTAGGTTGTCCCTTTAGCCTTTAGAGACATTGTTGTGTAAAAGCTTTTTAGTTTAATATAATTTTATTTGTCAATACTTGCCCTTATTTGTTGAGCTATTGAATTTCTAATCAGGAAGTCACTACCTATGCCAATGCATTCCAGTATTTTGACTACGACTAGTAGTTTCAAAGTTTCAGGTCTTACATTAAAATTCTTGATTCACTTTTAATTGACGTTAGGAGAGAGAGAGAAAGAGAGAGAGGAGGGGAGAGAGAGAGGGAAAGAGATCTGGTTTCAGTCTGCTGCATGAAGAAAGCTAGTTTTTCCAGCACCATTTCTTGAAAAGTCTGTCTTTTCTCTGATACATGCTTTGAGATCCTTTGTCAGAAATCAGATTGTGGTAGCAGCATTTCTGGGCATTCTATTCAGTAATCTTCATGTCTATTTTGGGGCCAGTTGCTTGCTATTTTTGTTCCTATGTCTTTGTAATATAATTTGAAGTGAGGTATCATGATACCTTCAACTTTGTTTTAGTTTTGTTCAGGATTGCATTGGATATTTGCTATATTTGTAGTATTGATTTTTTTTCTGTTTCTGTGAGTAATGATATTGAGATTTTGGTAGGAATTTCATTATCTGCAAACATTGCTTTCCTTAATATAGCCATTTTCTTTATATTAATTCTGTATATTCAGCAACAAGGGATGCCTTTCTATCTTCTAGTGTCTTTTAAAAATTTCTTCTTCAATGTTTCATGCTTTTAAGTATAGAAATCTTTCACCTTTGTTAAATTTATTCATAGAAAAAATTGAAACTATTGGGAAATGGAATTATTCTCCTATTTTTCTGTTGATGTACAGAATAGTTATTGGTTTTTTAATGCTGACTTTATATTCTGCTATATTACAAAAGAGGTGGAACTTTAAGGTGCTTTAAGTATAGAATCGTATCATCTGAAAATAACAATACTTTATTTCTTCCTTCCCTATTTGAATCCCTTTTGTTTCTTCTTGTGCTTTGTTGCTCTGGCTAGGATTCCAGTGCTATTGTGAATAGAAATAAAGGGAATAGACTGAATGTCTTGTATTGTTCTTGACTTTAGAAAAAAATATTTCAGTTCTGCCTTCATTTACTATGACGTTGACAATATAGGCTTGTCAAATATAGCATTTATTATATTGAGGAACATTGCCTAAACTCATAGTTTCTCCAGAGCTTTTGTCATGAAAAGATGTTGAATTTTTGTCAAAGGATATTTCTGCCTGAATTAAGATGATAATAGGATTCCTTGAGTCTGTTCATATGTGATATTGCATTTATTGATGTAAGTATGTTGATCCACTAACCTTGAGTATCTAGAATATAGCAATTTGGTCATAGGATATAATCTTTTTGATGTATTGCATTTGGCATGCAAATTTTTTTGGGAATTTCTACATCTATGTTCATCATAGAGATTGGGTCTATAAATCTCTTTTTGTTGTATCCTGTCTAGTTTTAGAATAAGTGGAATACTGGCTTCATATGATGAGTTTGTGCCACGGACCGGCTCTGTCGGGACGACAGAGGATACCTAGTGGAGGTAACTGGAACAGGTGGGGAGATGGCAAACACAACTCACACACAAGAGGAGTGAATGCTGAGTGCGATTTATTGCAGAGGATAACAAGCTTTTATAGCAAAAGTCTCCATGAGAAAGGGCAAAAGGTTACACAATCTTGCTGCAAGGCTTCATTCTTGGGTGGTCACCAGCTGGTCACCTGATCTTGTTTTTTGGATGAGGAGCTATGACGATAGGCACTTGTTTTCGGCTTTAGCTCTACTTTTAAGAAATACAATTGGTTTCGATGTTTATCATCTATTAACCATTAACCAGAGCATATGGGCAAGGTGCTGGACAGAAAGGCATGAACTCTAGTACTTTATTGTTACTTTTGTTTAGTTTTGTACTTTATGCGTTTCAAATCTTTTCTAAGCAATTGTGATCCTTTGTCATTCTTTAGAGGGTCCCCAATTTGTGGCCAAAATCATGATATTCAGTATACTTAGTTAAATCTGGCCATATATCAAATTTAAGTTCATAGTGTCTTTTCTGTAACCCTTTCACATAATCATTTACTCTTTTCCATAGTGGCCTTAACTGTCTCATAAGATCTTTCTTATTCCTTCTTTGATAGTAAGCACCAAGGAGGTCTAGATCTAACAAGTCTCTCAGTAAATGAAAGAGAGTAATAGGAATTTCTTTCTCCTAAGTAGTTTTCCCAACGGTTGCCATCCTTATCATACACACCTGTAAAAGGCTATGGATCTGGGGGAAGTCTTTGGGGTCCTCTACATAATGGAGGATCCCACCATTTTCCTCTGATAAGCCATTGTCACCTTTCATCTATCAACCTTTTAGGGATCTTTTTTAGCTTTTGGTCCAAATATCCCTCTGCATCTTTTTTATCTACAGGGTATCTATATGAGTCTATTGTATATGCTTTAAGATTAAAAGGAAGTCTCCAATAGCCATACATTCTTTTTGCTCTAGCCGTGCCTACAGCTTCTTGTAAATTTCTTACAAACAATTCCTTCTGCTGAAGTGACGTGATGAAACCCCCAATACTTTTATATTTACTTATGACTTGTCTAATACCCTCCATAAGAGGGGTTTTTAGGGTAGCACTTAAGTCTGGTGAGTTAGTCATAATCTCAGGACACTCATCAGATGTTGGAATCATCAACACTTCCAAGAAAGAGCCTTGAATAAGGGAACGTTGAGCATGAGTAAGTAGAACAAGCAGCAAGAACAGTAAAAGATTAATAGGCACTCCTATACAGCGAAGAAAAGAAAAACAGAAACAGAAAGACATCTTTCCCAGGGGCTTGCCAGCCTTTCCAGGAGGTAGGCCTCTTTGAAGCCCCATTCTTTGATGTAGACTTCAGTGAAGTCCCATTCTCAGAGATAGGCCTCTTTGAAGCCCCATTCTCTGAGGTAGACTTCGGTGAAGTCCCGTTCTCAGAGGTAGACCTCTTTGAAGCCCCATTCTCTGAGGTAGACTTTGGTGAAGTCCCATTCTCAGAGGTAGGCTTCTGTGAAGCCCCATTCTCAGGTCTGAAAGCAGGTGTTCCATGCTAAGCAGACTCCACCGGAGTAGGCGTGGCAAGTTTGAAAGTATTTTTTCCCCTCTACTCATGGAAAATTTTGAGTATTTATGCTTGTTTTTCTTTAAAGGTCTGGTCAAATTCAGCACTGAATTATATGATCCTAGACGTTTTGTGGTCAGGAGAATTTTATTACTGCTTCATTCTCATTCCTTATAGATCTATTTAAGTGATTTATATTTTCTTGTTTGAATTTTGGTAGTTCAAGTACCTCTAGAAATGTGTGTCTTCCTTTGGGATTGTCCAGTTTACTTGAATATAAGCTTTCAAATATTCCCTCACTATCCTCATTATTTCTTTTCTTTATTATTTTTGGTTTTTTTTGGGTCCAGTCATGAGGCCTGAACTCTAGGCCTGGGCACTGTCCTTCAGCTCTTCAGCTCAAGGCTAGAGCCCTACCACTTGAGCCACAGTGCCACTTCCGGCTTTTTTCCTTTTGCTTATGTGGTGCTAAGGAATCGAACCCAGGATCTCAGGTATGCAAGGCAAGACGCTCTACCACTGAGCCACCTTCCCAGCCCATTATGCTCATTATTTCATTGATGTGTGTGTTATCCCTTTTTGTTTTTTTGTTCTTTTTTATTGTGAAAATACTGTTGAGAGGGGTTACAATTACATGGGCAAGATAATGAGAACATTTCTTTTTTCTTTCTTTTTTTTGGGGGGGGGGTCCGGTCATGGGGCCTGAACTCTGGGCCTGGGCGCTGTCCCTCAGCTCTTCAGCTCAAGGCTAACGCTCTACCACTTGAGCCACAGCGCCACTTCCAGATTTTTTCTTTTTGTTTATGTGGTGCTGAGGAATCAAATCCAGGGCCTCAGGCATGCAAGGCAAATGCTCTACCACTGAGCCACCTTCCCAGCCCCAATGAGTACATTTCTTATCAAGCATCGTAGCCTTCTCCTTTGTTTCCCCTTCCCATCCTTTCCCATCCTTCCCTCACCCCCCTCACCCAATCCTCCCCACTCTCCCCGCTCCCACCCACCAAAGTTGTAAAGTTCATTTTCGACATAACAATTTGTATGTCTCATTGTTGCAATGGGTCCTCCTGTATCCCTATTTAAATGATTTGTTTTTTCCCTTCCCCTCCACAAATTATAACAATATCAAATACAGTGAAAGCAGATGTTATACCGTGGGGAAGGGACATACAAAACAACAAAGAAATCATCTTATAAATGTGTTAGAAACAATTGCATGAAAGAAAAAAATACATTTGAATACCTATCTTAGAGTTCATTTCCATAACAGCAACCTATCTGATCTTTTCTGTTTGACTCAGACATACACTAGGAATTGAAAATAGAGAAAACCATGGGACCTATGTTTCTTTGGGTCTGGCTTACTTCACTTAATATAATTTTTTCCAAGTCTTTCTATTTCCTAACAAATGAGACAATGTCATTCTTTCTTATGGAGGCATAGTATTCCATTGTGTATACATACCACATTTTCTGGATCCATTCATCTACTGAGGGGCATAGGGTTGGTTCCATATCTTAGCTATGGTAAATAAGGCTGCAATAAACATAGTCGTGCTGGTAGATTTAGTGTGGTCTGGTTTGTGAGCATTTGGGTAAATGCCCAAAAGTAGGATTGCTGGGTCATAGGGGAGCTCTATGTGGAGTCTTTTGAGGAACGTGCATATTACTTTCCAAAGTGGTTGAACAAGTTTACACTCACACCAACAATTTTATTCATTTGAGCCTGTTCCCGCCTTCCTTTAGTCAGCTTAGCTGAAGGTTTATGTATCGTTTTTTATCTTTTAAATCTCCAACTTCTTGTATAAATTGTTCTATTTTTATTCAAGTAGCCATGTGTGGGTGTGGTGGCATGTGTGCACACAATCGTACATGTGTGCACATGTACTAGTCCCAAAGGTTGAACTCAGGACCTGGGTGTTGTCCTTTACCTTTTTCATTCAAGGCTTGTGTTCTACCACTTGATCCACAGCTTCAATTCTGGCTTTTGGTGGTTAACTGGATATAAAAATCTCACAGATTTTCCTGCCTAGGCTGGCTTTGAACCATGATTCTCAGATCTCAGCCTCCTGAGTAGCTAAGATTACAGATGTGAGCTACAGGTACCCAGTTCATAGGCTTATATAAATTTGTTTAAGACATGAGAAAAAGAAAATTACCTCCCAAAGTTTTCAGTTCCTCACTTCCAGATCATGACCATGGTTTGCATTTCTTTTATTTTTTTTTGGGTCCGGTCGTGGGCCTTTAACTCTGGGCCTGAGTGCTGTCCCTCAGTTCTTCAGCTCAAGGCTAGCACTCTACCACTTGAGCCACAGCACCACTTCAGGCTTTTTTCTTTTTGCTTATGTGGTGCTGAGGAATCGAACCCAGGGCCTTATGCATGCAAAGCAAGTGCTATACCACTGAGCTACCTTCATTTCTCAGTGAGAATTGCATCAACAGGAAGAAAACTTCACAAGCTCTCATCACATCTCATCTGTCCACATCTGAGCTATGCACTCGGCCTCCTCTTCTGTGCATTCAGGAAATCTCCATGATCTTAGATAAATCCAGTCCTTCCACTCATGTATCAGATCCAATCCCCTCTTGCTTATTCAAGAACATTACTCTGCTCCCTCTCTTCTTCCTTTCCTGTGCCATCAATTTTCTCTTGCTCAGTAGCATGAAACACCTCTCATTTCAAAAACCCTTTTAGAGTGTACTTCTCTTTTTAGAAAACCATCCCAATTCTCTGCTCACTTATATACTCTTCCTTATACACCTCACTTATACTCTTCCTTCTCAATGTATTATCTAATTCTTTTTAGACACTGTTCATAGTTGATTTTTGCCCCAATGTTTTAGTAGAATTGGAAAGTCACCAATAAGCTTCAAGTTGCTAATAGTTCTCATCTATTTCCCCTTCACCATCAGTTCACATCTCTGGAAGCTCCTGCTTAATCACCTCAATTATTCTTTTTTTAATAATTTTTTATTGTGAAAATATTGTACAGAGGGGTTACAGTTACATGAGCCAGGTAATGAATACATTTCTTATCAAGCATTGTTGCCTCCTCCTTTGTTTTTCCCCTACCATCCCTTCCCTCCCACATCTACAACTACACTTCCCTGTAGCTGACCTTCACCTACATTATACTTCCCTTGTCCCCTTTATCTCATCCCCTAAATAATTGGAAATTTCTACTTATTATTCTACAGACAGCTACCTTTTCTACTTAGACTCAGTTCCTTTTGACCTTATCCAACCTTTTGGCTTTTTGATACCACTACTAACCAGGTGACTTCCAAAATCTGTATCCTTAAATCCAATTTATGGGTCAGTCATCAATTCAACATCTCCACCCAGGTGCTCAGCCTAACATATCAATAGAACTCCAGTTCTATAGCTCCAGTTCCTTTTCCTCAATAGAAGACTCCTCTAGGATTAGCAGCATAGGGAAACAAGATTTACCTTGACCTTTTTATGTCTCTTGCTCTATACTCTAAGCATCTGTTACAACATTTCATGATATATTTTCAAAATGAAAAATACAAAATAAGAAACAGGAATCAGACAAGAATAGTTGCCTAAACTAATGCTGCTGTTTATATATAGGAAAACAGGAAAAAATGAGCATAGGATAATGAAGTTTCTGGCAGTAAATTATCTGGAACATGGTGGCTAAATGGACTTATGAAGAAGTGGGAAAAGTCATAATGATTGCAGATTCTGACTTAAAAATCACCATGGACACTGATGACATTGAGATAGGAAATATATGAAAGAATATAATTTTAAGGAAAAGGAAATAAATAAGAGGTCTAATTTGAGTGTATTGCAAGCTCATGTCTACTAAATAGTAAGAAGCAAATGGAATAAATGTTCACATAATATAAATACAGATGATACGTTCATAAATGTGAAAGATAGCCTATAGTTGTGAGAAAATTAGTACTACAGTATGGCCAAAACACCTGAATTTTGAAGTGAATCAAATTAAGGAGCATCAAGTATAGATTGCCTTTATTTTCCACATTTGACAGAAGAAACACAAACAAACAATACAAACTAAAATCAGTGTTGGGGTTAGTTTTAGTGTTAGGGTTAGGATAAGTGTTAGGGTCTGGGTTTGGGTTAGAGTGAGGATTATGGTTAGGTTGAGGGTTAAGATTAATGTTAGGGTTATTGTTAGGGTTAGGTTTAGGGTTAAGGTTATGGTGAGGGTGAGGGTGAGGGTTACGGTGAGGGTTAGGGTGAGGTTTAGTGTTTGCATTAGGGTTATAGTTAGGTTTTGGGTGAGGGTGAGGTTTAGCATTAGTTAGGGTTAGGGTGAGGGTTAAGTTGAGGGTTAGATTTAGGGTTAAGTTTAGGTTTAGGATTACGGTTAGGGTGAGGGTGAGTGTGTGTGTTAGGGTTAGGTTTAGGCTTAGGCTTAGGGTTAGGCTGAGGGTGAGCTTGAGGGTGAGGGTTTGCGTTAGGGTGAGGGTTAGGGTAAGGGTTAGGGGGAGGGTTAGGATAAGTGTTAGGGTTAGGATTAAGGTTAGGGTGAGGGCTAGGGTGAGGGTGAGTTTTAGGGTTAGGGTTAGGGTGAGAGTTAGGTTTAGGGTTAGGGTGAGAGTTAGAGTTCGAGTTAAGTTTAGTGTTAGGTTGAGGGTTAGGTTAAGGGTTATGTTGAGGGTGAGGGTTAGGGTTAGGTTGAGGGTTAGGGTTAGGGGAAGGGTTAGGGTGACGGTGAGGGTGAGGGTGAGGGTGAGGGTTAGTGTTAAGGTGAGGAATAGGATGATGGTTCCGGTTAGGATTAGGGTTAGGGTGAGGGCCAGGGTGAGGTTGAGGTTTAGAGTTAGGGTTAGGGTTAGGATTCGGGTTAGGGTTAGGGTTAGAGTGAGTGTGAGGGTTAGGGTTAGGGTTAGGGTTAGGCTAAGGTTTATGCTGAAGGTGATAGTGAGGGTTACGGTTAGGGTTAGGGTAAGTGTTAGGGGTAGGGTTAGGGTAAAAGTTAGGGTTCAAGTTATGTTTAGGGTTAGGTTGAGGGTTGAGAGTGAGGGTTATGGTTACATTGAGTGTGAGGGTTATGGTTAGGTTGAGGGTTAGGCTTAGGCTTAGGTTTAGGATTAAGGTGAGGGTTAGGGTTAGGGTGAGGATTAGGATGAGGATTAGGGTTAGGGTTAGGATTAGGTTTAGGGTGAGGACTAGAATGAGGGTGAGGTTTAGGGTTAGTTTTTGGGTGAGGTTTAGGGTTCGCGTTAGGGTTAGGATGAGGGTTAGGGTTACGGTGAGGGTGAGGGTTAGTGTTAGGGTGAGGGTTAGGGTTAGGATTTGGGTTAGGGTTAGGGTGAGTTTTAGGGTTACATTTAGGGTTAGGTCGAGGGTTAGATTTAGGGTTAGTGTTAGGGTTAAGGTTAGGGTGAGGGTTAGCTTGAGGTTTAGGGTTAGTTTTAGGATTACGGTTAGCATGAGGGTGAGTGTGAGGGTTAGGGTTAGGCTTAGGCTTAGGCTTAAGGTTAGGCTGAGGGTGAGGGTGGGGGTGAGGATTAGGGTTAGGGTGATGGTTAGGTTTAGGGTTAGGGTGAGGGTTAGGATGAGCATTAGGTTTAGGATTAGGGTTAGGCTGAGGGCTAGGGTAAGGGTGAGGTTTAGGATTAGGGTTAGGGTGAGGGTTAGGCTGAGTGTGAGATTGAGGGTGAGAGTTAGGGTTAGGGTGATGGTTAGGTTTAAGGTTAGGGTGAGGGTTAGGATGAGTTTTAGGGCTAGGGTGAGGATGATGGTAAGGGTAAAGGTGAGGTTTAGGCTGAGGGTGAGGGTTAAGATAAAGGTGAGTGCTAGGGTTAGGTTTAGGGTTAGGGTTAGGGTTAGGGTAAGGGTTAGATTGAGGATTAGTGTTAGGGTTAGGGTTAGTGTGAGATTTAGGGTGAGGATGAGGGTTAGGGTTAGGGTGAGCGTGAGGGTTAGACTTAGTGTTAGGTTTAGGGTGAGGTTTAGGATTAGGCTGAGGGTTAGGGTTAGTGTGAGTGTTATTGTTAGGGTTAGGGTAAGTGTTAGGGTGAGGGTAAGTGTTAGGGTGAGGGTTTTGGTTAGGGTGAGGGTTAGGGTTAGCGTTATTGTTAGGGTTAGGTTTAGGGTTAAGGTTACGGTGAGGGTGATGGTGAGGGTTAGGTTTAGTGTTAGGGTGAGTTTTACTGTTAGGGTTAGTGTTAGAGTTAGGGTTAGGGTGAGGGTGAGGTTTAGGGTTAGAATTAGGGTTAGGGTGAGGGTTAGGGTGAGGGTTAGGGTTAGGGTGATGGTAAGGGTGGGGGTGACGGTAAGGGTAAAGATGAGGGATAGGCTGAGTGTGAGCGTTAACGTAAAGATGAGGTTTAGGTTTAGGGTGAGGGTTAGGTTTAGGGTTAGGGTGAGGGTGAAGGTTAGATTGAGGATTAGTGTTAGGGTTAGTGTGAGGTTCAGTGTGAGGATGAGGGATAGGCTTAAGGTGAGAGCTAGGGTGAGGCTGAGGTTTAGGGTTAGTGTTAGGGTGAGGTTTAGGGTTAGGGTGATGGTTAGCGTTAGTGTGAGCGATAGTGTTAGCGTAAGGGTTAGTGTTCGGGTGAGGGTAAGTGTTAGGGTGAGTGTTAGGGTTAGGCAGAGGGTTATGGTTAGGGTGAGGGTTAGGGTTATTTTTAGGGTTAGGGTTAGGGTTAGAGTTAGGGTTCGCATGAGTGTGAGATTTAGGGTTAGATTTAGGGTTAGGGTTAGGGTTAAAGAGGGTTAGGCTTAGGCTTAGGCTTAGGCTTAGGCTTAGGCTGAGCATGAGTGTGAGGATTAGGTTTTGGTTTAGGCTGAGGGTTAGGTTTAGGTTTAGGGTCAGGGTTAGGATGAAGTTTAGGGTTAGGATTAGGGTTTGGGTGAAGTCTAGGGTGAGGGTTAGGGTTAGGGATAGGGTTAGGTTTACGATTAGGGTTAGGGTTGGAGTGAGTGTGAGGGTTAGGGTTAAGGTTAGGGTTAAACTTAGAGCTCAGGTGAGGGTTAGGGTTTGGGTTAGGTTGAGGGTGAGGCTGAGGATTAGTTTTAGGTTTATGGTAATATTTAGGGCTAGGTTTAGGGTTAGTGTTTGTGTTAGGGTTAGGGTTACGGTGAGGGTTAGGATTAGGGTTAGGCTTAGAGTTAGGCTTAGGGTTAGGCTGAGAGTGAGGGTGGGGGTTAGGATTAGGGTTAAGTTTAGGGTTAGGCTTAGGGTTAGGGTTATTGTTAGTGTTATGGTTAGAGTAAAGTTTGTGGTGAGGGTGAGGCTGAGGGTGAGGTTTGGGGTTAGGGTTAGTGTTATTGTTAGTGTTAGGGTTAGAGTTACTGTGAGGTTGAGGGTGAAGGTGAAGTTTAGGATTAAGGTGGGGTTTAGGGTGAAGTTTAGGGTTAGGCTTAGGGTTAGGCTGTGGGTGAGACTGTGGGTTCTGGTTAGGGTTAGGGTGATGGTTCGGGTTAAGGTTAGTGTAATTGTTAGTGTTAGGGTTAGACTTACAGTGACGTTGAGGGTGCGGGTGAGGGTTAGGGTGGGGTTTAGGGTTAAGGTTAGGGTTAGGGTGAGGGTGAGCTTTAGAATTGGGGTTAAGGTGAGGGCTAGGGTGAGGTTGAGGGTTGGGATTAGGGTTAGGGTGAGATTTAGGTTTAAGGTGAGGGTTAGGGTTAGTGTGAGGTTTAGTGTTAGGATTAGGATTAGTGTTAGGGTGAGGGTAAGTGTTAGGGGGAGGGTATGGGTTAGGGTGAGGGTTATGGTTAGGGTGAGGTTTAGGATTAGGGTTAGCGTTATTGTTAGGATTAGGTTTAGGGTTAAGGTTAGGTTGAGAATGAGGGTGAGGGTTAGGGTTAGGGTTAGGGTGAGGTTTAGGGTTTGGGTTAGTGTTAGAGTTAGGGTTAGGGTGAGGGTGAGGTTTAGGGTTAGAGTAAAGGTTAGGGTGAGGGTTAGGTTGAGGGTTAGGGTTAGGGTTATTGTTAGGGTTAAGGTTAGGGTGAGAGATAGGGGGTGGGTTAGGGTTAGGGATAGGATTAGGTTTAGGGTGAGGGTTAGGTTGTGTTTTAGGGTTAGGTTTAGATTTAGGCTTAGGGTTAGGCTGAGGGTGAGGGTTAGGTTTAGGGGAAGGGTTACGATGAGGGTTCGGGTTAGGATTAGGTTTAGGGTAAGGGCTAGCGTGAGATTTAGGGTTAGCGTTAGGGTGAAGTTTAGGGTTAGTTTAGGGTTAGGGGTAGGGTGAGGGTGAGGTTTAGGGTTAGAGTTAGGGTTAGGGTGAGGCTGAGGGTGAGGGTTAGGGTTAGGGTTAGTGTTAGGTTTAGGGTTAGGGTTAGGGTGAGGGTTAGGCTGTGGGTGAGGGTAGGGTTAGGGTGAGGATTAGGATTAGGTTTAGGGTTAGGGTGAGTGTGAGGGTTAGGGTTAGGGTTAGGCTTAGGCTTAGGGTTAGGCTGAGGGTTAGGGTGAGTGTGAGGGTTAGGGTTAGGGTCAGGGATAGTGTTAGGGTTATGGGGAGGGTTAGGGTGAGGATTAGGGTTAGGATTAGAGTTATGGTGAGGGCTAGGGGGAGGGTGAGGTTTAGGTTTAGTTTTAAGGTGAGGTTTAGGGTTAGGGTTAGGTTTAGAGGTAGGGTGAGGGTGAGGTTTAGGGTTACAGTTAGGGTTAAGGTGAGGCTGAGGGTGAGGGTTAGGGTTAGTGTTAGGATTAGGATTAGGGTCAGGTTTAGGGGGAGTCTTAGGATGAGGGTTAGGGTTAGGATTAGGGTTATGGTGAGCATGACAGTGAAGGTGAGGGTTAGATTGAGGATTAGTGTTAGGGTTAGTGTGAAGTTTACCGGGAGGATGAGTGTTAGGGTTAGGGTTAGGGCTAGGGTTAGGTTGCGGTTTAGGGTTAGTGTTAGAGTGAAGTTTAGGGTTAGGGTGATGGATATGGTTAGTTTGAGGCTTAGTGTTCGGGTTACGGTTATTGTTAAGGTGAGGGTAAGTGTTAGGGTGAGGATTAGGTTTAGGGTTAGGGTAATGGTTAGGGTGAGGGTTAGGGTTAGGTTTAGTGTTTTTGTTAGGTTTAGGGTTAGGGTTACAATTACTGTGAGGGTGAGGGTTAGGTTTAGGGTTAGGATTAGGATTAGGGTTAGTGTTAGGGTGAGGGTGTTAGGGTGAGGGTTAGGGTTATGGTGAGGGTTATGGTTAGGTTGAAGGTCAGGTTTAGGGTTAGGGTTATGTTGAGCATGAGGGTTAGGCTTTTGTTGAGGGTTAGGCTTAGGGTTCGAGTTAAGGTGAGGTTAGGGTTAGGGTTAATGTGAGGGTTAGTGTTAGGGTTAGGGTTAGTGTTAGGGTGAGGTTAAGTTTTAGGGTGAGGTTTAGGGTTAGGGTGAGGATTATGGTTAGGGTGAGGGTTAGAGTTATTGTTAGGGTTAGGTTTAGGTTTAGAGTTAGGGTTAGGGTTATTTTGAGATTTAGGGTTAGTGTTAGATTTGGTGTTAGGGTTAGTGTTAGGGTGAGGGTTAGGCTTAGGCTTAGGCTTAGGATTAGGCTTAGGCGGAACATGAGGGTGAGGGTTAGGGTTCGGGTTAGGGTGAGGGTTAGGGTTATTGGTATGGTGAGGGTGATGTTTAGGGTTAGGTTGAGAGTTTGCATTAGGGTTAGGTTGAGGGTGTCGGTTAGGGTAAATGTGCGGCTTAGGCTTAGGTTTAGGCTGAGGATTTGGTTGAGGATAAGGGTTAGGGTTAGGGTTAGGGTGAGTTTTAGTGTTATTGTTAGTGTTTGAGTTAGGGTTAGAGTGAGGGTGAGGTTTAGGGGTAGAGTTAGGGTTAGGATGAGTGTGAGGGTTAGGGTCAGGGTTAGGGTGGGGGTTACAGTAAGGGTAAAGGTGAGGGTTAGACTGAGGGTGAGGGTTAATGTAAGGTTGAGGGTTAGGGTCAGAGTGAGGGTTAGGGTTAGGGTTAGAGTGAGGGTGAGGGTTTGATTGAGGATAAGTGTTAGGGTTAGTGTTAGGGTGAGCTTAGGGTTAGGGTGAGGGTTATGGTTAGGGTGAGGGTGAGGGTTAGGGTTATTGTTAGCGTTAGTGTTAGGGTTATGGTGAGGGTAAGTGTTAGGATGAGGGTTAGGGTTAGGGTGAGGATTATGGTTAGGGTTAGGGTTAGGGTTATTGTTAGGGTTAGAATTACAGTTAGAGTTAGGATTAGGGTGAAGGTGAGGGTGAGATTTAGGGTTAGAGTTAATGTTAGTGTTAGGGAAGGGTTAGGGTTCGGGTTAGGGTGCGGGTTAGGGTTATGATTAGTGTCAGGTTTAGGATGAAGTTTAGGGTTAGGGTTAGGGTGAGGGTGAGGGGTAGGGTTAGGGTAAGGGTTAGGGTTAGGGATAGGGTTAGGTTTAGGTTTAGGGTTAGGGTGAGGATGAGTGTGAGGCTTAGGTTTAGGGTTAGGATTAGGCTTAGAGTGAGGAGGTTTTGGTTTAGGGTGCAGGTGAGGTTGAGGATTAGGGTTAGGTTTAGGGTTAGATTCAGGGTTAGGTTTAGGGTTGGGGTTAGTGTTAGTGTTAGTGTTAGTGTTAGGGTTAGGGTTATGGTTAGGCTGAGGGTGATTGTGGGGGTGAGGATTAGAGTTAGGGTTAGGTTTAGGTTTATGGTTAGTGTTAATGTTATTGTTATGTTTAGGGTTAAGTTTGCGGTGAGGGTGAGGCTGAGGGTGAGGGTTAGGGTTTGGGATAGGGTTAGTATTATTGTTACGGTTAGGGCTAGAGTTACAGTGAGGTTGAGGGTGAGGGTGAAGTTTAGGGTTAGGGTAAGTTTTAGGGTTAGGGTTAGGGTTAGGGTGAGGGTGAGGTTTAGGGTTAGAGTTAGGGTTAGGGTCAGGTTTAGGGTGAGGTTTCGGGTTAGGGTTAAGGTTGGGGTTATGGTGAGGGTGAGGTTTAGGGTTAGAGTTAGGGTTAGGGTGAGGCTGAGGGTGAGGGTTAGGGTTAGGGTTAGTGTTAGGTTTAGGGTTAGGGTTAGGGTGAGGGTTAGGGTTAGGGTGAGGGTTAGGGTTAAGGTTAGGATTAGGATTAGGGATAGGGTTAGGTTGAGTGTGAGGGTTAGGGTTAGGGTGAGTATTAGGGTTAGGCTTAGGGTTTGGCTGAAGTTGAGGTTGAGTGTGAGGATAAGGGTTAGCGTGAGGGTTAGGTTTAGGATTATGGGGAGGGTTAGGATGATTGTTAGAGTTAGGATTAGGGTTAGGGTGAAGGCTAGGGTGAGGGTGAGTTTTAAGGTTAGGGTTAGGGTAAGGGTGAGGGTGAGTTTTAGGTTTAGAGTTAGGCTTAAGGTGAGGCTGATGTTGAGGGTGAGGGTTAGGGTTAGGATTAGGATTAGGGTAAGGGTTAGGGTGAGTGTGAGTGTTAGGGTTAGGGTTAGGATTAGGCTTAGGGTTACACTGAGGGTGAGGGTGAGGGTGAGGGTAAGGGTTAGGTTTAGGGTTAGGGTTAGGGTGAGAATTATGGTAAGGGTTAGGGGGAGGGTTAGGATGAGGGTTAGGGTTAGGATTAGGATTAGGGTGAGGTCTAGGGTGAGGGTGAGGTTTAGGGTTAGGGTGAGGGTTAGGGTTAGGGTTAGGGTTAGGGTGATAGTTAGGATTCGGGTTAAGTTTATGTTTGGGGTGAGAGTTAGGTAAGGGTTACGGTGAGGGTGAGGGTAAGGGTTAGGGTTAGGTTGAGGGTTAGGGTTAGGATTAGGGTTTGGGTGAGGGGTAGGGTGAGGGGTAGGGTTATTGTTAGGATGAGGGTTAGGATTAGGCTTAGGGTGAGGGCTAGGCTGAGGGTGAGGTTTAGGGTTAAGGTTAGGGTGAGGTTTAGGATTAGGGTTAGGGTGAGGATGAGGTTTAGTTTTAGAGTTAGGGTAAGGGTGAGGCTGAGGTTGAGGGTTAGGGTTAGGGATAGTGTTAGAGTTAGTTTTAGGGTGAGGGTGAAGGAGAGTGTGAGGGTTAGGCTTAGGGTTATGTTTAGGATTAGGGTAATGTTTAGGGTGAGTGTGAGGTTTAGGGTTAGGGTTAGGCTTAGGCTTAGGGTTAGGCTGAGGCATAGGGTGAGGGTTACCTTTAGGTTGCTGGTAGGGTTAGTGTTAGCTTGAATGTTAGGTTTCAGGTTAAGTTTAGGGTTAGGGTAAGGGTTAGGGTTAGGGTTATGGTGAGGGTGATATTTAGGGTTAGGTTGAGAGTTTGCATTAGGGTTAGGTTGAGGTTTAGATTTAGGGTTAGGGTGAGGGTTAGGATGAGGATTAGGTTTACGATTAGGGTTAGGTTGAGGGCTAGGATGAGGGTGAGGCTTAGGGTTAGAGTTAGGGTAAGGTTTAAGGTTAGGGGTAGGTTTAGGGTGAGGGTTAGGATGAGTGTTTGGGTTACGGTGAGGGTGAGGGTTAGGGTTAGGGTGAGGGTTAGGGTTAGGATTAGGGTTAGGGTGAGGGTGAGTTTTAGCATTAGGGTTAGTGTTAGGGTTAGGTTTAGGTTTAGGGTTAGTGTTATTGTTAGGGTTAGAGTTTGAGTTATGGTGAGGGTGGGGGTGAGGGTGAGGGTGAGTGTTAGGTTTAGGGTTAGGGTGAGGTTTAGGTTCAGTGTTAGGATTAGGATTAGGGTGAGCGTGAGGTTTAGGGTTAGGTTTAGGGTTAGTTGGAGGCTTAGGTCGAGAGTTAGGGTTAGGGTTAGTTTTAGGGTTAATTTAGTGTGAGGGTTAGGTTGAAGTTTAGGGTTACTGTTAGAGTTAGGGTTAGGATTAGGGTTAGGCTGAGGGTGAGGGGGGTGAGGATTAGCATTAGGGTGATGGTTAGGGTTAGGGTTAGTTTGAGAATTAGGATGAGGGTTAGGGTTAGGATTAGGGTTAGGGTGAGGGCTAGGGTGAGGGTGTGGGTTAGGGTAAGTGTTAGGCTTACGCTTAGGGTTAGGCTGAGCATTTGTTTGAGGATAAGGGTTAGGGTTAGGTTAGGGTGAGGTTTAGTGTTAGGGTTAGAGTGAGGATGAGGTTTAGGGGTAGAGTTAGGTTTAGGGTGAGGGTTAGGGTTAGGGGTAGGCTTAGGCTTAGGGTTAGGATGAGGGAGAGGGTGAGGTTTAGCTTTAGGTTGACAGTCAGGGTTAGGGTTAGCTTGACAGTTAGGGTTCAGGTTAAGTTTAGCGTTAGGGTGAGGGTTAGGGTTCGGGTTACGGTGAGGGTGCTGTTTAGGGTTAGGTTGAGTGTTAGGATTAGGGTTAGGGTTAGGGTTAGGATTAGGGTTAGGGTGAGGGTTACGATGAGGATTAGGGTTAAGATAAGGGTTAGGTTGAGGGCTAGGGTGAGGGTGAGGATTAAGTTTAGTGTTAGGGTAAGGTTTAAGTTTACGGTTAGGTTTAGGGTGAGGGTTAGTATGAGGGTTAGGGTTATGTTGAGGGTGAGGGTTAGGGTTAGGGTGAGGGTCAGTGTTAGGATTAGGGTTAGGGTGAGGGTGAGTGTTAGCATTAGGGTTAGGGTTAGGGTTAGGTTTAGGGTTAGGATTAGTGTTATTGTTAGGGTTAGGGTTAGATTTATGGTGAGGGTGAGGCTGAGGGTGAGGGTGAGGGATATGTTTAGGGTTAGCGTGAGGTTTAGGTTTAGGGTTAGGATTAGGGTTAGGGTGAGGGTGAGGTTTAGGGTTAGGTTTAGGGTTAGTTGGAGGGTTAGGTCGAGGGTTAGGCTTAGGGTTAATTTTAGGGTTAAGGTTAGGGTGAGGGTTAGGTTGAGGTTTAGGGTTAGTGTTAGAATTAGTGTTAGGATTAGGGTTAGGGTGAGGGTGAGGGTGAGGGTTAGGCTTAGGCTTAGGTTTAGGCTTAGGGTTAGGCTGAAGATGAGGGTGGGGCTGAGGATTAGATTTAGGGTGATGGTTAGGGTTAGGGTTAGGGTTAGGGTTAGGATTATGATTAGGGTTAGGGTGAGGGCTAGGTTGAGGGTCTGTGTTAGGGTAAGTGTTAGGCTTAGGCTTAGGGTTGGGCTGAGAGTTTGGTTGAGGATAAGGTTTAGGGTTAGGGTTAGGGTGAGGTTTAGTGTTAGGGTTAGGGTTAGAGTGAGGATGAGGTTTAGGGGTAGAGTTAGGGTTAGGGTGAGGGTTAGGGTTAGGGTCAGTATTAGGGTGGGGGTTACGGTAATGGTAAAGGTGAAGGTTAGACTGAGGTTGAGGGTTATGGTAAAGGTGAGGGTTAGGGTTAGGGTTAGAGTGAGGGTGAGGGTTAGATTGAGGATAAGTGTTAGGGTTAGTGTGAGGTTTAGGGTGAGGATGAGGGTTAGGGTTAGGGTGAGGGCTAAGGTGAGTGTTAGGTTTAGGGTTAGTGTTAGCGTGAGGTTTAGGGTTAGGGGGATGGTTAGGGTTAGTTTGAGGGTTAGTGTTAGGGTTAGGGTTAGTGTTAGGGTGAGGGTAAGTGTTAGGCTGAGGGTTAGTTTTAGGTTGAGGCTTGTGGTTAGGGTGAGGCTTAGGGTTGGGTTTAGGGTTATTGTTTGCGTTATTGTTACGGTTATGATTACGGTGTGTGTGAGGGTGAGGTTGAGGTTGATGGTTAGTGTTAGGGGAAGTGTTAGGATGAGGGTTAGGGTTAGGATTAGGGTTAGGTAACGGCTAGGGTGAGGGTGAGCTTTAGGGTTAACGTTAGGGTGAAGTTTAGGGTTAGGGTTAGATTTAGGGTGAGGGTGAGGTTTAGAGTTAGAGTTAGGTTTAGGGTGAGGCTGAGGGTGAGGTTTAGGGTTAGGGTTAGTGTTAGGTTTAGGGTTAGGTTTAGGGTGAGGTTTAGGCTGAGGGTGAGGGTTAGGGTTAGGATTAGGATTAGGATTAGGGGTAGGGTTAGGGTGAATGTGAGGGTTAGGGGTAGGGTTAGGGTTAGGGTTAGGCTTAGCGTTAGGCTGAGGGTTAGGTTGAGGGTGAGGGTTAGGGTTAGGTTGAGGGTTAGGTTTATGGTTATGGGGAGGGTTAGGATGAGGGTTAGGGTTAGTATTAGGGTTAGGGTGAGGGCTAGGGTGAGGGTCAGGTTTAGGGTTAGGGTTAGGGTGAGGTTTCGGGTTAGGGTTAGGTTTAGGGTTAGGGTGTGGGTGAGGTTAGGGTTAGAGTTAGGGTTAATGTGTGGCTGAGGTTGAGGGTTAGGGTTAGGGTTAGGATTAGGATTAATGTGAGTTTTAGGGTGATTGTGAGCCTTAGGGTTAGGGTTCTGGTTTGGCTTAGGGTTACACTGATGGTGAGGGTGAGGTTTAAGGTTAGGATTAGGGTTCAGGTGAGGGTGAGTGTGTGTTTTAGGGTTAGGTTTAGTGTTAGGTTCAGGGTTAGTCTGATGGTGAGGTTGAGGTTGAAGTTTAGGGTTAGTTTAAGGGATAAGTTAAGGGTTAGGGGGAGGTTTAGGATGAGGGTTAGGGTTAGGATTAGGGTTAGGGTGATGGCTAGGGTTAGGTTGAGGTTTAATGTTAGGGTTAGGGTGAGAGTTAGGGTTAGGGTTAGTGTGAGGTTTAGTGTTAGTTTTAGGGTTACAGTTAGGATTAGGGTGAGGGAGAGGTTTAGGGGTAGAGTTAGTGTTAGGGTGAGGGTTAGGGTTAGGGTGAGGGTTAGGGTGGGGGTTTCAGTAAGGGTAAAGTGAGGGTTAGGCTGAGGGTGAGGGTTACGATAAGGGTGAGGTTTAGGTTTAGAGTGAGGGTTGGGGTTAGTTTTAGGGTGAGGGTGTGGGTTAGATTGAGGATTAGTGTTAGTGTTAGTGTGAGGTTTACCTTGAGGATGAGTGTTAGGGTTAGGGTTAGGGCTAGGGTTAGGTTGAGGTTTAGGGATAGTGTTAGGGTGAGGTTTAGGGTTAGGGTGAAGGTTAGGGTTAGTGTGAGGCTTAGTGTTTGGGTTACGGTTAGTGTTAAGGTGAGGGTAATTGTTAGGGTGAGGGTTAGGTGTAGGGTGAGGGTAATGTTTAGGGTGAGGGTTAGGGTTAAGGTTAGGGTTTTTGTTAGGATTATGGTTTGGGTTACTGTTACTGTGAGGGTGAGTGTTAGCGATAGGGTTAGGATTACTATTAGGGTTAGTGTTAGGGTGAGGGTAAGTGTTAGGGTAAGGGTTAGGGTGAGGCTGAAGGTTATGGTTAGGGTGAGGGTCAGGGTTAGGGTTAGGGTTACATTGAGCCTGAGGGTTAGGGTTAGGTTGAGGGTTAGGTTTAGGTTTAGGGTTAGGGTGAGTTTAGGGTTAGGCTTAGTGTGAGGGTTAGTGTTAGGGTTAGGGTTAGTGGTAGGTGAGGGTAAGTGTTAGTGTGAGGTTTAGGGTTAGGGTGAGAATTATGGTTAGGGTGAGGGTTAGGGTTATTGTTAAGGTTAGGTTTAGGGTTAGAATTAGGGTTAGGGTGAGGATAAGATTTAGGGTTAGAGTGAGTGTTAGGGTTAGGCTTAGGCTTAGGCTTAGGCCAAGCATGTGGGTGAGGGTTAGGGTGCGGGTTAGGGTGAGGGTTAGAGTTATGGTTAGTGTCAGTTTAAGGATGAGGTTTCGGCTTAGGGTTAGGGTTAGGGTGAGGGCTAGTGTTAGGGTTAGGGTTAGGGATAGGGTTAGGTTTAGGTTTAGGGTTAGGGTGAGGGTGAGTGTGAGGCTTAGGGTTAGGGTTAGGATTAGGATTAGAGTTAGGGTGAGGGTTAGGGTTAGAGTTTGGGTTAGGGTGCAGGTGAGGCTGAGGATTAGGTTTGGGTTTAGGGTTAGATTTAGGGTCAGGTTTAGGGTTAGGTTTAGTGTTAGGTTTTGGATTAAGGTGAGGGTTAGGGTGAGGGTTAGGGTTAGGGATAGTGTTAGGTTTAGGATTAGGGTTAGGGTTAAGGTTAGGGTGAGTGTTAGGGGTAGGGTTAGGGTGAGTATTAGGGTTAGGCTTAGGGTTTGGCTGAAGGTGAGGGTGAGTGTGAGGATTAGGGTTAGGGTGAGGGTTAGGGTTAGGATTATGGGGAGGGTTAGGATGATTGTTAGATTTAGGATTAGGGTTAGGGTGAGGGCTATGTTGAAGGTGAGGTTTAGGGTTAGGGTTAGGGTTAGGGTGAGGGTGAGTTTTTGGGTTAGAGTTAGGCTTAAGGTGAGGCTGAGGGTGATGGTGAGGGTTAGGGTTAGGATTAGGATTAAGGTAAGGGTTAGGATGAGTTTGAGTGTTAGGGTTAGGGTTAGGATTAGGCTTAGGGTTACACTGAGGGTGAGGGTGAGGGTGAGAGTAAGGGTTAGGTTTAGGGTTAGGTTGAGGGTGTGTGTGTGTGTTAGGGTTAGGTTTAGGTTTAGGCTTAGGCTTAGGGTGAGGGCTAGGCTGAGGGTGAGGTTGAGAGTTAGGGTAAGGGTGAGGCTGAGGTTGAGGGTTAGGGCTAGGGTTAGTGTTAGAGTTAGGGTTAGGGTTAGGGTTAAGGTGAGGGTGAGGGTTAGTCTTAGGTTTAGGTTTAGGATTGGGGTAATGGTTAAGATGAGTGTGAGGTTTAGGGTTAGGGTTAGGCTTAGGCTTAGGTTTAGGCTGAGGTTAAGGGTGAGGGTTAGTTTAGGTTGACGGTTAGGGTTAGGGTTAGCTTGAGAGTTAGGGTTCAGGTTAAGTTTAGGGTTAGGGTGAGAGTTAGGGTTAGGGTGAGGGTTAGGGTTAAGATTAGGTTTAGGGTGAGGGTGAGTTTTAGCATTAGGTTTAGGCTTAGGGTTAGATTTAGGGTTAGGATTAGTGTTATTGTTACGGTTAGAGTTAGAGTTATGTTGAGGGTGAGGGTGAGGGTGAGGGTTAGGTTTAGGGTTAGGGTGAGGTTTAGGTTTAGGGTTAGGATTAGGATTAGGGTGAGGGTGAGGTTTAGGTTTAGGTTTAGGGTTAGTTGTAGGCTTAGGTCGAGGGGTAGGGTTAGGGTTAGTTTTAGGGTTAAGGTTAGGGTGAGGGTGAGTGTGAGGGTTAGGCTTAGGCTTAGGCTTATGCTTAGGGTTAGGCTGAGGGTGAGGGTGGGGGTGAGGATTACAGTTAGGGTGATGGTTAGGGTTAGGGATAGGATGAGGATTAGGATGAGGGTTAGGGTTAGGATTAGGGTTAGGGTGAGGGCTAGGGTGAGGGTCTGGCTTAGGGTAAGTGTTAGGCTTAGGCTTAGGGTTAGGGTGAGCATTTGGTTGAGGATAACGGTTAGGATTAGGGTTAGGTTGAGGTTTAGTGTTAGGGTTAGTGTTAGGGTTAGAGTGAGGGTGAGGTTTAGGGGTAGAGTTAGGTTTAGGGTGAGGGTTAGGGTTAGGGTTAGGCTTAGGCTTAGGGTTAGGATTGAGGGAGAGGGTGAGGGTTAGCTTTAGGTTGTCGGTTAGGGTTAGGGTTAGCTTGACAGTTAGGGTTCAAGTTAAGTTTAGGGTTAGGGTTAGGGTTAGGGTTACGATGAGGATTAGGGTTACGATTAGGGTTAGGTTGAGGGCTAGGGTGAGGGTGAGGATTAGGGTTAGTGTTAGGGTAAGGTTTAAGGTTAGGGTTAGGTTTAGGGTGTGGGTTAGTATGAGGGTTAGGGTTACAGTGAGGGTGAGGGTTAGGTTTAGGGTGAGGTTTAGGGTTAGGATTAGGGTTAGGGTGAGGGTGAGTGTTAGCATTTGGGTTAGGGTTAGGTTTAGGGTTAGGATTAGTGTTATTTTTAGGGTTAGGGTTAGAGTTATGGTGAGGATGAGGGTGAGGGTGAGGGTGATGGTTAGATTTAGGGTTAGGGTGAGGTTTAGGTTTAGGGTTAGGATTAGGGTTAGGGTGAGGGTGAGGTTTAGGGTTAGGTTTAAGGTTAGTTGGAGGGTTAGGTCGAGGGTTAGGCTTAGGGTTCATTTTAGGGTTAAGGTTAGGGTGAGGGTTAGGTTGAGGTTTAGGGTTAGTGTTAGAATTAGTGTTAGGATTAGGGTTAGGGTGAGAGTGAGTGTGAGGGTTAGGGTTAGGCTTAGGCTTAGGCTTAGGGTTAGGCTGAAGGTGAGGGTGGGGCTGAGGATTAGATTTAGGGTGATGGTTAGGGTTAGGGTTAGGGTGAGGGTTAGGATTAGGATTAGGGTTAGGGTGAGGGCTAGGTTGAGGGTCTGTGTTAGGGTAAGTGTTAGGCTTAGGCTTAGGGTTAGGCTGAGAGTTTGGTTGAGGATAAGGTTTAGGGTTAGGGTTAGGGTGAGGTTTAGTGTTAGGGTTAGGGTTAGAGTGAGGGTGAGTTTTAGGGTTAGGGTGAGGGTTAGGGTTAGGGTCAGGATTAGGGTGGGGATTACGGTAAGGGTAAAGGTGTAGTTTAAACTGAGGGTGAGGGTTATGGTAAGGGCGAGGGTTAGGGTTTGGGTGAGGGTTAGGGTTAGTGTTAGAGTTAGGGTGAGGGTTAGATTGAGGATAAGTGTTAGGGTTAGTGTGAGGTTTAAGGTGAGGACGAGGGTTAGGGTTAGGGTGAGGGGTAAGGTCAGGGTTAGGTTTAGGGTTAGTGTTAGGGTGAGGTTTAGGGTTAGGGTGATGGTTAGGGTTAGTGTGAGGGTTAGTGTTAGGTTTAGGGTTAGTGTTAGGGCGAGGGTAAGTGTTAAGGTGAGGGTTAGTTTTAGGGTGAGGTTTATGGTCAGGGTGTGGGTCAGGTTTAGGGTTAGGGTTACATTGATCGTGAGGGTTAGGGTTAGGTTGAGGGTTATGTTTAGGGTTAGGGTTAGGGTGAGTTTAGGGTTAGGCTTAGTGTGAGGGTTAGTGTTAGGGTTAGGGTTAGTGGTAGGTGATGGTAAGTGTTAGTGTGAGGTTTAGGGTTAGGGTGAGGATTATGGTTAGGGTGAGGGTTAGGGTTATTTTTTGGGTTAGGCTTAGGTTTAGAGTTAGGGTTAGGGTGAGGATAAGATTTAGGGTTAGAGTTAGGGTTACTGTTAGGGTTAGGCTGAGGGTTAGGGTTAGGTTTAGGCTTAGGCTTAGGCTTAGGCCGAGCATGAGGGTGAGGGTTAGGGTTATGGTTAGTGTCAGGTTTAGGATGAGGTTTCGGTTTAGGGTTAGGGTTAGGGTGAGGGCTAGGGTTGATGTTAGGGTGAGGGTTAGGGTTAGAGATAGGGTTAGGTTTAGGATTAGGTTTAGGGTGAGGGTAGTGTGAGGCTTAGGGTTAGGGTTAGGATTAGACTAGGGTTAGGGTGAGGGTTAGGGTTAGAGTTTGGGTTAGGGTGCAGGTGAGTCTGAGGATTAGGGTTAGGTTTAGGGTTAGATTTAGGGTTAGGTTTAGTGTTAGGGTTTGTGTTAGTTTTAGGGTTATGGTGAGGGTTAGGGTGAGGTTTAGGGTTAGGGATAGGATTAGGTTTAGGATTAGGGTTAGGGTGAGGGTGTGTGTGAGGCTTAGGGTTAGGGTTAGGCTTAGAGTTAGGGTGAGGGTTAGGGTTAGGGTTTGGTTTAGGGTGCAGTTGAGGTTGAGTATTAGGGTTAGGTTTAGGGTTAGATTCAGGGTTAGGTTTAGGGTTAGGTTTAGTGTTAGGGTTAAGGTTAGGGTTAGGGTTAGGCTGAGGGTGATTTTTGGGGCTGAGGATTAGAGTTAGAGTTAGGTTTAGGTTTAGGGTTAGGGTTAATGTTAGTGTTATGTTTAGGGTTAAGTTTGTGGTGAGGGTGAGGCTGTGGGTGAGGGTTAGGGTTAGGGTTAGGGTTAGTATTATTGTTAGGGTTAGGGCTATAATTACGGTGAGGTTGAGGGTGAGGGTGAAGTTTAGGGTTAGGGTGAGTTTTAGGGTTAGGGTTAGGGTGAGGGTGAGGTTTAGGGTTAGAGTTAGGGTTAGGGTTAGGATTAGGGTGAGGTTTCGAGTTAGGGTTAAGGTTGGGGTTATGGTGAGGGTTAGGTTTATGTTTAGAGTTAGGGTGAGGCTGAGGGTGAGGATTAGGGTTAGGGTTAGTGTTAGATTTAGGGTTAGGGTTAGGGTGAGGGTTAGGGTGAGGGTGAGTGTTAGGGTTAAGGTTAGGATTAGGATTAGGGTTAGGGTTAGAGTGAGTGTAAGGCGTAGGGTTAGGGTGAGTATTAGTGTTAGGCTTAGGGTTTGGCTGAGGGTGAGGGTGAGTGTGAGGATTAGGGTTAGGTTGAGGGTTAGGTTTAGGATTATGTGGAGGGTTAGGATGATTGTTAGGGTTAGGATTAGGGTTAGGGTGAGGGCTAGGTTGAGGTTGAGGTTTAGGTTTAGGGTTAGGGTTATGGTGAGGGTGAGTTTTTGGGTAAGAGTTAGGCTTAAGGTGAGGCTGATGGTGAAGGTGATTTTTAGGGTTAGGATTAGGATTAGGGTAAGGGTTAGGGTGAGTGTGAGTTTTAGGGTTAGGGTTAGGATTAGGCTTAGGGTTACACTGAGGGTGAGTGTGAGGGTGAGGTTAATTGTTAGGTTTAGGGTTAGGTTGAGGGTGAGTGTGTGTGTTAGTGTTAGGTTTAGGGTTAGGCTTGGGTTTAGGGTGAGGGTGAGGTTGAGGGTGATGGTTAGGGTTAGGGTGAGGGTTAGGGTAAGGGTTAGCTGGAGGGTTAGGATGAGGGTTAGGGTTAGGATTAGGGTTAGGGTGAGGTCTAGGGTGAGGGTAAGGTTTAGGATTAGGGTTAGGGTGAGCATTAGGGTTAGGGTTAGGTTTAGGGTGATAGGATTCGGGTTTAATTTATGTTTAGGGTGAGAGTTAGGTAAGGGTTACGCTGAGGGTGAGGGTGAGGGTTAGGGTTAGGTTGAGGGTTAGGTTTAGGATTAGGTTTAGGGTGAGGGGTTGGGTGAGGGTTAGGATTATTGTTTGGGTGAAGGTTAGGATGAGGGTTAGAATTAGGCTTAGGGTGAGGGCTAGGCTGAGTGTGAGATTTAGTGTTAGGATTAGGGTGAGGTTGAGGATTAGGGTTAGGGTTAGGTTTAGGGTGAGGGTGAGGTTTAGGTTTAGAGTTAGGGTAAGGGTGAGGCTGAGGTTGAGGGTTAGGGTTTGGGTTAGTGTTAGAGTTAGGATTAGGGTGAGGGTTAAGGTGAGGGTGAGGGTTAGGCTTAGGTTTAGTTTTAGGATTAGGGTAATGGTTAGGGTGAGTGCGAGGTTTAGGGTTAGGCTTAGGCTTAGGCTTAGGTTTAGGCTGAGGGAAAGTGTGAGGGTTAGCTTTAGGTTGATGGTTAGAGTTAGGGTTAGCTTGAGAGTTAGGGTTCAGGTTAAGTTTAGTGTTAGGGTGAGGGTTAGGGTTAGGGTGAGGGTTAGGGTTAGGATTAGGGTTAGGGTTAGGGTGAGGGTGAGTTTTAGCATTAGGGTCAGGGTTAGGTTTAGGGTTAGGATTAGTGTTACGGTTAGGGTTTGGGTTAGAGTTATGGTGAGGGTGAGGGTGAGTGTTAGGTTTAGGGTTAGGGTAAGGTTTATGTTTAGGGTTAGGATTAGAATTAGGGTGAAGTTGAGGTTTAGGGTTAGGTTTAGGGTTAGTTGGATGCTTAGGTCGAGGGGTAGGGTTAGGAATAATTTTACGGTAATGTTAGGGTGAGGGTTAGGTTGAGGTTTAGGGTTCAGGTTAAGTTTAGTGTTAGGGTGAGGGTTAGGGTTAGGGTGAGGCTTAGGCTTAGGTTTAGGCTGAGCATTTGGTTGAGGATAAGGGTTAGGGTTAGGTTAGGGTGAGGTTTAGTGTTAGGGTTAGAGTTAGGGTTAGAGTGAGGGTGAGGTTTAGGGGTACAGTTAGGGTTAGGGTGAGGGTTAGGGTTAGGGTTAGGCTTAGGCTTAGGGTTAGGATGAGGGAGAGGTTGAGGGTTAGCTTTAGGTTGACGGTTAGGGTTAGGGTTAGCTTGAGAGTTAGGGTTCAGGTTAAGTTTAGGGTTAGGTTGAGGTTTAGGCTTAGGGTTATGGTGAGGGTTAGGATTAGGGTTAGGGTGAGGGTTAGGATGAGGATTAGGGTTACGATTAGGGTTAGGTTGAGGAATAGGGTGAGGGTGAGGATTAGGATTAATGTTAGGGTAAGGTTTAAGGTTAGGGTTAGGTTAGGGTGAGAGTTAGTATGAGGGTTAGGGTTACTGTGAGGGTGAGGGTTAGGGTTAGGATTACGGTTAGGCTGAGGGTGAGTGTTAGCATTAGGGTTAGGGTTAGGGTTAGGTTTAGGGTTAGGATTAGTGTTATTGTTAGGGTTAGGGTTAGAGTTATGGTGAGGGTGAGGGTGAGGGTGAGCGTGAGGGATAGTTTTAGGGTTAGGATGAGGTTTAGGTTTAGGGTTAGGATTAGGGTTATGGTGAGGGTGAGGTTTAGGGTTAGGTTTAGGGTTAGTTGAAGGGTTAGGTCGAGGGTTAGGGTTAGGTTTAATTTTAAGGTTAAGGTTAGGGTGAGGGTTAGGTTGAGCTTTCTGGTTAGTGTTAGAGGTAGGGTTAGGATTAGGGTTAGAGTGAGGATGAGTGTGAGGGTTAGGGTTAGGCTTAGGCTTAGGTTTAGCTTTAGACTGAGGGTGAGGGTGGGGTTGAGGATTAGAGTTAGGGTGATGGTTAGGGTTAGGGTTAGGGTGAGGGTTAGGATGAGGGTGCGGGTTAAGGTAAGTGTTAGGCTTAGGCTTAGGGTTAGTCTGAGCGTTTGGTTGAGGATAAGGGTTAGGGTTAGGCATAGGGTGAGGTTAGTGTTAGGGTTAGAGTTAGAGTTAGGGTTAGAGTGAGGGTGAGGTTCAGGGGTAGAGTTAGGGTTAGGGTGAGGGTTAGGGTTAGGGTCAGGGTTAGGGTGGGGGTTACGGTAAGGGTAAAGGTGAAGGTTAGACTGAGGTTGAGGGTTATGGTAAGGGTGAGGGTTAGGGTTAGGGTGAGGGTTAGGGTTAGGGTTAAAGTGAGGGTGAGTGTTAGATTGAGGATAAGTGTTAGGGTTAGTGTGAGGTTTAGGGTCAGGATGAGGGTTAGGGTTAGGGTGAGGGCAAAGTTGAGGGTTAGGTTTAGGGTTAGTGTTAGGGTGAGTTTTAGGGTTAGGGTGAGGGTTAGGGTTAGGGTTAGGGTTATTGTGAGCGTTATTTTTAGGGTTATGGTTACGGTGAGGATTAGGGTGAGGTTGAGGGTGAGGGTTAGTGTTAGGGGAAGTTTTAGGATGAGGATTACAGTTAGGATTAGGGTTAGGGTGAAGGCTAGGGTGAGGGTGAGCTTTAGTGTTAGTGTTAGGGTGAAGTTTAGGGTTAGGGTTAGGTTTAGGGTGAGGGTGAGGTTTAGAGTTAGAGTTAGGTTTTGGGTGAGGCTGAGGGTGAGGGTTAGGGTTAGGGTTAGTATTAGTTTTAGTGTTAGGGTTAGGGTGAGGGTTAGGCTGAGGGTGAGGTTTAGGGTTAGGTTTAGGATTAGGATTAGGGGTAGGGTTAGGGTGGATGTGAGGGTTAGGGTTAGGGTTAGGGTTAGGCTTAACGTTAGGCTGAGGGTTAGGGTGAGGGTGAGGGTTAGGGTTAGGGTGAGGGTTAGGTTTATGGTTATGGGGAGGGTTAGGATGAGGGTTAGGGTTAGTATTAGGGTTAGGGTGAGGGCTCGGGTGAGGGTCAGGGTTAGGGTTAGGGTTAGGGTGAGGTTTAGAGTTAAAGTTAGGGTTAAGGTGAGGCTGAGGTTGAGGGTTAGGGTTAGAGTTAGGATTAGGATTAAGGTGAGGTTTAGGGTGATTTTGAGGCTTAGGGTTAGGGTTCGGGTTTGGCTTAGGTTTACACTGAGGGTGAGGGTGAGGTTTAGGGTTAGGATTAGGGTTCAAGTGAGGGTGAGTGTTTGTTTTAGGGTTAGGTTTAGGGTTAGGTTCAGGGTTAGGCTGATGGTGAGGTTGAGGGTGATGTTTAGGGTTAGTTTAAGGGTTAGGTTAAGGGTTAGGGGGAGGTTTAGGATGAGGGTTAGGGTTAGGATTAGGGTTAGGGTGAGGGGTAGGGTAAGGTTGAGGTTTAATGTTAGGGTTAGTGTGAGAGTTATGGTTAGGGTTACTGTGAGAGTAGGATTCGGGTTAAGTTTAGGGTTAGGGTGAGGGTTAGGGTAAGGGTTACGGTGAGGTTGAGGGTTAGGGTTAGGTTGAGGTTTAGGGTTAAGATTAAGTTTAAGTTGAGGGTTAGGGTTAGGGTAAGAGTTACGGTGAGGGTGAGGGTTAGGGTTAGGTTGAGGGTTAGGGTTGGATTTGTGTTAGGGTGAGGGATAGGGTGAGGGTGATTGTTAGAGTAAGGGTTTGATTTAGGGTTAAGGTGAGCATGAGGTTGAGGGTGAGGGTTAGGGTTAGGGTTAGTGTGAGGTTTAGTGTTAGTTTTAGGGTTACAGTTAGGATTAGGGTGAGGGTGAGGTTTAGGGGTAGAGTTAGTGTTAGGGTGAAGGTTAGGGTTAGGGTGAGGGTTAGGGTGGGGGTGACAGTAAGGGTAAGGTGAGGGTTAGGCTGAGGGTGAGGGTTATGGTAAGGGTGAGGTTTAGGTTTAGGGTGAGGGTTAGGGTTAGGGTGAGGGTGAGGGTGTGGGTTAGAATGAGGATTAGTGTTAGGGTTAGTGTGAGGTTTACCGTGAGGATGAGTGTTAGGGTTAGGGTTAGGGCTAGGGTTTAGTTGAGGTTTAGGGTTAGTGTTAGGATGAGATTTAGGGTTAGGGTGATGGTTAGGGTTAGTGTGAGGCTTAGTGTTCAGGTTAAGTTTAGTGTTAAGGTGAGGGTAAATGTTAGAGTGAGGGTGTGGTTTAGAGTGAGGTTAAGGGTTAGGGTGAGGGTTAGGGTTAAGGTTAGGGTTTTTGTTAAGATTATGGTTAGGATTACTGTTACTGTGAGGGGGAGTGTTAGGGATAGGGTTAGGATTAGTATTAGGGTTAGTGTTAGGTTGAGGGTAAGTGTTAGGGTGAGGGTTAGGGTTAGGGTGAGGTTTATGGTTAGGGTGAAGGTCAGGGTGAGGGTTAGGGTTACATTGAGCATGAGGGTTAGGGTTAGGTTGAGGGTTAGGTTTAGGGTTAGGGTGAGTTTAGGGTTAGGGTTAGTGTGAAGGTTAGTGTTAGGGTTAGTGTTACTGGTAGGGTGAGGGTAAGTATTAGTGTGATGTTTAATGTTAGGGTGAGGATTATGGTTAGGGTGAGGGTTAGGGTTATTGTTAGGGTTAGGGTTAGGGTTAGAGTTAGGGTTAGGGTGAGTGTGAGATTTAGGGTTAGAGTTAGGGTGAGGTTTAGGGTTAGGGTGAGTGTTAGGGTTAGGGTTAGGGTTAGGCTTAGGCTTAGGCTTAGACCAAGCATGAGGGTGAGGATTAGGGTGCGGGTTAGGGTTATGGTTAGTGTCAGGTTTAGGATGAGGTTTAGGGTTAGGGTGAGGGTTAGGGTGAGGGTTAGGGTGAGGGTTAAGGTTAGGGATAGGGTTAGGTTTAGGATTAGGTTTAGGGTGAGGGTGAGTGTGAGGCTTAGGGTTAGGGTTAGGATTAGGCTTCGAGTTAGGGTGAGGGTTAGGGTTAGAGTTTGGGTTAGGGTGCAGGTGAGGCTGAGGATTAGGGTTAGGTTTAGGGTTAGATTTAGGGTTAGGTTTAGCGTTAGTGTTAGTGTTAGGTTTAGGGTTACGGTGAGGGTTAGGGTAAGGGTTAGGGTTAGGCTTAGGTTAGGCTGAGGGTGTCTGTGGGGGTGAGAATTAGAGTTAGGGTTAGGGTTAGGCTTAGGGTTAGGTTTATTGTTAGTGCTATGGTTAGGGTTAAGTTTGCAGTGAGGGTGAGGTTGAGGGGAATGGTGAGGGTTAGTGTTAGGGTTAGTGTTATTGTTAGGGTTAGGGCTAGAGTTATGGTGAGGTTGAGGGTGAGGGTGAAGGATAGGGTTAAGGTGCGTTTTAGGGTTAGGGATAGGGTTAGGGTGAGGGTGAGTTTTAGGGTGAGGGTGAGGTTTAATGTTAGGGTTAGGGTGAGAGTTAGGGTTAGGGTTAGGGTGAGAGTAGGATTCAGGTTAAGTTTAGGGTTAGAGTGTGGGTTAGTGTAAGGGTTACGGTGAGGTTGAGGGTTAGGGTTAGGTTGAGGTTTAGGGATAAGATTAGGTTTAATGGTGGGTGAGGGTTAGGGTTAGGGTAAGGTTTACGGTGAGGATGAGGGTTAGGATTAGGTTTAGAGTTAGGATTTGTGTTAGGGTGAGGGTGAGGGTTAGGGTAAGGGTTTGGCTTAGGCTTAGGTTTAAGCTGAGCGTGAGGTTGAGGGTGAGGGTTAGGGTTAGTGTGAGGTTTAGTGTTAGGGTTAGGGTTAGAGTTAGGATTAGGGTGAGGTTTAGGGGAAGAGTTAGTGTTAGGGTGAATTTAGGCTTAGGGTGAGGGTTAGGTTGTGGGTGACTGTAAGGGTAAGGTGAGGGTTAGGCTGAGGGTGAGGGTCACGGTAAGGGTGAGAATTAGGGTTAGGTCGAGGGTTAGGGTTAGGGTTAGGGTTAGGGTGAGGGTGAGGGTTAGATTGATGATTAGTGTTAGGGTTAGTGTGAAGTTTAACATGAGGGTTAGGGCTAGGGTTAGGTTGAGGTTTAAGGTTAGTGTTAGTGTGAGGTTTAGGGTTAGGGTGATTGTTAGGGTTAGTGTGAGGCTTAGTGTTTGGGTTAAGCTTAATGTTAAGGTGAGGGTAAGTGTTAGCGTGAGGGTTAGGTTTAGGGTGAGGGTAATGATTAGGGTGAGGGTTAGGGTTAGGGTTAGGGTTTTTGTTAGGTTTAGGGTTAGGGTTGTTGTTAGGGTTAGGGTTCCGGTTAAGGTGAGGGTGTGGGTTATTGTTAGGGTTAGGATTAGGGTTAGTGTTAGGGTGAGGGTAAGTGTTAGGGTGAGTGTTAGGGTTAGGGTGAGGGTTATGGTTAGGATGAGGGTCAAGATTAGGGTTAGGGTTACTTTGAGCATGAGGGTTAGGGTTATGTTGAGGTTTAGGGTTAGGGTTAGGGTTAAGGTGAGGTTAGGGTTAGGGTTATTGTGAGGGTTAGTGTTAGGGTTAAGGTTAGGGGTAGGGTGAGGGTAAGTGTTATGGTGAGGTTTAGGGTTAGGGTGAGTATTATGGTTAGGGTGAGGGTTAGTGTTATTGTTAGGGTTATGGTTAGGTTTAGATTTAGGGTTAGGGTGAGGGTGAGATTTAGGGTTAGAGTTAGGGTTAGTGTTAGGGTTATTGTTAGGGTGAGGGTTAGGGTTAGGTTTTGGCTTAGGCTTAGGCTTAGGCCGAGCATGAGGGTGAGGGTTAGGGTAAGGGTTAGGGTTATGGTTAGTGTCAGGTTTAGGATGAGGTTTAGGGTTAAGGTTAGGGTTAGGGTGAGGGCTAGGCTGAGGGTTAGGGTTAGGGATTGGGTTAGGTTTAGGATTACTGTTAGGGTGAGTGTGAGTGTGAGGCTTAGGGTTAGGGTTAGGGTTAGGCTTAGAGTTAGGGTGAGGGTTATGGTTAGGGTTTGGTTTAGGGTAAGGGTTAGGGTTATGGTGAGGGTTAGGCTTAGGGTTAGGGTTAGGCTTAGAGTTAGGGTGAGGGTTATGGTTAGGGTTTGGTTTAGGGTAAGGGTTAGGGTTATGGTGAGGGTTAGGCTTAGGGTTAGGGTTAGGCTTAGGGTTAGGCTTATTGTTAGTGTTATTTTTAGGATTAGTGTTATTGTTAGGGTTAGGTTTAGAGTTATGGTGAGGGTGAGGTTGAGGGTGAGGCTGAGGATTAGTGTTAGGGTTAGGGTCAGGTTTAGGGTTAGGGTTAGGATTAGGACAAGGGTGAGGGCGAGGTTTAGTTTTAGATATAGGGTTAGGGGGAGGGTTACTTTGAGGGTTAGGGTTAGGGTTAGTTTTAGGGTTAGGGTAAGGTTGAGGGTTAGGTTGAGGTTTAGGGTAAGGGTGAGTGTTAGGGTTAGAGTTAGGTTTAGGCTTAGGGTTAGGCTGAGTGTGAGGTTGGGGTGAGGATTAGGGTTAGGGTGATGGTTAGGGTGAGGGTTAGGAGGAGGTTTAGGGTTAGGATTAGGGTTAGGCTGAGGGTGAGGATGAGGTTATTGTTACGGTGAGGGTTAGGGTTAGGGTTATTGTTAGTGTAATGGTTAGGGTGAAGTTTGCGGTGAGGGTGAGGCTGTGGGTGAGGGTCATGGTTATGGTTATGGTTAGGGTTAGGGTTAGGGTTAGAGTTAAGGTTAGGTGGGTGAGGGTGAGTGTTAGTGTTAGGGTGAGTTTTAGGGAGAGGTTTAGGGTTAGGGTTTGGGTTAGGTTTAGGGTGAGGGTGAGGTTTAGGGTTAGAGTTAGGATTGAGGGGAGGGTTAGGGTGAGGTTTAGGGTTAGGGTTAGGATGAGGGTGAGGGTTAGGTTGAGGTTTAGGGATAGGGTTAGGTTTAGGATTAGGGTTAGGGTGAGGGTGAGTGTGAGGGTTAGGGTGAGGGTTAGGCTTAGGCTTAGGGTTTGTCTGAGGGTGATGGTGGGGGTGAGGATTAAGGTTAGGGTGATGGTAAGGGTTAGGGTTAGTGTTATTGTTAGGATTAGTTTTAGGGTTAGGATTAGGGTGAGGATGAGGTTTAGGGGTAGAGCTAGGGTTAGGGTGAGTGTTAGGCTTAGGGTGAGTGTTAGAGTGGGGGTGACGTTAAGGGTAAAGGTGAGGTTTAGGCTGAGGGTGAGGGTTACGGTAAGGGTTAGGGTTAGGGTCAGGGGGAAGGATAGGGTTAGGGTTAGGGTGAGGGTGAGGGTTAGGGTTAGATTGGGGATTAGTGTTAGGGTTAGTGTGAGGTTTAGGGTGAGGATGCGGTTTAGGGTTAGGGTGAGGTCTAGGGTGAGGATGAGGGTTAGGGTTAGTGTTAGGGTGAGGTTTAGTGTTAGGGATAGGGTTAGGATTAATGTGACGGTTAAGCTTAAGGTGAGGGTTAGGGTGAGGGTGAGGTTTAGGGTTAGGGTTTGGATTAGGAATAGGGTTAGTGTTAGGGCAAGTGTGAGGTTTAGGTTTAGCGTTAGTGTTAGGCTTAGGGTTAGGCTGAGGGTGAGGGTGAGGTTGAGGGTTATTGTTAGAGTGAGGGTTAGGGTTAGGGTTAGGGTGAGAGTTAGGGTTCGGGTTAAGTTTAGGGTTAGAGTGAGGATTAGGGTAAGGGTTACAGTAAGGGTGAGGGTTAGTTTTAGGTTGAGGGTTAGGGTTAGGGTTAGGGTGAGGGTTAGGATGAGGGTTAGGGTTTGGATTAGGTTTAGGGTGAGGGCTAGGGTGAGGGAGAGGTTTAGGGTTAGGGTTAGGGTGAGGTTTAGGTTTAGGTTTAGGGTTACGGATAGGGTGAGGGTGAGGTTTAGGGTTAGAGTTAGGGTTAGGTTGAGGCTGATGGTGAGGGTTAGGGTTAGGGTTAGTGTTAGAGTTAGGTTTACGGTGAGGGTTAGGGTGAGAGTGAGGGTTAGGCTTAGTGTTAGGATTAGGATTAGGGTAAGGGTTAGCATGAGGGTGAGGGTGAGGGTGAGGGTGAGGGTTAGGGATAGGGTAAGGTTTAGGGATAGGGTTAGTTTGAGATTTAGGGTTCGGGTTAAGTTTACGGTTAGGGTGAGGGTTAGGGTTAGGGTTACGGTGAGCGTGAGGGTTAGGGTTAGGTTGAGGGTTAGGGTTAGATTTAGGATTAGGGTGAGGGTTAGGTTTAGGGTTTGGGTGAGGTTTAGGGTGAGGTTTTGGGTTAGAGTTAGGTTTAGGGGCAGGGTTAGGGTAAGGTTTAGGGTTAGGGTTTGTGTTAAGGTTAGGGTGATTGTTACGGTTAGGGTTAGGATTAGGGTTATTGTTAGTGTTATGGTTAGGGTGAAGTTTGCGGTGAGGTTGAGGCTGAGGGTGAGGGTTATGGTTATGGTTAGGGTTAGGGTTAGTGTTATTGTTAGGGTTAGGTTTAGAATTAAAGTTAGATTGAGGGTGAGGGTGAGGGTGAGTGTTAGAGTTAGAGTGAGTTGTAGGGTGAGGTTTTGGTTTAGGGTTAGGGTTAGGGTTAGGGTGAGGGTGAGATTTAGGGTTAGAGTTAAGGTTGAGGGGAGGGTTAGGGTGAGGTTTAGGGTTAGGGTTAGGATGAGGGTGAGGGTTAGGTTGATGTTTAGGGATAGGGTTAGGTTTAGGATTAGGGTTAGGGTGAGGGTGAGTATGAGGGTTAGGGTGAGGCTTAGGGTTAGGCTGAGGGTGATGTTGTGGGTGAGGATTAATGTTAGGGTGATGGTAAGGGTTAGGGTTAGTGTTATTGTTAGGGTTAGGGTTAGAGTTAGGATTAGGGTGAGGGTGAGGTTTAGCGGTAGATATAGGGTTAGGGTGAGTGTTAGGCTTAGGGTGAGGGTTAGGGTGGGTGTGAGGGTAAAGTTAAAGGTGAGGGTTAGGCTGAGGGTGAGGGTTATGGTAAGGGTTAGGGTTAGGTTTAGGGGGAGGGATATTGTTAGGGTTAGTGTGAGGGTGAGGGTTAGATTGAGGATTAGTGTTAGGGTTAGTGTGAGGTTTAGGGTGAGGATGCGGGTTAGGATTAGGGTGAGGTCTAGGGTGAGGAAGAGGTTTAGGGGTAGTGTTAAGGTGAGGTTTAGGGTTAGGGTGATGGTTAGGGTTAGTGTTATGGTGAGGTTTAGTGTTAGGGTTAGGGTTAGCATTAATGTTAGGGTTAGGCTTAAGGTGAGGGTTAGAGTGAAGGTGAGGTTTTAGGTTGAGGGTTAGGATGAGGGTTAAGGTTAGAATTAGGGTTAGTGTGAGGGCTAGGGTGAGGGTGAGGTTTAGGGTTAGGGTTAGGGTGATGTTTAGGGTTAGGGTTAGGGTTACTGATAGGGTGACGGTGAGGTTAACGGTTATTGTTAGGGTTAGGGTGAGGCTGAGGTTGAGTGTTAGGTTTAGTGTTAGTGTTAGAGATAGGGTTACAGTGAGGATAAGGGTGAGGGTGAGGGTTATGCTTAGTGTTAGGATTAGGTTTAGGGTAAGGGTTAGGGTGAGTGTGAGGGTTAGGGTTACAGTGAGCGTGATTGTTAGGGTTAGGTTGAGGGTGAGGGTTAGGCTTAGGATTAGGGTGAGGGTGAGGGTGCGGCTTAAGGTTATGGTAAAGGATAGGGGTAGGGTTAGGGTGAGAGTTAGGTTTCAGGTTAAGTTTAGGGTTAGGGTGAGGATTAGGTTTAGGATTAGGGTGAGCCTGAGGGTTAGGGTTAGGTTGAGGTTAGGGTTAGGCTTAGGATTATTGTGAGGGTTAGGGTTAGGCTTAGGGTGAGGTTTAAGGTGAGATTTTGGATTAGGGTTAGGGTTAGGTTTAGGGTGAGGGTGAGGTTTAGTGTTAGCGTTAGGTTTAGGGGCAGGGTTAGGGTGAGGTTTAGGTTTAGGATTACGGTGAACGTGCGGTTTAGGGTTAGGTTGAGTGTTAGGGTGAGGCTTAGGATTAAGGTGAGGGTTAGGTTTAGGGTTAGTGTGAGATTTAAGGTGAGGTTTTGGATTAGGGTTAGGGTTAGGGTTAGGGTGAGGGTGAGGTTTAGGGATAGAATTAGGTTTAGGGGCAGGTTTAGGGTGAGGTTTAGGGTTAGGGTTAGTGTTAGGGTTAGGGTGAGGTTTAGGGTTAGGGTTATTGTTTGGGTTAGGGTTATTGTTAGTGGTATGGTTAGGGTTAAGTTTGTGGTGAGGGTGAGGCTGAGGGTGAGGTTTATGGTTAGGGTTAGGGTTAAGGTTAGTGTTATTGTTAGGGTTGGGTTAGAGTTAAGGGTAGGTTGAGGGTTAGGGTGAGGGGAGGGTTAGGGTGAGGTTTAGATTGAGGTTTAGGGTTAGTGTTAGGATTAGGGTTAGCGTGAGGGTGAGGTTTAGGGGTAGAGTTAGGGTTAGGGGAGGGTTAGGGTGAGGTTTAGGTTTAGGGTTAGGTTGAGGATGAGGGTTCCCATGAGGTTTAGGGATAGGGTTAGGTTTAGGATTAGGGTTCAGGTGAGGGTGAGTGTGAGGGTTAAGGTGAGGGTTAGGCTTAGGCTGAGGTTTAGGCTGAGGGTGAGGGTGGGGGTGAGGATTAGGGTTAGGGGGATGGTAAGGGTTAGTGTTAGTGTTATTTTTAGGGTTAGGGTTAGAGTTACTCTTAGTGTGAGCGTGGGGGTGAGGGTTAGTGTTAGGGTTAGTGTGAGGTTTAGGTTTAGGGTTATTTTTAGGGTTATTGTGAGGGTGAGGTTTAGCGTTAGTTATAGGGTTAGGGGGAGGGTTAGGGTGAGGGTGACGGTTATGGTTAGTGTTAGGGTTATGGTGAGGTTGAGGGTTAGGTTGAGGTTTAGAGTTAGAGTTAGGGTTAGGGTTAGTGTGAGGGTTAGTGTTCGGATTAGGGTTATTTTTAGGGTGAGGGTTTGGGTTAGGGTGAGGGTTATGGTTAGGGTGAGGGTTAGGGTTAGGATTATTGTTATTGTTAGGTTTTCGGTTATTCTGAGGGTGAGGGTGAGGATGAGGGTTAGGGTTAGGGTGAGGTTTATGGTTATAGTTAGGGTTAGGGTTAGTGTTAGTGTTATTGTTAGGGTTATGGTTAGAATTAAGTTTAGGTTGCGGGTGAGTGTGAGTGTTAGGGTTAGGGTGATTTTTAGGGTGAGGTTTAGGGTTAGGGTTAGGGTTAGGGTTAGGGTGAGTGTGAGGTTTAGTGTTAGAGTTAGGGTTGAAGAAAGGGTTAGGGTGAGATTTAGGGTTAGGGTTAGGATGAGGGTGAGGGTTAAGTTGGGGTTTAGGGATAGGGTTAGGTTTAGGATTAGGGTTAGGGTGAGGGGGAGTGTGAGGGTTAGGGTGAGGGTTAGGCTTAGGCTTAGGGTTAGGCTGAGGTTGATGGTGGTTGTACGGATTAAGGTTAGGGTGATGGTAAGTGTTAGGGTGGGTGGGACGGTAAGGGTAAAGGTGAGGTTTAGCCTGAGGGTGAGAGTTACGCTAAGGGTTAGGGTTAGGGTTAGGGGGAGGGATAGGGTTTGGGTTAGGGTGAGGGTGAGGGTTAGATTGAGGATTAGTTTTAGGGTTAGTGTGAGGTTTAGGGTGAGGATGAGGATTAGGATTAGGGTGAGGTCTAGGGTGAGGATGAGAGTTAGGGTTAGTGTTAGGGTGAGGCTTAGGGTTAGGGTGATGGTTAGGGTTAGTGTTAGGGTGAGGTTTAGTGTTAGGGTTAGGGTTAGGATTAATGTGAGGGTTAAGCTTTAGGTGAGGGTTAGGGTGAGGGTGAGGTTTAGGCTTAGGTTTAGGATTAGGAATAGGGTTAGGGTTAGGGTAAGTGTGAGGTTTAGGGTTAGAGTTAGTGTTAGGCTTAGGGTTAGGCTGAGGGTGAGGGTGAGGTTGAGGGTGAGGGTGAGGGTTATTGTTAGGTTGAGCGTTAGGTTTAGGGTTAGGGTGAGAGTTAGGGTTCGGGTTAAGTTTAGGGTTAGAGTGAGGATTAGGATAAGGGTTACAGTGAGGGTGAGGGTTAGGGTTAGGTTGAGGGTTAGGGTTAGGGTGATTGTCAGGGTGAGGGTGAGGGTTAGGGTTAGTGTTAGGGTGAGGGTTAGGATGAGGGTTAGGGTTCGGATTAGGGTTAGGGCGAAGGCTAGGGTGACGGTTAGGTTTAGGTTTAGGGTTAGGGTGAGGTTTAGGTTTAGGTTTAGTGTTAAGGATAGGGTGAGGGTGAGGTTTAGGGTTAGAGTTAGGGTTAGGTTGAGGCTGAGGGTGGGGGTTAGGGTTAGGGTTAGTGTTAGAGTTAGTGTTAGAGTTAGGGATATGGTGAGGTTTAGGGTCAAAGTGAAGTTTAGGCTTAATGTTAGGATTAGGATTAGGGTAAGGGTTAGGGTGAGGGTGAGGGCGAGGGTTAGGGTTAGGGTAAAGTTTAGGGGTAGGGGTAGGGTGAGATTTAGGGTTCTGGTTAAGTTTAGGGATAGGGTGAGTGTTAGGGTTAGGGTTACGGTGAGTGTGAGGGTTAGGGTTAGGTTGAGGGTTAGGGTTAGGCTTAGGATTTGGGTTAGTGATAGGGTTCGGGTTAGGGTGAGGTTTAGGGTGAGGTTTTGGGTTAGAGTTAGGTTTAGGGGCAGGGTTAGGTGATGTTTATTGATGTTTATTGTTAGTGTTAAGGTTAGGGTGAGGGTTACGGTTAGGGTTAGGGTTATGGTTACTGTTAGTGTTATGGTTAGGGTGAAGTTTGCGGTGAGGGTGAGGGTTATGGTTATGGTTATAGTTATAGTTAGTGTTAGTGTTAGTGTTTGGGTTAGGGTTAGAGTTAAGGTTAGGTTGAGGGTGAGGTTGAGTGTTAAGGTTAGGGTGAGTTGTAGGGTGAGGTTTAGGGTTAGGGTTAGGGTGAGGGTGAGGTTTAGGGTTAGAGTTAAGGTTGAGGGGAGGGTTAGGGTTAGGTTTAAGGTTAGGGTTAGGATGAGGGTGAGGGTTAGGTTGAGGTTTAGGCATAGGGTTAGGTTTAGGATTAGGGTTAGGGTGAGGGTGAGTATGAGGGTTAGTGTGAGGGTTAGGGTGAGGCTTAGCGTTAGGCTAAGGGTGATGTTGGGGGTGAGGATTAAGGTTAGGGTGATGGTAAGGGTTAGGGTTAGTGTTATTGTTAGGGTTAGGGTTAGAGTTAGGATTAGGGTGAGGGTGAGGTTTAGGGGTAGAGATAAGGTTAGGGTGAGTGTTAGGCTTAGGGTGAGGGTTAGGGTGGGTGTGAGGGTAAAGTTAAAGGTGAGGGTTAGGCTGAGGGTGAGGGTTATGGTAAGGGTTAGGGTTAGGTTTACGATTAGGGTTAGGGTGATTGTGAGTGTGAGGGTTAGGGTGAGGGTTACCCTTAGGCTTAGGTTTAGGCTGAGGCTGAGGTTGAGGGTGAGGGTTAGCGTTAGGGTGAGGGTTAGGGTAAGGTTTAGAGGGAGGGTTAGGATGAGAGTTAGGGGTAGGATTAGGGTTAGGGTGAAGGCTAGGGTTAGGGTGAGGTTTAGGGTTAGGGTTTATGTTAGGATTAATGTTAGGGTTAGGCTTAAGGTGAGGGTAAGGGTTATGGTTAGAGTTATGGTGAGGGTGAGGGTTACCTTTAGGGTTAGGGTGAAGTTTAGGTTTAGGGTTAGGATTAGGGTTAGGGTGAGGGTTAGGTTTAGGATTAGTAGGAAGGTTAGTTCGAGGGTTAGGGTTAGGGTTAGTTTTAGGGTTAAGGTTAGGGTGATGGTTAGGTTGAGGTTTAGGGTTATTGTTAGAGTTAGGGTTAGGATTAGGGTTAGGGTGAGGGTGAGTGTGAGGGTTAGGGTTAGGCATAGGCTTAGGCTTAGGGTTAAGCTGAGGGTGAGGGTGGGAGTGAGGATTAGAGTTAGGGTGATTGTTAGTGTTAGTGTTAGGGTGAGGGTTAGGATGAGGGTTAGCGTTAGGATTAGGGTTAGGGTGAGGGTCAGGGTTACTGTGAGAGTAGTGTGAGGGTTAGGGTTAGTTTTAGGGTTAGGCTTAGTGTTAGGCTGAGGGTTTGGTTGAGGATGAGGATTAGGGTTAGGTTAGGGTGAGCTTTAGTGTTAGGGTTAGGTTATATTTACGGTTAGGGTGAGTGTGAGGTTTAGGGGTAGAATTAGGGTTAGGGTGAGGGTTAAGTTTAGGGTGAGGTTTAGGGTGGGGGTGATGGTAAGGGTAAAGGTGAGGTTTAGGATGAGAGTGAGAGTTATGATAAGGGTGAGGGTTAGTGTTAGGGTGAGGGTTAGTGTTAGGGTGAGTGTAAGGGTTAGATTGAGGATAAGTGTTAGGGTTAGTGTGAGGTTTAGGGTGAGGATGAGGGTTAGGGTTAAGGTGAGGGTAAGTGTTAGGGTGGGGGTTAGGGTTAGGGGGAGGGTTATGGTTAGGGTGAGGATTAGGGTTAGGATTAGGGTCATTGTTAGCATTTCGGTTATGGTTACAGTTACGGTGAGAGTGAGGGTGAGGGTGAGGATTAGGGTTAGGGTTAGTGTTAGGCTGAGGGTAAGTTTTAGGATGAGGGTTAGGGTTAGTGGGAGGGTTATGGTTAGGGTGAGGTTTAGGGTTAGGGTTATGGTTACGTTGAGCGTAAGGGTTAGGGTTAGGTTTAGTGTTAGGGTGAGGTTAGGGTTAGTGTGAGGGTTAGAGTTGGGGTTAGGGTTAGTGTTACGGTGAGGGTAAGTGTTAGGGTCAGGGTTTGGGTTAGGGTGAGGGTAATGGTTAGGTTAGGGTTAGGATTAGGGTTAGGGTTATTGTTAGGGTTCGGTTTAGGTTTAAGGTTACAGTGAGGGTGAGGGTTAGGGTTAGGGTTAGGGTGAGGTTTAGGGTTAAAATTAGGGTTAGGGTGAGGGTTAGGTTGAGGGTTAGGGTTAGGCTTAGTGTTAGGGTTAGGGTTAGGGTGAGAGTTAGTAGGAGGGTTAGGGTTAGGGTTAGGGTTAGGATTAGGGTTAGGGTTAAGTTGAGGGTGTTAGGGTCAGGTTTAGGCTTAGGCTTAGGTTTAGGATGAGGGTGAAGTTGACGGTGAGGGGTAGGGTTAGGGTGAGGTTAAGGGTAAGGGTTAGTTGGAGGCTTAGGATGAGTGTTAAGGTTAGGATTAGGGTTAGGGTGAGGGCTAGGGTGAGGGTGAGGTTTAGGGTTAGGGTTAGGGTGAGGTTTAGTGTTAGGGTTAGGGTGAGAGTTAGGGTTCGGGTTAAGTTTACGGTTAGGTTGAGGGTTAGGGTAAGGGTTATTTTCAGGGTAAGGGTTAGGGTTAGGATGAGGGTTAGGGTTAGGATTAGGGTTAGGGTGAGGGTGAGGGTGAGGGTTAGGGTTAGTGTTAGGGTGAGGATTAGGATGAGAGTTAGGGTTAGGATTAGGGTTAGGGTGAGGGCCAGGGTGAGGTTGAGTTTTCGGGTTAGGGTTAAGGTGAGATTTAGGGTTAGGGTTAGGGTTAGTGTTAGGGTGAGTATGAGATTTAAGGTTAGAATTAGGGTTAGGGTGAGGCTGAGCGTGAGGGTTAGGTTTAGGGTTAGTGTTAGAGTTAGGGTTAGGGTGAGGGTTAGGTCGAGGTTTAGGGTTAGGGTTAGTGTTATGTTTAAGTTTAAGGTGAGGGTTAGCTTGAGGTATAGGTTTAAGGTTAGGGTTAGGGTTAAGATTAGGGTTAGGGTGAAGGTTAGGGTGAGTGTGAGGGTTAGGGTTAGGGTTAGGGTTAGACTTAGGTTTAGGCTGAGGGTGAGGGTGAGGGTTAGGGTTAGGGTGAGGGTTAGGTGTATGGTTAGGGTGAAATTTAGGGTTCAGGTTAAGTTTAGGGATAGGGTGAGGATTAGGGTTAGGGTTATGGTGAGGGTTAGGATGAAGATTAGGGTTAGGATTAGGCTTAGTGTGAGGGCTAGGGTGAGGGTGAGGCCTAGGGTTAGTGTTTTGGTGAGGTTTAGGTTTAGGGTTAGGAGTAGGATGAGGGTTAGGGTTACGGTTTGGGTGAGGTTTAGGGTTAGGCTGAGGGTTAGGGTTAGGATTTGGGTTAGGGTTAGGGTGAGTTTTAGGGTTACAGTTAGGGTTATGGGGAGTGTTAGGTAGAGGATTAGGGATAGGTGTAATGTTAGGGTTAAGGTTAGGGTTAGGGTTAGGGTCAGGGTTAGGGTTAGGATAAGGGTTAGGGTTAGGGTGAGGATTAGGTTGAGGTTTAGGGTTAGGGTTAGGTTTTGCTTTAGGGTTAAGGTGAGTGTGAGGGTTAGGGTTAGGGTTACGCTTAGGCTTAGGGTTAGGCTGAGGGTGAGGGTGTGGGTGAGGATTAGGGTTAGGGTGATGGTTAGGTTTAGGGTTAGCGTGAGGGTTAGGATGAGGATTAGGGTTAGGGTGAGCGTTAGGTTGAGGGTGATAGTAAGTGTAAAGGTCAGGGTTAGGCTGAGGGTGAGGGTTAAGATAAGGGTGAGGGTTAGGATTAGGGTGAGGGTTTGGGTAAGGGTTCGGTTTAGGTTTAGGGTGAGGATTAAATTGAGGAATAGGGTTAGGGTTAGTGTGAGATTTACGGTGAGGATGAGGAATACGGTTAGCGTGAGGGTGAGGGTTAGAATTAGGGTTAGCGTGAGAGATACCGTGAGGGTGAGGGTTAGGGTTAGGGTTAGGGTTAGGGTTAGGGTGAGGTTTAGGATTAGAGTGAGAGTTAGGGTTATTGTGAGGGGTAGTGTGAGGGTTAGTGTTAGTGTTAGGGGAGGGTAATTGTTAGGTTGAGTGTTAGGTTTAGGGTGAGGGTTATGGTTAAGGTTAGGTTTAGGGTTACATTTACGTTGAGGGTGAATGTGAGGGTTAGGGTTAGGCTTAGGTTTAGTGTTAGGGTAAGGGTTAGATTTAGGGTTAGGTTGAGGGTGAGGTTTAGGGGTAGAGTTAGAATTAGGGTGGGGGTTAGGGTGAGGGTTAGGGTTAGGGAGAGGGTTAGGGTGGGGGTGACGGTAAGGGTAAACGTGAGGGTTAGGCCGAGGATGAGGGTTAGGGTTAGGGTCAGGGCTAGGGTGAGGGTGAGGGTTAGGGTTAGTTTTAGGGTGAGTTTTAGGGTTAGGGTGATGGTTAGGGTTGGTGTGAGGGTTAATGTTAGGGTTAGGTTAATGTTAGGGTGAGGGTTAGTCTTAGGGTGAGGGTTATGGTTAGGGTGAGGGTCAGGGTTAGTGTTAGGGTTAGAGTTAGGGTTAGTGTGAGGGTTAGGGTTATGGTGAGGGTAAGGTTGAGGGTTAGGGTTGGGGTTAGGATGAGGTTTAGGTTTAGGTTTAGGGTTAGAGTTAGGTTTAGGGTGAGGGTGATTTTTAGGGTTAGAGTTAGGGTTAGTGTTAGGGTTAAGGTTAGGGTGAGGGTGAGGGTGAGGGTTAGGGTTAGGCTTAGGCCTAGGCTTAGGCTTAGCCCGAGCATGAGGGTTAGGGTTAGTGTTAGGGTGAGTGTTATTGTTAGGGTGAGGGTTAGGGTTAGGGTTAGGTTTAGAGTTAGGTTTAGTGTTAGCGTTAGGGTTACGGTGAGGGTAAGTGTGAGGCTTACGGTTGGGGTTAGGATGAGGTTTAGGATTAGGTTTAGGGTTAGAGTTAGGTTTAGGGTGAGTGTAAGGTTTAGGATTAGAGTTAGGGTTAGGGTTAGTGTTAGGGTTAGGGTTAGGATGAGTGTTAAGTTTAGGATGAGGTTTAGGGTGAGGGCTATTGTGAAGGTGAGGTTTAGGGTTAGGGTTAGGGTGAGGTTTAGGGTTAGGGTTAGGTTTAGGGTGAGGGTTAGGTTTAGGGTTAGAGTTAGGGTTAGAGTGAGGCTGAGGCTGAGGGTTAGGTTTAGGGTTAGTGTTAGATTTAGGGTTAGGGTGAGGGTTAGGTTGAGGTTGAGGGTTAGGCTTAGAGTTAGGATTAGGATTATGGTAAGTGTTAGGGTGAGTGTGAGGGTTAGGGTTAGGGTTAGGGTTAGGCTTAGGGTTTGGTTGAGGGTGAGGGTGAGCGTGAGGGTTAGGGTGAGGGTTAGGGTTAGGGTTAGGGTGAGAGTTAGGGTTCAGGTTAAGTTTAGGGTTAGGGTTAGGGTTAGGGTGAGGGCTAGGATTAGAGTTAGGGTTACGGTGACATGAGGGTTAGGGTTAGGGTGAGGGTTAGGGTTATGGTGAGGGTAAGGTTGAGGGTTAGGGTTGGGGTTAGGATGAGGTTTAGGTTTAGGTTTAGGGTTAGAGTTAGGTTTAGGGTGAGGGTGATTTTTAGGGTTAGAGTTAGGGTTAGTGTTAGGGTTAAGGTTAGGGTGAGGGTTAGGGTTAGGCTTAGGCCTAGGCTTAGGCTTAGCCCGAGCATGAGGGTTAGGGTTAGTGTTAGGGTGAGTGTTATTGTTAGGGTGAGGGTTAGGGTTAGGGTTAGGTTTAGAGTTAGGTTTAGTGTTAGCGTTAGGGTTACGGTGAGGGTAAGTGTGAGGCTTACGGTTGGGGTTAGGATGAGGTTTAGGATTAGGTTTAGGGTTAGAGTTAGGTTTAGGGTGAGTGTAAGGTTTAGGATTAGAGTTAGGGTTAGGGTTAGTGTTAGGGTTAGGGTTAGGATGAGTGTTAAGTTTAGGATGAGGTTTAGGATGAGGGCTATTGTGAAGGTGAGGTTTAGGGTTAGGGTTAGGGTGAGGTTTAGGGTTAGGGTTAGGTTTAGGGTGAGGGTTAGGTTTAGGGTTAGAGTTAGGGTTAGAGTGAGGCTGAGGCTGAGGGTTAGGTTTAGGGTTAGTGTTAGATTTAGGGTTAGGGTGAGGGTTAGGTTGAGGTTGAGGGTTAGGCTTAGAGTTAGGATTAGGATTATGGTAAGTGTTAGGGTGAGTGTGAGGGTTAGGGTTAGGGTTAGGGTTAGGCTTAGGGTTAGGTTGAGGGTGAGTGTGAGCGTGAGGGTTAGGGTGAGGGTTAGGGTTAGGGTTAGGGTGAGAGTTAGGGTTCAGGTTAAGTTTAGGGTTAGGGTGAGGGTTAGGGTTAGGGTTAGGGTGAGGGCTAGGATTAGAGTTAGGGTTACGGTGACGTGAGGGTTAGGGTTAGGGTGAGGGTTAGGTTTAGAATTAGGGTTAGGGTGAGCGTGAGTGTTAGGATTAGGTTTAGGGTTAGGGTTAGGGTTAGGTTTAGGGTTAGGATTAGTGTTATTGTTAGGGTTAGGGTTAGAGTTACAGTGAGGGTGAGGGTGAGGTTGAGGGTTAGGGTGAGGTTTAGGGTTAAGGTAAGGATTAGGGTTAGGGTGAGGTTGAGGTTTAGGGTTAGATTTACGGTTATGGGGAGGGTTAGTTAGAGGGTTTGGGTTAGGGTTGGTGTTAGGGTTAATGTTAGGGTGAGGGTTAGGTTGAGGGTTAGGGTTAGGGTTAAGTTTAGGATTAGGGTTAGGCTGAGGGTGAGGGTGCGCGTTACAGTCAGGCTTAGGCTTAGGGTTAGGCTGAGGGTGAGGGTGGGTGTGAGGATTAGGGTTATGGTGATGGTTAGGTTTAGGGTTAGGTGAGGGGTAGGGTGAGGGTGAGGGTTAGGGTAAGGCATAGACTTAGGCTTAAGTTTAGGTTGATCTTGAGGTTGACGGTGAAGGTTAGGCTTAGGGTGATGGTTAGGTTTACGATTAGGGTGAGTGTTAGGATGAGGTTTAAGGTTAGGGTGCGGGTCAGGGTGAGGATGATGGTAAGGGTAAAGGTGACCTTTATGCTGAGGATGAGGGTTAAGGTAAGGGTGATGGTTAGGGTTAGGTTTAGGGTTAGGGTAAGGGTTAGGGTTAGGGTTAGGGTGAGGGTTAGATTGAGGATTAGGGTTAGGGTTAGTGTGAGGTTTATGGTGAGGCTGAGGGTCAGGGTTAGGTTGAGGGTGAGGGTTAGAATTAGGGATAGTGTGAGGGCTAGTGTGAGGATGAGAGTTAGTATTAGGGTTAGGGTTAGGGTGAGATTTTGGGTGAGGTTTAGGGTTAGGGATATGGTTAGGTTTAGGATTAGGGTTAGGGTGACTGTGAGTGTGAGGGTTAAGGTTAGGGTTAGGCTTAGGGTTTGAGTGAGGGTTAGGGTTAGGGTTTGGGTAAGGGTGAGGGTGAGGCTAAGTATTAGGGTTAGGTTTAGGGTTAGGGTTATTTTTAGGTTTAGGCTAAGGGTTAGGATTATGGTGAGGGTTAGGTTTAGGTTTTAGGTTAGGGTGAGGGTTAGGCTGAGGGTAAGTTTTAAGGTGAGGTTTCAGGTGAGGTTGAGTATTAGGCTTAGCATTAATCTTAGGGTGAGGATTAGGGTTAGGTATAGCCTTAGGGTTAGGGTGAGGTTTAGGATTAGGGTTATGGTGAGGGTGAGGTTTAGGGTTAACATTAGGTTTAGGGTTAGGGTTATAGTGAGGGTGAGGGTGAGGGTTAGGATTAGGTTAAGGGTTAGGGTGAGGCTGAGGTTGAGAATGAGGTTGAGGGTGAGGTTTAGGGTTAGGGTTAGGTTTAGCGTGAGGTCTACGGTGAAGGTGAGGTTTAGGGTGAGGGTTAGGGTGAGGGTGATGTTGAAGGTGAGGTTTAGGCTTAAGGTGAGGGTTAGGGTTAAGGTTAGGCTTGAGGGTTAGAGTTAGGGTGATGTTTAGGGTGAGGGTGAGGGTGAGGGTATAGGTGAGCGTTAGGTTCAAGGTGAGGGCAAGGGTGATGGTGAGGGTTAGGTTGAGGGTGTGGAAAAGGGTTAGGGTTAGTTTCAGGGTGAGGGTGAGGGTTAGGGTTAGCATAAGTTTTAGGGTGAGGGTTAGGGTTAGGGTTAGGGTTAGGATAAGGGTTAGGGTTAGGGTAAGGGTCAGGGTTAGGCTTAGGGTTAGGGTTAGGGTTAGAGTGAGGGATAGGCTTAGGGTTAGATTTAGGGTGAGGGTTAGGGTTAGGGTGATGTTTAGGGTAACGGTGAGGGTTAGGGTGAGGGTGAGGTTGAGCGTGAGGGTTAGTGTGAGGGTGAGCGTGAGTGGGAAGGTGACGGTGAGGGTCAGGTTTAGGGTTAGGTTTAGGGTGAGGGTATGATTTAGGGTTACTATTAGGGTTAGGGTAAGGGTTAGGCTGAGGGTTAGGGTGACGGTGAGGTTCAGGGTGTGCGTTTCTGTTAGGTAAGGGTTAGGGTTATGTTTAGGGTGACGATTAGGTTGAGTGTGAGGCATAGGGTATGTTGAGTGTTAGGCTTAGTGTGAGGGTTACAGTTAGGGTTAGGATTAGTGTGAGGATAAGGCTTAGAGTGCGGGTAAGGTTGAGACTCAGGGTTAGGGTTAGAGTTAGGGTTAGGGTGAAGTTTAGGGTGGGGGTTAGGGTGAGGGTTAGGGTTAGGGTTAGGGTTGGGTGAGGGTTAGGTTGAGTGTTAGGTTTATGGTTACGGTTAGGTTTAGGGTGCATGTTAGGGTTAGGGTTAGAGTGAGGGTGAAGGTCAGGGTTAATGTTAGGATTAGGTTTAGGGTTAGGGTGAGGCTGAGGGTGAGGCTGAGGGTGAGGGTGAGGGTGAGGATGAGGGTTAATATGAGGGTTAGTTTTAGGGTGAGGGCTATTGTGATGGTGAAGTTTAATGTGGGGGTTAGGGTTAGGGTGAGTGTTAGGGTTAGGGTTAGGGTGAGGGTTAGGGTTAGGGTGATGTTTAGGGTGAGGGTGAAGGTGAGAGTGAGGGTTCGGGTAAGGGTTAGGGTTAGGGTGAGGGTTAGGATTAGGGTTAGGGTTAGGGTGAGGGTTAGGGTTAGGGTGATGTTTAGGGTGAGGGTGAAGGTGAGAGTGAGGGTTAGGGTGAGGGGAAGGTGTAGGGTGAGGGTTAGGGAGCGGGTGAGGGTTAGGGCTATGGTGAGGGTAAGGGTTAGGCTGAGGGTTAGGTTGAGAGTGAGCATTTGTGTTAGCATCAGGGTTGGGTTAAGGGTGAGGGTTAGTGTTAGGCTGAGGGGTAGTTTTAGGGTTAGGGTGAAGGTTAGGGTTAGAGTTAGGGTTAGGCTTAGGGTGAGGTTAAGGTTTAGGTGAGAGTGAGGGTGAGGGTTATTGTTAGCCACAGGGTGAGGGTGAGGGTTAGGGTTAGGGTTAGGTTGAGTGTGAGTGTGAGGGTTAGGTTTAGGATTAGGGTTAGGGTTAGGCTGAGGTTGAGGGTATGAGTGAGGCTCACCCTAGCCCTCACTGCTAGGGTTAGGGTGAGTGGTAGGTTTAGGGTTAGATTTAGGGTGAGGTTTAGGTTTAATGAGAGGGTTAGGGTGATTGTAAGTGTTAGAGTGAGGGTTAGGGTGAGAGTGAGGTTTAGGGTGATGTTTAAGCTGAAGGTGAAAGTTAGGGAGTGTGAGAGGTTTTGGGTGAGAATGAGGGTTATGGTTTGGTTGAGGGTGAGGGTTAGGGTGAGAGTAAGGGTTAGGGTGATGTTTAGGGTGAGGGTGAGGTGTAGGGTGAGAGTTAGGGTTCAGGGAATGGGTAGGGTTAGGGTGTAGGTGAGGGTTAGTGTAAAGGTGAGGCTTAGGGTGACCATGAGGGTTAGGGTTCAGGGGAGGATTAGGGTTAGGGTTAGGGTTCGGGTTCAGGTTAGGGTGAGTGTTAGGGTTAGGTTAGGATGAGGGTTAGGCTTTTTGTGAGGGTTAGGGTTAGGGTTCGGGTTAGGGTTAATGTGAGGATAAGGGTTAGGGTAAGGGTTAGGGTGAGACTGAGGGTTAGGGTTAGCCTTAGGGTTAGGGTTAAGGTTAGGGTGGGGATTAGGGTGAGGGTTAGTATGAGGGTTAGGGTTGGGTGAGGGTTAGGGTGATTGTAAGGTTTAGGGTGAGGGTTAGGTTGAGGTTGAGGAATAGGGTTTTTGTGAGGGTAAGGTTTAGGTTTAGGGTTAGGTTGAGGGTTAGGGTTAGCATTAGTGTTAGGGTGAGGGTGAGAGTTAGGGTGAGGGTGAGGGGTAGACTGAGGTTTAGGGTTATGGTTAGTGTTAGGGTGTGGGTTAGAGTTAGGGTTAGGGTGAGGGTGAGGGTTAGGGTAAAGGTTAGGGTCACTGTTAGGGTGAGGGTGAGGGATAGGGTTAGCATTACGGTTAGGGTTAGGTTTAGGTTGAGTGTTACGTTTAGGGTGAGGTTGAAGGTTAGGGTTAGCATTAGGGTAAGGGTTAGGGTTAGGGTGCAGGTTAGGGTTAGGGTTAGAGTGAGGGTGAGGGTCAGGGTTAGGGTTAGGATTAGGTGTAGGTTTAGGGTGAGCTTGAGGGTGAGGGTGAGCATTAGGGTGAGCGTGAAGGTGAGGGTTAAGTTTACGGTTATGTTTAGGGTGAGGTCTAAGGTGAGGGTGAGGGCTATGGTGAGGGTGAGGGTGAAGGTGAGGTTTTCGGTTTGGAAAGGGTTAGGGTTAGGTTTAGGGTGAGGATTAGGGTGAGGGTGAGGTTTAAGGTGAGGGTTAGGGTTTGGGTGAGGGTCAGGGTTAGGGTTAGGGTGAGGGTTAGGGTTAGGGTGTTGTTTAGGCTGAGGGTGAGCGTGAGAGTGAGGGTTCGGGTGAGGGTGTGGGTTACGGTGTTGCTGAAGGTTAGGGTGAGAGTGAGGGTTCGGGTGAGCGTGAGGGTTAGGGTGTTGGTGAGGTTTCGGATTAGGGTTAGTTTTAGGGTTAGGGTGAGGTTTAGGGTGAGGGTGAGGGTTAGGGTTAGGGTTAGGATTAGGGTTAGGGTTAGGGTGAGGGTTAGACTGAGGGTTATGGTTAGGTTGAGGATTAAGGTGAGAGTGAGGGTTAGGGTTTGATTAAGGGTTAGGTTGAGGTTTAGGGTAAGGGTTAGGGTTAGGGTTAGGGTGAGTGTGAGTGTTAAAGTTAGGGTTAGGGTGAGGGTTATGGTTGGGGTTAGGGTTAGGGTTAGGGTTAGGGTTAGGGTGAAGGTGAGGATGAGGGTGAGGGTTAGTGTGAGTGTTAGGGTGTGGGTTACGGTTAGGTTTAGGGTGAGGGTTAAGGTGACGATGAGTGTTAAGGTGAGGGTGAGGGTTAGGGTTAGGGTGAGTGATAGGGTGAGGTTTAGGGTCAGATTGAGTGTGAGGTTTACGGTTAGGGTTACCCTTAGGGTTATGTTGAGGGTATCAGTTATGGTGAGATTTAGGGTGAGGGTGAATGTTTGGGTTAGCGTTAGGGTTAAGTTGAGATTAGGGTGAGGGTTAGAGTTAGGGTGAGGATTAGGGTTAGGGTTAGGGTGACGTTTAGGGTTAGGGTGTGGGTTAGGGATAGGTTTATGGATAGCGTGAGAGTTAGGTTTATGGTTAGGGTTCAAGTTAGGGTGAGTGTGAGTGTGAGCGTTAGGTTTAGGATTAGGCTTTGTGTTAGTGTTAGGCTGAGGGTGTGGGTGAGGTTGACGGTGAGGGTTAGGTTTAGGGTAATGTTTAGGGTTAGGGATAGGTTGAGGGTTAGGGTTAGGGTTAGGATGAGGGTTAGGGTGAGGATTATGGTTAGGGTTAGGGTGAGGGTTAGGTTTAGTTTGATTTTTAGGGTTAGTGTGAGGGTAAACGTTAGGGTGAGGGATAGGGTGAGGGTGAGGGATAGGTTTAGTGTTAGTGTTAGGGTGAGCATTTGGGTGAGGATTAGGATTAGGTTTAGGGTAACGGTTAGGGTTAGGGTTGAGTTTAGGGTTAGGTTTAGGGTGAAGTTTAGTGTTAGGTTTAGGGAGAGGATTAGAGTTAGTGTGAGGTTTAGGGTTACGTTTAGGGTTAGTGTGAGGATAAGGGTTAGGTGAGGGTTAGGGTGCAGGTGAGGGATAGGGTTAGTGTAAGGGTTAGGGTGACTGTTTGGTGAAGGTTAGGTTTAGGTTTAGGGTTAGGGTGAGGGGTAGGCTGAGGGTAAGTGTTAGGGTGAGGTTTCAGGTGAGGTTGAGTATTAGGCTTAGAAATAGTCTTAGGGTGAGTGTTAGGGTTAGGTATAGCATTAGGGTTAGGGTTAGGGTGAGGGTGAGGGTTAGGATTAGGGTAAAGTTGAGGGTGAGGTTTAGGGTTAGCATTAGGTTTAAGGTTAGCGTTAGACTGAGGGTTAGGGTGAGGATTAGGGTTAGGATTAGGTTTAGGGTTAGGGTGAGGCTGAGGTTGAGGATGAGCTTGAGGGTGAGGTTTTGGGTTAGGGTTAGGTTTAGGGTGAGGGCTAGGGTGAGGGTGAGATTTAGGGTGAGGGTTAGGGTGAGGGTGAGTTTGAAGGTGAGGGTTAGCGTTAAGGTGAGGTTTAGGTTTAGGGTTAGGCTGAGGGTTAGGGTTAGGGTGATGTTTAGGGTGAGGGTGAGGGTGAGGTTGAGGGTGAGTTTTAGGGTATAAGTGAGGGTTAGTTTTAGGGTGAGGGTTAGGGTGACGGTGAGGGTTAGGGTGAGGTTGTGGCAAAGGGTTAGGGTTAGGTTCAGGGTGAGGGTTAGGTTTAGGGTTAGGGTTAGGGTGAGGGTGAGGGTTAGTGTGAGGATTTGTGTTTGGGTTAGTTTGAAGAAAAGGTTTAGGGTGAGGATTAGGATGAAACTAAGAGTTAAGGTTAGGTTAAGTGTTAGGGTTAGGGTGAGGTTTAGGGTTAGGATTAGGGTTAGGGTTAGGTTGAGGTTGAGGGTTAGAATTAGGGTTAGGTTGAGGGTTAGGTTTGGGGTGAGTGTTATGGTGAGGGTGAGGTTGAGGTTTCGGTTTCAGGTGAGGGTTAGTGTGTGAGTGATGGTTAGTGTTTGGGTGAAGTTTAAGGTGACGGTGAGGGTTAGGATGAGGTTTAGGATTAGGGTGATAATTAGGGATAGGGATAGGGTTAGGGTTAGGGTTTGAGTTAGGGTGAGTATGAGGGTAAGAGTTAGGGTTAGGATTAGGGTTACGGTTAGTGTTAGGCAGAGGGTGAGGGTGAGGGTGAGGGTTAGGGTTAGGGTGACATTTAAGGTTAAGGTTAGGGTGAAAGGTAGGGTTAGGATTAGGGAGATTGTTAGGGTTAGGGTGAGGGTTTGGGTTAGTTTGAAGGTTAGGGTGAAGGTAAGTTTGAGATTGAGGGTTAGGGTGAGGGTGATGGTGACGGTGAGGGTTAGAGTTAGGATTCTGGTTAGGGTTAGGGTGAGGGTTAGGGTTAGGTTTAGGGTTAGGGTGAGGGTAAGGTTGAGGGTTAGGTTTAGGTTTAGGGTGAGGGTTAGGGTTAGGGTTAGGTTTAGGCTGAGGGTTAGTGTTAGGGTTAGGGTGAGGTTGAGGGTTAGGTTGAGGGGTAGGGATAGGGATAGGGTAAAGGTTAGGGCTAGGGTGAGGGTGAGGGTGAGGTTTAGGTTTAGGGTGAGGGTTAGGGTGAGGGTTAGTGTGAGGTTTAGGTTTAGGGTAAGGGTAAGGGTTAGGTTCAGGGTGAGTGTTAGTTTTAGGTTTAAGTTTAGGGTTAGGGTGATGCTGAGGGTTAGGGTTAGGGTTAGTGTGAGGATGAGGGTTAGGGTGAGGATTAGGGTGAGGATGAGAGTTAGGCTTAGCATAACGTTTAGGGCGAGGGTTAGGGTTAGGGTTAGGGTTAGGGTTAGGTTAGGGTAAGGGTTAAGGTTAGCGTGAGGATTAGGGGTATGGTGATGTTTAGGGTGACGGTGAGGGTTAGGGTGAGGGTGAGGTTGAGCGTGAGGATTAGGGTGAGGGTGAGCATGAGTGGGAGGGTGACCATGAGGGTTAGGATTAAGGTTAGATTTAGGGTGAGGATAAGAGTTAGGGTACTATTAGGGTTAGGGTAAGGGTTTGGCTGAGGGTGAGGGTGAGGGTGAGGGTTAGGGTTTTGGTTAGGTAAGGGTTAGGGTTATGTTTAGGGTGAGGATTATGGTGAGGGTGAGGATTAGGGTTAGGTTGAGGGTTAGGCTTAGTGTGAGTGTTACGGTTAGGGTTAGGGTTAATGTGAGGATAAGGGTTAAGATGAGCGTTAGGTTGAGAGTGAGGGTTAGGGTTAGCGTTAGGGTTAGGGTGAAGGTTAGTGTGGGGGTTAGGGTGTGGTTTAGGGTTCGGGTTAGTGTTGGGTGAGGGTTAGGGTGAGCGTAAGGTTTAGAGTGAGGATTAGGTTGAGAGTGAGGGATAGGGTTATGGTGAGGGTAAGGGTTAGGGTTAGGGTGAGAGTGAGGGTGATGGTAAGGGTAAGGGTTTTAGGGTCTAAGTTACTGTGAGTGTGAGGGTTAGGGTTAGCATTAGGGTTAGGGTTTGGTTTAGGTTGAGTGTTAGGGTTACGGTTAGGGTTAGGTTTAGGGTGAGGGTAAGGGTTAGGATGACAGTTAGGGTGAGGGTGAGGGTTAAGTTTAGGTTTAGGTTTAGGGTGAGTTTGAGGGTGAGGGTTAGGGTTAGGGTTAGGGTGAGTGTTAGGGTGAGGCTTAGGGTGAAGGTTAGGATTAGGGTTAGGATTTAGGTTAGGGTGAGGTTTAGGGTGAGGGGAGGGGGTAGGGTGAGTGTTAGGGAGAGGGGAGGGATAGGGTTATGGTGAGGGTAAGTGTTAGGCTGAGGCTTAGGTTGAGAGTGAACATTTGAGTTAGCATCAGGTTTGGGTTGAAGTTGAGGGTTAGACTTAGGCTGAGGGGTAGTTTAAGGGTTTGGGTTAGGGTTAGGTTTCGGGGGAGGTTAAGGGTTAGGGTGAGGGTGAGGTTTAGGGTTAGACTTAGGGTGATGGTGAGGATTAGGTTTAGGGTAAGGGTGAGTGTGAGTGTGAGGGTAAGGTTTAGGATTAGGTTTAGGGTCAGGCTGAGGTTGAGGGTATGAGTGAGGGTGAGGGCTAGGGTTAGTGGTAGAGGTAGGGTTAGGGTTAGGTTTAGAGTTAGTATTAGTGTTAGGGTTAGGATTAGGCTGAGGGTGAGGGTGAGGGTGAGGGTGAAGATGAGGTTTAGGGTTAGGGTTAGGATTAGAGTTAGGGTTATGTTGAGCGCTATGATGAGGGTGAGGGTTAGGGTTAGAGTTAGGGTTAGGGTGAGGCTTAGGGTGAGGGTTGAGTGTTAGGGTTAGGCTTAGGTTGAGGTTGACGGTTAGGATTAGGGATAGGGATAGGTTTAGGCTGAGGTTGAGGATGAGGGTGAGGTTTAGGGTTAGGGTTACGGTTAGGGTGAGGGCTAGGGTGAGGGTGAGTGTTAGGGTGAAGTTGAGTGTGAGGGTGAGGGTCTTGGTTAGGTAATGTTAGGGTTAGTGTGAGGATTAGGTGAGTGTTAGGGTGAGGGTGTGGGTTCGGTTGATGGTGAGGGTTCGGGTTACATTAGTGTTAGGGTTAGGGTTAGGTTGAGTGTTAGGGTTAGGGTTAGGGTGAGGGTATGTGTTAGGGTGAGGGTTATGGTGAGGGTGAGGGATAAGGTTAGTGTTAGGGTTAGGGTGAGCATTTGGATGAGGGTTAGGTTTAGGGTTAGGGTGAGGGTTAGGGTTAGGGTTGAGTTAAGGGTTAGCGTTAGTGTGAGGTGTAGGGTTAGGGTTAGGGTTAGTGTGAGGATAAGGGATATGGTGAGGGTTAGGGTGAGGGTGAAGGATAGGGTTACTGTAAGGGTTAGGGTGAGTGTTTGGATGAGGATTAGGTTCAGGTTGAGGGTTAAGGTGAGGGTTAGGATGAGGGTAAGTGTTAGGGTGATGTTTAGGTTGTGGTTGAGTATTGGGGTTTGCATTAGTCTTAGTGTGAGGGTTAGGGTTAGGTATGGCATTAGGCTTAGGGTTAGGGTTAGGGTGAGGGTTAGGATTAGGGTTAAGGTGAGGGTGAGGTTTAGGGTTAGCATTAGGTTTACGGTTATGGTTACAGTGAGGGTTTGGGTAAGGGTTAGGTTTCGGATTAGGTTTAGGGTTAGGGTGAGGCTGAGGTTGAGGATGAGGTTGAGGTTGAGGGTTAGGGTTAGGGTTAGGCTTAAGGTGAGGGCTAGGGTGAGGGCGAAGGTTAGGATGAGGGTTAGGGTGAGGGTGCGGTTTTCGGTTAGGAAATGGTTAGGATTAGGTTTAGGGTGAGGATTAGGCTGAGGGTGAGGTTGAAGGTGAGGGTTAGGGTTAAGGTGAGGGTTAGGGTGAGGGTTAGGGTTAGGGTGATTTTTAGGGTGAGGGTGAGGGTGAGGGTTAGGGTGTAGGTGAGGGTTAGGGTTAGGGTGAGGGTTAGGGTGACAGTGAGGGTTAAGTTGAGGGTTAGGGCTAGTGTGAGGGTTAGGATTAGGGTTAGTGTGAGGAAAAGGGTTAGGGTGAGGATTAGGATGAGACTAAGATTTAAGGTTATGTTTAGCATTAAGGGTAGTGTGAGGTATAGGGTTAGAGTTCGGGTGTTGGTTAGGTTGAGGGTGAGAGTTAGAGTTATGGTTAGGGTGAGGGTTAGGGTTGGGGTGAGTGTTAGTGTTACGGTTAGGGTGAGGGTTTGGTTTCGGGTGAGGGTTAGGGTTAAGGTTGTGGTGAGGGTAAGGTTAGGGTGAGATTTAGGGTGAGGGTTAGGGTTAGGTTGAGGGTTAGGGTGACGTTGAGGGTTAGGGTGACAGTGAGGGTTAGGGTCAGGGTTAGGCTTAGTGTGAGGGTTAAAATGAGGGTTAGGGTTAGGGTTGGGGTTAGTTTTAAGTTTATAGTGAGGGTAAGGGTTAAGGTGAGGTTTAGGCTGATGGGTAGGTTTAGGGTAAGGGTGAGGGAGAGGGTGAGGGTAAGGATTAGAGTGAGGGTTAGTGTGAGGTTGAGTGTTAGGGTTAGCATTAGGGTTAGGGTTTGGGTTAGGGTGAGGGGTAGGGTTAGGGTTAGGGTGAGGATGAAGTTTAGGGTTAGCATTAGGTTTAGGGTTAGGTTGAGGGTGAGGGTTAGGGTTAGGTTTAGGGTGAGTGTTAGGTTCAGGTTTAGGGTCAGGGGTAGAGTGAGGGTTAAGGTTAAGGTGTGGGTTCCAATTAGGGTGAGGGTGAGGCTAAGGATTCGGGTGAGGTTTAGGGTATGGGTGAGGGTTAGGGTTTGAATTAGAGATAGGGTTAGGGTGAAGGTGAGAGTGAGGGTTAGGGTTAGAGTTAGGGTTTGAGTGAGGGTCAGGGTGAGGGTGAGGGTTAGGTTTAGGGTTAGGATTAGTGTAAGGTTGAGGGCTAGATAAGGGTGAGGGTTAGGGTTTGGGTTAGGGTGAGGGTAAGTATTAGGGTGACGGGTAGGGTTAGGGTTCGGATGAGGTTGAGGGTTAGGTTTAGTGTGAGGGTGTGGGTTAGGGTTAGGGTAAGGTTAAGGTTTAGAGTGAGGGTTAGGATGAGAGTGAGTGTTAGGGTTAGCGTGAGTGTGAGGGTGAGGGTTAGGGTGATGTTTAGGGTGACAGTGAGGGTTAGGATGAGGGTTAGGTTTAGGTTTAGTGTTAGCGTTACAGTGAGGGTTAGGATTAAGGTGAGGGTTAAAGTGAGGGTGAAGGTTAGGTTTAGGTTTAAGGTGTGGGTTATGGTTAGGGTTAGGATTAGGGTGAGGTTTAGGGTGAGGGGTTGGGTCAGGGTTAGTGTGAGGTTTAGGGTTAGTGTGAGGTTTTGGGTTAGGTTTAGGGTAAGTGTGAGGATAAGGGTTAGAGTGAGGGATAGGGTTATTTTTAGGGTTAGGGTGAGGGTGAGGGTGAGGGTTCGGGTTCGGATAGGGTGAGGGTTAGGGTGAGGGTTAGGGTTAGGGTAAGGCATAGGGTTGGGGTTAGGGTAAGGGTGCGTGTGAGGGTGATGGTTAGTGTTAGGTTTATGGTGAAGGTGAGGGTTTGGTTTAGGATTAGGGTTAGGGTTAGTTTTAGGGTGAGGGTGAGGGTTAGGTTTAGGATTAGGGTTAGGGTTAGGCTTAAGGTGAGGGTGAGGGTGAGGGTGAGGGTTAGGGAGAGGATTAGGGTTATGTTTAGGGTTAGGGTGAGAGTGTGGGTTAGGTTGAGGTGAGGGTTCGGGTTTGGGTCAGGGTGAGGGTTAGGGTTAGAGTTAGGGTGAGGTTAGGGTTAATGTGAGGGGAAGGGTTGGGGTTAGGGTGAGGGTGAGGTTTAGGTTTAGTGTGAGGGTTAGGGTTAGTATTAGGGTTATGGTAAGGTTAAGGGTTAGGGTGTGGTTTAGGGTAAGAGTGAGGGTTAGGGTTAGCGTGAGTTGGAGGGTGAGGGTTAGGGTTAGGGTGAGGGTTAGGGTGAGGGAGAGGCTTATGTTTATGGTTAAGGTGAGGGTTAGGATGAGGGTGAGTTTTAGGGTGAGGTTGAAGGTTAGGGTGAGGGTGAGGTTTAGGGTTAGGGTTAGGTTTAGGGTGTGGGTTAGGTTTAGGGTTAGGGTTAGGCTGATGGTTAGGTTTGGGGTTAGGGTAAGGGTGAGGGTGACGGTAAGGGTTAGGGCTAGGTTTAGGGTGAGTGTGAGGGTTAGGTTTAAGATTAGTGTTAGTATGATGGTGAGGGTGAAGTTTACAGTTAGTGTTAGCTTTGGGGTGAGGGTGAGCCTGAGGGTGAGGTTTAGGGTGTGAGTGACAGTTAGGTTTAGGGTGAGGGTTAGGGTGATGGTGAGGGTTAGGTGAGGGTGAGATGTAGGTTTAATGTTAGAGTTAGGCTGAGGGTTAAGATCAGGGTCAGGATTAAGGTGAAGGTTAAGGTGAGGTTTAGGGTTAGGGTTAGGTTTAGGGTTAGTGTGAGGATTAGGTTTAGGGTGAGGGTAAGCTTTAGGGTGAGGGTTAGACTGAGGGTGAGGGATAGGTTTAGTGTTAGTGTTAGGGTGAGCATTTGGGTGAGGGTTAGGTTAAGGGTTAAGGTTAGGGTGAGTGTTAAGGTGAGGGCAAGTGTTAGGGTTAGGTTTAGGTGGACGGTGAGGGATAGGGTTATGGTGAGGTGAGGGTGAGGGTGAAGGTGAGGGTTAGGGTTAGCGTTAGGTTGAGGGGAAGGTACAGGTTGAGGGTAAGTACTAGAGTTAGGCTGAGGGTGAGTGTGATGTTGAGGTTTAGGGTTAGGGTAAGGGTTAGGGTTAGTGTGAGGGTTAGTGTTAGGGTTAGGGTTAGGGTTAGTGTGAGGGTAAGTGTTAGGGTGAGGGTTTGGGTTAGGGTGAGTGTTATGGTTAGGGTGAGGGTTAGGGTCAGGTTTATTTTTAGGGTTAGTGTTATGGTAACGGTGAGGGTGAAGGTGAGGGTTAATGTTAGGGTTAGGATGAGATTTAGGTTTAGGGTTAGGATTAGCGTTAGGCTAAGGGTTAGGTTTAGGGTTAAATGTGAGGGTTAGGGTTAAGGTTAGGCTGAGGGGGAGGATTCGGGTTAGGGTTAGCTTGAGGTTAGGGTTAGAGTTAGGGTGAGCGTGAGGGTTAGGGTGAGGCATAGGGTTAGTGTTAGGGTGAGGGTGAGGGTTAGGTTTAGGGTGAGGGTTACGGTTAGGTTTAGGGTGAGGGTCAGGGTTAGGTTTAGGGTGAGGGTTAGGGTTAGGGTTAGGGTGAGGGTGAGGGTTATGGTTAGGGTAAGGGTAAGGGTGAGGATGAGGGTGATTTTTAGGGTTAGGTTTAGGGTGAGGGTGAGCGTTAGATTTAGGATGAGGGTTAGGGTGAGGGTGAGGGTCAGGGTGAGGGTGAGTTTGACCGTGAGGGTTAGGGTAAGGGTTAGGGTTACGGTAAGGGTGAGGGTGAGGGTTAGGGTTAAGGTGAGTGTGAGGTTTAGGTTTAGAGTTAGGGTTAGCGTGAGGGTTTTGATTAGGGTTAGGGTTAGGGTAATGGTGAGGGTTAGGGTGAGTGTGAGGTTGAGGTTGAGGGTGAGGGTGAGGGTTAAGGTGTGGGTTAGGGTTAGGGTGTGGGTTAGGGTTAGGGTTAGGGTGAGTGTTAGGGTTAAGGTGAGTGTGAGGGTTAGGTTTAGAGTTAGGGTTAACATGAGGGTTATGGTTAGGGTTAGGTTTAGGGTGATGGTGAGGTTGAGGGTGAGATTGAGGGTGAGGGTGAGGACGAGGGTTAGGGTGAGGGTGAGCGTTAGGGTGAGAGTGTGGGTTCCGGTGAGAGTGAGGGGGAGGGTTATGGTTAGTGTTCGGTTTAGAGTTAGGTTGAGGGTGTGGGTGAGGGTTAGGTTTAGGATTAGGGTTAGGTTAAAGGTTAGGCTGAGGGTGAGTGTGAGGGTGAGGTTAGGGTTCGGGTTAGGGGGAGGGTTAGGTTAATGTTAGCGTTACGGTTAGGGTGAGGGATAGGGTTAGGGTTAGGGTTAGGGTTAGGATGAGGGTTAGGCTGTGGGGTAGGTTTAGGGTTAGGGTGAGGGTTAGGTTTAGTGTGAGTTTTAGGGTTAAGGTTAGGTTCAGGGTTAGGTTTATGGTGAGGAGAAGGGTTAGGGTGATGGTTAGGATGAGTGTGAGGTTTAGGTTTTGGGATAGGGTTAGGGTATGTTTAGGGTGAGAGCTAGGGTGGGTGTGAGTGTTAGGGTTAGGGTTAGGGATAGGGTGAGAATTAGGTTTAGGGTTAGGGTTAGGGTTCGGGTGAGTCTTAGGCTGAGGGGTAGGTTTAGGGATAGGGTGAGGGTTAGGTTTAGTGTGAGGGTTAGGGTTTGGGGTAGGGTTAGGGTTAGGGTTAGGGTGAGGTTTAGGCTGATGGCTAGGGTTACAGTTAGGGTGAGGGTTAGGTTTAGTGGGAGTGTTAGGGTTAGGTTTAGGGTTAGGGTTAGGGTGAGGGTTCGGGTGAGGGTTCGGATTAAAGTGTCGGTGAAAGTTAGGGTTAGTGTGAGGACTAGGTTTCGGGTTAGGGTTACTGTTAGGGTTAGGGTTAGAGTGAGGGTAAGGGTTACGGTTAGGGTGATTGTGAGGGTAAGGGTTAGGGTTAGTGTTACGGTTAGGGTGAGAGTTCGGGTTAGTGTGAGGGTTAAGGTTAGGGTGAGGGTTAGGGTGAGGTTTAGGATTAGAGTTAGGGTTAGGATTAGGGTTAGGGTGAGGTTGATGTTTAGTGTTAGTGTTAGGGTTAGGGTGCGGGTGAGGGTGAGTGTGAGGGTGAGGTTAAGGGTTAGGGTAGGTTTTGGTTTAGCCAGAGGGTGAGGGTGAGGTTGACGGTTAGTGTTAGGATTAGGGTGAGGGTGAGGGCTAGGGTGAGGGTGAGGTTTAGGGTGTGGGTGAGGGTTAGGTTTAGGTTGAGGGTTAGGGTGATGGTGAGGATTAGGTGAGGGTGAGATTCAGGTTTAGTGTTAGAGTTAGGCTGAGTGTTAAGATCAGGATCAGGATTAAGGTGAGGGTTAAGGTGAGGGTTAGTGTGAAGTTGAGGGTTAGGGTTTCCTTTACGTCAGGGTTAGGGGTAGGGTAGGGATTAGGGTAAGGTTGAGGGTGAGGGTTTAGTTTGCATCAGGGTTAGGGTTAAGCTGAGGTTAGGGTTAGGGTGAGGTTTAGGGTTAGTGTTAGGATTAGGGTTAGGGGAGGGTGATGTTTAGGGTGAGGGTGAGGGTTAAGGGGAGGGTTAGATTGAGGGTCAGGGTTAGGGTTAGTGTTAGGGTTATGGTGAGGGTGATGTTTAGGGTGAGGGTGAGGGTTAAGGGGAGGGTTAGATTGTGGGTCAGGGTTAGGGTTAGTGTTAGGGTTAGGGTTAGGATGAGGGTTAGGTTGACGTTTAGGGTTAGGGTTATTGTTAGAGTTAGGGTGAGGGTTAGGCTTAGGTTTATGGTTAGGTTGAGGGTTAGGGTTAGGGTTAGGATTATGGTAAGGGTTAGGGTTAGCGTGAGAGTTAGGTTTAGGGTGATGTTAAGGGTGACTTTGAGGGTTAGGGTTAGGGTGAGGTAGAGCGTGAGGATTAGGGTGGGGGTGAGGGTGAGTGAGAGGGTGATGGTGAGGATTAGGGTTAGGGTTAGGTTTAGGTTGAGGGTAAGAGTTAGGGTTTGGATTAGGGTTAGTGTAAGCGTTAAGCTGAGGGTGAGGGCGAGGGTGAGGTTAAGGGTGAGGCTTTCGGTTTGGTAAGGGTTAGGGTTAGGTTGAGGGTGAGGATTAGGGTGAGGGTGAGGGTTAGGTTTAGGTTGAGCGTTATGGTTAGGGATAGGGTTAGGGTGAGGGTTTGGGTGAGAGGTAGGGTTAGGGTTAGCATGAGGGTTAGGCTTTGTGTGACCGTTATGGTAAGGGTTAGGGTTATTGTGAGGATAAGGTTTAGGGTGAGGGTTAGGTTGAGACTGAGGGTTAGGGTTAGCGTTAGGGTTATGGTGAAGCGTTGGGTGGGGTTTAGGGTGAGGGTTAGGGTTTGGGTTAGGGTTGGGTGAGGGTTACGGTGAGCGTAAGAGTTAGGGTGTGGGTTAGGTTGAGGGTTAGGGATAGGGTTATGGTGAGGGTTAGGGTTAGGGTGAGAGTAAGGGTGAGGTTTAGGGTGAGGCTGAGGGTGAGGCTAAGGGTGAGGGTGAGGGTTAAGTTTAGGGTTAGGTTTATGGTGAGGGCTAGGGTGAGGGTGATATTTTTGGTTAGGAAAGGTTTAGGGTTAGGTTTAGGGTGAGGGTGAAGTTTAAGGTGAGGGTTAGGTTTAGGGTGAGGGTTAGGGTTAGGGTTAGGGTGAGGTTAAGTGTTCGGATGACAGTTAGGGTGAGGGTGAGGGTTAGGCTTAGGTTTAGTGTTAAGGTGAGGGTTAGGGTTAGGGTTAGAGTGAGGGTTAGGTGGAAGTTTAGGGTTAGGGTTAGGGTTCAGGTTAGGGTGAGGGATAGGGTGAGGGGAAGGGGTAGGGTGAGGGTTAGGGAGAGGGTGAGGGATAGGGTTATGGTGAGGGTAAGGGTTAGGCTGAGGCTTAGGTTGAGAGTGAACATTTGTGTTAGCATCAGTGTTGGGTTTAGGGTGAGCGTTAGGGTTAGGCTGAGGGGTAGTTTTAGGGTTAGTGTGAGGGTTAGGGTTAGGGTTAAGGTTAGTGTTAGGGTGAGGTTAAGGGTTAGGGTGAGGGTGAGGGTGAGGGTTGGTTAGGGTTAGCCTTAGTGTGAGGATGAGGGTTAGGGTTAGGTTTAGGGTGAGTGCGAGTGTGAGGGTTAGGTTTAGGATTAGGGTTAGGGTTAGGGTTAGGCTGAGGTTGAGGGTATGAGTGAGGCTCACGCTAGCCCTCATGGCTAGGGTTAGGGTGAGGGGTAGATTTAGGGTTAGAGTTAGGGTGAGGCTTTTGTTTAGTGTGAGGGTTAGGGTTTGGGTAAGGGTTAGGGTGATGGTAAGTGTTAGGGTGAGAGTGAAGGTTAAGTTTAGCCTAAGTGTCACGTTGTGTGTTAGGGTAAGTGTTAGGGTTAGGGTTAGGGTTAGGGTGAGGGTGAGGGTTATGGTTAGGGTTAGGTTGAGTGTTAGGGTTAGGGTGATGTTTAAGGTGAAAATGAAAATTAGGGAGAGTGAGAGGGTTCGGGTGAGGGTGAGGGTTAGGTTGTGGGTGAGATCGAGGGTTTGGGTTTGGGTGAGGGTGAGGGTTAGGGTGATGTTTAGGTTGAGGGTGAGGTTTAGGGTGAGAGTTAGGCTTCAGGGAATGGAAAGGGATAGGGTGTAGGTGAGGGTGAGGCTTAAGGTAACCATGAGTTTTAGGGTTCGGGGGAGGATTACGGTTAATGTTAGGGTTCGGGTTAGGGTTAAGGTTAGGGTTAGGGTGAGTATTAGGGTGAGAGGTAGGGTTAGGTTTAGGATGAGGTTTAGGCTTAGTGTGAGGGTTACGGTTAGAGTTAGTGTGAGAATAAGAGTTAGGGTGAGGGTTAGGGTGAGACTGATGTGTAGGGTTAGCCTTAGGGTTAGGGTGAATGTTAGGGTGGGGGTTAGGGTGAGGTTTAGGGTTAGGGTTAGGGTTGGGTGAGGGTTAGGTTGAGTGTAAGGGTTAGGGTGAGGGTTAGGTTGAGGTTGAGGGATAGGGTTATGGTGAGGGTAAGAGTTAGGGCAATGGATAGGGTGAGGTTGATGTTTAGGCTTATCATTAATGTTAGGGAGATGGTGAGGGTTAGGGTGAGGATGAGGGTTAAGCTGAGGGGTAGGATTGGGGTTAGGGTTAGAGTTAGGGTTAGGGTGAGTGTTAGGGTTACGGATAGGGTGAGGGTGAGGGTTTGGGAAAGGTTTAGGGTCAGGGTTAGGATGAGGGAGAGGGTTAGGGTTACCATTAGGGTTAGGGTTAGGTTTAGGTTGAGTGTTAGGGTTAGGGTTAGGGTGAGGTTGAGGGTTAGGGTTAGCATTACTGTTAGGGTTAGGCTTATGTTGCAGGTTAGGGTTAGGTTTAGAGTGAGGGTGAGGGTTAGGGTTAGGGTTAGGATTAGGTTGAGGGTTAGGGTGACGCTGAGGGTGAGGGTGAGGGTGAGCGTGAGGGTGAGGGTTATGTTTAGCGTTAGGTTTAGGGTGAGGGCTAGGTTGAGGGTCAGGGCTAAGGTGAGGGTTAGGGTGAAGGTGAGGTTTTCGGTTAGGAAAGGTTTAGATTTAGGTTTAGGGTGAGTATTAGGGTGAGGGTGAGGTTTAAGTTTAGGGTTAGGGTTAGGGGGAGGGTTAGGGTTAGGGTTAAGTTGAGGGTTAGGGTTAGGGTGATGTTTAGGGTGAGGGTGAGGGTGAGAGTGAGGATTCGTTTGAGGGTGTGGCTAAGGGTGTTGGTGAAGGTTAGGGTGAGAGTGAGGGTTCGGGTGAGGGTGAGTGTTAGGGTGTTCGTTTGGGGTAGGGTTAGGGTGAGGGTTAGGGTGAAGGTGAGGGTTACGGTCAGGTTGAGGGTTAGGATAAGGGTAAGAGTGAGGGTTAGGTTTAGGGTGAGGGGTAGGGTTAGGGTTAGGGAGAGGGTTAGGTTTAGTGTTAGGATTAGGGTGAGTGTTATGGTTAGAGTTAGGGTGACGGTTGGGGTGAGGGTTATGTTTAGGTTTAGGGTGAGGATTAGGTTTAGTGTGAGGGTTAGTGTTAGGGTTAGTGTAAGGATCAGGGTTAGGTTGAGGATTAGGGTGAGAGTGAGGGTGAGGGTTAGATTAAGGTTTAGGGTGAGGGTTAAAGTTAGGGTTAGCGTGAGGGTTAGGGTTGGGGTGAGGGTTAGTGTTAGGATGAGGGTGAGGGTTAAGGTGAGGGTGAGGTTTAGGGTGAGGGTGAGGGTTAGGGTTAGGGTGAGCGATAGGGTGAAGGTTAGGGTTAGGGTGAGTGTGAGAATTAGGGTTAGGGTTACTCTTAGGGCTATGGTGAGGGTTTGGGTTAGGGTGAGGTTTAGGGTGAGGGTGAGGTTTAGGGTTAGCGTTAGGGTTAAAGTGAGAGTTAGGGTGAGAGTTAGGGTTAGGGTGAGGTTAAGGGTTAGGGTTAGGGTTAGGTTTAGGGTAATGTTTAGGGTTAGGGTATGCATTAGGGATAGGTTTATGGTTAGGGTGAGGGTTAGGTTTACGGTTAGGGTTCATGTTAAGGTGAGTGTGAGGGTGAGGGTTAGGGTTAGGATTAGGGTTCGGGTTAGTGTTAGGCTGAGGGTGAGTGTGAGAGTTAGGGTTAGGGTAATGTTTTGGGTTAGGGTTAGTTTGAGGGTTAGGTTTAGGGTTAGGATAAGGTTTAGGGTGAGGATTATGGTTAGGGTTAGGGTGAGGGTTAGGTTTAGTGTGAGGGTTATGGTTAGGTTTAGGGTGAGGGTGTGGGTAAAGGTTAGGGTGAGGGTCAGGGTGAGGGTGAGGTTTAGGGTAAAGTTTAGGGTGAGTGTTTGGGTGAGTTTTAGGTTTAGGGTTAGGGTTAGGGTGAGGGTTAGGATGAGGGTAAGGGTTTGGGTGAGGTTTAGGTTGTGGTTGAGTATTATGGTTAGCATTAGTCTTAGGGTGAGTGTTAGGGTTGGGTATAGCATTAGGGTTAGGTTTAGGGTTAGGGTGAGGGTTAGAATTAGGGTTAAGGTGAGGGTGAGGTTTAGGGTTAGCATTAGGTTTACAGTTAGGGTTAGAGTGAGGGTGAGGCTGAGGTTTAGGGTTAGGAATATGTTTAGGGTTAGGGTGAGGCTGAGGTTGAGGTTGAGGTTGAGTTTGAGGGTTAGGGTTAGGGTTTGGCTTAGTGTGAGGGCTAGAGTGAGGGCGATGGTTAGGGTGAGGGTTAGGGTGAGGGTGCAGTTTTTGGTTAGGAAAGGGTTAGGTTTAAGTTTAGGGTGAGGATTAGGCTGAGGGTGTGGTTGAAGGTGAAGGTTAGGGTTAAGGTAAAGTTTAGGGTTAGGGTTAGGCTGAGGGTTAGGGTTAAGGTGATGTTTAGGGTGAGGATGAGGTTGGGGGTGAGGGAGAGGGTTAGGGTGTAGGTGAGGGTTAGGGTTAGGTTGATGCTGAGGGTTAGGTTGAGGGTTAGGGTTAGTGTGAGGGTTAGGATTAGGGTTAGTGTGAGGAAAGGGTTAGGGTGAGGATTAGGATGAGAGTAAGAGTTAGGGTTAGGTTTAGCCTTAGGGTTAGGGTGAGGTATAGGGTTAGAGTTCGGGTTAGGCTTAGGTTGAGGGTGAGGGTTAGACTTAGGTTTAGGGTGAGGGTTAGGGTTGGGGTGAGTCTTAGGCTTACAGTTAGGATGAGGGTGAGGGTGACGGTGAGGATTCTGGTGAGGTTTAGGCTGTGGGTTAGGGTTAAGTTTATGGTTAGGGTAAGGGTTAGGGTGAGGTTTATGGTGAGTCTTAGGGTTAGGGGACATTGAGGGTTAGGGTGACAGTGGGGGTTAGGGTGAGGGTGAGGTTTAGGTTTAGTGTTAGTGTCACAGTGAGGGTGAGGGTCAGGGTTAGGATTAGGGTGAGGGTTAAAGTGAGGGTTAGGGTTAGGCTTAGGTTTAGGGTTAGTGTGAGGATTAGGGTTAGTGTTAGGTTTATAGTGAGGGTAAGGGTTAAGGTGAGGGTTAGGCTAATGTGTATGTTTAAGGTAAGGTTTAGGGAGAGGGTGAGGGTAAGGGTTAGGGTGAGGATTAGGGTGAGGGTGAGGGTTAGATTTAGCATTAGGGTTAGGTTTTGGGTTAGGATAAGGGGTAGGGTTAATGTTAGGGTGAGGATGAGGGTTAGGGTTAGCATTAGGTTTAGGGTTAGGGTGAGGGGGAGGGTTAGGGTGAGTGTTAGGTTGAGGGTTAGGGTTAGGGGTAGGGTGAGGGTTAAAATTAAGGTGTGGGTTCCGGTTAGGGTGAGGGTGAGGCTAAGGATTAGGGTGAGGTTTAGGGTCTGGGTGAGTGTTAGGGTTTGAATTAGCGTTAGGGTTAGGGTTAGGGTGAGGGTGAGGTTGAGTGTTAGGGTTAGGGTTAGGTTTAGGGTTAGGGTGAGGGTCAAGGTGAGGGTTAGGGTGAGGGTTAGTTTTAGGGTTAGGGTTAGGGTTAGGATTAGTGTTAGGGTGAGGGCTAGGTTGAGGGTGAGGGTTAGGGTTTGTGTTAGGGTGAGGGTAAGTGTTAGGGTGAGGGATAGTGTGAGGGGTAGGGTTAGGGTTAGGGTTAGGGTGATGTTTAGGGTGAGGTTGAGGGTTAGGGTGACAGTGATGGTTCGGGTGTGGATGAGGATTAGGGTGAGGATGAGGGTTAGGGTGAGGGTGAGGGTTAGGGTTAGATTTAGGGTGTGGGTTAGGGTTAGGGTTAGGATTAGGGTGAGGGGTATGGTCAGGATTAGGGTGAGTTTTGGGGTTAGTGTGAGGTTTAGGGTAAGTGTGAGGATAACGGTTAGGGTGAGGGATAGGGTTATTGTTAGGGTTAGGGAGAGGATTAAGGTTAGGTTTAGGGTTAGGGTGAGAGTGAGGGTTAGGTTGAGGTGAGGGTTCGGTTTTGGGTGAGGTTTAGGGTGATGGTGAGGGTTAGCGTTAAGTTGAGGGTGAGGATCAGAGTAATGGTTAGTGTTAGGTTTAGGGTGAGGGTGTTGTTTAGGTTTAGGATTAGGCTTAGGGTTAGGCTTAGGGTTAGGGTTAGGGTTAGGGTTAGGGTTAGAGTTAGGGTTAGGGTGAGGATTATGGGTATGGTTAGGGTTAGGATTAGCGTTATGCTGAGGGTTAGGGTTAGGGTTAGTGTGCAGGTTAGGTTTAGGGTTAAGGTTAGGGTGAGGGTGAGGGTTTAGTTTAAGTAAAGTTTAGGGTAAGATTAGGATGACGTTTAGAATGAGGTTGAGGGTTATGGTGAGGGTTTCGGTTAGGGTGAGCGTTAGGGTTAGGATTAGGGTGAGGGTTATTGTTAGGGTGATATTTATGGTGAGGGTGAGGGTGAAGGTTCGGGTGAGGGGGAGGGTTAGGGTTAGGGTTAGCGTGAGGGTTATGGTTATTTTTAGGGTGATGGTGAGGGTTAGGTTGAGTGTGAGGTTGAGGGTGAGGGTTAGGATGAGGGTTAGGGTGAGGGTTAGAGTGAGGGTGAGCGTTAGGGTGAGAGTGAGGTTTCGGGGGAGGGTTCGAAGGAGGGGGAGGGTTATGGTTAGGGTTCTGTTTAGAGTTAGGGTGAGGGTGTGGGTGAGGGTTAGGTTTAGGATTAGGGTAAGGGTTATGGTAAGGCTGAGGGTGAGTGTGAGGGTGAGGGTGAGGGTGAGGGTTAGGGTGAGGGTTAGGGTTAGGGTAAGGGTTAGGTTGAGGGATAGGGTTAGGGTTAGGGTTAGGATGAGGGTTAGGCTGTGGGGTAGGGTTAGATTTAGAGTAAGGGTTAGGTTTAGTGTGAGTTTTAGGGTAAAGGTTAGGGTCGAGTAAGGATTAGTGTGAGGAGAAGGGTTAGGGTGAGGGTTAGGATGAGGATGAGGTTTAGGGTTAGTAATAGGGTTAGGGTGAGGTTAGGTTGAGGGCTAGGGTGAGTGTGAGGGTTAGGGTTAGGGTTAGGTATAGGGTGAGGTTTAGGTTTAGGGTTAGGGTTAGGGTTACGGTGAGTCATAGGCTGAGTTGTAGGGTTAGGGATAGGGTGAGGGTTATGTTTAGTGTGAGGTTTAGGGTTTGGGGTAGGGTTAGGGTGAGGGCTAGGGTGAGTGTGAGGGTTAGGGTTAGGTTTAGGGATAGGGTGAGGTTTAGATTTAGGGTTAGGCTTCGGTGAGGTTTAGGCTGATGGGTGGGGTTACAGTTAGGGTGAGTGTTAGGTTTAGTGGGAGTGTTAGGGTTAGTTTTAGCGTTAGGGTTCGGGTTCGGGTTCGGGTGAGGGTTAGGGTTAAGGTGTGGATGAGGGTTAGGGTTATTTTGAGGACTAGTTTTAGGGTTAGGGTTACTGTTAGGGTTAGGGTTAGGGTGAGGGTAAGGGTTAGAATTAGGGTGATTGTGAGGGTAAGGGTTAGGATTAGTGTTACCGTTAGGGTGATGGTTCGGGTTAGGGTTAGGGTTAGGTGAAGGTGAGGGTAAGGGTTAGGGTGAGGGCTAGGGTGAGGATGAGGGTTCGGATTAGAGTTAGGGTTAGAATTAGGGTTAGGGTGAGGTTGAGGTTGAGGTTTAGTGTTAGGGCGAAGGTTAGGGTTATTGTTAGGGTTAGGGTGCAGGGGTGGGTGAGGGTTAGGGTTAGGGTAGGGTTAGGTTTAGGCTGAGGGTGAGGGTGAGGGTGAGGTTGATGGTTAGGGTTAGGGTTAGGGTGAGGGTGAGGCCTCGGGTGAGGGTGAGGGTTAGTGTGAGATTGAGGATGATGCTTTCTTTTACGTTAGGGTTAGGGTTAGGGTGAGGATTAGGGTGAGGGTGTGGGTGAGGGTTTCGTTTACATCAGGGTTAGGATTAAGCTGAGGTTAGTGTTAGGGTGAGGGTTAGGGTTAGGGTTAGGGTATGGGTTAAGTTTAGAGTGATGTTTAGTTTGAGGGGGAGGGTTAGGGTCAGAGTTAGGATGAAGTTTAGGGTTAGTGTTAGGATTAGGGTTAGGTTGAGGGTGAGGTTTAGGGTTAGAGTTAGGGTTATGGGGAGGGTTAAATTGAGGGTCAGGGTTAAGGTTAGTGTTAGGGTTAGGGTTAGCATGAGGGTTAGGCTGAGGATTAGGGTTAGGGTTAGTGTGAGGGTTAGGGTTCGGTTAGGGTTAGGGTTAGGGTTTGGTTAGGGTGAAGGTTAGTTTTAGGTTTAGGGTTAGGATAAGGTTTAGGCTGAGGGTTAGGTTTAGGTTTAGTGTGATGGTTAGGTTTTGGGTTAGGGTGTGGACTATGGTGATGGTGAGGGTTAGGGTGAGGGTTAGGGTTAGGGCTGGGGTTAGCGTCAGGGGTAGGCTGAGGGTTAGGATTAGAGTATAGACTAGGGTTAGGCTGAAGTTGAGGGTGAGGTTAAGGGTGAGGGTTACTGTTAGAGTGAGGGTTAGAGTGAGGGTGAGGGGGAGTTGGAGTGATTTCTTTAGGGTTAGAGTTAGGTTGATGGTGAGTGTTAGGATTAGGGTTAGCACTAGGTTTAGGCTGAGGGTTAGGGTGAGTTTGAGGGTGAGGTTTTCGGTTAGGGTGAGGGTTAGGGTTAGGGTTAGTTTTAAGGTAAGGGTTAGGGTTAGGGTTAGAATTAGGATGAGCATTAGACTGAGGGTTAGGGTTAGGGTTAGGGTTAGGGTTTGCTTAGGGTGAAGGTTGCTTTTAGGTTTAGGGTTAGGATAAGGTTTAGGATAAGGTGAGGGTGAGGGGTCAGGGTGAGGTTGTGGGTTTGTGTTATGGTTAGGTTTAGGGTTAGGGTTAGGGTGAGGGGAAGGGTTAGAGTGAGCTTTAGGCTGAGGTTAAGTTTTAGGGTTAGGGTTAGGATTAGGGTGAGGGCTAGGGTGACGGTGAAGGTTAGTGTGAGGGTTAGGGTGAGGGTTTCTTTTAGCCAAGGTTTAGTGTTATGGTGAGGATTAGGGTGAGGGTGAGGTTTAGGGTTAGGGTTAAGGTTATGGTGAGATTAGGGCAAGGGTTAGGGTGAGGGTTAGGGTTTGGGTGATGTTTAGTGTGAGGGTGAGGGTTAGGGTGAGGATGAGGGTTCGAGTGAGGGTAAGGGTTCGATTGAGGGTGAGAGTTAGGGTGTGGGTGAGGATTAGTGTTAGGTTGAGTGTTAGGGTTAGGTTTAGGATTAGTGTTAGGGTGAGGTTTAGGGCTAGGGTCAGGGTTAGGTTGACGGTTAGGATTAGGGTTAGGCTTAGTATGAGGGTTAGGGTGAAGGGTAGGGTTAGGGTGAGGGTGAGGGTTAGGGTGAGGGTGAAGTTTAGGGTGAGGGTGTGGGTGAGGTTTAGGTTTAGGTGTAGGGTTAGGGTGAATTTGAGGGTGAAGCTTAGGTTTAGGATTAGGATTATGGTTAGGGTTAGGAAGAGAGTTTGGGTGTCGGTGAGGGTTCGGGTTCGGGTCAGGGTTAAGATGTGGGTGAGGGTTAGGTTTAGGGTGAGCATTAATGTTAGAGTTAGGTTTATGGTGAGGATAAGGGTTAGGGTGAGGTTTAGTGTGAAACTTAGGGTTAGGGTTAGGCTGATTGTGAGGGTGAGGTATAGGGTTTGGGTTAGGGTTAGGGTGAGGGTTAGGGTTAGGTTTAGGGTTAGGGTGAGGGTGAGGGTGAGGGTTAGGGTTAGGTTTAGTGTTAGAGTTAGGGTGAGGGTGAGGGTTAGTATTAGGGTTAGTATTAGAGTTAACCTGAGCGTGAGGGTAAGGTTTAGGTTTAGGGTGAGTGTTAGGGTTAGGGGTACGTTTAGGGTGAGGGTTAGGATTAGGGTTAGGGTTAGGATGAGCATTAGGCTGAAGTTTAGGGTTTGAGTTAGTGTAAGGTTTAGGGTTAGGGTTAGGGTTAGGTTTAGGGTGAGGGTTAAGGGTTAGGTTTAGGTTTAGGATAAGGGTTAGGTTGAGAGTTATGTTTAGTGTTAGTGTGAGGGTTAGGTTTAGGTTTAGGTTTAGGGTTAGGGTCAGGGTAAAGGTTAGGGTGAGGGTTAGGGTTAGGGTGAGGGTAAAGATTACGGTGAGGCTTGGGGTCAGGGTGAGGGTTAGGGTGAGTGTGAGGGGGAGTGTGAGGGTTTGGTTTAGGGTTAGAGTTAGGGTGAGTGTGAGGGTTAGGATTAGTGTTAGCACTAGGTTTAGGGTGAGGGTGAGGGTGAGGTTGAGGGTGAGGTTTAGGGTTAGGGTGAGGGTTAGGGTTAAGATTAGGTTTAGGGTGAGGGTTAGTGTTAGGATTAGGATGAGCATTAGGCTGAGGGTTAGGGTTAGGGTTAGTGTGAGGGTGAGGGTAAGGGTTAGGGTGAGGGTTATGGTGAGGTTGAGGGTTAGGATTAGAGTTAGGATTAGGGTGAGGGTGAGGGTGAGGGTTAGTGTTAGGGTGAGGTTTAGTGTTGGGGTGAAGGTTAGGGTTGGGGTGAGGGTGAGGGTGAGGTTTAGGGTTAGGGTTAGGATTAGGTTTAGGCTGAGGTTGAGGGTGAGGTTGAGGGTTATAGTTAGGGTTAGGGTGAGGGTGATGGCTCGGGTGAAGGTGAGCGTTAGGGTGAAGGTGAGGATAAAGGTTAGTGTGAGTGTTAGGGCGAGGCTGAGGGTTAGGTTTAGGGTGAGGGTTATTGTGAGGGTTAGGGTGAGGGTAAGGGTTAGGGTGATGGTAAGATTGAGTTTGAGGGATAGCATTATGTTGTGGGTAAGGGTTAGGGTGAGGGTTAGGGTGAGGGTTTGGGTTAGAGTGGGGGTTAGGGTTAGGATTAGGTTGAGGGTTAGGGTTTAGGTGATGTTTAGTGTGAGAGTATGGTTTAGGGTGAGGGTGAGTGCTCGGGTGAGCATGAGGTTTAGGATGAGGGTGAGCGTTAGGGTTATAGTTAGGGTTAGGGAGAGGGGTATGGTGAGCATTTGGGTTAGGATTAGGGTTAGGATTAGGGTTAGAGTGAGGATTAGTGTGAGAGTTAGTGTGTGGGTAAGTGTTATGTTTAGGCTTAGTGTTAGGACTAGGGTGAGGGTGAGTGTTAGTGTGTGGGTGAGGGTTTTGTTTAAGTTAGGGTTAGGGATAGGGTGAGGATTAGGTTGAGGGTGACGGTTAAGCTGAGGTTAGGTTTAGGGTGAGGGTTAGGGTTAGGGTGATATTTAGGGTGAGGGTGAGTGTTCCGTGAGGTTAAGGGTGAGGGTTAGTGTTAGGGTTAGGTTTAGGTTGAGGGTGATTGTGAAGGTTGGGATTAGGAATAGGGTTAGGGTTTGGGTGAAGGTCAGTGTGAGGGTGAAGCTTAGGGTTAGGGTTAGGGTTATGGTTATTGTGAAGGTGACGGATAGTGTGAGGGTTATGATTAGGGTTAGGTTTAGGGTTACAGTAAGGGTAAGGGTTAGGGTGAAGGTTAGGGTGAAGGTGAGGGTTAGGGTTGGGTTAGGGTTAGGGTGAGGGCTAGGGTGAGGGTGAGGGTGAGTGTGAGGGTTTCTTTTAGGTCATAGTTAGGGTTATGGTGAGGATTAGCGTGAGGGTGAGGGTTAGGTTTAGGGTAAGGGTTAGGGTTAGGGTTAGGGTGAGAGTTAAGGTTTGGGTGATGTTTAGGGTGAGGGTGAAGGTTAGGGTGTGGTTGAGGATTAGGGTTAGAGTTAGGGTTAGGGTTATGTTGAGGGTGCGGTATAGGGTGAGGTTTATTGTGAGGGTTAGTGTTAGTGTTTGTGTTTGGGTGAGGTTTAGGGTGAGGGTTAAGCTGAGGGGTAGGGTTAAGGATAGAGTGACTGTTAGGTTTAGTGTGAGGATTAGGGTTAGGGTGAGGTTTCGGTTTAGTGTGAGGTTTAGGTTTAGGGTTAGGGTTAGGATGAGTGTTAGGGTTAGGTTGAGGGTGAGGGTGAGGGTGAGGGCTAGGGTTAGAGTTAGTGTGAGGTTTAGTGTTAAGGTGAGCCTTAGGTTTTGCGTGAGGGTTAGGGTTAAAGTAAGGGTTAGGGTGAGGGTTAGAGTCAGGGTTAGGGTTAGGGTGAGGGTCAAGGTGAGGGTTAGGTTTAGGGTGAGGGCTAGGTTTAGGGTGAGGGTTAGGGTTAGGGTGAGCGTTAGGGTGATGGTGAGGGTTAGGGTGAGGGTGAGGGTTAGGTTTAGAGTTAGGGTTAAGGTGATGTTTGGGGTGAGGTTGAGGGTTAGTGTGAGGGTGAGGGTGAGGGTGAGGGTTAGGTATAGGATTAGGGTTAGGGTGAGTTTTAGGGTTCGGGTTAGGGTTAGAGTTATTGTTAGGGTTAGGGTTAGGATGAAGGTGAGGGTAATTGTTAGGGTTAGGGTTAGGGTGAGGGTGAGGGTGATGTTGAGGGTTAGTGTTAGGATTAGGGTTATGGTTAAGGTAAGGCTGAGGGGGAAGGGGAGTTTGAGGATGAGGGTTAGGGTTAAGGTTAGGGTTAAGGTGAGGGCTTGAGTTAGGGTGAGGGTTAGGCTGAGGGTGAGGGTGAGGGTTTATGTTAGGTAAAGGTTAGGGTTATGGTCAGGATTAGGGTGAGGATTAAGTTGAGGTTAGGTTCAGGGTTCGGGTTTGGGTTCGGGTTCGGGTTAGGGTTAGGGTGATGTTTAGGCTGAGGGTGAGGGTTAGGGTGAGCGTGAGGGCTAGGATTAGGGTTAGGGTTAAGCTTAGTGTTAGGATCAGGGTGAGGGTGAACGTTAGGGTCAGGTGTAGGGTTAGGGTTAGAGTGAGGGTTACGGTTATTGTGAGTGTTATGGTTAGGGTTAGGGTCAGGGTAAGGGTTAGGGTGAGGGTAAGGTTTAGGGTGAGGGTTAGGGTGAGTGTGAGGTTTTGGACTAGGGTTTGTGTTAGGGTTGGGGTGAGGTTTAGTGTTTGGGTGATGTTTTGAGTGAGGGTGAGGGTTAGGGTGAGGATGAGGGTTTGGGTGAGGGTGAGGGCTTGGTTGACTGTGAGGGTTAGGGTGTGGGTGAGGATTAGGCTTAGGGTGAGGGTAAGCGTTAGGGGTAGGGTTAGGGTTAGGTTTAGGTTTAGGGTAAGAGTTAGGGTGAGGGTAAAGATAAGGGTGAGAGTCAGGGGAAGGATGAGGTTTAGGGTTAGGGTGAGGGTTAGGATAAGGGTGTGGGTAAGTGTTAGGGTAAGGTTTAGGATGACGGTGAGGGTTAGCATCAAGGTTAGGTTTAGGGTTCGGGTTAGGGTGAGGGTTAGGTTTTGGGTAAGTGTTAGAGTGAGGTTTAGGGTGAGGGTGAGGGTTAGGGTTAGGGTGAGGGTACGTGTTAGGGTGAGTCTTAGTGTTAGGGTTAGCATTAGGGTGAGGGTGAGGGTGAGAGTTAGGGTTAGGATTAGAGTTAGGGTGAGGGCACGGCTTAGCGTGAGGGTTAGGGTGAGGTTGAGGGTTATGATTAGGGTGAGGGTGAGGGTAAGTGTTAAGGTGAGGACTACGGTTAGGGTTAGGATTAGGATGAGTGTTAGGGTTAGGGTGAGGGTGTAGGTAAGTGTTAGGGTGAGGGTTAGGGCGAGGTTGTGGGTTAGGGTTAGGGTATGGGTAAGGGTTAGGGTGAGGGTAAGGGTTAGATTGAGGGTTAGATTGAGGGTTAGATTGAGGGTGAGGGTTAGGGTTAGCATTAGGGTTAGGGTGAGGTTGAGGGTTAGGGTGAGGGTTAAGGGTTAAGTTTCCGGATAGGGTAAGGATTAGGGTTAGGGTGTGGTTTAGTTTTAGTGTGAGGTTTAGGTTTAGGGTTAGGCTTAGGATGAGTGTTAGGGTTAGGTTGAGGGTGAGGGTGAGGGTGAGGGCTAGGGTTAGTGTTAGTTTGAGGGTTAGTGTTAGGGTGAGTGTTAGGTTTAAGGTGAGAGTTAGGGTTAAAGTAAAGTTTAGGGTGAGGGTTAGCATTAGGGTTAGGGTTAGGGTGAGGATCAGGGTGATTGTTAAGTTTAGGTTGAGGGTTAGGTTTAGGGTGAGGGTTAGGGTTAGGGTGAGCGTTAGGGTGATGGTGAGGGTTAGGGTGAGTGTTAGGGTTAGGGTTAGGTTTAGGGTGAGAGTTAGGGTGAGGTGTTGGGATACGGTTAGGTTGAGGGTTAGGGTTAGTGTGAAGGTTAGGGTTAGGGTTAGTGTGAGGATAATGTTTAGGGTTAGGGTTAGTTTTAGGGTGAGAGTTAGATTGAACGTTAGGGTTAGGTTAAGGTGATGTTTAGGGTGAGGTTGAGGGTTAGTGTGAGGGTGACAGTGAGGTTGAGGTTTAGGGTTAGGATTAGGGTTAGGGTGAGTTTTAGGGTTAGGATTAGGGTTAGAGTTATTGTTAGGGTTAGGGTTTGGGTTAGGATGAGGGTGAGGGTTATTGTTAGGGTTAGGGTTAGGGTGAGGGTGGGGTTGAGGGTTAGTGTTAGGATTAGGGTTATTGTTAGGGTAAGGCTGAGGGGGAAGGGGAATTTGAATGTGAGTGTTAGGGTTAAGGTTAGGGTTAGGGTGAGGGCTTGGGTGAGGGTGAGGGTTAGGCTGAGGGTGATGGTGAGGGTTTCGGTTAGTTAAAGGTTAGGGTTATGGTGAGGATTAGGGTGAGGGTGAGGATTAAGCTTAGGTTAGGTTCAGGGTGAGGGTTCGGGTTAGGGTTAGGGTGAGGGTTAGGGTTAGGATGATGTTTAGGGTGAAGGTGAAGGTTAGAGTGAGGGTGAGGGTTAGGGTTAGGGTTAGGTTTAATGTGAGGCTGAGGGTTAGGAATAGGAATAGGATTAGGGTTAGGGTTCAGCTGAGGGTGAGGATCAGGGTGTGGGTGAAGGTCAGGGTCAGGGTTATGTTTAGGGCTAGAGTGAGGGTTACGGTTATTTTGAGGGTTATGGTTAGGGTTAGTTTGAGGGTAAGGGTTAGGGTGAGGGTAAGGGTTAAGGTGAGGGTTAGGGCGAGTGTGAGGGTTTGGAATAGGGTTTGGGTTAGGGTTAGGGTGAGGGTTAGGTTTTGGGTGATGTTTAGAGTGAGGGTGATGGTTAGGGTGAGGATGAGGGTTTGGTTGAGGGTGAGGGTTCGGTTGAGGGTGAGGGTTAGGGTGTGGGTGAAGATTAGGGTTAGGGTGAGGGTATGGTTGAGAGTGAGGGTGAGGGTTAGGGTTAGGGTTTGGGTTAGAGATAGTGTGAGTTTGAGAGTGAGGGTTAGGTTTAGGATTAGGTTGAAGGTTAGGGTTAGGTTGAGGATTAGGTATATTGTTAGGGTTAAGGTAAGGGTGAGGGTGGGTGTTATGGTTAGGTTTAGGGTTAGAGTTAGGGTGAGGGTGAGGGTGAGGGTTAGGTGGAAGTTTAGGGTTAGGGTTAGGCTGAAGGTGAAGGAGAGGGTGAGGGTGAGTGTTAGGTTTAGGGTGAGGTTTAGGTTTACGGTTAGGGTTAGGGTGAGGGTAAGGATTAGGGCTATGGTTAGGATGAGGGTTAGGCTGAGGGTTAGGGTTAGGATTAGGGTGAGGTTTAGGGCTAGGTTTAGGGTTAGGATAAGGGTTAGACTGAGGGTTAGGGTTAGGGTTAGTGTGAGGGATAGGCTTAGGTTTAGGGTAAGAGTTAGGGTGAGGGTAAAGGTTAGGGTGAGAGTTAGAGTGAGGGTGAGGTTTAGGGTTAGGGTGAGGGTTAGGGTAAAATTTAGGTTTAGGGTTAGGGTTAGGGTGAGGGTGAGGGTGTGAGTAAGTGTTAGGGTGAGGTTTAGGGTGAGGGTGAGGGTTAGGGTTAGGGTGAGGGTAAGTGTTAGGGTGCGGGTAAGTGTGAGTCTGAGCGTTACGGTTAGCATTAGGGTGAAGGTGAGGGTTAGGGTTAGGATTAGAGTTAGGATGAGAGTAAAGCTTAGTGTGAGGGTTAGGGTGAGGTTGAGGGTTAGTGTTAGGGTGAGTGGGAGGGTAAGTTTTAGTTTGAGGACTAATTTTAGGGTTCAGATTAGGGTGAGTGTTAGGGTTATTGTGAGAGTGAGGGTGAGGGTTAGGTTCAGTATTAGGTTTAGGGTTAGTGTGAGGGTTAGTGATAGGGTTAGGGTTAGGGTGAGGGTCATAGTTAGGGTTAAGGTGAGGGTTAGTCTGAGAGGTAGGGTTAGGGTTAGGGTGAGGGTTAGGCTTAGTGTGAGGTTTAGGGTTAGGGTGAGGGTGAGTTTGAAGGTGAGGGTTTGGGTTAGGGTGAGGGTTAGTGTTAGCGGGAGGGCTAGGTTGGGGGTTAGGGTTTGGGTTTGGGTGAGGTTTTCGGTTAGGTAAGGATTAGGGTTAGGGTTAGGGTGAGGATTAGGGTGAGGTTATGGGTTAGGTTTAGGGTGAGGGTGAGGGTCAGTCTTAGTGTTAGGATGAGGGTTAGCTTTAGGCTTAGGGTGAGTGTGAGGGTTCGGGTGAGGGTGAGGGTGACGGTTAGGGTGTGGGTTAAGTTTCGGTTTAGGGTGAGGGTTAGGATGACGGTGAGTGTTAGGGTGAGGGTGAGGTTGAGGGTGAGGGTTAGGGTTTGGTTTAGGGATAGGATTAGGGTTAGGTTTAGGGTAAGGGTTAGGGTTAGGTTGAGGGTTAGGTTTAGGGTTAGGGTGAGTGTTAGGGTTTGGTTTAGGTTTAGGGTAAGGGTTAGGGTTAGGATTAGGGTGAGCCTGAGGGTTAGGTTGAGGGGTAGGTTTAGGGATAGGGTAAGGGTTAGGGTTAGGGTGAGGGTTAGGTTTAGGTTTAGGGTTAAGATGAGGGTGAGGGTGAGGATTAGGGTTAGGGCTAGGGTTAGGGTGAGGGATAGTGTGAGGGTTAGGTTTAGGTTTAGGGTAAGGGTTAGGTTTATGGTGAGGTTTAGTTTCAGGTTTAGGGTTAGGGTGAGGTTGATGCTGAGGGATAGGGTTCGAGTTAGTGTGAGGATAAGGGTTAGGGTGAGGATTAGGGTAAGGGTGAGTTTTAGGTTTAGCATAAGGTTTAGGGTGAGGGTTAGGGTTAGGGTTAGGGTAAGGGTTAAGGTTAGGGTAAGGGTTAGGGTTAGGCTTATGGTTACGGTTAGTGTTAGGGTTAGGGTGAGGGTTAGGCTTAGGGTTAGGTTTAGGGTGAGGGTTAGGCTGAGGGGTAGGGTTAGGGATAGAGTGAATCTTAGGTTTAGTGTGAGGATTAGGGTTAGGGTGAGGTTTAGGTTGAGGGTGAGGGTGAGGGTGAGGGCTAATGTTAGGGTTAGTTTGAGCGTTAGTGTTAGGGTGAGCGTTAGGTTTAAGGTGAGTGTTAGGGTTAAAGTAAGGTTTAGAGTGCGGGTTAGCGTTAGGGTTAGGTTTAGGGTGAAGGTCAGGGAGAGGGTTATGTTTAGGTTGAGGGTTAGGTTTAGGGTGAGGGTTAGGGTTAGGGTGAATATTAGGATGATGGTGAGGCTTAGGTTTAGGGTGAGAGTAAGTATTAGGGTTAGGGTTAGGATGAGGGTTAGGCTGAGGCTTAGGGTTAGGGTTAGGGTGAGGTTTAGGGTTAGGATAAAGGTTGGGCTGAGGGTTAGGGTTAGGGTTAGTGTGAGGGTTAGGTTTAGAGTTAGGGTAAGTGTTAGGGTGAGGGTAAATGTTAGGGTGAGAGTTAGGGTGAGGGTGAGGTTTAGGGTTAGGGTGAGGGTTAGGGTCAATTTCAGGTTTAGGGTTAGGGTTAGCGTGAGTGTAAAGTTGTTGGTAAGTGTTAGGGTGAATTTTAACATGAGGGTGAGGGTTAGTGTCAAGGTTGGGTTTAGGGTTAGGGTTAGGGTGAGGGTTAGGGTTTGGGAAAGTGTTAGGGTGAGGTTTAGGTGAGGGTGAGGGTTAGGGTTAGGGTGAGGGTAAGTGTTAGTGTGAGGGTTAGGGTGAGTCTGAGGCTTATGGTTAGCATTAGGGTGAGGGTGAGGGTGAGGGTTAGGGTTAGGATTAGAGTTAGGGTGAGGGTATAGCTTAGGGTGAGGGTTAGGGTGAGGTTGAGGGTGAGGGTAAGTGTTAGGGTGAGGACTACGGATAGGGTTTGGATTAGGGTGAGTGTTAGGGTTATGGTGAGGGTGAGGGTTAGGTTCAGTATTAGGTTCAGGGTTAGTGTGAGGGTTAGTGATAGGGTTAGGGTTAGGGTGAGGGTTAGTCTGAGAGGTTTAGCATTAGGGTTAGGGTTAGGTTTAGGGTTAGGGTGAGGGTGAGTCTGAGGGTGAGGGTTAGGGTTAGGGTGAGGGTTAGTGTTGGGGGGGCTAGGTTGAGGGTTAGGGTTTGGGTGAGGTTGAGGTTTTCGGTTAGGTAAGGTTTAGGGTTAGGGTTAGGGTGAGGTTTTTGGTTAGGGTTAGGGTGAGGGTGAGGGTGAGGGTTAGTGTTAGGATGAGGGTTAGGTTTAGGGTTAGGGTGAGGGTGAGGGTGAGGGTGAGGGTGTGGGTTAAAGTTCGGTTTAGGGTGAGGGTTAAGGTGACGGTGATGGTTAGGGTGAGGGTGAGGATTAGGATAAGGTTTAGGGTGAGGGTTAGGGTTAGGGCGATGAGTAGGGTTAAGGTTAGGGAGAGGGTTAGGGTTTGTGTGAAGGTTAGGGTTAGGGTTAGAGTTAGGTTTAGTATGAGAATAAAGGTTAGGGTGAGGGTTAGGGTGAGGGTTAGGCTTAGTGTGAGGGTTAGAGTTAGGGTTAGGGTTAGGTTTAGAGTAAGTGTTAGAGTTAGGGTGAGGGTTAGGTTTAGGGTTAGTGTTAGGGTTAAAGTTAGGGTTAGGTTTAGGGTGAGGGTCAGGGTTAGGGTTTGGGTGAGTGTGAGGTTTAGGTTGAGGGGTAGGATAAGGGTTAGGGTAAGGGACAGGGTTAGGGTGTGGGTTATGTTTAGGGTTAGGTTTAGGGTGAGGGTGAGGGTTAGGGTTAGGTTAGGGTTAGGGTTACGGTTAGGGTGAGGGTTAAGGTTAGGTTCAGGCTTAGAGTAAGGGTTAGGGTTAGAGTGAGGGTTATGTTTATGGTTAGGGTTAGAGTGAGGGTGAGGCCGAGGTTTAGGGTTAGGGTTAGTTTGAGGATAAGGATTAGGGTGAGGTTTAGGGTGAGGTTGAGGGTTAGGGTTAGCATTAGGGTTAGGGTGATTTTTAGGGTGATGGTGAGGGTTAGGGTGAGGGTGAGATTGAGCATAAGGGTTAGGGTGAGTGTGAGGGTGATGGTTAGGGTTAGGGTTAGGGTGAGGATAAGGGTTAGGGTTAGGAATAGCGTTAGTGTAAGGGTTACGCTGAGGTTGAGCGTGAGGGTTAGGGTGAGGGCTATGGTGAGAATGAGGGTTAGGGAGAGGATGAGGGTGAAGTTGATTGTTTCGGTTAGGTAAGATTTAGGGTTATGGTTAGCATGAGGATTAGGGTGGGGTATGAGGTTTAGGCCGAGGGTTAGGGTTAGGGTGAAGGTTAGGGTGAGGCTGAGGTTTAGCGTGAGGGTTAGGGTTACAGTGAGGGTTAGGGTTAGGGTTAGGTTGAGGATGAGGTTTAGGTATAGGTTAAGGGTTCGGGTTATGGTGAGGGTTAGGGTTAGGGCAAGTGTTAGGGTGAGGATGAGCGTTAGGTTTACGGTTAGGGTGAGGTTTAGGGTTAGGCTTAGGGTTTGTGTAAGAGTTAGATTTAGGGTAAAGGTTAGGGTTAGGGTTAGGATTAGGGTTAGGGTTAGGGTTAGGTTGAGGGTTAGTGTTAGGGTTAAGGTTGGGGTTAGGTTGAGGGTACGTGTTAGGGTGAGGGTTAATGGTAGGGTGAGGGTTATTGTTAGGGTGAGGGTTAGGATTACGGTTATTGTTAGGGTGAGAGTTTGGTTTAGGGTTACGGTTAGGGTAGGGGTTAGGGTTAGCGTGAGGGTTAGGTTTAGAGTGATGTTTAGGATGACGGTGAGCATTAGGGTGAGGGTGAGGGTGAAGGTGAGGGTTAGGGTGAGGGTTAGGGTTAGGGTTAGGGTTAGGGTTAGGATTAGGGTTAGTGTTAGGGTTAGAGTAAGGTTTAGGCTGAGGGTGAGGGAGAGGATGAGGTTGCGGGTGAGTGTTTCGGTTAGGTAAGTGTTAGGTTTAGGTTTAGGGTGAGGATTATGTTGCGGGGCAGGGTTAGCTTGTGGGTGAGGTTGAGTTTTAGGTTGAGGGTAAGTGTTAGGGTGATGTTTAGGGTGAGGGTGAGTTTTAGGGTGAGAGTTAGGGTTCAGGGAAGGGGAAGGGTTAGGGTGTAGGTGAGGGTTCGGGTTCGGGGGCAAATTAGGGTTAGGGTTAGAGTTCAGGTTAGGGTTCAGTTTAGGGTTAGGGTGAGTGTTAGTGTGAGAGGTAGCGTTAGGGTTAGGATGAGGGTTAGTCTTAGTGTGAGGGTTACGGTTAGGGTTATTGTTAGGGTTAGTGTGAGGATGAGAGTTAAGGTGAGGGTTAGGGTGAGACTGAGGGTTAGGGTTAGCCTTAGGGTTAGGGTGAAGGTTTGGGTGGGGGTTAGGGTGAGGGTTAGTGTTAGGGTTAGGGTTGGGTGAGGGTTAGGGTGAGTGTAAGGGTTAGGGTGAGGGTTAGGTTGAGGTTGAGGGATAGGGTTATGGTGAGGGTAAGGTTTAGGGTGACGGTAAGGGTGAGGTTGATATTTAGGGTTAGCATTAATGTTAGGAAGAGGGTGAGGGTTAGGGTGAGGGTAAGGGTTAGGGTTAGGGTTAGGGTTAGGGTTAGGATTAGGGTTAAGATTAGAGTTAAGGTTAGGGTGAGTGTTAGTGTTATAGATAGGGTGAGGGTGAGGGTTAGGGTAAGGGTTAGGTTCAGGGTTAGAGTTAGGGTGAGGGTTAGGGTTACCATTAGGGTTAGGGTTTGGTTTAGGTTGAGTGTTAGGGTTAGGTTTAGGGTGAGGTTGAGGGTTAGGGTTAGCGTTAGGGTTAGTGTTATGCTTATGGTGCAGGTTAGGATTAGGTTTAGAGTGAGGGTGAGGGTCAGGTTTACGGATAGGATTAGGTTTAGGGTTAGGGCTAGAGTTTGGTTTAGGGTTAGGGTGAGGGTGAGGTATAGGGTGAGTGTTAGTGTTAGGGTGAGGGTTAGGTATATGGTTAGGGTGAGTTTCAGGGTTAGGTTTAGAGTTAGGGTGAGGGTGAGTGTTAGGATTAGGGTTAGGGTTAAGGTTAAGGATAGGGTGAGGATTAGGGTTAGGGTTAGATTTAGGGTGAGTGTTAGGCTGAGGGGTAGGGTTAGGGATACTGTGACTGTTAGGTTTAGTGTGAGGATTAGGGTTAGGGTGAAGTTTAAGTTTAGTGTGAGGTTTTGGTTTAGGGTTCGGGTTAGGATGAGTTAGGGTTAGGTTGAGGGTGAGGGTGAGGTTGAGGGCTAGGGTTAGGGTTAGTGTGAGGGTTATTGTTAGGGTGAGCATTAGGTTTAGGGTGAGGGTTAGGGTTAAAGTAAGGGTTAGGGTGAGGGTTAGCGTTAGGGTTAGGGTTAGGGCGAGGGTCAGGGTGAGGGTTATGTTTAGGTTGAGGGTTAGGTTTAGGGTGAGGGTGAGGGTTAGTGTAAGCGTTAGGGTGATGGTGAGGGTTAGGGTGAGGGTGAGGGTTAGGTTTAGAGTTAGGGTTAGGGTGAGTGTTAGGGTTAGGGTTAGGGTTAGGGTGAGAGTTAGGGTGAGGTGTCGGGATACGGTTAGCTTGAGGGTTAGGGTTAGTGTGAAGGTTAGGGTTAGGGTTTGGTTTAGTGTGAGGATAATGTTTAGGGTGCGGGTTAGTTTGTGGGTGAGAGTTAGGGTGAGCGTTAGGGTTAGGTTCATTGTGAATGTTAGGGTTAATGTGATATTTAGGGTGAGGTTGAGGGTGAGTGTGAGGGTGAGTGTGAGGTTGAGAGTTAGGGTTAGGATTAGGGTTAGGATGAGTTTTAGGGTTAGGGTTAGGGTTAGAGTTATTGTTAGGGTTAGGGTTAGGGTTAGGATGAGGGTGAGGGTTATTGTTAGGGTTAGGGTTAGGGTTAGGGTTAGGGTGAGGTTGGGGTTGAGCGTTAGTGTTACGATTAGGGTTATGGTTAGGGTAAGGCTGAGGGTGTAGGGGAGTTTGAGGGTGAGGGTTAGGGTTAAGGTTAGGGTTAGGGTGAGGTCTTCAGTGAGGGTGAGGGTTTCGGTTCGGTAAAGGTTAGGGTTAGGTTGAGGATTATGCTGAGTTTAGGTTCAGGGTGAAGTTTCGGGTTAGGGTTAGGGTGAGGGTTAGGGTTAGGGTGATGTTTAGGGTGAGGGTTAGGGTTATGGTGAGGGTGAGGGTGAGGTTTAGGGTTAGGGTTAGGTTTAGGGTTTAGGGTTAGGGTTAGGTTTAGGGTTAGGGTTAAGCTGAGTGTGATGATCAGGGTGTGGATGAAGGTTAGGGTGAGGGTTAGGGTTAGGGTTAGAGTGAGGGTTACGATTATTGTGAGGGTTATGGTTAGGGTTAGGGTGAGGTAAGGGTTAGGGTGAGGGTACAGGTGAGGGTGAGGGTTTGGATTAGGGTGTGGGTTAGGGTTAGGTTGAGGGTTAGTGTTTGGGTGACATTTAGAGTGAGTGTGAGGGTTAGGGTGAGGATGAGTGTTTGGGTGAGGGTGAGGGTTTGGTTGAGGGTGAGGGTTAGGTTGTGGGTGAGGATTAGGTTAGGGTGAAGGTTAGCGTTAGGGGTAGGGTTAGGGTTAGGTTGAGGGTTAGGGTTAGCATTAGGGTTAGGGTGAGGGGAAGGGAGAGGGGTGGGCTTAGGGTAAGGGTGAGGGTGAGTGTTAGGGTTAGGTTTAGGGTTAGAGTTAGGGTGAGGGTGAGGGTGAGGGTTAGGTTTAGTATTAGGACGAGCTTAAGTGTTAGGTTGAGGGTTAGGGATACTGTTAGGATTAGGGTAAGGGTGAGGGTGTGAGGGTGAGTGTTAGGGTTAGGTTTAGGGTTAGAGTTAGGGTTACGGTGAGGGTGAGACTTATGATTAGGTTAGGATTAGGGTTAGGCTGAGGGTGATGGGGAGGGTGAGGGTGAGGGTTAGGGTTAGGGTGAGGTTTAGGATGAGTGTTAGGCTGAGGGTTAGGGTTAGGGTTAAGGTGAGGTTTAGGGCTAGGTTTAGTGTTAGGATAAGTGTTAGGCTGAGGGTTAGGGTTAGGGTTAGTGTGAGGGTTAGCTTTAGGGTTAGGGTAAGAGTTAGGGAGAGGGTAAACGTTAGGGTGAGAGTTAGGGTGAGGGTTAGGGTCAAGTTTAGGTTTAGGGTTAGGTTTAGGGTGAGGGTAAGGGTGTGGGTAAGTGTTAGGGTGAGGTTTAGGGTGAGGGTGAGGGTTAGCGTCAAGATTAGGTTTAAGGTTAAGGTTAGGGTGAGTGTTAGGGTTTGGGTAAGTGTTAGGGTGAGGTTTAGGTTGAGAGTGAGGGTTAGGGTTAGGGTGAGGGTAAGTGTTAGGGTGAGGGTTAGGTTGAGTCTGCTGGTTAGGGTTAGCATTAGGGTGAGGGTGAGGGTTAGGGTTAGGATTAGAGTTAGGGTGTTAGGGTGAGGTTGAGGGTTAGGGTTAGGGTGAGTTTGAGGGTAAGTGTTAGCGTGAGGACTACGGTTAGAGTTAGGATTAGGGTGAGTGTTAGTGTTATGGTGAAGGTGAGGGTGAGGGTTAGGTTCAGTATTAGGGTTAGGGTTAGTGTGAGGGTTAGTGATATGCTTAGGCTTAGGGTGAGGGTTAGAGGTAGGGTTAAGGTGAGGGTTAGTCTGAGAGGTAGGGTTAGGGTTAGGGTAAGGGTTAGGCTCAGTGTGAGGGTTAGGGTTAAGGTGAGAGGGTTAGGTTTACGGTTAGGGTGAGGGTGAGTGTGAGGGTTAGGGTTAGGGTGAGCATTAGTGTTAGAGGGAGGGCTAGGTAGAGGGTTAGGGTTAGGGTGAGGGTTACTGTTAGGTTTAGGCTTAGTATATGGGTTAAGTTGAGGGTAAGGCTTAGGGTTAGTTTGAGTGTTAGGTTTAGGGTTAGAGTTTGGCTTTTGTTGAGGGTAAAGGTTAGGGTGAGGGTTAGGGAAAGGGTGAGGATTAGATTTATGGTGAGGGTTCGGGTTATGGTTAGGATTAGGGTTATTTTTAGGGTTAGCGTGAGGGTAAGGGGAAGGTTAGGTTTATTTATAGGGTTAGGGTGATGGTTAGGGTGTCAGTAAGTGTTAGAGTGAGGGTTAGGGTGAGGTTAGTGTTAGGGGGAGGGGGAGGGTTAGTGTTAGCATTAGGGTTAGGGTGAGGGTGAGGGTTAGGTTGAGGATTAGGGTTGAGTTTAGGGATAGGGTGTGGATTAGGGTTAGGGTTATATATAGGGTGAGGGGTAGGCTGAGGGTTAGGGTTAGGTTTAGGGTGAGGGTTAGGTTTAGTGTGAGGGTTAGGGTTAGGGTTATGGTGAGGGTAAGGGTTAGGTTGAGGTTTAGGGTGAGCGTGAGGTTTAGGGTTAGCATTAGGTATAGGTTTAAGGTTAGGATGAGGGTTAGGTTTAGGGTGAGGCTGGGTGTTAGAGTTACAGTGAGGGTGAGGGTGAGGGTGAAGGTTAGGATTAGGGTTAGGGTTAGGGATAGGATCAGGTTGAGGATGAGGATTAGGGTGTTTTTGAGGGTTAGGGTTAGGGTGAGGGTGAGGGTTAGGGTTATGGTTAGGATGAGTGTTAGGGAAAGGTGTAGGGTTAGGGTTAGGTTGAATGTTAGGATTAGGGTGAGGGTTAGGGGCAAGGTAAGGGTTAGGGTTAGGGTGAGGTTAAGGATTAGTGTGAGGGTGAGTGTTAGGGTTAGGGTTAGGGTTAGGGTGAGGGTTATGTTGAGGGTGAGGGTGAGGGTGAGGGTGATGGTGAGGGTTAGGGTATTGTTTAGGGTTCAGTTTAAGGTGAGGGTTAGGGTGACAGTGAGCATTAGGGTGAGGGTGAGGGTTAGGATAAGGGTTAGGGTGAGGGTTATATTTAGGCTTAGGTTTATGGTGAGGGTGAGGGTGATGGTTAGTGTTAGGGTTACTGTTAGGGTGAGGATTAGGGTTAGGTTTGGGTTAGGGTAAGGGTTAGGGTTAGAGTAAGGTTTAGGTTTAGGGTTAGGGTTAGGGTGAGGGTGAGGCTGAGGGTGAGGTTTAGGGTTAGTGTGAGGATAAGGTTTACGGTGAGGTTTAGGTTGAGGTGGAGGGTTAGAGTTAGCATTAGGGTTATGGTGAGAGTTAGGGTTAGGGTTATGGTAAGGGTTATGGTTATGGTTAGGGTAAGGGTTAGGGTTAGGGTGAGGGTTAGGGTTAGGGTGATTTTTAGGGTGACGGTGAGGGTTAGGGTGAGGGTGAGGTTGAGCATGAGGGTTAGGGTGAGGGTGAGTTTGAGTGTGAGTTTGACGGTTAGGGTTAGGTTTAGGGTGAGGATAAGAATTAGGGTTAGGTTTAGGGTTAGTGTTAGGGTTAGGGTTAAGGTGAGGGTGAGGGTGATGGTTAGGGTTAAACTTAGTTTTATTGTTAATGTTAGGTTTAGGGTGAGAGTGAGGGTGAGGGTTAACATGTGGGTTAGGGTTATGGTTATGGTTAGAGTGAGGGTGAGGGTGAGGGTTAGGGTTAGGATTAGTGTTAGGGATAGGTTTAGGATGAGGGTTAGACTGAGTGTTAGAGTTAGGGATAGTGTGAGGCTTAGGGTTAGGTTTACAGTTAGGTTGAGGGCAAGGCTTAGGGTAAGGGTTAGGGTGGGTTTGAGGGTTAGGGTTAGGGTGAGGTTTATGGTGAGGGTTTGGGTGAGGGTTAGAGTTAGAGTGAGAGTTAGGGTTAGCGTTAGTGTTAAGATGAGAGTTAGGTTGAGAGTTACGGTTAGGGTGAGGGTGAGGGTTAGGGTTAGGGTTAGGGTGATGTTTAGGGTTAGGGTGTAGGTTAGGGATAGGTTTATGGTTAGGGTGATGGTTAGGGTTAGAATTAGGGTGAGTGTGAGGGTGAGTGTTAGGTTTAGGATTAGGGTTAGGCTTAGTGTTAGGCTGAGGTTGAGGGTGAGGGTGAGGGTCGGGGTTAGGGTTTGGGTAATGTTTAGGTTTAGGTTTAAGTTGAGGGTTATGTTTAGGGTTAGGATGAGGGATACGGTGAGGATTATGGTTATGGTTCGGGTGAGGGTTAGATTTAGTGTGAGGGTTAGGGTTAGGGTGAGGGTAAGTGTTAGGGTGAGGGTTAGGGTGAGGGTGAGCAATAGGGTGATTGTTAAGGTTAGGTTGAGCGTATGGATGAGGGCTAGGGTGAGGGTGAGGATTAGGGTTTGGGTTAGGGTTAGGGTAAGTGTTATTGTGAGGGGTAGGGTTAGGGTAATGGTTAGGGTGAAGGTTAGGATGAGAGTGAGGGTTAGGGTTAGTGTGAGTGTGAGGGTGAGGATTACGTGAGGGTTCGTGTTAGAGTTAGGATTAGGGTTGGGGTGAGGGTGAGGGTTATGTTTAGGGTTAGGGTGCGGGTTAGGGTTAGGGTGATTTTCAGGGTGAGGTGAGTGTTAGGGTGACTGTGAGGGTTCGGGTTTGGGTTCAGATTAGGGTGTGGATGAGGGTTAGGGTGAGGGTGAGGGTTAGGGTTAGGTTTAGGGTGTGGGTTAGGGTTAGGGTTAGGATTAGGGTGAGGTTTAGGGTGAGGGGTAGGTTCAGGTTTAGGGTGAGGTTTAGGGTTAGTGTGAGGTTTAGGGTGAGGTTTAGGGTAAGTGTGAGGATAATGGTTAGGGTGAGGGATAGGGTTATTGTTAGGGTTAGGGTGAGAATGAGGGTGAGGGTTATGGTTAGGGTAAGGGTTAGGGTGAGGGTTAGGGTTAGGGTAAGGCTTAGGGTTAGGGTTAGGGTAAGGGTGCGTGTGAGGGTGATGGTTACTGTTAGGTTATGGTGAAGGTGAGGGTTCGGTTTAGGATTAGGGTTAGGGTTAGGTTTATGGTGAGGGTGAGGGTTAGGATTAGGATTAGGTTTAGGGTTAGTCTTTAGGTGAGGTGAGGGTGAGGGTGAGGGTTAGGGAGAGGATTAGGGTTAGGTTTATGGTTAGGGTGAGAGTGAAGGTTAGGTTGAGGTGAGGGTTCAGGTTTGAGTGAGGGTTAGGGTGACGGTGACGGTTAGGGTGAGGGTGAGGTTTAGGTTTAGTGTAGTTTTAGGGTGATGGTTAGGATCAGGGGGACGGTTAAGATTAGGGTTAGGGTTAGGGTTAGGGTGAGGGTGAGGGTTAGGTTTATGGTTAGGGTTAGGGTAAGTGTTAGGATTAGGGTAAGGGTGAGAGCTAGGGTGAAAGTGAGGGTTAGGGTTAGGGTTAGCGTGAGGGTTAGGGTTGGGCTGAGGTTTAGGGTGAGAGGCAGGGTTAGGGTTAGTGTGAGGGTGAGGGTGATCAGGGGGAGGGTTAAGATGAGGGTTAGGGTTAGGGTTAGGGTGAGGGTGAGGGTTAGGTTTATGGTTAGGGTTAGGGTAAGTGTTAGGATTAGGGTAAGGGTGAGAGTTAGGTGAAAGTGAGGGTTAGGGTTAGGGTTAACGTGTGGGTTAGGGTTAGGCTGAGGTTTAGGGTGAGAGGCAGGGTTAGGGTTAGTGTGAGGGTGAGGGTTAGGTTTAGTGTGAGGGTCATGGTTAGTGTTAGGGTTATGGTAAGTTTAAGGGTTAGGGTGAGGTTTAAGGTAAGAGTGAGGTTTAGGGTTAGCATGAGTTTGAGGGGGAGGCTTAGGGTTAGGGTTAGTGTTTGGGTGAGGGTGAGAGTTATGTTTAGGGTTAGGGTGAGAGTTAGGGTTAGGGTGATGTTTAGGGTGAGGGTGAGTGTTAGGATGAGGGTGAGGTTTTGTGTGAGGGTGAAGGTTAGGGTGAGGATGAGGTTTAGGGTAGGGTTAAGGTTAGGGTTAGGTTTAGGGGGAGGTTTAGGGTGAGGGTTAGGGTTATCATTAGGGTTAGGGTGAGGGGGAGTTTGAGGGTTAGGGTGAGGGTTAGGGTTAGGCTGAGGGTTAGGTTTGGGTTTAGGGTAAGGTTGAGGGTGAGGGTGAGGGTGAGGTTTAGCGTGTGGGTGAGGTTTAGGTTTAGGGTGAGGGTTAGGGTGACGGTGAGGGTTAGGTGTGGGTGAGGTTTAGGTTTAGTGTTAGAGTTAGTTTGACAGTTAGGGTCAGGGTTAATATTAAGGTGAGGGTTAAGTTGAGGGTTAGGGTTAGGGTTAGGTTTAGGGTTAGTGTGAGGATTAGTTTTAGTGTGAGGGTAAGCGTTAGTTTGAGGGTTAGACTGAGGGTGAGGGTTAGGTTTAGTGTTAGGGTGAGCATTTGGGTGACTGTTAGGTTCATGTTTAGGGTTAGGGTGAGGGTTAGGGTGAGGGCAAGTGTTAGGGTCAGGTTTAGATTGAGGGTGACGGATAGAGTTATGGTGAGGTGAGGGTGAGGGTGAGGGTGAGGGTTAGGGTTAGTTTGAGGGTGAGGTACAGGGTGAGGGTTAGGATGAGGATTAGGCTGAGTTAGAGGGTGAGGTTTAGGGTGAGGTTTAGGGTTAGGGTGAGGGTTAGGGTGAGTGGGAGTCAGAGGGTGAGGGTTAGGTTTAGGGTTAGAGTAAAGTTTCGGTTGGGGGTTAGGATTAGGTTAGGGCTAGGTTTAGGCTGAGGGTGAGGTTGAGGTTGAGGTTGAGGGTTAGGATTAGGGTGAGGTTTAGGGTTAGGGTTAGAGTTAGGGTTTGTTTAGGGTGAAGGTTAGTTTTAGGTTTAGGGTTAGGATAAGGTTTAGGCTGACGTTTAGGGTTAGGGTTAGTGTGAGGGTTATGTTTAGCGTTAGGGTAAGGGTGTGGGCTAGTGTGAGGGTGAAGGTTAGGTTGAGGGTTTAGTTTAGGTCAGGGTAAAGGTTATGTTAGGGTGAGGATTAGCGTGAGGTTGAGGGTTAAGGTGAGGGTTAGGGTTAGGGTGAGCGTTAGGGTTATGATTAGGGTTAGGTTTAGTGTTAGGGTGCTGTATTGGGTGAGGGTGAGTGTGAAGGTTCGGGTGAGAGGGAGGGTTAGGGTTAGGGTTAGAGTTAGGGTGAGCGTGAGGGTTAGGGTGAGGGGTAGGTTTAGGGTTAGGGTGAGGATGAGGGTTAGGTTTAGTGTTTGGGTTAGGGTTAGGGTGAGGGTGAGGGTGAGGGTTAGTGTGAGGATTAGGGTTAGGGTGAGCATGCGCATAAGATTGAGGGTGATGGTTAGGGTTAGGTTTAGGGTGAGGGTGAGCATTAGGGTGAGAGTGAGGGTTCAGTTGAGGGTGAGGGGTAGGGGGAGGGTTATGGTTTGGGTTCGGGTTAGAGTTAGGGTGAGGGTGTGGGTGAGGGTTAGGTTTAGGATTAGTGTTAGGGTTAGGGTTAGGCTGAGGGTGAGTGTGAGGGTGAGGGTGAGGATTAGGGTTAGGTTGAGGGTTATGGTTAATGTCAGGGTTAGGGTTAAGTTGAGGGATAGGGTTAGGGTTAGGTTTAGGATGAGGGTTAGGCTGTGGGGTAGGGTTAGGGTTAGGGTGTGGGTTAGGTTTAGTGTGAGTTTTAGGGTTAAGGTTAGGGTCAGTGTTAGGATTAGGGTGTAGGTAAGGGTTAGCTTGAGGGTTACATTGAGGGTGAGGTTTAGGGTTAGGGGTAGGGTTAGGGTGAGGTTAAGGTGAGAGCTAGGGTGAGGGTGAGGGTTAGGGTTATGGTTAGGGATAGGGCTAGGATTAGGTTTAGGTTTAGGGTTAGGGTTAGGGTGAGTCTTAGGCTGAGGGGTAGGGTTAGGTATAGGGTTAGGGTTAGGTTTAGTGTGAGGGTTAGGGTTTGGTGTAGGGTTAGGGTGAGGGCTAGGGTGAGTGTGAGGGTGAGGGTTAGGTTTAGGGATAGGGTGAGGATTAGGGTTAGGTTTAGGGTTAGGGTGAGGTTTAGGCTGATGGGTAGGGATACAGTTAGTGTGAGGGATAGGTTTAGTGGGAGGTTTAGGGTTAGGTTTAGGGTTAGTGTTAGGGTGAGGGTTCGGGTGAGGGTTCGGGTTAAGGTGTGGTTGAGGATTAGGGTTATTGTGAGGACTAGTTTTAGAGTTAGGGTTACTGTTAGGGTTAGGGTTAGGCTGAGGGTAAGGGTTAGGGTTAGGGTGATTGTGAGGGTAAGGTTTAGGGTTAGTGTTACGGTTAGGGTGAGGGTTCGGGTTAGTGTGAGAGTTAGGGTTAGGGTTAGGTGAAGGTGATGTAAGGGTTAGGCTTAGGGTTAGGGTGAGTGTGAGGGTTAGGATTAGAATTAGGGTTAGGATTAGGGTTAGGGTGAGGTTGAGGTTTAGTGTTAAGGTGAGGGTTAGGGTTATTGTTAGGGTTAGGTTGCGAGTGAGGGTGCGGGTGAGGGTGAGGGTTAGGGTTAGGGTAGGGTTAGGTTTAGGCTTAGGGTGAGGTTGATGGATAGTGTTCGGGTAAGGGTGAGGGCTAGGGTGAGGGTGAGTGTTAATGTGAGGGTGAGGGTGAGGGTTTCGTTTATGTCAGGTTTCGGGTTAAGATGAGGATTAGGGTGAGGGTGAGGGTTTCGTTTACATCAGGTTAGGGTTAAGCTGAGGTTAGGGTTACAGTGAGGGTTAGGGTTAGGGTTAAGGTGTGGGTTAAGGTTAGGGTGATGTTTAGGGTGAGGGTGAGGGTTAGGGTGAGAGTTAGGGTGAGGTTTAGGGTTAGTGTTAGGATTAGGGTTTGGGTGAGTGTGAGGTTTAGGGTTAGAGTTAGGGTTATGGGGAGGGTTAAATTGAGGGTCAGGGTTAGGGTAGTGTTACGGTTAGGGTTAGGATGAGGGTTAGGTTGAGGTTTAGGGTTAGGGTTAGGTTTAGGGTTAGGATGAGCGTTAGGCTGAGGGTTAGGTTTAAGGTTAGTGTGAGGTTTAGGTTTAGGTTAGGGTTAGGGTTAGGGTTTGGTTAGGGTGAAGGTTAGTTTTAGGTTTAGGGTTAGCATTAGGTTTAGGCTGAGGGTTAGGCTACGGGTTAGTGTGAGGGATAGGTTTAGGGTTAGGTTTAGGGTGTGGACTATGGTGAGGGTGATGGTGAGGGTTAGGGTTAGTGTTAGGGTTAGGGTTAAGTTCAGGGGTAGGTTAAGGGTAAGGATTAGGTTAAGGACTAGGGGTTAGGCTGAGGGTGAGGGTGAGGTTGAGGGTGAGGGTTAGGGTTAGAGTGAGGGTTAGATTAAGGGTGAGACAGAGGGGGAGATTTTGGTTTAGGGTTAGAATTAGGTTGAGGGTAAGGGTTAGGATTAGGGTTAGCACTAGGTTTAGGCAGAGGGTGAGGGTGAGGCTGAGGGTGAGGTTTAGGGTTAGGGTGAGGGTTAGGGTTAGGGTTAGTTTTAGGGTGAGGGTTAGGGTTAGGGTTAGGGTTTGGTTAGGGTGAAGGTTAATTTTAGGTTTAGGCTTAGATTAAGGTTTAGGCTGAGGGTTAGGGTTAGGGTTAGTGTGAGGGTTAGGTTTAGGGTTAGAGTTAGGGTGTGGGCTAGGCTGACGGTGAGGGTTAGGGTGAGGATGAGGGTGAAGGGTTAGTTTAGGTAAGTGTTAAGGTTAGGTTAGGGTGAGGATTATGGTGAGGTTGAGGGTTAAAGTGAGGGTTAGGGTTAGGGTGCGGGGTAGGGTTACTGTGAGGGTTAGGATTAGGGTTAGGGTGAGGGTGAGGGTAAGGGTTAGTGTGAGGGTTAGGGTGAGGGTGCGGTTTAGGGTTAGAGTTACGGTTAGGATTAGGGTGAGGGTGAGGATTAGGATAAGTGTTGGGGTGAGGGTTAGGGTTGGGGTGAAGTTTAGGGTTAGGGTTTGTGTTAGGGTGAGTGTGAGGGTTAGGGTTAGGTTTAGTGTTAGGAATAGGCTGAGGGTGAGGGTTAGGGTGACGTTGAGCGTTAGGGTTATGGTTAGAGTGATGGTGAGGGATAGGGTGAGGGCAATGGTTATTGTGAGGGTGAGGGTGAGGTTTTCGTTTACGTCAAGGATAGAGTTAATCTGAGGTTAGTTTTAGGGTGAGGGTTAGGTTTAGAGGTAAGGTGAGGTTTAGTGTTAGGTGATGTTTAGGGTGAGGGTGAGGGTTAGGGTGAGGGTGAGGATTACGGTATGGGCGAGGGTGAGGGTTAAGATTGGGAATACGGTTAGGGTTAGGGTTAGACTGGAGTTGATGGTGAGGGTGAGGGTGAGGGTTTGGATTAGGTTAGGTTTAGGGTTAGGGTGAGGGTTACGGTTTCTGTGAGGGTTATGGTTAGGGTTAAGGTTAGGGTTAGGGTGAGGGGAAGGGTTCGAGTGAGGTTTAGGGTGAGGGTGAGGTTTAGGGTTAGGGTTAGATTTAGGGTGAGGGCTTGTGTGAGGGTGAGGGTTAGTGTGAAGGTAAGGGTGAGGGGTTCTTTTAGCCAGGGTTTAGTGTTATGGTGAGGATTAGGGTGAGGGTGAGGGTTAGGTTGAAGGTAAGGTTTAGGTTGAGGGTTAGGGCAAGGGTTAGAGTGAGGGTTATGGTTTGGATGATGTTTAGCATGAGGGTGAGGGTTATGGTGAGGATGAGTTTTTGGGTGAGGGTCAGGGTTCGAGTGAGGGTAAGAGTTAGGGTGTGGTTGAGGATTAGTGTTAGGTTGAGTATTAGCATTAGATTTAGGGTTAGTGTGAGGGTGAGGGTTAGGGCTAGGGTTAGGTTTAGGTTGACGTTTAGGATTAGGGTTAGGTTTAGTAGGATTGTTAGGGTGAAGGGTAGGGTTAGGGTTAGGGTTAGGAAGAGTGTTACGGTGTCAGTGAGTGTTGGGGTGAGGGTCAGGGTAAGGGTATGGGTGAGGGTTAGGTTTAGGGTGAGGATTAGGGTTAGAGTTAGGTTAATGGTGAGGGTAAGGGTTAGGGTGAGGTTTAGTGTGAGGCTTAGGGTTAGGGTTAGGGTTAGGGTTAGGGTGAGGGTGAGGGTGAGGTATAGGGTTTGGGTTAGGGTTAGGGTGAGGGTTAGCGATAGGTTTACGGTTAGGGTGAGAGTGAAGGTGAGGGTTAGGGTAAGGTTTAGGGTTAGAGTTAGGGTGAGGGTGAGGGTTAGTATTAGGGTTAATATTTGAGTTAGCCTGAGGGTGAGGGTGAGGGTTAGTTTTAGGGTAAGTGTTAGGGTTAGGGGTACGTTTAGGGTGAGGGTGAGGGTTAGGGTTAGGGTTAGGATGAGCATTAGGCTGAGGTTTAGGTTTGGGGTTAGTGTGAGGGTTAAGAATTAGGGTTAGGGTTAGGGTTAGGGTGAGGGTTGTGGTTAAGTTTAGGATTAGGATAAGGGTTAGGTTGAGGGTTAGGTTTAGTGTTAATGTGAGGGTTAGGTTTAGGGTTAGAGTTAGGTTTAGGGTCAGGGTAAATGTTAGGGTGAGGGTTGGGGTGAGGGTGAGGGTTAGGGTTAGGGTGAGGGTTAGGGTGAGGGTGAGGGGGAGTGTGAGGGTTTGGTTTAGTGTTAGAGTTAGGGTGAGTGTGAGGGTTAGTAGTAGGGTTAGCTCTAGGTTTAGGCTGAGTTTGAGGGTGAGGTTGATTGTGAGGTTTAGGGTTAGGGTGAGGGTTAGGGTTAGGATTAGGTTTAGGGTGAGGGTTAGTGTTAGGGTTAGGGTTAGGATGAGCGTTAGGCTGAGGGTTTGGGTTAGGGTTAGTGTGAGGGTTAGGATTAGGGTTAGGGTTAGGATTAGGGTTTAGTTAGGGTGAAGTTCTGTTTTAGGTTTAGGGTTAGGATAAGTTTTATCCTGAGTCTTATGGTTAGGATTATTGTGAGGGTTAGGTTTAGGGTTAGGGTTAGGGTGTGGGCTAGGTTGAGGGTGAGGGTGAGGGATTAGTTTATGTAAGGGTTAAGGTAAGGTTAGGTTGAGGATTAGAGTGAGGTTGAGGGTTAAGGTGAGGGTAAGGGTTAGGGTTAGGGTTAGGTTTACTGTGAGGTTTAGGGTTACGCTAAGCGTGAGGGTGAGGGTAAGGGTTAGGGTGAGGGTTATGGTGAGGGTGAGGGTTAGGATTAGAGTTAGGGTTAAGATTAAGTTGAGGTGGAGGGTGAGGGTTAGTGTTAGGGTGAAGGTTAGGGTTGGGGTGAGTCATAGGGTTAGGGTTAGGGTTGGGGTGAGGGTGAGGTTGAGGGTGAGCGTGAGGTTTTTGTTTACGTGAGGGTTAGGGTTAAGATGACGTTAGGGTTAGGGTAAGGGTTAGGGTTATGGTTAAGGTGAGGTTTACGGTTAGTGTGATGTTTAGGGTGAGGGTGAAGGTTAGGGTGAGGGTGAGGGTTAGGGTAAGTGTCAGGGTGAGGGTTTGGATTGGGAATAGGTTAGGGTTAGGTTTGGGCTGAAAGTGAGGGTGAGGGTGAGGGTGAAGCTGAGGGTTAGGTTTAGGGTTAATGTTAGGTTTAGTGTTAGGGTGAGGGTAATGGTTACTGTGAAGGTTATGGTTATGGTTAGGGTTAGGGTTAGGGTAAGGGTAAGGATTAGAGTGAGGTTTAGGGTGAGGGTGAGGTTTAGGGTTAGGGTTAGGATTAAGGTGAAGGCTAAGGTGAGGGTGAGTGTTAGTGTGAGTTTTAGGTTGAGGGTTTATTTTAGCCATGGATTTGGTTTATGGTGAGGAATAGGGTGAGGTTGAGAATTAGGTTTTGGGTTAGGGTTAGGATGAGGGTTTGGGCTAAGGTTAGGGTGAGGGTTAGGGTTTGGGTGATGTTTAGCGTGAGGGTGAGGGTTAAGTGAGGGTGAGGGTCAGGGGGTGGGTGAGGATTAGGGTTAGGTTGAGTGTTCGTGTTAGGTTTAGGTTTAGTGTGAGGGTGAGGGTTATGGGTAGCATTAGGGTTAGGTTGAGGGTTTGGATTAGGGTTAGGGTTAGTCTGAGGGTGAGGGTGAATGGTAGGGTTAGGGTTTGGGTGAGGTTTAGGGTGAGGGTGAGTGTTAGGGTGAGGGTGTGGGTGAGGGTTACTGTTAGGTGTAGGGTTAGGGTGAGTTTAAGGGTGAGGTTTAGGTTTAGAAATAGGGTTAGGGTTAGGGTGCGGGTGAATGTTAGGTTTAGGGTGAAGATTAGGGTTAGAGTTAGGTTTATGTTGAGGGTAAGGGTTAGGGTGAGGTTTAGTGTGAGGGTTATGGTTGGGGTTAGGGTGAGGGTGAGGTATAGGTTTTGGGTTACGGTTAGGGTGAGTGTTAGGTATAGGTTTAGGGTTAGGTTGAGGGTGAGGGTGAGGGTTAGGGTTAGGTTTAAGGTTAGAATTAGGTTGAGGGTGAGGGTTAGGCTTAGTATTAGAGTTAGCCTGAGGGTGAGGGTGAGGGTTAGGGTTAGTGTGAGGGTTAGGGTTAGGGTTAGGGAGAGGGTTAGGTTTAAGTTTAGGGTTAGGATCAGGGTTAGGTTGAGGGTTAGGTTTAGGGTTAGTGTGAGGGTTAAGTTAAGGGTTAGGGTAGGGTTAGGGTCAGGGTAAAGGTTAGGGTGAGGTTTAGGGTGAGGGTGAGGGTAAAGGTTAGTGTGAGGGTTAGGGCGAGGGTGAGGGTTAGGGTTAGGGTGAGGGTTAGGGTGAGGGTTAGGATAAGGGTTAGCATGAGGATAAGGGTTAGGGTGACGGTAAGGTTGAGGGTGAGGGATAGGATTATGTTGTGGGTAAGGGTTAGGGTGAGGTTTAGCGTGAGGTTTAGGGTTAGGGTGGGGGTTAGGGTTAGGGTTAGATTGAGGGTTAGGGTTAGGGTGATGTTTATTGTGAGAGTATCCTTTAGGGTGAGGGTGAGTTTTCGGGTGAGCATGAGGGTTAGGATGAGGGTGAGGGTTAGGGTTACAGTTAGGATTAGGGAGACGGGTAGGGTGAGCATTAGGGTTAGGATTAGGGTTTGAGTGAGGATGAGGGTGAGCGATAGGGTGTGGGTAAGTGTTATGGTTAGGGTTAGGGATAGGGCTAGGGTGAGGGTGAGGGTTAGTGTGAGGGTGAGGGTTTCCTTTACATTAGTGTTACGGTTAGGGTGAGGATTAGGTTGAGGGTGAGGGTTAAGCTGAGTTTAGGATTAGTGTGATGGTTAGGGTTAGGGTGATGTTTAGTGTGAGGGTGAGTGTTCGGTGAGGGTGAGGGTGAGGGTGAGGGTTAGTGTTAGGGTTAGGTTTAAGTTGAGGGTGATTGTGAGTGTTAGGATTAGGAATAGGATTAGGGTTAGGGTTAAGCTGATGCTGAGGGTCAGGGTGAGGGTGAAGGTTAGGGTCAGGTTTAGGATTAGGGTTAGAGTGAGGGTTACGGTTAGTGTGAGGGTAATGGTTAGGGTTAGGGTGAGGGTAAGGATTAGGGTGAGAGTAAAGGTTAGGGTGAGGGTTAGGGCGAGTGTGAGGGTTTGGATTAGGGTTTGTTTTAGAGTTAGGGTGAGGGTTAGGATTTGGGTGATGTTTAGAGTGAGAGTGAGGGTTAGGGTGAGGATGAGGGTTCGGGTGAGGGTGAGGGTTCGGTTGAGGGTGAGGGTTAGGGTGTGTGTGAGGATTAGTTTTAGGGTGAGGGTTAGCGTTAGGGGTAGGTTTAGGGTTAGGTTGAGGGTTAGGGTTAGGGTTAGGGTGAGGGGTAGGGACAGGGTTAGGGTGTGGTTTAGGGTGAGGTTTAGGGTGAGTGTGAGGGTTAGGTTGAGGGTGAGGGTGAGGGTTAGGGTTAGGGTTTGCCATAGACTTAGGGTGAGTTTGAGGGTGAGGGTTACGTTTAAGATTAGGGTGAGGGTTAGGGTTAGGTTGAGGGTTAGGGTAGTGTTAGGGTTAGGGTAAGGGTGAGGCTGAGAGTTAGGTTTAGGTTTAGGGTTAGAGTTAGGGTGAGGGTGAGGGTGAGGCTTAGGATTAGGTTAGATTTAGGGTTAGGCTGAGGGTGATCGAGAGGATGAGGTTGAGGGTTAGGGTTAGGGTGAGGTTTAGGTTTCCGGTTAGGGTTAGGGTGAGGGTTAGGATTAGGGTTATGGTTAGGATGAGGGTTAGGCTAAGGGTTAGGGTTAGGGTTAGGGTGAGGTTTAGGGCTAGGTTTAGGGTTAGGATAAGGATTAGGCTGAGGATTAGGGTTCGGGTTAATGTGAGGGTTAGGTTTAGTGTTAGGGTAAGAGTTAGGGTGAGGGTAAAGTTTAGGGTGAGGGTTAGGGTGAGGGTGAGGTTTAGGGTTAGGTTGAGGGTTAGGGTCAATTTTAGGTTTAGGGTTAGGGTTAGAGTGAGGGTAAGGGTGTGGGTAAGTATTAGGGTGAGGCTTAGATTGAGGGTGAGGGTTAGCGTCAAGGTTAAGATTAGGATTAGGGTTAAGGTGAGGGTTAGGGTTTGGGTGAGTGTTAGGGTGAGTTTTGGGGTGAGGGTGAGGGTTAGGGTGAGGGTAAAGTGTTAGGGAGAGGGTTACGGTGAGGCTGAGTGTTATGGTTAGCATTAGGGTGAGGGTAAGGGTTAGGGTGTAGTTTTGGGTTAAGGTTAAGGATAGGGTGAGGAATAGGGTTAGGGTTAGGTTGAGGGTAAGGGTTAGGGTGAGGGGTAACATTAGAGTTTGGGTGAGGGTTAGGTTTAGTGTGAGGGTTAGGGTTGGTTTAGGGTGACGGTAAGGGTTAGGGTGACGGTTAGGTTGAGTGTGAGGTAGGATGAGGGTTAGGGTTAGGGTGAGGGTTATGGATAGGTTTAGGGTTAGAGTGAGGGTTAGGGTTAGGGTTAGGATTAGAGTTAGGGTGACGGTAAGGCTTCGGGTGAGGGTTAGGGTGAGGATGAGAGTTAGGGTTAGGGTGAGGGTGAGGGTAAGTTTTAGCATGAGGACTAGTGTTAGGTTTAGGATTAGGGTGAGTGTTAGGGTTATGGTGAGGGTGAGGGTGAGGGTTAGGTGCAGTATTAAGGTTAGGGTTAGTGTGAGGGTTAGTATAGTGTTAGGGTTAGGGTGAGGGTTAGAGTTAGGGTAAAGGTGAGGGTTAATCTGAGAGTTAGGGTTAGGTTTAGGGTGAGAGTTAGGCTCAGTTTGAGGGTTAGGGTTAGGGTGAGGGTTAGGGTTAGGTTTAGGGTGAGGGTGAGGGTGAGTGTGAGGGTGAGGGTTAGGGTTATGGTGAGGGTTAGTTTTAGGGGGAGGGCTAGGTTGAGGGTTAGGTTGAGGGTGAGAGTGAGTGTGAGCTTTTCGGTTAGGTAAGTTTTAGGGTTAGGGTTAGGGTGAGGATTAGGGTGAGGTTGTGGATTAGGGTTAGGGTGATGGTGAGGGTGAGGGTGAAGGGTTAGTGTTAGGATGAGGGTTAGGGATAGGGTTAAGGTGAGGGTGCGGGTGAGGGTGAGGGTTAGGCTTAGTGTTAATGTGAGGTTTAGGGTTACGGTTAGGGTGAGGGTTAGGATTAGGGTTAGGTTGAGGGTTAGTGTTAGGTTGATGTTTAGTGTGAGGGTGAGGGTTAGGGTGTGGGTGAGTGTTTGGGTAGAGATAGAGTTAGGGTTAGGGTTAGGGATAGGGTTAGGGTTTGGGTAAAGTTTAGGGTGAGGGTGATGATTAGGGTTAGCGTGAGGGTTAGGGTTAGGTTTAGGGTTAAGATGAGGTTTAGGCTGAGGGTTAGGGTTAGGTTCAGGGTTAGTGTGAGGGTTCAGGTTAGGGTGAGGGTTGGATTTAGGTTTAGGGTTAGTATAAGGGATAGGGTGAGGGTTAGTGTTACGGTTAATATGAGTGTTAGGTTTAGGGTTAGGGTTTTGGTTAGGTTGAGGGTAATGGTTAGGGTGAGGGTTAGGGTGAGGCTGAGGGATAGGTTTAGGGTGAGGGTTAGGTTGAGTGTTAGGATTATGGTTATGGTTAGGGTAAGGCTCAGGGGGAAGGAGAGGTTGAGGGTGAGCGTTAGGGTTAAGGTTACTGATAGGGTGAGGATTTCGGTTAAGGTTAGATTTAGGGTGAGGGTTAGGCTCAGGGGTAGGGTTAGAGTTAGGTTGAGGGTTAGGTTTAGTGTGAGGTTTAGGGTTAGGGTTAGAGTGAGGGTTAGGTTTAGTGTGTTGGTTAGGGTTAGGGTTAGGTTGAGGGTAAGGGTTAGGGTGAGGGTTAGGGTGAGGCTGAGGTTTAGGGTTAGCATTAGTTTTAAGGTTAGGGTTAGGATGAGGGTTAGGGGGAGGGAGAGGGTGAGGGTGAGGGTAAGGGTTAGGATGAGGGTTAGGTTTAGTGTGAGGGTGAGGGTTAGGTTTAGTGTGAGGGTGAAGTTTAGGTTTAGGGTGAGTATTAGGGTTAGGGTAAGGGTGAGGGTTAGGGTTAGGGTTAGGGTTAGGGTGAGGGTCAGGGTGAGGGATAGGTTTAGGTTGAGGATTAGATTTAGGGTGAGGTTTAGGGTTTGGGTTAGGGTAAGATTTAGGGTTAGGGTGATGTTTATTGTGAGGGTGAGTGTTAGGGCGAGTGTGAGTGTTCTGGTGAGGGTGAGTGTTCGGGTGAGGGTGAGGATTAGGGTGTGGTTGAGGGTTAGGGTTAGTATGAGAGTCAGGGTGAAGTGTAGGGATAGGGTTAGAGTGAGGGTTAGGGTTAGTGTGAAGGTTAGAGTTAGGGTTAGGGTTAGCGTTAGTGTGAGGATAAGAGTTAGGGTGTGGGTTAGTGTGAGGGTGAGGGTTAGGGTTAGCGTTAGGGTTAGGGTGAGCGTTATGGTGAGGTTTAGGGGTAAGGTGAGGGTTAGGATTAGGGTTAGTGTGAGGGTTAGTGTTGGGGTGATGTTTAGGGTGAAGTTGAGGGATAGTGTGAGGGTGAGAGTGAGGGTGAGGGTTAGTGTGAGGGTGCGGGTGCGGGTGAGGGTGAGGGTGAGGGTTAGGGTTAGGTTTAGGGTAAGGGTGAGGGTTAGGGTTAGGATTAGTGTTAGGGTTAGGCTGAGGGTGAGGATGAAAGTGAGGGTGAGGGTTAGGGTTAGGGTTAGGGTGAGGATTCGAGTTAGTGTGGGGGTTAGTGTGATGGTGAGGGTCAGGGTGAGGGTGAGTGTTAGAATGAGGGTGAGGGTGAGGGTTAGGGTTAAGATTAGGTTAAGGTGAGTTTTAGGGTGAGGGTTAGGGTTAGGTTTATTGTTAGGGTTAGGGTTTGGGTTAGGTGTGGCTGAGGGTGAGGGTTTGCGTTAGGGTTAGGGTTAGGGTTAGGGTGAGGGTGGGGTTCAGGGTTAGGATAAGGATTATGTAAAGGGTAAGGCTGAGGGGGAAGTGGAGGTTGAGTGTGAGGTTTTGGGTTAGGGTTACGGTTAGGGTGAGGGTTACTGTTAGGTTTAGGTTTAGTCTAAGGGCTAGGCTGAGGGTAAGGGTTAGATTTAGTGTGAGTGTTAGGTTTAGGGATAGGGTTTGGGTTAGGTTGAGGGTAAAGTTTAGAGTGAGGGTTATGGAGAGGATGAGGGTTAGGGTTACCGTGACAGTTCGGGTGAGGGTTAGGGTTAGGGTTATGGTTAGGGGTAACGTGAGGGTTAGGGTGAAGGTTAGGTTTAGGGTTAGGGTTCGGGTGTGGGTTAGGGTGTGGGTAAGTGTTAGAGTGAGAGTTAGGGTGAGGGTGAGGGTTAGGAGGAGGGTGATGGTTAGTGTTAGCATTAGGGTTAGGGTGAGGGTGAGGGTTAGGTTTAGGGTGAGGGTTAAGGTGAGGGTTAGGTTTAGTGTGAGGATTAGGGTTAGGTTTAGGGTGAAGTTTAGGTTTAGTGTGAGGGTTAGGGTTAGTTTTAGGGTGAGGGTAAGGGTTAGGGTGAGGTTTAGGGTGAGGGTGAGGTTTAGGGTTAGCGTTAGGTTTAGGTTTAAGGTTAGGATGAGGGTTAGGGTTAGGGTGAGGGTGAGAGTGAGGGTGAGGCTTATGTTTAGGATGAGGGTTAGAGTTAAGGTGAGGGTTCGGGTTAGGTTTAGGGTGAGGGTTAGGGTCAGGGTAAGTGTTAGAGTGAGGGTTAGGGTTATGGTTAGGTTTAGTGTGAGGGTCAGGGTGAGGGTTAGGGTTAGGTTGAGGGTTAGGGTTAGGATAAGAGTTAGGGTTAGGGTTAGTGTTAGGGTGAGGGTGAGGGTTATGGTCAGGGTTAGGTGGAGGATTATGGTGAGGTTTAGGGTTAGGATAAGTGTTAGAGTTAGGGTTAGGCTGAGGGTGAGGGTGAAAGTGAGGGTGAGGGTTAGGGTTAGGGTTAGGTGAGGGTTAGTGTGAGGGGTAGTGTTAGGTTTAAGGTGAGGGTTAGGGTTAGGGTGATGTTTAGGGTGAGGGTGAGGGTTAGGGTGAGGGTGAGGGTGAGGGTGAGGGTAAGGGTTAGGGTTTTGTTTTGGGTAAGGCAGAGGGTTAGTGCTAGGAATAGGATTAGGGTTAGGGTTAAGCAGAGCCTGAGGGTAAGGGTGAGGGTGAAGGTTAGGGTCAGGGTTAGGATTAGGGTTAGAGTGAGGGTTATGGTTAATGTGAGTGTTATGGTTAGGGTTAGGGTGAGGGTAAGGATTAGGGTGAGAGTAAAGGTTAGGGTGAGGGTTAGAGTGAGTGTGAGGGTTTGGATTAGGGTTTGTGTTAGGGTTAGGGTGAGGGTTAGGATTTGGTTGATATTTAGAGTGAGAGTGAGGGTTAGGGTGTAGGTGAGGATTAGGTTTAAGGTGCGGGTTTGCGTTAGGGGTAGGTTTAGGGTTAGGTTGAGGGTTAGGGTTAGGGTTAGGGTGAGGAGTAGGGACAGGGTTAGGGTCAGGTTTAGGGTGAGTGTGAGGGTTAGGTTGAGGGGGAGAGTGAGGGTGAGGGTTAGGTTTAGAGTTTGCGTTAGACTTAGGGTGAGTTTGAGGGTGAGGGTTAGGTTTAGGATTAGGGTGAGGGTTAGGGTTAGTTTGAGGGTTAGGGATAGTGTTAGGTTTAGGGTAAGGGTGAGGGTGAGTGTTAGGTTTAGGTTTAGGGTTAGAGTTAGGGTGAGGGTGAGGGTGAGGTTTAGGATTAGGTTATTATTAGGGTTAGGCTGAGGGTAATGGAGAGGGTGAGGTTGAGGTTTAGGGTTAGGGTGAGTTTGAGGGTGAGGGTTAGGTTTAGGATTAGGATTAGGTTTAGGGTTAGGCTGAGTGTTACGGTGAGGGTGAGGGTGAGGGTGAGGGTTAGTGTGTGGGTGAGGGTTAGGGTTAGGGTGAGGATTAGGTTTAGGCTTAGGGTTAAGGTTATGGTGAGGGTAAAGTTTAGGGTTAGGTTTAGTGTGAGGATGAGGGTTAGGGTTAGTTTTAGGGTTAGGGTGAGGGTTACGGTTAGGGTTGCGGTTAGGGTTAGGGTGAGGGTGAGGTACAGGTTGAGGGTTAGGGTTAGGATGAAGGTTAGGGGTAGTGTTAGGTTAGGGTGAGGGTGAGGGTGAGTGTTAGGTTTAGGTTTAGAGTTAGGGTGAGGGTGAGGGTGAGGGTTAGGATTAGGGTTAGGGTTATGGTTAGGATGAGGGTTAGGCTGAGGGTAAGGGTTAGGGTTAGTGTCACCGTTAGGGTTAGGGTTAGGTTTAGGGTTAGTTTGAGGGTTAGTGTTAGATTTAGTGTTAGCATAAGGTTTAGGCTGAGGGTTAGGGTTAGTGTTAGTGTGAGGGTTAGGTTTAGGGTTAGGGTAAGGATTAGTGTGAGGGTAAAGTTTAGGTTGAGGGTTAGGTTGAGGGTGAGGGTTAGGGTTAGTGTGAGCGTTATGGTGAAGGTTAGGTTTAGGGTTAGGGTGAGGGTGAGGGTGTGGGTAAGTGTTAGGGAGAGTGTAAGGGTTAGGGTGAGTGTACTGGTGAGGCTGAGGATTACGTTTAGCGTTAGGGTTAGGGTTAGGGTGAGGGTTAGTGTGAGGTTTTGCCTTAAGCTTAAGGATATGGTGAGGATTGGGATTAGGGTTAGGATTATGGTGAGGTTTAGGCTGAGGGGAAGGCTTAGGGTTAGGGTGAGGGTGAGGTTTAGTGTTAGGTTTAGGGTTAGGGTTAGGGTGACGGTAAGTGTTAGGGTGAAGGTTAGGGTGATTGTGTGGTTTATGGTTTGCATGAGGTTTAGAGTTACAGTTAGGATGAATGTTAGGGTTATGTTTAGGGTTAGGGTTAAGGTGATGGTGAGGGTTAGGGTTAGGTTTAGTGTTAGGGTTAGTTTTAGGGTGAGGGCAAGGGTGAGGGTGAGGTTTAGGGTGAGGGTGAGGGTGAGGGTGAGGTTTTCATTTAAGTAAGTGTAAGGGTTAGGGTTAGGGTGAGGTGTAGGGTGAGGGTGTGGGTTGGGGTTAGGGTTAGGGTTAGGGTGAGGCTGAGGGTGAAGGTTAGTGTTAGGATGAGGATTAGGGTTATGGTGAGGGTGAGGGTGAGGGTAAGTGTTAGGGTTAGGATTATTGTGAGAGTTAGGGTTACGGTGAGGGTTAGGGTTAGGGTGAGGAGTAGGGTTAGGGTTACGGTGAGGGTTAGGGTTGGGTGATGTTTAGTGTGAGGGTGACGGTTAGGGTGAGGGTGAGTGTTCTGTTGAGAATTAGTGTTAGGGTTAGGGATTGGGTTAGTGTGAGGGTAAGTGTTACGGTGAGGGTTAGGGTGAGGGTGAGGTTTAGGGTTAGGGTGAGTGTTAGGTATAGGGTTATGATGAGGGTGAGGGTTAGGGTGAGCCGTAGGTTTAGGTTTAGGGTTAGTTTGCGGGTTAGGGTGAGGGTAAGCGTTAGGGTGAGGTTAAGGGTGAGGGTGAGTTTTAGGGTTAGGGTGAGTGTAAGGTTTAGGGTGAGGGTTAGGGTGAGTGTTAGGGTTAGGCTTAGTGATAGGGTAAGGATTAGTGTTAGTGTGAGAGTTAGGGTGAGGGTTAGGATTACTGTTAGTGTGAGGATAAGTGTTAGGGTGAGGTTTAGGGTGAGGGTGAGGGTTAAGTTTAGGGTGATGATTAGGGTTAGGGTTATGCTTAAGGTGAGGGTTAAGGTGAGCCGTAGGTTTACGGTTAGGGTTATTTTGCGGGTTAGGGCGAGGGTAAGGATTAGGGTGAATTTTAGGGTTAGGGTGAGGGTTATGGTTAGGGTGAGGGTAAGGGTTAGGGTGAAGGTTAGGGTGAGGTTTCGGGTTAGGGTTAGGGATAGGGTGAGGATTAGGGTTAGTGTGAGGGTTAGGATTAAGTTTATTGTGAGGATAAGGGTTAGGGTGAGGGTTAGAGTAAGGGTGTGGTGTTGGGTTAGTGTTAGGGATAGGGTGAGCGTAAGGGTGAGGGTTAGGTTTAGGGTGAGGGTTATGTTTAGGTTTAGGGTGAGGGTGAGGGTGAGGTTCAGCATTAGGGATAGGTTTAGGGTTAGGGTGAGGGTCGGTTGAGGGTTAGGGTTAGGATTAGTGTTAGGGTTAGGGTGAGGGCTAGGGTGAATGTGAGGTTTGGGTGAGGGTGAGGGTGAGTGTTTCAGTTATGTAAGTGTTAGGGTCAGTGTGAGGATTAGGGTGAGGGTGAGGGTTAACCTGAGGTTAGGTTTAGCCTGATGGTTAGGGTTAGGGTTAGGGTGAGGTTTAGGGTTAGGGTGATGGTTAGGGTGAGGGTGAGGCTGAGAGTTAGGATTAGGAATAGGGTTAGTGTTAGGGTCAGACTGAGGTGAGGGTCAGGGTGAGGGTGAAGGTTCGGGTTAGGGTTAGAGTTAGGGTGAGGGTTAAGCTTAGTGTGTGGGTTAGGGTTAGGTTTATGTTTAGGGTGAGGTTTAGGATTATATTTAGGGTTAGCATAAGGGTTAGGCTGAGGGTTAAGGTTAGGGTTAGTCTGAGGGTTAGGTGTAGGGTTAGGGTAAGTCTAAAGTTTAGGGTGAGGGTTAGGATGAGTGTGAGGGTTAGGGTTAGGATGAGGGTTAGGGTGAAGGTTAGGTTTACGGTTAGGGTTAGGGTGAAGTTTAGGGTGTGGGTTAGTGTAAGGGTGAGGGTTAGGGTGAGGGTTAGGATTAGGGTTAGCATTAAGTTTAGGGTGAGGATGAGGGTTAGGGTGAGGGTTTGGGTTAAGGTTAAAGATAGGGTGAGGATTAGCTTTATGGTTATGTTTAGGGTGAGGGTTAGGAGGAGGGGTAGGCTTAGGGTTAGGGTGAAGGTTAGGTTTAGTGTGAGAGTTAGGGTTAGTGTTAGGGTGATGGTAAGGTTTAGTGTGAGGGTTAGGGTGAGTGTGAGGTTTAGGGTTAGCATTACATTTAGCGTTAGGTTTAGGATGAGTGTTAGGGTTAGGTTTAGGGTTAGGATGAGGGTGAGGGTGAAGGTTAGAGTTAGAATGAGGGTAGGGGTTAGGCGTAGGGTGAGGGTTAGGGTTAGGGTTACTGTGAGGGTTAGGATTATGGTGAGGTTTAGGGTGAAGGTGAGGGTTAGGTTTAGCATTAGGGTAAGGGTTAGCTTTAGGATGATGTTTAGTGTCCGTGTGAGGGTTAGGATGAGGGTGAGTGTTCTGCTGAGAGTTAGGATTAGGGTTAGGGTCAGGGATAAGTTTAGTGTGAGGATAAGGGTTAAGGTGAGTGTTAGGGTGAGGGTCAAGTTTAGGGTTAGGGTGAGCATTAGGGTTAGGGTTAGGGTTATGTTTAGGGTGAGGGTTAGGGTGAGCGGTAGGTTTAGGTTTAGGGTTAGTTTGAGGGTTATGGTGAGGGTAAGGGTTAGGGTGAGGTTTAGGTTGAGGAAGAGGGTTAGGGTTAGGGTAAGGGTAAGGGTTAGGTTGAGAGTGAGTGTGAAGGTGAGGGTTAGGGTTAGCATTAGAGTTAGGGTGAGGGTGAGGGTTAAGGTGAGGTTTAGTTTGAGGATGAGGATTAGGGTTAGTGTGAGGGTTAGGGTGAGTGTTAGGGTGAGGGTTAGGGTTAGGGTTTGGGTTAGGGTGAGGGTGAGGTATAGGGTGAGGGTTAGTGTTAGGGTGAGGGTTAGGGATAGGGTTAGAGTTAGGGTGAGGATGAGGGTGAGTGTTAGGGTTAGGTTTAGGGTGAGTGTGAGGGTGAGAGTTAGGATTAGCAATAGGGTTAGGGTTAGGGTTAGGCTGAGAGTGAGGGTCAGGGTTAGGGTGAGGGTTATTGTTTGGGTGATGTTTAGGGTGAGGATGAGGGTTAGGGTGAGGATGACAGTTTGGGTGAGGGTGAGGGATCAGGTTAGGGTGTGGGTGGGATTAGGGTTATGGTGAGGGTTAGCATTAGGTTTAGGGTTAGTGTGACAGTGAGGGTGATGTGTATGGGTAGGGTTAGGTTGAGTGTTAGGGTTAGGGTTAGGGTGATGGTTAGGGAGAGGGGTAATATTAGGGTTAGGGTGAGGTTTAGGATGAGTGTGAGGGTTAGGGTTAGGTTGAGGGTTAGGTTTAGGGTTAGGTTTAGGGTGAGGGTTAGGGTTAGATTTAGGGGTAAGGTGAATTTGAGGGTGAGGGTTAGGTTTAGGTTTAGGCTTAGGGTGTAAGGTTATGGTGAGGGTAAGTGTTAGGGTGAGGTTTAGTGTGTGGATGAGGGTTAGGGTTATTATTAAGGCTAGGGTGAGGATTAGGGTGAGGGTTAGGGTTAGGGTTAGCGTTAGGGTGATGGTGAGGTATAGGGTGAGGTTTAGGGTTAGGGTGAGGGTTAGGGATAGTGTTAGGTTAGGGTGAGGGTGAGGGTAAATGTTAGGTTTAGGTTTAGGTTTAGAGTTAGGGTGAGGGTGAGGGTGAGGGTGAGGGTTAGGATTAGTGTTAGGGTTAGGGTTAGGATGAGGGTTAGGCTGAGGGTTAGGGTTAGGGTTAGCATAGTGTTTAGGCTGAGGATTAGGGTTAGGCTTAGGGATAGGGTTAGGGTGAGGGTTAGGCTGACGGTAAGTGTTAGGGTGAGGTTTAGGTTGAGGTTGAGTATTAGGCTTAGCATCATTCTTAGGGTGAGATTTAGGTTTAGGTATAGAATTAGGGTTAGGGTTAGGATTAGGGTGAGGATAAGGATTAGGGCTAAGGTGAGGGTGAGGTTTAGGGTTAGCATTAGGTTTAGGGTTAGGGTGAAGGTTAGGTTTAGTGTGAGAGTTAGGGTTAGGGTTAGGGTGATGGTAAGGGTTGGTGTGAGGGTTAGGGTGAGTGTGAGGTTTAGGGTTAGGGTTAGGGTTAGAGTGAGGTTGAGGGTTCGGGTTTGCATTAGGGTTAGGGTGAGGGTTAGGGTGTTTTTGAGGGTTAGGGATAGGGTTAGTGTTAGTGTTAGGGTGAGGGTTAGGGTTAGGATTAGGTTTAGGATGAGGGTTAGGGTAAGGGGTAGGGTTAGGGTTAGGGTGAATGTTAGGATTAGGGAGAGGGTTAGGGTAAGGGTAAGGGTTAGGGTTAGGGTGAGGTCAAGGATTAGGTTGAGGGTGAGGGTTAGTGTTAGGTTTAGGGTGATGTTGAGGGTGAGGGTTAGGGTGAGGGATAGGATGAGGGTTTTGTTTAGTGTTAGTGTTAGGGTTAGGGTGAGGTTTAATATTAGTTGTGAGGGTTAGGGTGAGGGTGAGGGTGAGAGTAAGGGTTTGGGTGAGGGTTAGGGTGAGTTTTAACGTTCCGGTTAGGGCTAGGGTGAGGCTTATGGTGAGGGTCAGGGTTAATGTTATGTTTAGGGTGAGGTTTAGGGTTAGGGTTAGGGTTAGGGTGAGGATTAGGGTGAGGGTGAGGGTTAGGATGAAGGTTAGGGTTAGAGTGAGTATTAGGGTTAGGGTTAGGGTTAGATTAAGGTTTAGGGTGAGGGTTAGGTTAAGGATTAGGGTTAGGGTAAGGGTGAGGATGAGGGTTAAAGTTAGGGTTAGGGTGAGGGTTAGGGTTGGGGTGAGGGTTAGGGTTTGGATTAGGGTGAGGCTTAGGGTGAGGTTTCGGATGAGTGTGAGTGTTAGGGTGTGGGTGACAGTTAGGGTTAGGGTGAGGGTTAAGCTGACATTGAGGGTTAGAGTGAGGGTGAGGGTAAGGGTTAGGGTGAGTGTGAGGATTAGGGTTAGGGTTACCCTTAGGGTTATGGTGAGGGTATGGGTTAGGGTGAGGTTTAGGGTGAGGGTGAGTGTTAGGGTTAGTGTTATCCTTAGGGTTATAGTGAGGGTATGGGTTAGTGTGAGGTTTAGGGTGAGGGTGAGGGTTAGGGTTAGCGTTAGGGTTAAGGTGAGGGTTAGGGTTAGGGTTAGGCTGAGGGTTAGGGTTTGGTTGATGTTTAGGGTGAGGGTAAGTGTGAGGGTGAGGGTGAGGGTTAAGGAATAGGTGAGGGTTACGTTTAGGGTGAGGGTTAGGGTGACGGTGAGGGTTAGGGTGAGGGTGTGGAAAAGGGTTAGGTTAGGTTCAGGGTGAGGGTTAGGGTTAGGTTTACGGTGAGGGTTTGAGTTAGTGTACGGGTTAGGGTTAGGGTTAGTGTGAGGAAAAGGGTTAGGGTGAAGATTAGGATGAGAGTAAGATTTAGGGTTAGGTTTAGCTTTAGGGTTAGGGTGAGTTTTAGGATTAGGGTTCGGGTTAGGGTTAAGTTGAGGGTGAGGGTTAGAGTTAGGGTTCGGGTAAAGGTTAGGTTTAGGGTGAGTGTTAGGGTTACGGTTAGGGTGAGGGTGAGGGTGAGTTTTGGGTTTCGGGTGAGGGTTAGGGTGTGGGTGACGGTTAGTGTTAGGGTTTAGAATTAGTGTATTAGGTTTAGGGTTAGGGTTAATGTTATGGAGAGGGTAAGGGTCAGGGTGAGGTTTAGGGTGAGGGTGAGAGTTAGGGTTAGCGTTAGGGTTACAGTGAGGGATAGGGTTAGGGTTAGGGTTAGGGTGAAGTTGAGGGTTAGGATTAGGGTTAGGATGAGGTTTAGGGTTAGGGTGAGGGTTAGGGATAGGGTTAGGGTTATGGTGAGGGTTAGGGTTAGGGTTACGTTTTGAGTTGGGTGAGTATGAGGGTGAGCTTTATGGTTAGGATTAGGGTTAGGGTTAGTGTTAGGCAGAGGGTGAGGGTGAGGGTGAGGGTTAGGGTTAGGGTCAAGTTTAAGGTTAGGGTTAGGGTGAGTGGTAGGGTTAGGGTTAGGGAGAGGGATAGGGTTAGGGTGAGGGATAGGGTGAGGGTTAGGGTCACGGGTAGGTTTAGGGTTAGGTTGAGGATTAGGGTTAGTGTGAGGGTTAGGGTTAGTGTTAGGGTGAGGGTAAGTGTTACTGTGAGGTTTAGGGTGAGGTTGACAGTTAGGGTTAGCTTTAGGTTTAGGGTGAGGTGAGGTTTCGGGTTTGCATTAGGGTTAGGGTGAGGGTTATGGTGAGGGTTAGGGTTAGGGTTAGGGTGAGGGTGAGGGTGAGGGTTAGGATTAGTGTGAGGGTGAGGGTGAGGGTGAGGTTTAGGTTTAGTTTTAGGGTTAGGGTTAGGGTTAGATTTAGGGTGAGGGTGAGAGTGAGAGTTAGGATTAGGGTGAGGGTGAGAGTGAGGTTTAGGGTTAGGGTTAGTATCAGTTTGAGGGTTAGGGTTAATGTGAGGTTTAGGGTGAGGGTGAGGGTAAGGGTTAGTGTGATTGTTAGGGTGAGGGTTAAGTTTAGGATGAGGGCTAGAGGTAGGGTTAGGGTTAGGTTTAGCGTTAGGATTAGGCTGAGGGTGAGGGTGAGGGTGAAGGTGAAGTTGAGGTTTAGAGTTAGGGTTAGGGTGAGGGTGAGGGTGAGGGTTAGGTTTAGGGTTATGGTGAGTGTTAGATTTAGGTTGAGTGTTAGGGTTAGGGTTAGGTTTAGGGAGAGGGTGAGGGTGAGGGTTAGGGTTAGGTTTAGGGTGAGGGTGAGGGTGAAGGTAAGGGTAGGGTGAGGGTGAGGGTTAGGGTTAGGGTTAGTGTTAGTTTAAGGGTTAGGGTTAATGTGAGGTTTAGGGTGAGGGTGTGGGTAAGGGTTAGTGTGCGGGTTAGGGTTCATTTGAGGATTAGGGTGAGGTTTTGGGTTAGGGTGGCCGTTAGGTATAGGCTGAGTGTTAGGTTTAGGGTTAGGGTGAGGGTTAGGGTTAGTGTGATATTTAGGCTGAGGATGAGGCTGAGGGTGAGAGTTCGGGTTCTCTGACGGTTAGCTTTTGGGTGACGGTAAGGGTTAGGGTTAAGTTTAGGGTGAAGTTGAAGGTTAGGGTGAGGGTGAGGGGTAGGGTTAGGGTTAGGGTGATTTTTAGGTTTAGGGTTAGTGTTAGGTGAGGGTGAGGGTGAGGGTGAGGGTTAGGGTTAGGGTTAGGTTTAGTGTTAAGTTTAGGGTGAGGGTTGCGGTGAGGTTTAGGGTTAGGGTTATGGTGAGGGTAAGGTTTAAAAAGAGGGTTAGATTGAGGGTGAGGGTTAGGTTAGGGTTTGGGTGAGGGAAAGGGTGAGGGTTAGGGTTAGGTTGGTGGTGAAGGTTAGGGTGAGAATTTTGGTTAGTGTTAGGGTTAGGGTTAGTGTTAGTGTGAGGGTGATGGTTATGGTTAGGGTTAGTATTAGGGTGAGGTCAAGGGTGATGGTGAGGGTTAGTGTTAGTGTTAGGGTTAGGTATAGGGTGAGTATTAGTGTTATGATTTGGGCGAGGGTTAGGCTGAGTGGTAGGGTTAGGGTTAGGTTCAGTGTGAGGATTCGGATTAGGTTTAGGATTAAGGTGAGGTTTAGGGTAAGGGATAGCGTTAGGGTGAGGGTTAGGTTTAGGGTTACGGTGAGGGTTAGGGTTAGGTTTAGGTTTAGGGTGAGGGTTAGTGTTAGGATAAGGGTGAGGATGAGGGTTAGGTTGAGGGGCAGGTTTAGGGATAGGGTAAGGGTTAGGGTTAGGGTGAGGATTAGGGTAAAGTTTAGGGTTAGGGTGAGGGTGAGGGTGAGGGTTAGGGAGAGGGGTAATGTTAGGGTTCGGGTGAGGTTTAGGGTGAGTGTGAGGGTTAGGGTTAGGTTGAGGGTTAGGGTTAGGGTGAGGGTTAGGGTTAGGGTGAGGGTTAGGGTTAGAGTTAGGGGTGGGTTGAGTTTGAGGGTGAGGGTTAGGTTTAGGATTAGGATTAGGGTTAGGGTTAGGGTTAGCTTTAGTGTGTGGGTGAGGGTTAGGTTTAGGGTTAGGATTAGGTTTAGGCTTAGGGTTAAGGTTATGTTGAGGGTAAGTGTTAGGGTGAGGTTTAGTGTGTGGATGAGTTTTAGGGTTATTGTTAGGGTTAGGGTGAGGGTTAGGGTGAGGGTTAGAGTTAGGGTTAGCGTTAGGGTGAGTGTGAGGTATAGGGTGAGTTTTAAGGTTAGGGTGAGGGTTAGGGATAGTTTTAGGTTAGGGTGAGGGTGAGGGTGAGTGTTAGATTTAGGTTTAGATTTAGAGTTAGGGTGAGGGTGAGGGTGAGGGTTAGGGTTAGAATTAGGGTTAGGGTTAGGGTTAGGATGAGGGTTAGGATTAGGGTTAGGATGAGGTTTAGGGTTAGGGTGAGGGTTAGGGATAGGGTTAGGGTTATTGTAAGGGTTAGGGTTAGTGTTACGGTTTGACTTAGGGTGAGTATGAGGGTGAGCTTTAGGGTTAGGATTAGGGTTATGGTTAGTGGTAGGCAGATGGTGAGTGTGAGGGTTAGGGTTAGGGTGAGGTTTAGGGTTAGGGTTAGGGAGAGGGATAGGGTTAGGGTGAGGAATAGGGTGAGGGTTAGGGTCACAGGTAGGTTTAGGGTTAGGTTGAGGGTTAGGGTTAGTGTGAGGGTTAGGGTTAGAGTTAGGATGAGGGTAAGGGTTACTGTGAGGTTTAGGGTGAGGGTGACAGTTAGGGTTAGCTTTTGGTTTAGGGTGAGGTGAGGTTTCAGGTTTGCATTAGGGTTAGGGTGAGGGTTATGGTGAGGGTTAAGGTTAGGGTTAGGGTGAGGGTGAGGGTGAGGGTTAGGTTTAGGGTTATGTTGAGTGTTAGGTTTAGGGTGAGGGTTAGGGTTAGGGTTAGGATTAGTGTCAGGGTGAGGGTGAGGGTGAGGGTGAGGGTTAGGGTTAGGTTGAGGGTGCGGGTGAGGGTTAGGGTTAGGTTAAGGGTGAGGTTGAGAGTGAGGTTTAGGTTTAGGTTAAGTTTACGGTTAGGGTAAGGTTTAGGGTTAGGGTTATCGTGCGGGTGAGGGTGATGGTTAGGGTTAGGGTGAGGGTGAGTGTGAGGGTTAAGGTTAGGGTTAGTGTTAGTTTTTGTGTTAGGATTAATGTGAGGTTTAGGGTGAGGGTGAGGGTAAGGGTTAGTTTGAGGGTTAGGGTGAGAGTTAGGGTTAGGGTGAGGGATAGAGGTAGGGTTAGGGTTAGGTTTAGGGTTAGGATTAGGCTGAGGGTGAGGGTGAGGGTGAGGGTGAAGGTGAGGTTTAGAGTTAGGGTTAGGGTGAGGGTGAGGGTGAGGGTTAGGTTTAGGGTTATGGTGAGTGTTAGGTTTAGGTTGAGGTTTAGGGTTAGGGGTAGGTTTAGGGTGAGGGTGAGGGTGAGGGTGAGGATCAGGGTTAGGTTTAGGGTTAGGGTGAGGGTGAAGGTTAGGGTTAGGGTGAGTGTGAGGGTTAGGGTTAGGGTTGGGGTTAGGGTTAGTTTGAGTATTAGGGTGAAGTTTTGGGTTAGGGTGACCTTAGGTATAGGTTGAGTGTTAGGTTTAGGGTTAGGGTGAGGGTTAGGGTTAGTGTGATGTTTAGGGTGAGGGTGAGGCTAAGAGTGACGGTTCCGTTTCTCATGAGGGTTAACGTTTGTGTGACGGTTAGGGTTAGGGTGCGGGTTAGGGTGAGGTTGAAGGTTAGGGTGAGGGTGAGGTGTAGGGTTAGTTTGAGGTTTAGGTTTAGGGTTAGTGTTAGGTGAGGGTTATAGGGAGTGTTAGGGTTAGGGTTAGGGTTAAGTTTAGGGTGAAGGTTATGGTGAGGGTTAGGGTTAGTGTTAGGGTGAGGGTAAGGTTTAGAGTGAGGGTTAGAGTGAGGGTGAGGGTTAGGGTTAGGGTTTGGGTGAGGGAAAGGGTGACGGTTAAGGTTAGGGTGAGGGTGATGGTTAGGGTGAGAGTTTTGGTTAGTCTTAGGGTTAGGGTTAGTGTGAGTGTTAGTGTGAGGGTGATGGTTAGGGTTAAGGTTAGTATTAGGGTGAGTTCTAGGGTGATGGTGAGTGTTAGGGTTAGGGTTATGGATAGGGTGAGGATTAGTGTTATGATTTGGGTGAGAGTTAGGCTGAGCGGTAGTGTTAGGGTTAGGTTTAGTGTGAGGATTCGGGTTAGGCTTAGGGTTAGGTTTAAGGTGAGGGTAAGGGTTAGGGTTAGATTTAGCATTAGGGATAGGGTGAGGGTTAGGGTGTGGGTAAGGGTCTGCGTAAGGTTTAGGGTGAGGGTGAGGGGTATAGTTAGGGTTAGGAAGAAGGTTAGTGTTAGGGTGAGGTTTTGCGTTAGTTTGAGGGTTAGGGTGAAGGTGAGTTTGAGGTTGAGAGTTAGGGTGAGGGTGATGGTGACGGTAAGGTTTAGGGATAGCATACGGGTTAGGGTTAGGGTGAGGGTTAGGGTTAGGGTGAGGGTTAGGGTGAGGGTGAGGGTGAGGGTGAGGCTTAGGGTTAGGGTTAGGTTTAGGATTAGAGTTAGGTTTAGGGTAAGGGTTAGGGTTAGAGTGAGGTTTAGCTTTCGGGTTAGGGTTAGGGTTAGGTTTAAGGTGAGGATTAGTGTTAGGATTAGGGTGAGGATGAGTGTTTGAGGGGCAGGGTTAGAGAGAGGGTAAGGGTTAGGGTTAGGGTTAGGTTAATGCTGAGGGTTATGGTTAGGTTTAGTGTGAGGATAAGGGTTAGGGTGAGGATTAGGGTGAGGATGAGGGTTAGGGTTAGCATAAGGTTTAGTGTGAGAGTTAGGGTTAAGGTTAAGTTTAGGGTAAGGGTTAGGGTTAGGGTAAGGATTAGGGTTCGGCAGGTTAGGGTTAGGGTTAGGGTTAGGGTGATGTTTAGGCTTAGGGTTAGAGTTAGGTTGAGGGTTAGGGGTAAGTTTAGGGTTAGGGTAAGGTTTAGGGTTAGTGTGAGGTTTAGGGTTAGGGTGATGTTTAGGGTGATGGTGAGGGTTAGGGTGAGTGTGAATTTGAGAGTGAGGGTTAGGGTGAGGTTGAGGGTGAGAGGGATGGTGACAGTGAGGATTAGGGTTAGGTTTAGGTTTAGAGTGAGGGTAAGAGTTAGGGTTAGGATTAGGGTTAGGGTAAGGGTTAGGCTGAGGGTCAGGGAGAGGGTGCAGTTGAGGGTTAGGGTTTTGGATAGGTAAGTGTTAGGATTAGGTTTAGGGTGAGGATTAGGGTGACGTGAGGGTTAGGGTTAGGTTGAGTGTTAGGGTTAGGGTGAGGGTTAGGGTGTGAGGTAGGGGTAGGGTTAGGATGAGGATTATGTTGAGGGTGAGGAATAGGGTTTTGGTGAGTGTAACAGTTAGGGTTATGGTGAGAGTGAGGGTGAGGGTAAGGGTAAGGGTTAGGGTCAGGGTTAGGGTGAGGGTGAGGGTTAGGGTTAGCATTAGAGTTAGGGTTAGGGTAAGGTTGAGTGTTAGGATTAGGGTTAGGGTTAGGGTTAGGGTGCAGTTTAGGGTTAGGGTTACACTGAGAGTGAGGTTCAGAGTTAGGGATAGGATTAGGTTTAGGGTTAGGGTGAGGCTGAGGGTGAAGGTTAGAGTGAGGATTAAGTTTAGGGTTAGGTTTAGGGTGAGGGCTAGGATGAGGGTGATATTTTTGGTTAGGAAAGGTTTAGGGTTAGGTTTAGGGTGAGGATTAGGGTGAGGGTGAGGTTTAAGGTGAAGTTTAGTGTTAGGGTTAGGGATAGGGTGAGGGTTACGGTGAGGGTTGGGTTGTGGGTAAGTGTTAGCGTGAGGGTTAGAATGAGGGTGAGGGTTAGGGTTAGGGTGAGGGTAAGGGTTATTGTGAGGGTTAGGGTGAGGGTGAGGTTTATGGTTAGCATTTGGGTTAGGGTGAGGGTTAGGATGAGCGATAGGGATAGGGTTAGGGTTAGGGTTAGGGTGAGAGTGAGGGTTAGGGTGAGGATGAGGGTGAGTTTGAGGGTTAGGGTTAGGGTTAGGGAGAGGGGGAGGGTGTGGATGAGGCTTAGCGTTAGGATTAGTGTTAGGGTTAGGGTTTGGTTGAGGATGAGCTTGAGGGTGAGGGTGAGTGTTAGGTTTAGGTTTAGGGTGAGGGTTAGTGTTAGTGTGAAGGTTAGGGTTACGGTTTGGGTGAGTGTTAGTGTGAGGTTTAGGATTAGGGTTAGGTTTAGGTGAGGGTTAATGGTAATGTTAATGTTAGGTTGAGGGTGAGGGTTAAGGTGACAATGAGAGTTAGGTTTTGGTTTAGGTTAGGGTTAGTTATAGGGTGAGGCTTTGGTTGAGGGGTAGGGTTAGTGTTAGGATGAGGGTTAGGGTTAGTATGAGGGTTAGAGTTAGGGTTAGGGTTAGGGTGAGGGTAAGGATTGGTGTGAGGTTTAGGGTTTCCTTTAGGGTTAGGTTGATGGTTAGGGTGAGGTTTAGGTTTGGGTATAGTGTGAGGGTGCGGGTGAGGGTTAGGGTTAGGGTTATGGTGAGGGTTAAGATTAGGGTGAGGGTTAGGTTTAGGGTTAGGGGGAGAGTGAGGGTGAGGTTTAGGGTTAGGGTGATGGTGAGGGTGAGGTTGAGGCTTAGGGTTAGGTTTAGTGTGAGGGTGAGGGTTAGTGTGAGGGTTATTTTTAAGTTTAGTGTAAGGTTTATGTTGAGGTCTAATGTGAGGTTGCGGGTTAGGGAGATGGAGAGGGTGAGGGAGAGCGTTTCAGTTAGGTAAGGGTTAGGATTAGGGTTAGGGTGAGGGTCAGGGATAGGATGAAGTTTATGGTTACGGTGATGGTTACAGTTAGTGTGAGGTTTAGGTTTAGGGTTTGGGTTTGCATTAGGGTTAGGGTGAGGGTTAGGGTGTATTTAAGGGATAGGGATAGGGTTAGGGTTAGTGTTAGGGTGAGGGTTAGGGTTAGGGTTAGGGTGAGGGTTAGGGTAAGGGGTAGGGTTAGGGTTAGGGTGAATGTTAGGATTAGGGTGAGGGTTCGGGTAAGTGTAAGTGTTAGGGTTAGGGTGAGGTTAAGGATTAGGGTGAGGGTGAGGGTCAATGTTAGGTTTGGGGTGATGGTGAGGGTGAGGGTTAGGGTAAGGTTTAGCCTTAGTTTGAGGGATAGGATGAGGGTTTTGTTTAGTGTTAGTGTTAGGGTTATGGTGAGGTTTAGGTTTAGTGTGAGGGTTAGGGTGAGGGTGAGGGTGAGTGTATGGGTTTTGGTGAGGGTTAGGCTGAGGGTTAAAGTTCAGGTTAGGGCAAGGGTGAGGGTTATGTTGAGGGTTAAAGTTAATGTTATGTTTAGGGAGAGGGTTAGGGTTAGGGTTATGGTGAGGGCGATGGTGAGGGTGAGCGTTAGGGTGAGGATGAGTGTGAGGATGAGGGTTTCGGTTAGGTAAGGATTAGGGTTAGGGTTAGGGTTAGGGTGAGGGCGAGGGTTAGGATGAAGTTTAGGGTTAGGGTGAGTATTAGGGTTAGGGTTAGGGATAGGGTGAGCCTTAGGGTGAAGGGTAGGTTTAGGGTTAGGGTGAGGATTATGGTTAGTGTGAGGGTTAGGGTTAGAGTTAGGGTGAGGGTAAGGGTTAGGGTGAGCGTTAGGGTGAGGGTGACTGTTAGGGTTAGCTTTAGGTTTAGGGTGAGGGTGAAGATTTGGTTTTGCATTAGGGTTAGGGTGAGGGTAATGGAGAGGGTTAGGGTTAGGTTTAGCGTGAGGGTGAGGGTGAGGGTTAGGGTTAGGGTTATTGTGAGTGTTAGGGTTAGGGTTAGGGTGAGGGTGAGGGTTAGGTTTAGGGTGAATGTGAGGGTGAGGGTGAGGTTGTGGGTTAGGTTTAGGTGTAGGGTGAGGGTGAGGGTGAGGTTTAGGGTGAGGGTGAAGGTTGGAGTTAATGTGAGGTTTATGGTGAGGGTGAGGGTAAGGGTGAGGGTGAGTGTGAGGGTTAGGGTTAGGGGTAGGGGTAGATGTAGGTGTAGTGTTAGGTTTAGGGTTAGTATTAGGGTTAGGGTTAGGATTAGGGTGAGGGTGAGGGTGAGGGTGAGGGTGAAGGTGAGGTTTAGAGTTAGGGTTAGGGTTAGAGTTATGGTTAGGTTGAACGCTAGGATGAGGGTTAGGGTTAAGGTGAGGCTGAGGTTGAGAATATGATTAAGACTCACCCTAGCTTTCATGGCTATGGTTAGGGTGAGGGTTAGGGGGACGTGTAGATTTAGTGTTAGATTTAGGGTGAGGGTTAGGTTTAGTGTGAGAGTTAGGGTTAGGGTTAGCGTTAGGGTTAAGGTAAGAGTTAGGGTGAGGGTTAAGGTTAGGGTGAGGGTGAGGGTTAGGGTTAGGGTTAGGGTGATGTTTAGGATTAGGGTGTGGGTTAGGTTTACGATTAGGGTTCGAGTTAGGGTGAGTGTTAGGGTTAGGATTAGTGTTAGGGTTATTGTTAGGCTGAGGGTGAGGGTGAGGGTTAGTGTTAATGTAATGTTTAGGGTTAGGGTTTGGTTGAGGGTTAGGGTTAGGGTTAGGAGGAGGGTTAAGGTGAGGATTATGGTTAGGTTTAGGGTGAGGATTAGGTTTAGTGTAACGGTTAGGTTTAGTGTGAGAGTAAGCTTTAGGGTGAAGGTTAGGGTGAGGGTGAGGGTGAGTGGGAGGGTGATGGTGAGGGTTAGGGTTAGGGTTAGGTTTAGGTTGAGGGTAAGAGTTAGGGTTAGGATTAGTGTTAGGGTCAGGGTTAGGCTGAGGGTGAGGGAGAGGGTGAGGTTAATTGTGAGGGTTTCGGTTAGGTAAGGGTTAGGGTTAGGTTTAGGGTGAGGATTAGGGTGAGGGTGAAAGTTAGGGTTAGGTTGAGCGTTAGGGTTAGGGTTAGGGTTAGGGTGAGAGGTAGGGTTAGGGTTAGGATGAGGGTTATGCTTTTTGTGAGGTTTATGGTTAGGGTTAGTGTTAGTGTGAGGATAAGGGTTAGGGTGAGGGTTAGGTTGAGACTGAGGGTTAGGGTTAACGTTGGGGTTAGGGTGAAGGTTAGGCTAGGGGTTAGGGTGAGGGTTAGGGTTCCGGTTAGGGTTGGGTGAGGGTTAGGGTGAGAGTGAGGGTGAGGGTAAGGGTAAGTGTTAGGGTCAGGGTCAGGGTTAAGGTGAGGGTGAGGGTTAGGGTTAGGATTAGGTTTAGGGTTAGGGTAAGGTTGAGTGTTAGGGTTAGGTTTAGGGTTAGGGTGCAGGTTAGGGTTAGGGTTACAGTGAGGTTGAGGGTCAGGGTTAGGGTTAGGATTAGGTTTAGTGTTATTGTGAGGCCGAGGGTGAGGGTGAGTGTGAGGGTTAAGGTTAGGGTTAGGTTTAGGGTGAGGGCTAGGTTGAGGGTGATATTTTTGGTTAGGGTTAGGTTTAGGGTGAGGATTAGGGTGAGCGTGAGGTTTAAGGTGAGGGAAAGTTTTAGGTTGAGGGTTAGGGTTAGGTTTAGGGTGAGGGTTAGGGTTACGGTGATGTTTAGGGTGAGGGTGCAGGTGAGAGTGAGGGTTCGGGTGAGGGTTAGGGTTAGGGTGAGGGTTAGGGTTTGGGTTAGGGTTAGGGTGAGAGTAAGGGTTAGGATGACAGTTGGGGTGAGGGTGAAGGTTAGGGTTAGGTTTAGGCTGAGGATGAGGGTTAAGGTGAGGTTAAGTTTAGGGTCAGGGTGAGTGTTAGGGTGAGGTTTAGGGTTAGGTTTAGGGTTCGGGTTAGGGTAAAAGTTAGGGTTACGGTGAGTGTTATGGTGAGTGTTAAGCTTAGGGTTAGTTTGAGGGTTAGGCCTATTGTGAAGGTTATGGTTACGGTTAGGGTTAGTGTGAGGATAAGGGTTAGGGTGATGGTTAGGGTGAGACTGAGGGTTAGGGTTAGCCTTAGGGTTGTGGTGAAGGTTAGGGTGGGGTTTAGGGTGAAGGTTAGGGTTAGGGTTAGGGTTGGATGAGGGTTAGGGTGAGTGTAAGGTTTACGGTGAGGGTTAGGTTGAGGTTGAGGGATAGGGTTATGGTGAAGGTAAGGGTTAGAGCGACGGTTGGGGTGAGGTTGATGGTTAGGGTTAGCATTAATGTTAGTGAGAGGGTGAGGATTAGGGTGAGGGTGAGGGTTAGGCTGAGGGATAGGATTAGGGTTAGGGTTAGATTTAGGGTTAGGGTGAGTGTTAGGGTTAGGGATAGAGTGAGGGTGAGGGTTAGGGTAAGGGTTATGGTCAGGGTTATGGTGAGGGTGAGGGTTAGGGTTAGCATTAGGGTTAGGATTAGGTTTAGGGTGAGTGTTATGGTTAGGGTTAGGGTGAGGTTGAGGGTTAGGGTAAGCATTAGGGTTAGGGTTAGGCTTAGGGTGCAGGTTAGGGTTAGGTTTAGAGTGAGCGTGAGGGTCAGGGTTGGGGATAGGATTAGGGTTAGGGTTAGGGTGAGACTGAGAGTGAGGGTGAGGGTGAGGGTGAGCATGAGGGTGAGGGTTAAATTTAGCGTTAGGTTTAGGGTGAGGGCTAGGGTGAGGGTGAGGGATAGGGTAAGGGTTAGGGTGAAGGTGAGGTTTTTGGTTAGGAATGGTTTAGGATTAAGTTTAAGGTGAGGGTGAGGTTTAAGTTGAGGGTTAGGTTTAGGGTGCGGGTTAGGGTTAGGGTTAAGTTGAGGGTTTGGGTTAGGGTGATGTTTAGGGTGAGGGTGAGGGTGAGAGTGAGGATTCGGTTGAGGTTGTGGCTTAGGGTGTTGGTGAGGGTTAGGGTGAGAGTGAAGGTTAGGGTGAGGGTTAGAGTTAGGGTGTTGGTGAGGGTTAGGGTTAGGGTGAGAGTTAGGTTGAAGGTGAGGGTTAGGGTGAGGGTGAGGGTTAGGTTTAGGGTTAGGATTAGGGTGAGGGTTAGGGTTAGGGTGAGGGTGAGTGTTATGGTTAGGGTTAGGGTGAGGATTTGGTTTAGTGTGAGGGTTAGGGTTAGGGTTAGTGTAAGGATTAAGGGTTAGTTTGAGGATTAGGGTGAGAGTGAGGGTTAAGGTTATATTAAGGGTTAGGGTGAGGGTTAGGGTAAGGGTTAGGGTTAGGGTGAGTGTGAGGTTTAAAGTTAGGGTTAGGGTGAGGGTTAGTGTCGGTGTGAGGGTTAGGGTTAGGGTTACGGTGAGGCTGAGGGTGAGGGTTCGGGTGAGTGTGAGTGTTAGGGTGTGGGTCACGGTTAGGTTTAGGGTGAGGGATAAGGTGACGGTGAGGGTAAGGGTGAGGGTGAGTGTTATGGTTAGGGTGAGGGTGAGGGTTAGGGTTAGGTTTAGGGTGATGTTTAGGGTTAGGGTGTGGGTTAGGGATAGGTTTATGGTTAGGTTGAGGGTTAGGTTTACGCTTAGGGTTCCAGTTAAGGTGAGTGTGAGGGTGAGTGTTAGGGTTAGGATTAGTTTTAGGGGTAGTGTTAGGCTTAGGGTGAGGGTAAAGGGTTAGGGTTAGGGTGAGGATGAGGGATACGGTTAGTGTTGGGGTTAGGGAGAGCGTTTGGATGAGGGTTTGGTTTAGGGTTAGGGTGAGGGTTAGGGTTAGGGTTGAGTTTAGGGTTAGAATTAGGATGAGGTGTAGGGTAAGGGTTAGGGTTAGTGTGAGGAAAAGGGATATGGTGAGGGTTAGGGTGAGGGTGAGGAATAGGGTTAGTGTAAGGGTTAGGGTGAATGTTTGGGTGAGCGTTAGGTTTAGGTTTAGGGTTAGGGTTAGAGTTAGGATGAGGCTAAGTGTTAGGGTGAGATTTAGGTTGTGGTTGAGTATTAAGGTCAGCATTAGTCTTAGGGTGAGGATTAGGTTTAGGTATAGCATTAGGGTTAGGGTTAGGGTTAGGGTGTGGGTTAGGATTAGTGTTAAGGTTAGGGTGAGTTTTAGGGTTAGCATTAGGTTTAGGGTTAGGATTAGTGTGAGGGTGAGGGTGAGGGTTAGGGTTAGGATTAGGTGTAGGGTTAAGGTGAGGCTGCGGTTGAGGATGAGTTTGAAGGTGAGGGTTAGGGTTTGGCTTAGGCTTAGGGTTAGGGTGAGTGCTAGGGTGAGGGCGAGGGTTAGGGTGAGGGTTAGGGTGAGGGTGCGGTTTTCTGTTAGGAAAGGGTTAGGGTTAGGTTTAGGGTGAAGATTAGGCTGAGGGTGAGGTTGAAGGTGAGGTTTAGGGTTAAGGTGAGGGTTAGGGTTAGCGTTAGGCTGAGCGTTAGGGTTTGGGTGATGATTAGGGTGATGTTTAGGGTGAGGGTTAGGGTGAAGGTGAGGGTTAGGGTGTAGGTGAGGGTTAGGGTGAGGGTGAGGGTGAGGGTTAGGGTGATGGTGAGGGTTAGGTTTAGGGTTAGTGTGAGGAAAAGGCTTAGGGTGAGGATTAGGATGAGAGTAAGTGTTAGGGTTAGGGTTAGAGTTAGGGTTAGGGTGAGGTATAGGGTTAGAGTTCGGGTTTGGGTTCAGTTGAGGGTGAGGGTTAGAGTTAGGGTTAGGGTTAGGGTTGGGGTGTGGGTTAGGGTTACGGTTAGGGTGAGGGTGAGGGTGAGGGTTCAGGTGAGGGTTAGGGTGTGGGTTAGGGTTAAGGTTATGGTGAGAGTAAGGGTTAGGGTGAGGTTTAGGGTGAGGGTTAGGGTTAGGTTTAGGGTTAGGGTTAGGGTTAGTGGTAGGGTTAGGATGAGTGTTAGGCTGAGGGTTCGGTTTAGGGTTAGTGTGAGGGTTAAGCTTAAGGTTAATGTTAGGGTTAGGATTTGGTTAGGGTGAAGGTTAGTTTTAGGTTTAGGAGAAGGTTTAGGCTGATGGTTAGGTTTAGGGTTAGTGTGGGGGTTATGTTTAGCGTTATGTTAGGGTGTGGGCTAGGGTGAGGGTGAGGGTTAGGTTGAGGGTTTAGTTTAGGTAAGGTTTAAGGTTAGGTTAGGGTGAGGATTAGGGTGAGATTGAGGGTTAAGTTGAGGATTAGGGTTAGGGTGAGCCTTAGGGTTACGATTAGGGTGAGGGTTAATGTTAGGGTGATGTTTAGGGTGAGGGTGAGGGTGAAGGTTCGGGTGAGGGTGAGGGTTAGGATTAGGGTTAGTGTGAGGGTTAGGGTTAGGTTTAGGGTTAGAGTTAGGGTGAACGTGAGGGTTAGGGTGAGGGGTAGGGTTAGGGTAACGGTGAGGGTGAGGGTTAGGTTTAGTGTGCGGGTTATGGTTAGGGTTAGGGTGAGAGTGAGGGTTAGGTTGAGGGTTAGGGTTAGGTTAAGGGTGAGGATGAAGGTGATGGTTAGGGCTACGTTTAGGGTTAGAGTGAGGCTTAGGTTTAGGATGAGGGTTAGGATCTGGGTGAGGGTGAGGGTTACGGTTAGGATTAATTTTAGGGTGAGGGTGAGGGTTAGGTTTAGGATTACGCTTAGGGTGAGGGTGAGGGTGAGGGTTAGGGATAGGGTGAGGGTTAGGGTTATGGTTAGGGTTAGGGTGAGGGTTAGGGTTAGGGTTAGGTTTAGGATGAACGTTAGGCTGAGGATTAGGGTTAGCGTTAGTATGAGGTTAGTTTTAGAGTTGGGTTAGGGTGAGGGTGAGGGTTTACTTTAGGTAAGGGTTAGGGTAAGTTTAGGGTGAGGATTAGGATGAGGTTGAGGGCTGAGGTGAGGGTTAGGGTTAGGGTGAGTGTTAGGGTTAGGATTAAGGTGAGGGTTATTGTTAGGGTGAGGGTGAAGTTTCAGGTGAGGGGAGGGGTTAGGTTTAGGGTTAGCGTGAGGTTTATGGTTGGGGTTAGGTTTAGGTTGATGGTGAGGGTTAGGGTGAGTGTGAGGTTGATGGTATGTGTGAGGTTTAAGGTTAGGGTGAGGGTTAGGGATAGGGTTAGGGTTAGGGTGAGGGTGAGTATTAGGGTGAGAGTGAGAGTTCGGGTGAGGGGGAAGGGGAGGGGGAGGGTTATGGTTAGTGTTCGGGATAGAGTTAGGGTGAGTGTGTGGGTGAGGGTTAGGTTTTGGATTAGGGTTAGGGTGAGGGTTAGGCTTAATATTAGGGTTAGGGTTAGGGTGAGGGATAGGGTTAGGATTAGTTTTAGGATGAGGGTTAGGCTGTGGGGTACGGTTAGTGTTAGGGTGAGGATTAGGGTTAGTGTGAGATTTAGGGTTAAGATTAGGGTCAGGGTTAGTATTAGGGTGAGGGTAAGGGTTAGTGTGAGGGTTAGGATGAGGGTAAGGTTTAGGGTTAGGGATAGGGTTAGGCTAAGGTTAGGGTGAGGGCTAGGGTTAGTGTGAGGGTTAGGATTAGGGTTAGGGATAGGGTGAGGGTTATGTTTAGGTTTAGGTTTAGGGTTAGGGTGAGTCTTAGGCTGAGGGGTAGGGTTAGTGTTACGGTTAGGGAGAGGGTTCGGGTTAGTGTGAGGGTTAGGGTTAGGTTTACGTGAAGGTGAGGGTAAGGGTTAGGGTGAGGGTTAGGGTGAGGATGAGGGTTAGGATTAGAGTTAGGGTTAGGATTAGGGTTAGGGTGAGGTTGAGGTTTAGTATTAGGGTGAGGGTTAGGGTTAGGGTGCGGGTAAGGTTGAGGGTTAGGGTTAGGTTAGGTTTAGGTTTAGGCTGAGGGTGAGGGTGAGGGTGAGGTTGATGGTTAGTGTTAGGGTGAGGGTGAGGGTGAGGGCTAGGGTGAGGGTGCGGGTTAGTGTGAGGGTTAGGGTGAGGGTTTCTTTTACATCAGGGTTAGGGTTTGGGTGAGGATTAGGGTGAGAGTGAGGGTGAGGATTTCGTTTACATCTGGGTTAGGGTTAAGCTGTGGTTAGGGTGAGGGTGAGGGTTAGGGTTAGAGTTAGGGTGTGGGTTAAGCTTCGGGTGATGTTTAGGGTGAGGCTGAGGGTTATTGTGAGAGTTAGGGTGAGGTTTAGGTTTAGTGTTAGGATTAGGGTTAGGGTGAGGGTGAGGTTTAGGGTTAGACTTAGGGTTATGGGGAGGGTTAAATTGAGGGTCAGGGTTAGGGTTAGTGCTAGGGTTAGGGTTAGGATGCAAGTTAGGTTGAGGTTTAGGGGTAGGGTTAGAGTGAGGTTTAGAGTGAGGGTGAGGGGAAGGGGGAGAGTTTGGTTTAGTGTTAGAGTTAGGTTGAGGGTGAGGGTTAGGATTAGGGTTAGCACTAGGTTTGTGCTTAGGGTGAGTGTGAGGTTGAGGGTGAGGTTTAGGGTTAGGTTGAGGGTTAGGGTTAGGTTTAGCGTGAAGGTTAGGGTTATGGTTAGGGTTAGGATGAGCATTAGGCTGAGGGTTAGAGTTAGGGTTAGTGTGAGGGTTTGGGTTAGGGTTTGATTAGGTTGAAGGTTAGTTTTAGCTTTAGGGTTAGGATAAAGTTCAGACAGAGGGTTAGGGTTAGGGTTACTGTGAGGGTTAGGTTTAGGGTTAGGGTTAGGGGGTGGGCTAGGGTGAGGGTGAGGTTTAGGGTGAGGGTTTAGTTTAGGTAAGGGTTAAGGTTAGGTTAGGGTGAGGATTAGGGTGAGGTTGAGGGTTAAGGTGAGGATTAGGGTTAGGGTGAGGGTTAGGATTACTGTGAGGGTTAGGGTTAGGGTTAGGGTGAGGGTGAGGGTAAGTGTTAGGGTGTGGTTTAGGGTGAGGGTGAGGGTTAGGATTAGAGTTACGGTTAGGATTAGGGTGATGGTAAGGATGAATGGTTAGTGTTAGGGTGAGGATTAGGGTTGGGTTGAGGGTGAGGGTGAGGGTTAGGGTTAGTTTTAGGGTTAGGTTTAGGCTGAGGGTGAGGGAGAGGGTGAGGTTGATGTTTAGGATTAAGGTTAGGGTGAAGGTGATGGTTAGGGTGAGGGTAGGGTTAGTATGAGGTTTATGGTGAGGATTTCATTTACCTCAGGGTTAGGTTTAACCTGAGGTTAGGTTTAGGGTTAGGGTTAGGGTTAGGGTTAGGGTGAAGTTTAGGTTTAGGGTGATGTTTAGGGTGAGGGTGAGGGTTAGGGTGAGGGTGAGGGTTAGGGTAAGGGTGAGGGTGAGGTTTAGGTTTGGGAACAGGGTTACGGTTAGGGTTAGGCTGAAGGTGAGGGTGAGGGTGAGGGTGAGGGTGAGAGTTTGGGTTAGGGTTAGGGTTAGGGTTAAGGTGAGAGTTACGGGTACTGTGAGGCTAATTGTTAGGGTTAGGGTGAGGGTGAGGGGAAGGGTTAGAGTGAGGTTTAGTGTGAGTGTGAGGTTTAGGGTTAGGGTTAAGATTAGGGTGAGGGCTAGGGTGAGGGTGAGGGTTAGTATGAGGGTTAGGGTGAGGGTTTCTTTTAGCCAAGGTTTAGTGTTATGCTGAGGATTAACGTGAGGGTGAGTGTTAGGTTGAGGTTTAGGGTTAGGGTGAGGGTTAGAGCAAGGGTTAGGGTGAGGGTTAGGGTTTGGGTGATGTTTAGCATGACGGTGAGGATTAGAGCGAGGATGAGGGTTCGGGTGAGGGTAAGGGTTCGAGTGAGGGTGAGAGTTAGGGTGTGGGTGAGCATTAATGTTAGGTTGAGTGTTAGCATTAGGTTTAGGGTTAGTGTGAGTGTGAGGGTAAGGGCTAGGGTTAGGATTAGGTTGACGGTTAAGATTAGGGTTAGGGTTAGTATGAGGGTTAGGGTGAAGGGTAGGGTTAGGGTTAGGATGAGGGTTAGGGTGAGGGTGAGAGTGAAGGTTTAGTTTAGGTAAGGGTTAAGGAAAGGTTAGGTTGAGGATTAGGGTGAGGTTGAGGGTTAAGGTTAGGGTTAGGATTAGGTTGAGTGTTAGGGTTACTGTGAGGTTTACGGTTACACTTAGGGTGAGGGTGAGGGTATGGTTTAGGATGAGGGTTATGGTGAGGGTGAGGGTTAGGATTAGAGTTATGGTTAGGATTAGGGTGAGGGTGAGAGTGAGGGTTAGTGTTAGGGTGAGGGTTAGGTTTGGGGTGAGGGTTAGGGTTAGGGTTAGGGTTGGGGTGAGGGTGAGGGTTAGGGTTAGGCTTAGGGTTAGGTTTAGGCTGAGGGTGAGGTTGAGGGTGAGGTTGAGGGTTATAGTTAGGGTTAGGGTGAGGTTGAGGGCTAGGGTGGGGGGGGAGGGTTAGTGTGAAGTTGAGGGTGAGCATTTCGTTTACGTCAGGGTTAGGGTTAAGATGAGGTTAGTGTTAGGGTAAGGTTTAGCGTTAGGGTTAGGGTGAGGTTTATTATTAGGGTGATGTTTAGGGTGAGGGTGAAAGTTAGGGTGAGGGTGAGGGTTAGGGTAAGTTTGAGGGAGAGTGTTAGGATTGGGAATAGGGTTAGGGTTAGGGTTAGGCTAAAGGTGAGGGTGATGGTGAGGGTGAGGCTGAGGTTTAGGTTTAGGGTTAGTGTTAGGCTTAGGGTTAGGGTGAGGGTAAGGGTTAGAGTGAGGTTTAGGGTGAGGGTGAGGGTTAGGGTTAGGGTTAGGATTAGGGTGATGGTTAGGGTGAGGGTGAGTGTTAGTGTGAGTTTCAGATTGAGAGTTTCTTTTAGCCAAACGTTAGGGTTATGTTGAGGAATAGGGTGAGGTTTATGATTAGGCTTTGGATTAGGGTTAGGTGAAGGTTAGGGCTAGGGTTAGGGTGAGTGTTAGGGTTTGGGTGATGTTTAGAGATAGGGTGAGGGTTAAGGTGAGGGTGAAGGTTAGGGTGTGGGTGAGAATTAGGGTTAGATTGAGTGTTAGGGTTAGGTTTAGGTTTAGTGTGAGGTTGAGGGTTAGGGGTAGCTTTAGGGTTAGGTTGAGGGTTTGGATTAGGGTTAGGGTTAGTGTGAGGTTTAGGGTGAAGGGTAGGGTTATGGTTAGGGTGAGCGTTAGGGTGAGGGTGAGGGTTAGGGTGAGGGTGTGCGTGAGTGTTAGGCGTAGGTGTAGGGTTAGGGTGAGTTTAAGGGTTAGGTTTAGGTTGAGGAATAGTGTTAGGGTTAGGGTTAGGGTGAGTGTTAGTGTGTGGGTTAGGGTTCCGCTGGGGGTGAGGTTAAGGTTGTTGGTGAGGGTTAGGTTTAGGGTGAGGATTAGGGTTATAGTGAGGTTTATGGTGAGGGTAAGGGTTAGGGTGAGGTTTAGTGTGAGGGTTAGGGTGAAGGTTAGGGTGAGGGTGAGGTATAGTTTTTGGGTTAGGGTTAGGGTGAGGGTTAGGGATAGGTTTAGGGAAATGGTGAGGGTGAGGGTTAGGGTTAGGTTTAGGTTTAGAGTTAGGTTGAGGGTGAGTGTTAGGGTTAGTATTAGAGTTAGCCTGAGGGTGAGGATGAGGGTTAGGTTTAGTGTTAGTTTTATGGGTAGGGTTTGGGTTAGGGTAAAGGTTAGGGTTAGGGTTAGGGTTAGGATGAGCATTAGTCTGAGGGTTAGAGTTAGGGTTAGGTTGAGGGTTAGGTTTAACCTGATATTTATTGTGAGAGTATCGTTTAGGTTGAGGGTGAGTGTTCGGGTGAGCGTGATGGTTAGGATGAGGGTGAGGGTTAGGGATACAGTTAAGGTTAGGGAGAGGGGTAGGGTGAGCATGAGGGTTAGGATTAGGGTTAGGATTAGGGTTAGAGTGAGGATGAGGGTGAGGGTTAGGGTGTGGGTATGTGTTATGTTTAGGGTTAGGTTTAGGGCTAGGGTGAGGGTACTGTGAGGGTGAGGGATTCGTTCACGTTAGTCTTAGGGTTAGGGTGAGGATTAGGTTAAGGGTGAGGGTTAATCTGAGGTTAGGTTAGGGTGTGGGTTATGGTTAGGGTGATATTTATGGTGAGGGTGAGTGTTCAGTGAGGGTGAGGGTGAGGGTGAGGGTTAATGTTAGAGTTAGGTTTAGGTTGAGGGTTAGGAATAGGAATAGGGTTAGGGTTAGGGTTAGGGTTCGGGTTAGGGTTCGGGTTAGGTTTAGGGTGAGGGCTAGGGTGAGGGTGAGGGTTAGTGTGAGGGTTAGGGTGAGGGTTCCTTTTAGGTCAGGGTTAGGTTTATGGTGAGGATTAGTGTGAGAGTGAGGGTTAGGTTTAGGGTGATGGTTAAGTTTAGGGTTACCATGAGGGTGAGGGTTTGGGGGATGTTTAGGGTGAGGGTGAGGGTTAAGGTCAGGGTGAAGGTTAGGGTGTGGTTGAGGATTAGGTTTAGGGTTTGGGTTAGGGTAATGGTGAGGGTAAGGTATAGGGTGAGGTTTATTGTGAGGATGACGGTTAGGTTTAGTGTTAGGGTTAGGGTGAGGTTTAGGGTGAGCGTTAGGTTTTGGTTTAGGGTTAGGGTGAGGGTGTGGTATAGGGTGAGTGTTAGTGTTAGGGTGAGGGATAGGTATATGGTTAGGGTGAGGTTGAGGGTTAGGGTTAGAGTTAGGGTGAGGGTTAGGGCTAGGGTGAGGGTTAGGGTAAGGGTGAGGATTAGGGTTAGGGTGAGGGTATGGGTAAATGTTAGGGTGAGGGTTAGGGCGAGAGTGAGGGTTAGGGTTAGGGTCAGGGTAAGGGTTAGGGTGAGGGTAAGGGTTAGGTTGAGGGTTAGGGTGAGGGTGAGGCTTAGGGTTAGCATTAGGGTTAGGGTGAGGGTGAGGGTTAGGGTGAGGGTTAGGGTTAAGGTTAGGGATAGGGTGAGGATTAGGGTTAGGGTTAGGTTTAGGGTGAGGTTTAGGATGAGGGGTAGGGTTAGGGATAGAGTGATTGTTAGGTTTAGTTTGAGGAATATGGTTAGGGTGAGGTTTAGTTTTACTGTGAGGTTTAGGTTTAGGGTTAGGGTTAAGATGAGTGTTAGGGTTATGTTGAGGGTGAGGGTGAGGGTTAGGGCTAGGTTTAGGGTTAGTGTGAGTGTTATTGTTAGGGTGAGGGTTAGGTTTAGGGTGAGGGTTAGGGTTAAAGTAAGGGTTAGGGTGAGGGTTAGGGTTAGGGTTAGGGTGAACGTTGGGTGATGGTGAGGGTTAGGGTGAGGGTGACGGTTAGGTTTAGAGTTAGGGTTAGGCTGAGTGTTAGGGTTAGGGTGAGAGTTAGGGTGAGGTGTCGGGATACGGTTAGACTGACGGTTAGAGTTAGTGTGAAGGTTAGGGGTAGGGTTAGGTTTAGTGTTAGGATAATGTTTAGGGTGAGGGTTAGTTTGAGGGTGAGGGTTAGAGTGAGCGTTACAGTTAGGTTCAGTTTGAGGTTTAGGATTAAGGTGATGTTTAGGGTGATGTTGAGTGTTAGTGTGAGGGTGAGGGTGAGGGTGAGGCTGAGGGGGAGGGTTAGGGTGAAGGTGAGGTTAGTTTAGGATTAGGGTTAGAGTTAGGGTTAGGCTGAGGGTGAGGGGGAAAGTGAGGGTTAGGGTTAGGGTTAGGGCTAGGGTGAGGGTTAGGGTTAGTGTGTGGGTTAGTGTGATGGTGAGGGTCAGCGTGAAGGTGAGGGTTAGAATGATGGTGAGGGTGAGGTTGAGGGTTAGGGTTAGGATTAGGGTTAGGGTGAGTTTTAGGATTAGGGCTAGGGTTAGAGTTATTTTTAGGGTTAACGTTAGGATGAGGGTGAGGGTTATTATTAGGGTTAGGGTTAGGGTGAGGGTGAGGGTGGGGTTGAGGGTTAGGGTTAGGCTTAGGGTTATGATTAGGGTAAGGCTGATGGGGAAGGGGAGGTTGAGGGTGCGTGTTAGGGTTAAGTTTAGGGTTAAGGTGAGGGCTTGGGTGAGGGTGAGGGTTAGGCTGAGGGTGAGGGTGAGGGTTTTGGTTAGGTAAAGGTTAGGGTTAGGGTGAGGATTTGGGTGAGGATGAGGATTAAGCTGAGGTTACGTTCAGGGTGAGGGTTAGTCTTAGGGTTACGGTAAGGGTTGGGGTTAGGGAGATGTTTAGGCTGACGTTGAGGGTTAGGGTGAGGGTTAGGGTGAGGGTGAGAGTTAGGGTTAGCATTAGGGTTAGGTTTAGGATTAGGTTGAGTGTTAAGGTTAGGGTTAGGGTTAGGGTTAGGGCTAGGGTGTAGGTTAGGGTTATGGTTAGAGTGAGGGTGAGGGCCAGGGTTAGGGTTAGGATTAGGTTTAGGGTTAGGGTGAGGCTGAGGCTGAGGCTGAGGGTGAAGGTGAGGATGAGGGTGAGGATTAAGGTTAGGGTTAGGTTTAGGGTGAGGACTAATGTGAGGGTGATGTTTTTGTTTAGGAAAAGTTTAGGGTTAAGTTTAGGGTGAGGATTAGGGTGAGGGTGAGGTTTAAGGTGAGGGTTAGGGTTAGGGTCAGTGTTAGGGTTAGGGTTAGGGTGAGGGTGAGGGTTAGGTTGATGTTTAGGGTGACGGTGAAGGTGAGACTGAGGGTTCGGGTGAGGGTTAGGGTTAGGGTGAGGGTTAGGTTTAGGATTAGATTTAGGTTTAGGATGAGGGTAAGGCTTATGATGACAGTTAGGGTGAGGGTGAGGGTTAGGGTTAGGGTTAGGGTTAGGGTGATGGTTGGGGTGAGGGTTAGGGTTAGGGTTAGGGTGAGTGTTAGGGTGAGGGATAGGGTTATGGTGAGGGTAAGGGTTAATCTAAAGGTTAGGTTGAGAGTGAGCATTTGTGTTAGCATTAGGGTTGGGTTGAGGGTTAGGGTTAGGGTTAGGCTGAGGGGTAGTTTTAGGGTTATGGTGAGGGTTAGGGATAGGGTTAGGGTGAGGGTAAGAGTTAGGATGACAGCTAGGGTGAGGGTCAGGGTTAGGGTTAGGTTTAGGGTGAGAGTGAGGGTTAGGGTGAGGGTTAGGGTTAGGGTTAGGGTGAGGGTTAGGGTGAAGTTTAGGGTTAGGGTTAGGGTTTGGGGTAGGATGAGGTTTAGGGGGAGGGGAAGGGGTAGGGTGAGGGTTAAGGAGAGGGTGATGGATAGGGTTATGTTGAGGGTAAAGTTTAATCTAAGGGGTAGTTTGAGAGTGAGCATTTGTGTTAGCATCATGGTTGGGTTGAGGGTTAGGGTTAGGGTTAGTTTGAGGGGTAGTTTTAGGGTTAGGGTGAGGGTTTTGGTTAGCGTTAAGGTGAGGTTAAGGGTTTGGCTGAGGGTGAGGGTGAGGGTTAGGGTTAGTCTTAGGGTGAGGGTGAATGTTAGGGTTAGGGATAGGGTGAGTGTGAGTGTGAGGATTAGGTTTAGGATTAGGGTTAGGGTTAGGGTTAGGGTTAGGCTGAGGTTTAGGCTGATGGGTAGGGTTACAGTTAGGGTGAGGGTTAGGTTTAGTGGGAGTGTTAGGGTTAGGTTTATGGTTAGGGTTAGGGTGAGGGTTCGGGTGAGGGTTCGGGTTAAGGTGTGGGTGAGGGTTAGGGTTAGTTTGAGGACTAGCTTTAGGGTTAGGGTTACTGTTAGGGATAGGATTAGGGTGAGGGTAAGGGTTAGGGTTAGTTTTATGGTTAGGGTGAGGGTTCGGGTTAGTGTGCGGGTTAGGGTTAGGGTTAGGTGAAGGATCGGGTAAGGGTTAGTGTGAGGGTTAGGGTGAGGGTGAGTATTATGATTAGGTTAAGGACTAGGGTTAGCCTGAGGGTGAGGGTGAGGTTGAGGTTTATGATTAGGGTTAGGGTGAGGGTTAGGTTTAGGGTGATGTTTAGGGTGAGGGTGAGGGTTAGGGTGAGGGTTCGGGTTCGGGTGAGGGTGAGGATTAGGGTGTGGCTGAGGGTTAGCATGAGGGTGAGGGTTACAGTTAGGTTTAGGGTGTTGGTTAGGGTTAGGGTTTGGATTAGGGTGAGGTTTAGGGTGAGGGGTAGGGTCAGGGTTGGGGTGAGGTTTACGGTTAGTGTGAGGTTTAGGGTTAGGTTTAGGGTAAGTGTGAGGATAAGGGTTAGTGTGAGGGATAGGGTTATTGTTAGGGTTAGGGTGAGGGTTATGGTTAGGGTTAGGGTGCGGGTTAGGGTTAGGCTAAGGTTTAGGGTTGGGGATAGGGTAAGGGTGAGTGTGAGGGTGATGTTTAGAGGTAGATTTAGGGTGAAGTTGAGGGTTCGGTTTAGGATTAGGGTTAGGGTTAGGGTTAGGGTGAGGGTGAGGGTTAGGTTTAGGATTAGTGTTAGGGTTAGGCTTAAGGTGAGGGTGAGGTTGAGTGTTAGGGAGAGGATTAGGGTTAGGTTTAAGGTTAGGGTAAGTGTGAGGGTGAGGTTGAGGTGAGGGTTCGTGTTTAGGTTAGGGTTAGGTTGATGGTGAGGGTTAGGGTGAGGGTGAGGTTTAGGTTTAGTGTTAGCTTTAGGGTGAGGGTTAGGATCAGGGTTAGGATTAGGGTGAGGGTTAAGGTGAGGGTTAGGGTTAGGGTTAGGGTGAGGGTGAGGGTGAGGGGTAAGGTTAGTTTTAGAGTTAGGGTGATGGTGAGGGTGAGGGTGAGGGTTAGGTTTTGGGTGAGGGTTAGTGTTAATGTTAGGGTTAGGGTTAGGGTGAGGGATAGGGTTAGGGTTAGGGTTAGGATGAGGGTTAGGCTGTGGGGTAGGGTTAGGGTTAGGGTGAGGGTTAGGGTTAGTGTGAGTTTTAGGGTTAAGTTTAGGGTCAGGGTTAGGATTAGGTTAGGGGTGAGGGCTAGGTTGAGGGTGAGGGGTAGGGTGAGGGGTAGGGTTAAGGTTAGGGTGAGGGTGAGGGTTAGGTTTAGTGTGAGGGTTAGGGTTAGTGTGAGTTTGTGGGTTAGGGTTAGGGTGAGGGTTAGGGTTAGGGTTAGGGATAGGGTGAGGGTGAGCGTTACGTTTAGGTTGAGGGTTAGGGTGAGGGTAGGGTTAGGGTAAGGGTGAGGGTGAGGCTTAGGTTTAGTGTGAGGGTTATGGTTAGTGTAAGGTTAAGTGTTAGGGTGAGGTTTAGGGTAACAGTGAGGCTTAGGGTTAGGGTGAGTTTGAGGGTGAGGGTGAGGTTTAGGGTTAGGTTTAGGGTTAGGGTTAGGGTTAAGGTGAGGGTGAGCCGTAGGGTAAGAGTGAGGGTTCGGGTGAGGGTTTGGGTGAAGGGGGAGGTTTATGGTTAGGGTTCGGGTTAGAGTTAGGGTGAAGCTGTGGGTGAGGGTTAGGTTTAGGATTAGGGTTAGTGTTAGGATTAGGCTGAGGGTGAGTGTGAGGGTGAGGGTGAGGGTTAGGTTTTGGGTGAGGGTTCAGGTTAATGTTAGGGTTAGGGTTAGGTTGAGGGATAGGATTAGGGTTAGGGTTAGGATGAGGGATACGCTGTGGGGTAGGGTTAGGATAAGTGTGAGGGTTAGGGTTAGTGTGAGTTTTAGGGTTAAGGTTAGGGTCAGTGATAGGATTAGGTTAGGGGTAAGGGTTAGGGTGAGGGTTAGGATGAGGGTGAGGTTTAAGTTTAGGGATAGGGTTAGGATGAGGTTAGGGTGAGGGCTAGGGTGAGTGTGTGGGTTAGGGTTAGGGTTAGGGATAGGGTGAGGATTAGGTTTAGGTTTACGGTTAGGGTTAGGGTGAGTCTTAGGCTGAGGGGAAGGTTTAGGGATAGGGTGAGGGTTAGGTTTAGTGTGAGGGTTAGTGTTTGGGGTAGGGTTAGGGTGAGGGCTAGGATGAGTTTGAGGGTTAGGGTTTTATTTAGGGATAGGGTAAGGATTAGCGTTAGGGTTAGTGTTAGGTTGAGGTTTAGGCTGATGTGTAGGGTTACAGTTAGGGTGAGGGTTAGGTTTAGTGGGAGTGTTAGGGTTAGGTTTAGGGTTAGGGTTATGGTGAGGGTTCGGGTGAGCGTTCGGGTTAATGTGTGGGTGAGGGTTAGGGTTAGTGTGAGGACTAAGTTTAGGTTTAGGGTTACTGTTAGGGTTATGTTTAGGTTGAGGATAAGGGTTAGGGTTAGTGGTATGGTTAGGGTGAGGGTTCGGGTTAGTGTGAGGGTTAGGATTAGGTTTAGGAGAAGTTGAGGGTAAGGGTTAGGGTGAGGGTTAGGGTGAGGGTGAGGGTTAGGATTAGAGTTAGGGTTAGGATTAGGGTTAGGGTGAGGGTGAGGTTGAGGTTCAGTGTTAGGGTGAGGGTTAGGGTTATTGTTAGGGTTAGGTTGCGGGTGAGGGTGAGGGTGAGGGTTAGGGTTAGGGTAGGGTTAGGTTTGGCTGAGGGTGAGGGTGAGAGTGAGGGTGAGGGTTAAGTTTAGGGTTAGGTTTAGGGTGAGGGCTAGGGTGAGGGTGATATTTTTGGTTAGGAAAGGTTTATTGTAAGGTATAGGGTGAGAATTTGGGTGAGGGTGAGGTTTAATGTGAGGGTTAGGGTTAGGGTGAGGGTTAGGGTTAGGGTTAGCGTAAGGTTTAGGGTTAGGGTGATGTTTAGGGTGAGGGTGAAGGTGAGAGTGAGGGTTCAGGTGAGGGTTAGGGTTAGGGTGAGGGTTAGGGTTAGGGTTAGGGTTAGGGTGAGGATAAGGGTTAGGATGACAGGGAGAGGGTGAGGGGTAGGGTTAGGTTTGGGTTAGGGTGATGTTTATGGTGAGGGTGAGGGTAAGAGTGAGGATTCGGTTGAGGGTGTAGCTTAGGGTGTTGGTAAGGGTTAGGGTGAGAGTGAGGGTTCGGATGAGGGTGAGAGTTAGTGTGTTGGTGAGGGTTAGGGTGAGGGTGAGTGTTAGGGTTAAGTTTAGGATTAGGATGAGGGTTAGGGTTAGGGTTAGGGTGAGGGTTAGGGTGAGGGTTATGGTTAGGGATAGGGTGAGGATTAGGGTTAGTGTGAGGGCTAGGGTTAGGGTTGGTGTAAGGATAAGTGTTAGGTTGAGGATTAGGGTGAGAGTGAGGGTTAGGGTTAGATTAAGGGTTAGGGTGAGGGTTAGGCTAAGGGTTAGGTTTAGGGTTAGGGTGAGTGTGAGGGTTAAAGTTAGGGTTAGGGTGAGGGTTAGGGTTGGGGTGAGGGTTAGGGTTAGGGTTAGGGTTAGGGTTTGGGTGAGTGTGAGTGTTAGGGTGTGGGTGACAGTTAGGGTTAAGTTGAGGGATAAGTTGACGGTGAGGGTTAGGGTGAGGGTGAGGGTTAGGGTTAGCGTTAGGGTTAAGGTGAGAGTCAGGGTGAGGGTTAGGGTTAGGGTGAGGGTGAGGGTTAGGGTTAGGGTTAGGGTGATGTTTATGGTTAGAGTGTGGGTTAGGGATAGGTTTATGTTTAGGGGGAGATTTAGGTTTATGGTTAGGGTTCCAGTTAGGGTGAGTGTGAGGGTGAGTGTTAGGGTTAGGATTAGGGTTAGGGTTAGTGTTAGGCTGAGGGTGAGGGTTAGGGTTAGGGTTAGGGTAATGTTTAGGGTTAGGTTTAGGTTGAGGGTTAGGGTTGGGGTTAGGATTAGGATTAGGGTGAGGATTATGGTTAGGGTTAGGGTGTGGGTTAGGGATAGGTTTATGGTTAGGGTTAGCATTAGGTTTACCATTAGGGTTAGAGTGAGGGTGAGGTTGAGGATTAGGGTTAGGATTAGGTTTAGGGTTAGGGTGAGGCTGAGGTTGAGGATATGTTTGAGGGTGAGGGTGAGGGTTAGCTTTAGGCTTAGGGTGAGGGTTACAGTGAGGGCGAGGGTTAGGTTGAGGGTTAGTGTGAGGGTGCAGCTTTCGGTTAGTAAAGGGTTAGGGTTAGGTTTAGGGTGAGGATTAGGCTGAGGGTGAGGTTGAAGGTGAGGGTTAAGGTTAAGGTGAGGGTTAGGGTTAGGGTTAGGGGGTGAGGTTGAGGGTGAAGGTGAGGGTTGTGGTTAGGGAAATGTTTAGTGTTAGGTTTAGGTTGGGGGTTTAGGTTTAGGGTTAGGATGAGGGTTAGGGTGAGGATTATGGCTAGGGTTAGTGTGTGGGTTAGGTTTAGTGTGACCATTAGGGTTAGGGTGAGGGTAAGCGTTAGGGTGAGGGTTAGGATGAGGATGCGGGATAGGGTTAGTGTTAGGGTTAGGGTGAGCGTTTGGATGAGGGTTAGGTGTAGGGTAAAGGTGTGGGTTAGTGCTAGGGTTCAGTTCAGTGTTAGCGTTAGGGTGAGGTGTAGGGTTAGGGTTAGGGTTAGTGTGAGGATAAGGGAATGTTGAGGGTTAGGGTGAGGGATAGGGTTAGTGTAAGGTTTAGGGTGAGTGTTTGTGTGAGGGTTAGGTTTAGTTTTAGGGTTACGTGAGGGTTAGCATGAGGGTAAGGTTTAGGGTGAGGTTTAGTGTGAGGTTGAGTATTAGGGTTAGCATTAGTGTTAGGGTGAGGGTTAGGGTTAGGTATAGCATTAGGGTTAGGGTGAGGTTTAGGATTAGGGTAAAAGTGAGGGAGAGGTTTAGGGTTAGCATTAGGTTTACGGTTAGGTTTAGAGTGAGGGTGAGGGTGAGGAATAGGGTTAGGATTAGGTTTAGGTTTAGGGTGAGGCTGAGGTTTAGGGTGAGGGTGAGTGTTAGGGTTAGGCTTAGGGTGAGGGCTACGGTGAGGGCTAGGGTGAGGGCGAGGGTTAGGGTGAGAGTTAGGGTTGGGGTGAATGTTAGGATTACGGTTAGGGTGAGGGTGAGGGTGATGGTGAAGGTGAGGGTTAGGGTGTGGTTTAGGGTTAAGGTTATGGTGAGGGTAAGGGTTAGGGTGAGGTTTAGTTTGAGGGTTAGGGTTAGGGTGAGGATTATGGTGATGTTGAGTGTTAAGGTGACAGTGAGGGTTAGGGTGAGGGTGAGGTTTAGGTTTAGTGTTAGCATTAGGGTGAGGGTTAGGGTCAGGGTTAGGATTAGTGTGAGGGTTAAAGTGAGGGTTAGGGTTCGGGTTAGGTTTAGGTTTAGTATGAGGATTAGGGTTAGTGTTAGGTTTATAGTGAAGGTAAGGGTTAAGGTGAGGGTTAGGCTGAAAGGGTAGGTTTAGGGTAAGGGTGAGGGAGAGGGTGAGGGTAAGGGTTAGGGTGAGGGTTAGGGTGTGGGTGAGGCTTAGGGTTAGCATTAGTGTTAGGGTTAGGGTTAGAGTGAGTGTGAGGTTTAGGGTTAGGGTTAGGGTGAGGGTGAGGGTTAGGGTGAGGGTGAGGTTTAGATTTAGGTTTAGGTTTATGGTTAGGATTAGTGTAAGGGTGAGGGCTAGTGTGAGGGTGAGGGTTAGGGTTTGGGTTAGGGTGAGGGTAAGGGTTAGGGTGAGGGGTAGGGTGAGGTGTAGTTTTAGGCTTAGGGTGAGGGTTAGGGTTAGCGTGAGGTTTATGGTGAGGGTTAGGGCTAAGGTTAGGGTGTGGGTTAAGGTTAGGATTATGTTTAGGCTGAGGCTGAGGGTTAGGGTGATAGCTAGGGTGAGGTTTAGGGTTAGTGTTAGGATTAGGGTTAGGGTGAGGGTGAGGTTTAGGGTTAGAATTTGGGTTAGGAGAGGGTTAAATTGAGGGTCAGGTTTAGGGTTAGCGTTAAGGTTAGGGTTAGAATGAGCGTTAGGTTGAGGTTTAAGGTTAGGGTTAGGGTTAGGTTTAGGATGAGCGTTAGGCTGAGGGTTAGGGTTAGGCTCAGGGTTAGGGTTAGGGTTAGTGTGAGGGTTAGGTTTAGGGTTAGGGTTAGGTTGTGGACTGTGGTGAGGGTGAGGGTTAGGGTGATGGTTAGGATTACGGTTAGGGTTAGGGTCAGGTATAGGTTGAGGGTTAGGATTAGAGTAAGGACTTGGTTTGGGCTGAGGGTGAGGTTGATGTTGAGGGTGAGGGTTAGGGTTAGAGTGAAGGTTAGAGTGAGTGTGAGGGGGAGGGGGAGAGCTTGGTTTGGGGTTTTAGTTAGGTTGAGGGTGAGGGTTAGGGTTAGGGTTAGCACTAGGTTTAGGCTGAGGGTGAGGGTGAGTTTAGGGTTAGGGTTAGGGTTAGGGTTAGGGTTAGGTTTAGGTTGAGGGTTAGGGTTAGGGTTAGGGTTAGGATGAGCATTAGGCTTAGGGTTAAGTTTAAGGTTAGTGTGAGGGTTAGGGTTACGGTTAGGGTTAGGGTTTAGTTAGGGTGAAGGTTAGTTTTAGGTTTACGGTTAGGATAAGGTTTAGGCTGAGTGTTAGGTTTAGGGTTAGTGTTAGTGTTAGGTTTAGGGTTAGGGTTAGGGTGTGGGCTAGGGTGAGGGTGAGGGTTAGGGTGAGGGTGAGGGTGAGGGTTTAGCTTAGGTAAGGGTTAAGGCTAGGTTAGGGTGAGGATTAGGATGAGTTTGAGGGTTAAGGTGAGGGTTAGGATGAGGGTTAGGGTTACTGTGAGGGTTAGGGTTAGGGTTAGGGTGAGAGTCAGGGTAAGGGTTAGGGTGAATGTTAGGGTGAGGGTGAGGGTTAGAATTAGCGTTAGGGTTAGGATTAAGGTGAGGGTGAGGATGAGGGTTAGTGTTAGGGTGAGGGTTAGGGTTGGGGTTTGGGTGAGGGTTAGGATTAGGGTTTGGGTTAGGGTGAGGGTGAGCGTTAGGGTTAGAGTTAGGTTTAGGCTGAGGGTGAGGGTGAGGGTGACATTGATGGTTAGGGTTATGGTTAGGGGGATGGTGAGGGTTAGGGTGAGGGTGAGGGTTAGAGTGAGGGTGAGGGTGAGGGTTTCCTTTACGTCAGGGTTAGGGTTACGCTGAGGTTAGGGTTAGGGTTAGGGTTAGGGTTAGGTTTAGTGTTAGGGCAAAGGTTAATTTGCGGGTTAGGGTTTGGGTGATGTTTAGTGTGAGCGAGAGGTTGAGAGTTCAAGTGTGGGTGAGATTTAGGGTGTGGGTGAAGATTAGTGTTAGGTTGAGTGTTAGCCTTAGGTTTAGGTTTAGTGTGAGGGTGAGGGTTAGGGCTAGGTTTAGGGTTAGGTTGAAGGTTATTATTAGGGTTAGGGTTAGTATGAGTGTTATGGTGAAGGGTAGGGTTAGGGTTAGGGTTAGGGTGAAGATTAGGGTGAGGTTGTAGGTGAGGGTTAGGGTTAGGTGCAGGGTTAGGGTGACTTTGATTGTTAGGCTTAGGTTTAGGATTAGGGTTAGGGTTAGGAAGAGTGTTAGGGTGTCGGTAAGGGTTCGGGTCAGGTTCAGGGTTAGAGTGTAGTTGAGGGTTATGTTTAGGGTGAGTATTAGGGTTAGATTTAGGTTTATGGTGAGGGTAAGGGTTAGGGTGAGGTTTAGTGTGAGGGATAGGCTTAGGGTTAGGTTTAGGGTGAGGGTTAGAGATAGGTTTAGAGTTAGGTTGAGGGTAAGTGTGAGATTTAGGTTTGGTTTAGGGTTAGAGTTAGGGTTAGGGTGAGGGTTAGTATTAGGGTTAGTATTAAAGTTAGCCTGATGGTGAGGGTAAGGGTTAGGTTTAGGGTGAGTGTTAGGGTTAGGGGTATGGTTAGGGTGAGTGTTAGAGTTAGGGTTAGGTTTAGGATGAGCGTTAGGCTTAGGGTTAGGGTTTGGGTTAGTGTGAAGGTTAGGGTTAGGGTTAGTGTTAGTGTGAGGGTTAGGGTTAATTTTAGGTTTAGGATAACGGTTAGGTTGAGGGTTAGGTTTAGGGTTAGGGTTAGGGTTAGAGTCAGGGTATAGGTTAGGGTGAAATTTAGGGTGAGGGTGAGGGTAAAGGTTAGGGTGAGGGTTAGTGTTAGGGTGAGGGTTAGGGTGAGGGTGAGGGTGAGTGTGAGGGTTTGGTTTAGGGTTAGAGTTAGGGTGAGGGTTAGGATTAGGGTTAGCACTAGGTTTAGGCTGTGAGTGAGGGTGAGGATGAGGGTGAGGTTTACAGTTAGGTTGAGGGTTTGGGTTAGGATTAGGTTTAGGGTGAGGGTTAGGGTTAGGGTTAGGCTGAGGGTTAGTGTTAGGGTTAGTGTTAGGTTTAGTTTGCGGTTAGGTTTAGGGTTAGGGTTAGGTTAAGGGTTTGGTTAGGGTGAAGTTTTGTTTTAGGTTTAGGGTGAGGATAAGGTTTTTCCTGAGGGTTATGTTTAGGGTTAGTGTGAAGATTAGGTTTAGGGTTAGGGTTAGGGTGTGGGCTAGTGTGAGGGTGAGTGTTAGGGTGAGAGTGAGGGTAAGGGTTTAGTTTAGGTAAGGGTTAAGGTAAGGTTAGGTTGAGGATTAGGGTGAGGTTGAGGTTTAAAGTGAGGGTTAGGGTTAGGTTTAGGGTTAGAGTTAGGGTGAGGGTGAGGGTTAGGTTTAGTATTAGAGTTAGCCTGAGGGTGAGGGTGAGGGTTAGGGTTAGCGCGAGTTTTATGGGTAGGGTTACGGTTAGGGTGAGGGTTAGGGTTAGTGTTAGGGTTGGGATGAGCGTTAGGCTGAGGGTTAAGGTTAGGGTTAGTGTGAGGGTTAGGGTTAGGGTTACGGTGAGGGTTAGGGTTAGGTTTAGGTTTAGGATAAGATTTAGGTTGAGGGTTAGGTTTAGGGTTAGTGTTAGGGTTAGGGTCAGGGTAAAGGTTAGGGTGAGGGTTAGGGTGAGGGTGAGGGTAAAGGTTAGGATGAGCGTTAGGGCGAGGGTGAGGGTTAGGTTTAGTGTGAGTGTTGGGTGAGGATTAGGGTGAGAGTTAGGGTGAGGGTAAGGGTTAGGGTGGTGGTATGGTTGAGGGTGTGTGATAGGATTATGTTGTGGGTAAGGGTTAGGGTGAGGGTTAGGGTAAAGGTTAGCGTTAGGGTGGGGGTTAGGGTTAGGGTTAGGTTGAGGGTTAGGGTTAGGGTGATGATTGTTCAGAGAGTATGTTTTAGGGTGACGGTGAGTGTTCAGGTGAGCTTGAGGGTTAGGATGAGGGTGAGGGTTAGGGTTACATTTAGGGTTAGGGAGAGGGGTAGGGTGAGCATTAGGGTTAGGATTAGGGTTAGAGTGAGGATGAGGGTGAGGGTTAGGTTGTAGGTAAGTGTTATGGTTAGGGTTAAGGTTAGGGCTAGGATGAAGTTGAGGGTTAGTGTGAGGGTGAGGGTTTCGTTTACCTTATGGTTAGGGTTAGGGTGAGGATTAGGTAGAGGGTGAGGGTTAAGCTGAGGTTAGGGTTAGGGTGAGGGTTAGGGTTAGTGTGATGACTGTTGTGAAAGTATGGTTTAGGGTGAGGGTGAGTGTTCAGGTGAGCTTGAGGGTTAGGATGAGGATGAGGGTTAGGGTTACATTTAGGGTTAGGGAGAGGTGTAGGGTGAGCATTATGGTTAGGATTAGGGTTAGAGTGAGGATGAGGATGAGTGTTAGGGTTAGGGTTAGGGTTTGGTTAGGGTGAAGTTTTGTTTTAGGTTTAGGGTTAGGATAAGTTTTATCCTGAGGGTTATGGTTAGGTTAGTGTGAAGGTTAGGTTTAGGGTTTGGGTTATGTTGTGGGCTAGGGTGAGGGTGAGGGTTAGGGTGAGGGTGTGGGTAAGGGTTTAGTTTAGGTAAGGGTTAAGGTAAGGTTAGGTTGAGGATTTGGGTGAGGTTGAGGGTTAAGTTGAGGGTTAGGGTTAAGTTTAGGGTTAGAGTTAGGGTGAGGGTGAGGGTTAGGTTTAGTATTAGAGTTAGCCTGAGGGTGAGGGTGAGGGTTATGGATAGGGTTAGTGTGATGGTTAGGGTTAAGGTTAGGGTGAATGTTAGGGTCAGGTTTAGGGATAAGATAAGGTTTAGGTTGAGGGTTAGGTTTAGGGTTAGGGTGAGGGTTAGGTTTAGGTTTAGGGTTAGGGTTAGGGTCAGGGTAAAGGTTAGGGTGAGTGTTAGGGTGAGGTTGAGGGTAAAGTTTAGGGTGACCGTTAGGGCGAGGGTGAGGGTTAGGGTTAGTGTGAGGGTTAGGTTGAGGGTTAGGGTGAGGGTTAGGGTGAGGGTAAATGGGTTAGGGTGATGGTAAGGTTGAGGGTGAGTGTTAGGATTATGTTGTGGGTAAGGGTTAGGGTGAGCGTTAGGGTACTGGTTAGGGTTAGGGTGGGGGTTAGGGTTAGGGTTAGGTTGAGGGTTAGCGTTAGGGTGATGACTGTTGTGAGAATATGGTTTAGGGTGAGGGTGAGTGTTCCGGTGAGCTTGAGGGTTAGGATGAGGTTGAGGGTTAGCGTTACATTTAGGGTTAGGGAGAGGAGTAGGGTGAGTATTAGGGTTAGGATTAGGGTTAGAGTGAGAATGAGGGTGAGGGTTAGGGTGTGGGTAAGTGTTATGGTTAGGGTTAGGGTTAGGGCTAGGGTGAGGGTGAGGGTTAGTGTGAGGGTGAGGGTTTCGTTTACCTTAGGATTAGGGTTAGGGTGAGGATTAGGTTGAGGGTGAGGGTTAAGCTGAGGTTAGGGTTAGGGTGAGGGTTAGGGTTATGGTGATGTTTAGGGTGAGGGTGACTGTTCGGTGAGGGTGAGGGTGAGGGTGAAGGTTCAGGTTAGGGTTAGGTTTAGGTTGAGGGTGATTGTGAGGGTTAGGATTAGGAATAGGGTTAGGGTTAGGGTGAGGGTGAGGGTCAGTGTGAGGGTGATAGTTAGGGTTAGGGTTAGGGTTAGGGTTTGGGTGAGGGTAAGGGATAGTGTGAAGGTTATGATTAGGGTTAGGGTTAGGGTGAGGGTAAGGGTCATGTTGAGGGTTAGGGTGAAGTTGAGGGTTAGGGTTCGGCTTAAGGTTAGGGTGAGGGCTAGGGTGAGGGTGAGGGTTAGTGTGAGGGTTAGGGTGAGGGTTTCATTTAGGTCAGGGTTAGGTTTATGGTGAGGATTAGCGTGAGAGTGAGGGTTAAGGTTAGGGTGAGGGTTAGGGTTAGGGTCAGGGTTAGGGTTTGTGTGATGTTTAGGGTGAGGGAGAGGGTTAGGGTGAGGATGAGGATGAGGGTGAGGGTGACGGTTGGGGTGAGGGTGATGGTTAGGGTGTGGTTGAGCATTAGGGTTAGGGTTAGGGTTAGGGTTATGGTGAGGGTAAGGTATAGGGTGAGGTTTATTGTGAGGATGAATGTTAGGGTTAGTGTTAGGGTTACGGTGAGGTTTAGGGTGAGGGTTAGGGTTTGGTTTAGGGTTAGTTTGAGTGTGAGGTATAGGATGAGTTTTAGTGTTAGGGTGAGGGTTAGGGTTAGGGTGAGGGTGAGGGTGAGGATTAGGGTGAGAGTATGGGTTAGGTTGAGGATTAGTGTGAGGGTGAGGGTTACGGTTAGCCTTAGGGTTAGGGTGAGGGTTAGGGTTAAGGTTAGGGATAGGATGAGGATTAGGGTTAGGGTTAGGTTTAGGGTGAGGGTTAGGCTGAGGGATAGGGTTAGGGATAGAGTGACTGTTATGTTTACTATGAGGATTAGGGTTAAGGTGAGGTATAGGTTTAGTGTGAGGTTTAGGGTTAGGGTTAGGATATGTGTTAGGGTTAGGTTGAGGGGGAGGGGGAGGGTGAGGGCTAGGGTTAGGGTTAGTGTGAGGTTTAGTGTTAGGATGAGGGTTAGGTTTAGGGTACAGGTTAGTGTTAAAGTAAGGGTTAGGGTGAGGGCTAGCAGGGTTAGGGTTAGGGTCAGGGTGAGGATTAGGTTTAGGTTGAGGTTTAGGTTTAGGGTGAGGGTTAGGTTTAGGGTGAACGTTAGGGTGATGGTGAGGATCAGGGTGAGGGTGAGGGTTAGGTTTAGATTTAGGGTTAGGGTGAGTGTTAGGGTTAGGGTTAGGTTTAGGGTGAGAGTTAGGGTCAGGTGTCATGATACGATTAGAGTGAGGTTTAGGGTTAGTGTGAAGGTTAGGGTTAGGGTTAGTGTGAGGATAATGTTTAGGGTGAGGGTTAGTTTGAGGGTGAGGGTTAGGGTGAGCGTTAGGGTTAGGTTCAGTGTAAGGGTTAGGGTTAAGGTGATGTTTAGGGTCAGGTTGAGGGTTACTGTGAGGGTGAGGTTGAGGTTGAGGGTGAGGAGTAGGATGAGGGTGAGGGTGAGGTTAGTTTAGGATTAAGGTTAGAGTTAGGATTAGGCTGAGGGTGAGGGGGAAAGTGAGGGTGAGGGTTAGGGTTAGGGCTAGGGTGAGGGTTAGGGTTTTTGTGAGGGTTAGTGTGATGGTGAGGGTCAGCGTGAGGGTGAGGGTTAGAATGAGGGTGAGGGTATGGTTGAGGGTAAGTGTTAGGATTAGGGTTAGGGTGAGTTTTAGGGTTAGGGTTAGAATTATTGTTAGGGTGAGGATTAGGGTGAGGATGAGGATTAAGCTGAGGTTAGGTTCAGGGTCAGGGTTAGGGTTAGAGTGAGGCTTAGGGTTAGGGTGAGGGTGAGGGTGACGGTTAGGGTGAGGGTGAGGGTGAGGGTTAGGATTAGAGTTAGGTTTAGGGTGAGTGTGAAGTTTAGGATTAGGAATAGGATTAGGATTAGGGTTAAGCTGAAGGTGAGGGTCAGGTTGAGGGTGAAGGTTAGGGTCAGGGTTAGGGTTAGGATTAGAGTGAGGGTTACGGTTAGTGTGAGGGTTTTGGTTAGGGTTAGGTTGAGGGTTAGTGTTAGGGTGAGAATAAGGGTTTGGGTGTGGGTTAGGGTGAGTGTGAGTGTATGGATAGGGTTTGTGTTAGGGTTAGGGTGAGGGTTAGGGTTTGGGTGATGTTTAGAATGAGGGTGATGGTTAGGGTGAGGATGATGGTTCAGTTGAGGGTGAGAGTTCCTTTGAGGGTGAGGGTTAGGGTGTGGGTGAGGATTAGGGTTAGGGTGAGCTTTAGCATTAGGGGTAGGGTTAGTGTTAGGTTGAGGGTTAGGGTTAGCATTAGGGTTAGGATGAGGGGTAGGGAGAGGGTAGGGTTAGATTTAGGGTAGTTTTAGAGTGAGTGTGAGGGTTAGGTTGAGGCTGAGGGTGAAGGTTAGGGTTAGGTTTAGGATGAGGGTTAGGCTGACGGTTAGGTTTAGGCTTAGGGTTAGGGTAAGGTTTAGGGTGACGGGGAGGGTTAGCTTTAGAATTAGGGTTAGGGTTAGTGTGATCGTTAGGGTTACGGTTAGAGTGAGGGTTAAGGTGAGGATTAGGGTTAGTGTTGGGGTGAGGGTTAGGGTGAGGGTTAGGTTTAGAGTTAGGGTTAGTGTGAGGATAAGGGTTAAGCAGAGGGTAAGGGTGAGGGGGAGGATGATGGTGAGGGTTAGGGTGAGGGTGATGGTTACGGTTAGGTTTAGATTTAGGGTGAGAGTGAGGTTAAGGGTTAGGTTTTGGATTAGAGTTAGGCTTAGGCTGAGGGTGAGGCTGAGGGTCAGGGTGAGGGTTAAGGCTAGGGTGAGTGTTAGGGTTAGGGTTAGGGTTAAGGTTAGGGTGAGGGTTAGGGTTAGGGTTAGGATTAGGATGATGGTTAAGCTAAGGGTTAGGTTTAGGTTTAGGGTGAGGGTAAGGTTTAGGGTGAGGTTTATGGTGAGGGTGAGGGTTAGGAATAGTCTTAGGTTTAGGGTGAGGGTTAGGGTTAGGGAAAGGTTTAGGGCTGAGTGAGGGTTAGGGTGAGGGAAAGGGTTAGGGTGAGAGTTAGGGTAAGGGTGCGGATAGGGTTATGGTGAGGGTAAGGTTTAGGGCAAGTTTTCGGGTGAGGTTGAGGGTTAATGTTAGCATTAGGGTTACGGTGAGTATGAGGGTTATGGTTAGGTTGAGGGCTAGTGTTAGGTGAGGGTTAGGGTGAGGGTGAGGTTTCTGTTGAGAATTAGAGTTAGGGTGAGGGTTAGGGATAGGCTTAGTGTGAGCTTAAGTGTTAGGGGCAGGGTTAGGGTGAGGGTGAAGGTTAGGGTTAGGGTGAGGGTTAAGGTTAGGGTTTTGGTTTGGGGGAGGGCTAGGTTGAGCCGTAGGTTTAGGGTTAGGTTTAGTTTGCAGGTTAGGGTGAGGGTAAGGTTTAGGTTGAGGTTTAGGGTGAGGGTGAGGTTTAGGGTTAGGGTGAGGTTAGGGTGAGGGTTAGGGTTAGGGTTAGGGATAGGGTGATGATAAGGGTTAGTGTGATGGTTAGGGTAAGGTTGAGGATTAGGGTTAGTGTGAGGATAAAGGTTAGGTTGAGGGTTAAGGTGAGAGTGAGGGTTAGGTTTAGGTTGAGGTTATGGGTTAGGGTTATGGTTAGGGTGAGGTTTACAGTGCGCCGTAGGTTTAGGGTTAGGGTTAGTTGGCAGGTTAGGGTGAGGGTAAGGTTTAGGGTGAGGTTTAGCGTGAGGGTAAGAGTTAAGGTTGGAGTGAGGTTAAGGATTAGGGTGAGGGTTAGGGTTAGGGTTAGTGATATGGTGAGGATTAGGGTTAGTGTGAGGGTTAGGGTGAGGTTTAGGATTAGGTTCATTGTGAGGAGAAGAGTTAGGGTGAGGGTTAGGGTGAGGGTGAGGTGTTGGGTTAGCATTAGGGATAGGGTGAGCGTTAGGGTGAGGGTTAGGTTTAGGGTGAGGGTAGGGTTAGGTTAAGCCTGAGGGTTAGGGTTAGGTTGATATTTATGGTGAAGGTGAGTGTTAGGGTGAGGGTGGGGGTAAAGGTTAGGTTAAGGGTTAGGGTTAGGGTGAGGGTGAGGGTGAGGATGAGGGTTAGGTTTAGGATTAGGGTTAGGGTTTTGCTTAGTGTTAATGTTAGTGTGAGGATGTGGGTTCAGGTGATGGTGAGGATTAGGGTGTGTGTGAGGGTTAGGGTTAGGCTGAGGATTAGGGTTAGGGTTAGGATTATGGTGAGGTTAAGAGTTAGGGTGAGGTTTACGGTGAAGGTGATGGTTAGGGTTAGCATTAGAGTTAGGATGATGGTTAGGGTGAGGGTGAGGTTTAGGGTTAGGGCTAGGGTGAGTTTGAAGGTGAGGGTGAGATTTAGTGTTAGGATTAGTGTTAGGGTTATGGTTAGAGTGAGGTTGAGGGTTTTGGTTAGGGTGAGGGTTATGTTTAGGGTGTGGGTTAGGGTTAGGTTGAGGGTTAGGGTTAGGGTGAAGTTTAGCGTTAGGGTGATGTTTATTGTGAGGGTGACTGTTAGGGTGAGGGTGAGTTTCAGGGTCAGGGTGAGGGTTTGGTTGATCGTGAGGGTTAAGCTGTGGTTGAGAGTTAGGGTTAGAGTGAGGTAGGGTGACGGTGAGTGTTAGGGTGCGGGTTAGATTTAGTGTTAGGGTTAATGTGATGTGAGGGTGAGCGTGAGGGTGACGGTTAGGGTGAGGGTGATTGTGAGGGTTAGGTTTAGGATTAGGGTTAGGGTGAGTTTTAGGGTTAGGGTTAGGGTTAGTGTGAGGATAAGGGTTAGGGTGAGACTGAAGGTTAGGGTTAGCGTTACGGTTAAGGTGAGATTTAGGGTGAGGGTTAGGGTCAGGGTTAGGGTTAGGGTTCGGGTGAGGGTTCGGGTTAGGGTGTGTGTTACAGTGTGGGTGAAGTTTAGGGTTAGGGTGATCGTTAAGGTGATGTTGAGTGTTAGGGTGAGAGTGAGTGTTAGGGTTACGGTGAGCGTTACGGTTAGGGTTAGGGTTAGGCGAAATGTGAGGATTAGGGTTAGAGTTAGGGTTATGGTGAGGGTACGGGTTAGGGTGACGTTTGTGGTGAGGGTGAGGGTTAGGGTTAGCGTTAGGGTTAGGGTGAGGTTTAGGGTGGGGGTTAGGGTTAGGGTGAGGGTGCCTGATAGGGTTAAGGTTAGGGTGAGGTTAAGGTTTGGGTGAGGGCTAGGGATATGGTTAGGGTTTGGGTGAGGGTCAGAGTTAGCGGTAGGGTTAGAGTTAGGGAGAGGGTGAGGGTTAGAGTTAGGGTTAGGATTAGGTATACGGTTAGGCTGAGGGTGAGGCTTAGGTTTAGCGTGAGGGTTAGGGTTAGGTTTAGGGTTAGGGTTAGGTTGAGGGTTAGGGTTAGGTTTAGGATGAGGGTTTGGCTGAGGGTTAGGTTTAGGGTTAGGGTGAGGGTTAGTGTTAGTGTGATGGTTAGGGTTAGGGTTTTGTTTACGGTGAGAGTGAGGGTTAGGGTTAGGTTTAGGATGAGGTGAGCGATAGGTTGAGGGTTTGGGTTAGGTTTAGTATTAGGGTGATACTTAGGGTGAGGGTTAGTGTTAGGTTTAGGGTTTGGGTGAGGGTTAGGGTTAGGGTTAGAGTTCGGATGAGGGTGAGGTTGAGGGTTAGCGTTTGAATTAGGGTTAGGTTTAGGGTTATGCTGAGGGTGAGGTTGAAGGTGAGGGTGAGTTTTAGGGTTTGGGTGAGGGTTAGGGTTATGGTTAGGGTTAAGGTGAGGGTGAGGGTTAGGTTTAGGGTTAGGGTTAGGATGAGGGGTAGGCTGAGTGTTAGGTTTAGGCTTAGGGTGAGTGTAAGGGTTAGGGTGATGGTGAGGGATAGGTTTAGGATTCAGGTTAGGGTTAGGGTGATGGTTAGGGTTAGGCTTAGGCTTAGGGTGAAGGTTAAGGTGAGGGGTAGGGTTAGGGTTAGTGTTAGGGTGAGGATTAGGGTTAGGGTGAGGGTAAGGGTGAGGGGTAGGTTTAGGTTTAGGGTTAGTGCGAGGGTAAGGGTTAGGGAGAAGGTTAAGGTGAGGGTGAGGATGAGGGTGAGGGTTAGTGTGAGGGTGAAGTTAGGGTTAGGTTTAGAGTTAAGATGAGAGTGAGGGTGAGGATTAGGTTTTGGATTAGGGTTAGGTTTAGGTTTACTCTGAGGGTGAGGATAAGGGTGAGGGTGAGTTTGAGAGTTAGGTTGAGAGTTAGGGTTAGGGTTAGGGTTAATGTTAGGGTGAGGGATAGGGTTAGGGTTAGGGTGAGGGATAGGGTTAGGGTTAGGGTTTGGATCAGGATTAGGCTGAGGGTTAGGATTAGTGTTAGGGTGAGGATAAGGGTTAGGGTGAGGGTTATGGTGAGGGTGAGGGTTAGGGTTAGCTTAGGGTTAGGGTGAGGGTTAGGGTGAGTTTTAGGGTGAGGGTTAGGGTGAGGGTTAGTGTTAGGGTTAGGGATAGGGTTGGGTGAGGGAAAGTGTTAGGGTGAGGGTTAGTGTGGGGATGAAAGATATGGTTATGGTGAGGGTAAGGGTTAGGGCGAGGTTTAGGGTGAAGTTGAGGGTTAATGTTAACATTAGGGTTATGGTGAGTGTGAGGTTTAGCGTGAGGGTTATGGTTAGAGTTAGGTTTAGGGTGAGGGTTAGGCTGAGGGGTAGGGTTAGGGTTAGGGTTAGGGTGAGGCTTACTGTGAAGGGTAGGGTTAGGGTGAGGGTGAGGGTTAGTGTTAGGGTTAAGGTGAGGTTGAGGGTGAGGGTAAGTGTTAGGGTGAGGGTTAGGTTGAGGTTAAGGTTTAGGTTTAGGATTAGGGTTAGGGTTAGGTTTAGGGTAAGGGTTAGGGTTAAGTTTAGGGTAAGGGTGTGGGTGAGGGTGATGGTTAGGGTTAGGGTTAGGATTAATTGCTAGGGTTAGGGTTAGCCTGAGTGTGGGGGTGAGGGTTAGGGTTAGGGTTAGGTTTAGGTTTAGGGTTATGGTGAGGGTGAGGGTTAGAGTTAGGGTGTTGATTAGGGTGAGTGTTAGGGTGACTGTGAGGGTTAGGGTTAGGGTGAGGGTTAGGTTTAGAGTGAGTGATAGGGTTATAGTTAGGGTTAGGGTGAGGGTGAGGGTGTGGGATTGGGTGAAGGTTAAGTTTAGGGTTTGGGTTTAGGTTAGGTTGAGGGTTAGGCTGAGTGTTAGGTTTAGGGTTAGGGTGAGGATAAGGGTTAGGGTGAGGGTGAGGTTTAGGATTAGGATTAGGGTTAGTTTTAGGGTGAGGGTACGGGATAGGGCTAGGGTTAGGTTTAGAGTTAGGGTGAGGGAGAGAGTAAGGGTTAGGTTTTGTATTAGGGTTAGGTTTAGGGTTAAGCTGAGGGTGAGGTTGAGGGTGAGGGTGACGGTTAGGGTGAGGGTTAGGTTTAGGGTTAGGATGAGGGTTAGGCTGAGGTTTAGGGTTAGGGTTCGTTAAGGGTAAGGGTTAGGGTGAGACTGATGTTAGGCTTTGGCTTAGGGTTAGGGTGCCGGTTAGGGTGAGGTTTAGTGTTAGTGTTAGGGTTAGGGTTAGAGTGAGGGTTAGGGTGAGGGTAAGGGTTAGGGTTAGGGTTAGGTTGATGTTGATGGATAATGTTAAAGTGAGGGTAAGGGTTAGGGCGAGGTTTAGGGTGAGGCTGAGGGTTAATGTTAGCATAAGGGGTATGGTGAGGGTGATTGTTAGGGTGAGGGTTAGGGTTAGGGATAGGGTGAGGATTAAGGTTAGGGTTAGGTTTACAGTGAGGGTTAGGCTGAGGGGTAGGGTTAGGGTTAGTGTTAGGGTGAGGGTTAGGGAGTGGGTTAATGTTAGGGTTAGGGTTAGGGTGAGGTTGAGGGTGAGGGTTAGGGTTAAGGTGAGGGTTATGGAGAGGTTGAGGTTTAGGGTTAGCCTTAGGGTTAGTCTTAGGTTTAGGGTTAGCGTGAGGGTGAGGTCTAGTGTTAGTATTAGGGTTAGGGTTAGGGTTAGGGTGAGGATGAGGTTTAGAGTGAGGGTAAGGGTTAGGGCAAGGTTTAGGGTGAGGTTGAAGATTAATGTTGGCATTAGGGTTACTGGGAGGGTGAGGGTTAGGGTGAGTGTTATGGTTATGCTTAGGGATACAGTGAGGATTAGGGTTAGGGTTAGGTTTAGGGTGAGGGTAAGGCTGAGGGCTAGGGTTAGGTTTAGCGTTACAGTGAGGGTTAGGGTTAGGGTGAGGGTTAGGATTAGGGTTAGGTTCAGGTTGAGGTTGATAGTGAGGGTAACGGTTATGTTGAGGGTTAGAGTGAGGTTGAGGTTTAGGGTTAGCATTAGGGTTAGGGTTAGGGTTAGGGTGAGGATTAGGGTTAGGCTTACGGTTAGGGTAAGGGTTAGGGTTAGGGTGAGGGTTAGGGTTAGGGTGATTTTTAGGGTGACGGTGAGGGTTAGGGTGAGGGTGAGGTTGAGCGTGAGGGTTAGGTTGAGGATGAGGGTGAGTGTGAGTGTGATGGTGAGGGTTACCATTAGGGTTAGGTTTAGGGTGAGGGTAAGAGTTAGGGTTAACTTAGGGTTAGTGTAAGTGTTAGGCTGAGGGTGAAGGTTAGGGTGAGTGTTAGGGTTAGGTTTAGGGTGAGGGTTAGGGGTAGTGTGAGTGTTATGGTTAGGGTGAGTTTGAGGGTCAGGGTGAGGTTGAGGGTGAGGGTTAGGGTTACGGTTATATTTAGGGTGAGGTGAGGGTGAGGGTTAGGTTTAGGGTGAGCGTTAGGGTTTGGTTTAGGGTTAATATTTCGGTTAGGGTAAGGGTGAGGGTAAGGATTACATTGAGAGTTATTTTGCGGGTGAGTGTTAGGGTTAGGGTGAGGGTAAGGGTTAGGGTGAGGGTTATTGTGAGGGTTTGGGTTCGGGTTAGCTTTAGGGTTAGTTTGAGTGTGAGGGTTTGGGTGAGGGTTAGGGTTAAGGTTAGTGATAGCGTGAGGATTAGGGTTAGTGTGAGGGTGAGGGTCTGGGTAAGGGTTAGGGTTAGATTTAGGGTGAGGGTGAGTGTGAGCATTAGAATTAAGATTAGGGTTAGGGTTAGAGTTAGGTGAGATTGAGGGTGAGGGTTAGGGTTTGGGATAGAATTAGCGTGAGGGTGAGCATGAGGTTTAGGTTTAAGATTAGGGTTAGGGTTATGGTGAGGGTTAGGGTGAGGGTGAGAGTGAGGCTTAGGCTTAGAGTTAGGGTGAAGTTTAGGTTTACGGTGAGGGCTACGGTGCGGGTGCGTTTTAGGGTGAGTGTGCGTGTGAGGTTGAGGTTTTCGGTTAGGTAAGGGTTATGTTTAGGGTTAGGGTGAGGATTAGGGTGAGGGTGAGGGTTAGGGTTATGGTGAGGGTTACGGTTAGGGTTAGGTTGAGGCTGAGGGTTAGGTATAGGGTAAGGGTTAGGGTTAGTTTGAGGCTGAGGGTGAGGTATAGCGTAAGGGTTAGGGTTATGGTGAGGGTTAGGGTTAGGGTGAGTGTTAGGGTGAGGGTGAGGTTTAGGGTTAGGTTTAGGGTGAGGTTTAGGGTTAATGTTAGGGTTAGTGTAAGGGTTAGAGTTAGGGTGAAGATTAGATTTAGAGTTAGGATTAGGGTTAGGGTAAGGGTTAGGGTGAGGGTGAGTGTGAGGGTTTCGGTTATGTAAGAGTTAGGGTTAGGGTTAGGGTGAGGATTAGGGTGAGGGAGAGGGTTATGGTTAGGGTTAGGTTTAGGGTGAGGTTAAGTGTTAGGGTGAGGGTGAGGGTGAGGGTGAGTGTTAGGGTTAGGGTGAGTGTGAGTGTGAGTGTGAGGGTGAGGGTGAGGGTTTCGTTTAGGTAAGGTTTAGGGTTAGGGTTAGGGTCAGGATTAGGGTGAAAGTGAGGTTTAGGTTGAGGGTTAGGGTTAGGGTGAGGGTTAGGTTTAGGTTTGAGGTGAGGTTTAGGGTGACGTTGAGAGTTAGGATGAGGTTGAGGGTTAGGATTATGGTTAGGGTGAGGGTTAGGTTTAGGGTGAGGGTTAGGGTGAGGGTTAGGGTTAAGGTTAGGGAGAGGGTTAGGGTTAGGGTGAGGGTTAGGGTTAGTTTGAGTTTTAGGGTGAAGTTGAGTTTGAGGTTGAGGCTTAGGGTGAGGGTGATGGTGACGGTGAGGGTTAGTGTTAGGATTTGGGTTAGGGTTAGGGTGATAGTTAAGGTTAGGTTTAGGGTTAGGGTGAGGTTGATGGTGAGGATGAGGGTTAGGTTTAGGGTTAGGTTTAGGATTAGGGTGAGATTTAGGGGAAGGGTTAGGGTTAAGGTGAGGGTTAGATTTAGGGTTAGGGTGAGGGTTAGGGTTAGGGTTAGGTTTAGGGTGAGTTTAAGTATTAGGGTGAGTGTGAGTGTGAGTGTGAGGGTTAGGTTTAGAATTAGGGTTTGGTTTAGGGTTAGGCTATGGTTGAAAGTATGAGTGAGGCTCACCCTAGCACTCACGGCTAGGGTTAGGTTGAAGGTTAGGATGCTGGGTAGATTTAGGGTTAGAATTAGGGTGAGTGTTAGGTTTAGTGTGAGGGTTAGGGTTAGGGTTAGCGTTAGGGTGATGGTAAGTGTTAGAGTGTGGGTTAGGGTGAGAGTGAGGGTTAGGCTGATGTTTAAGGTGAAGGTCGAAGTTAGAGAGAGTGAGAGGTTTCGGGTGAGGGTGAGGGTTAGGGTGTGGGTGAGGGTGAGGGTTAGGGTGAGGGTAAGGGTTAGGGTGATGTTTAGGGTGAGTGTGAGGTTTAGGGTGAGAGTTAGGGTTCAGGGAAGGGGAATTGTTAGGGTGTAGGTGAGGGTTAGGCTAAGGGTGAGGCTTAGGGTGACCGGGATGGTTAAGGTTCAGGGGAGGATTAGGGTTCGGGTTAGTCTTTGGGTTCGGGTTCGGGTTAGGGTTAGGGTGAGTGTTAGGGTGAGTGGTAGGATTAGTGTTAGGATGAGATTTAGACTTACGGTGAGGGTTACGTTTAGGGATAGGGTTAGGGTTAGAGTGAGGATAAGGTTTAGGGTGAGGGTTAGTGTGAGACTGAGGGTTAGGGCTAGGCTTAGGATTAGGGTGAAGGTTAGGGTTAGGGTTAGGTTTCGGTGAGGGTTAGGGTGAGTGAAAGGGTTAGGGTGAGGGTTAGGTTGAGGTTGAGGGATAGGGTTATGGTGAGGGTAAGGGTTAGGGCGACGGTTAGGGTGAGGTTGAGGGTTAAGGTTAGCATTAGTGTTAGGGTGAGGGTGAGCGTTAGGGTGACGGTGAGGGGTAGGCTGAGGGGTAGGGTTAAGGTTAGGGTTAGGGTGATGGTTACATTTAGGGTTAGGGTGAGGGCGAGTGTTAGGGTAATGGTTAGGGTCAGGGTTAGGGTGAGGGTGAGGGTTAGGGTTAGCATTAGGGTTAGGATCAGATTGAGTGTTAGGGTTTGGGTTAGGTTGAGGTTGAGGGTTAGGGTTAGCATTAGGGTTACGGTTAGGTTTAGGGTGCAGGTTAGGTTTAGGTTTAGAGTGAGGGTGAGGGTCAGGGTTAGGGTTAGGATTAGGTTTAGGGTTAGGGTGAAGCTGAGGGTGAGGTTGAGGGTGAGGGTGAGCGTGAAGGTGAGGGTTAAGTTTAGCGTTAAGTTTAGGGTGAGGTCTAGGGTGAGGGTGAGGGCTAGGGTGAGGGTTAGTGTGAGGGTTATGGTTAGTGTTAGGTGAGGGTTAGGGTTAGGGTTAGTGTAAGGATAAGGGTTAGGTTGAGGATTAGGGTGAGAGTGAGTGTTAGGGTTAGATGAAGGGTTAAGGTGAGGGTTAAGGTAAGGGTTAGGGTTAGGAATAGAGTGAGGGTGAGAGTTAAAGTTAGGTTTAGTGTGAGGGTTAGGGTTGGGGTGAGGGTTAGGGTTAGGGTTAGAGGTAGAGTTAGGGTTAGGTTGAGCGGTAGGATGAGGGTGAGGGTTAGGGTTAGCGTTAGTTTTAGGGTGAGGTTTAGGGTGAGAGTTGAGTGTTAGGGTTAGGGTTAGGGTGAGAGTGTGGGTTAGGGTTAGTTTGAGGGTGAGGGTCTTGTGTTAGGGTTAGGGTTAGGCTTAGATTTAGGATGAGGGTGATGGTGAGGGTTAGAATTAGGATTAGGGTTAGGGTTAGAGTTAGGTGAGAGTGAGGATGAATGTTAGGGTTTGGGTTAGAATTAGGGTGAGGGTGAGCATGACGGTTAGGGTTAGGATTAGGGTTAGAATTATGGTTAGGGTTAGGGTGAGAGTGAGGGTGAGGCTTAGGGTTAGGTTTAGGGTTAGGGTCAGTGTGAGGATCAGGGTTAGGGTGAGAATTAGGGTGAGGGTGAGAAGGAGGGTGAGGGTTAGGGTGAGCTTTTACGTTAGGGTTAGGGTGAGGGTTAGGGTGAATTTTAGGGTTACGGTGAGGGTTAGGGTTAGAGTTAGGTTGAGGCTAAGGTTTAGGCTGAGGATTAGGGTAGGTTTAGTGTGAGGTTTAGGTTTAGGGTGAGGGCTATGGTGAGGGTGAGTGTTAGGGTGAGTGTGAGGGTGAGATTGAGGGTTTTGGTTAGGTAAGGGTTAGGGTTAGGGTTAGGGTGAGGATTAGGGTGAGGATGAGGTTTAGGTTGAGTGTTAGGTTGAGGGTGAGGGTTAGGATGAGGGTGAGGGTGAGGGAGAGCATGAGGGTTCGGGTGAGTGTGAGAGTTCGGGTGATGTTGAGGGTTCGGGTGTGGGTCAGGTTTAGGTTTAGGGTGAGGGTTAGGGTGACGGTGAGGGTTAGGCTGAGGGTGAGGTTTAGGATTGGGGTTAGGGTGAGGGTTAGGTTTAGGGTGAGTGTTAGGATGAGGGGTAGGGTTAGGGTTAGGCAGAGTGTTAGGGTTAGGGTGAAGATTAGGGTTAGTTTGAGGGTTAGGGTGAAGGTGAGTTTGAGGTTGAGGGTTAGGGTGAGGGTGATGGTGACGGTGAGGGTTAGAGTTAGGATTCGCGTTAGGGTTAGGTTGAGAGTTAGGGTTAGGGTTAGGTTTAGGATGAGGATGAGGGTGAGGGTGAGGGTTAGGGTTAGGGTTAGGTTTAGGATTAGGTTTACGTTTAGGGTAAGGGTTAGGGTTAGGGTTAGGGTGAGGGTTAGGTTTAGGATTAGGGTGAGGGTTAAGGTTAGGGTTATGTTTAGAGTGAGGGTTAGGGTTAGGATTAGGGCGAGGGTGAGGGTTAGGTTGAGGGGTAGGGTTAGGGATAGGGTAAGGGTTAGGGATAGGGTGAGGGTTAGGTTTAGGGTTAGGATTAGGGTGAGGGTGAGGGTGAGGGTTAGGGTTAGGGTTAGGGTCAGGGTTAGGTTTAGGGTGAGGGTTAGTTTTAGGTTTAGGTTTAGGGTGAGGGTGATGCTGAGGGTTAGGTTTAGGGTTAGGATTAGGGTGAGGGTGAGGGTTAGGGTTAGGGTTAGGGTCAGGGTTAGGTTTAGGGTGAGGGTTAGTTTTAGGTTTAGGTTTAGGGTGAGGGTGATGCTGAGGGCTAGGGTTAGGGTTAGTGTGAGGATAAAGTTTAGGGTGAGGATTAGGGTGAGGGTGAGTGTTAGGGTTAGCATAAGTTTTAGGGTGAGGGTTAGGGTTAGTGTTAGGGTTAGGGTAAGGGTTAGGGTTAGGGTAAGGTTTAGTGTTAGGTTTAGGGTTAGGGTCATGGTTAGGGTTAGGGTCAGGGTAAGGCTTAGGGTTAGGGTTAGGGTGAGGGTTAGGGTTAAGTTTTGGGTTAGGATAAGGTTAGGTTAGCGTTAGGGTTAGGGTTAGGGTGATGTTTAGGATGATGTTGAGGGTTAGGGTGAGGGTGAGGTTGAGCGTGAGAGTTAGGTGAGTGGGAGGGTGATGGTGAGGGTTAGGGTTAGGGTTAAGTTTAGGGTGAGAATAAGTGTTATTGTTAGGATTAGGATTAGGGTAAGGGTTAGGCTGAGGGTAGGGTGAGGGTGAGGTTTTCAGTTAGGGAAGGGTTAGGGTTAGGTTTAGGGTGATGATTAGGGTGAGGGTGAAGTTTAGGGTTAGAGTTAGGATTAGGGTGAGGGATAAGCTTAGGGTTAGGATAAGGGTTAGGCTTAGTGTGAGAGTTACAGTTAGGGTTAGGGTTAGTGTGAGGATTAGGGTTAGGGTTAGTGTCAGTGTGAGGATAAGGGTAAGGGTGAGGGTTAGGGTGAGAGTGAGGGTTAGGGTTAGCGTTAGGTTTAGGGTGAGGGATAAGGTGAGGGTTAGGGTTAGTATGAGGGTGAGGCTTAGAGTTAGGTTTAGGGTAAGGGTCAGGGTTAGGGTGAGGTTTAGGATAGGGTTTGGGTGAGGGTGTGGGTTTGGGTGAGGGTGAGTTTTAGGGTGTGGGTGACGGTTAGGGTTACGGTGAGGATTAGGGTTAGGGTTAGGGTTAGGTTTATGGTGAGGGTAAAGGTTAGGATGAGGTTTAGGGTGAGGGTGAGCTTTAGGGATAGCGTTAGATTTAGGGTGAGGGTTAGGGTGAGGGTTAGGATCCAGGTTAGGTTAGGTGAGGGTGAGGGTTAGAGTTAGGTTTAGGGTTAGGTTTAGGGTGAGGGTAAGGTTTAGGGTGAGCATTAGGGTGAGGGTGAGGGTTAGGGTTAGGTTGAGGGTTAGGGTGAGCATTAGGGTGAGGGTTAGGTTTATGTTTAGGGTTAGTGTGAGGGTTAGGGTGAGGTTTAGTGTTAGTGTTAGGATTAGGGTTACTGTAAGGGTTATGGTGAGGGTAAGGGTTAGAGTGAGGTTTAGGATGAAGGTGAGGGTTAGGGATAGCATTAGGGTTAAGGATAGGTTTAGGGTGAGAGTTAGGGTTAGGGTTAGGGTTATGGTGAGGGTTAGGGTTAGCGTTAGGGTGACGGTGATTTTAAGGTTCAGGGTGAGGACTAGGGTTAGGGTTAGGTTTAGGTTAAGGTTTAGGTTTAGAGTGAGGGTGAGAGTGAGAGTTAGGTTTAGGATTCGGCTTAGGTGTAGGGTAAGGCTTAGGGTGAGGTTGAGGGTGTGTGTCAGAGTTACGATTAAGGTGAGGGTCAGGGTTATCGTTATGGTTAGGGTGAGGGTGAGGGTGAGGGTGAGGGTTAGGGTGAGGCTGAGGGTGAGGTTGAGGGTTAGGGTTTGTTTGAGGGTTAGGGTTAGAGTTAGGATGAGGGTAAGGGTTAGGGTGACGGTTAGGGTCAGGGTGAGGGTTAGGGTTAAGCTTAGGGTTAGGGTGAGGGGTAGGGTGAGGGTTAGTGTTAATGTTTGGGTTACGGTTATGGTGAGGGTTAAGGTGAGTGTAAGGGTTGGGGTGAGCATTTGGGTGAGGGTGATGGATAGGCTGCAGGTGAGGGGAAGGGTTAGGGCGTGGTTTAGGGTGAGGCTGAGTGTTAACATTAGCATTGGGGTGACGGTGAGTGTGAGGATTACGGTGAGATTTAGGGTTATGGTTAGGGATAAGGTGAGGATTAGGGTTAGGGTTAGGTTTCGGGTGAGGATTAGGTTGAGGGGTAGGGTTAGGGTTAGAGTTAGGGTGAGGGTTAGGGTGAGGGTAAGTGTTAGGGTGAGCGTTAGGGTTAGGTTGAGGTTTAGGGTTATGGTGAGGGTGAGGGTGAGGTTGGGGGTGAGGTTGAGGTTGAGGGTTATGGTTAGGGTTAGTTTTAGGGTGAGGGCTAGTGTGAGGATGAGGGTTAGGGTGAGGTTTAGGGTAGGGTGAGGGTGAGTGTGAGGGTTTGGTTTAATGTGAGTTTTAGAGTGTGGGTGACAGTTAGGTTTAGGGTGAGGGTTAAAGTGACGTTGAGGGTTAGGGTGAGGGTGAGGGTTAGGGTTAAGGTGAGGATTAGTGTTAGGTTTGGTGTTAGTGTTATGGTGAGGGTAAAGGTTAGGATGAGTTTTAGGGTGATGTTGAGGTTTAGGAATAGCGTTAGAGTTAGGGTGAGGGTTAGGGTGAGGGTTAGATTGGGGTGAGGGTGAGGGTTAGAGTTAGGTTTATGGTAAGGGTTAGGGTGAGGGTAAGGTTTTGGGTGAGAGTTAGGGTGAGGGTGAGGGTTAGAGTTAGGTTGAGGGTTAGGGTGAGCTTTAGGGTGAGGGTTTGGTTTAGGTTTAGCGTTAGGGTGAGGGTTATGGTGAGGTTTAGTGTTAGTGTTAGGTTTAGGTTTAGGGCTTGGGTTAGGGTGTTGGTAAGGGTTAGAGTGAGGGTTAGGGTGAGGTTTAGTGTTAGTGTTAGGTTTAGGTTTAGGGCTTGGGTTAGGGTGTTGGTAAGGGTTAGAGTGAGGGTTAGGGTGAGGGTAAGGGTTAGAGTGAGGGTTAATTTTAGGGTGACGGTGAGGGTAAGGGTTAGTTTGAGGGCTAGTGTTAGGGTTAGGGTAAGGTTTAGGTTTAGGTTGAGGGTGAGGGTTAGGGTTAGGGTTATGGTTTGTTTGAGGGTTAGGGTTAGCGTTCGGGTTAAAATTAGGGTGAGGGTTAGGGTTAGGGTTAGGATGAGGGTTAGACTGAGGGTTAAGTTTAGGATTAGTGTGAGGGTAAGGGTTAGGGAGAGGGTGAGGTTAAGGTTTAGGATTAGGGTTAGGCTTAGGGTGAGGGTGTGTGCTAGGGTTAGTATTAGGGTGATGGTAATGGTTAGGTTAGGTTTAGAGTTAGGGTGAGGTTGAGGGTTAGTGTTTGGAGTAGTGTTAGGGTTAAGTTTAGTCTGAGGGTGAGGTTGAGGGTGAGGACGAGGGTTAGGGTAAATGTGAGGGTTAGGGTTAGAGTTAGCATTAAGGTTAGGGTCAGGGTTAGGGTTAGGGTTAGGTTTAGGATGAGGGTTAGGCTGAGGGTTAGGGTTAGGGTTCGTGTGAGGGTCAGGGTTAGGGTGAGGGTTAGGGTGAGGGTGAGGTTTAGGTTGAGGTTGTAGGTTAGTGTTAGGTTTTGGGTGAGGGTTAGGGTGAAGGTTAGTGTTAGGGTTAGGATGAGAGTTAGGGTGAGGGTGAGGGTTAGGGTGAGTGTTAGTGTGAGGGTGAGGGATAGGGTTAATGTGAGTGTAAGGGTTAGGGCGAGGATTAGTGTGAGGTTGAGGATTAATGTTAGCATTAGGGTTAAGGTGGGGGAAAGGTTTAGGGTGAGTGTTAGGGTTATGGTTAGGGATACCCTGAGGATTAGGTTTAGGGTTAGGTTTAGGGTGAGGGTTAGGCTGAGGGGTAGGGTTAGGGTTAGGGTGAGGGTTAAGTTGAGGAGTAGTTTTAGGGTTAGAGTTAGGTTGAGGGTGAGGGTAAGGGTTAGTTTGAAGGTTAGGGTGTGGTTGAGGTTTAGGGTTAGCATTAGGGTTAGGTTTAGGGTTAGGGTTATGATTAGAGTTAGGGTGAGGGTGAGGGCTAGTGTTAGCATTAGGGTTAGGGTTAGGGTTAAGGTTAGAGTGGGGGTGAGGGTGAGGTTTTGGCTTAGTGTTATGATTAGGGTTAGGGTTACCCTGAGGGTGGGGGTGACTTTGAGGGTGAGGATTAGGTTTAGGGTTAGTTTTATCGTGAGGGCTAGGGTGAGGGTGAGGTTTAGGGTGAGGGTTAGGGTGAAGTTGAGGTTTTTGGTAAGGAAAGGCTTAGGGTTAGTGTTAGTGTGAGGGTGAGGATTAGGGTGAGGGTGAGGTTTAAGGTGAGGATTAGGGTTAGGGGTAGGATTAGGGTGAGGGTTAGGGTGAGGATTAGGGTTAGGGTGATGTTTAGGGTGAGGGTTAGGGTGAGGGTGAGGGTGAGGTTGAGGGTGAGGGTGTAGGTGAGGGTTAGTTTTAGGGTAAGGGTTAGGGTGAAGGTGACATTGAGGGGTAGTGCAAATTTGAGTGTTAGGGACAGGGCTAGGGTGAGGGTTAGGGTTAGGGTTATGGTGAGGGGTAGGGTGAGGGGTAGGGTTAGCGTGAGGGTGAGGGTTAGCATTAATGTGAGGATTAGGGTTAGGGTTATGATTAGTGTGAGGATAAAGGTTAGGTGAGGGTGAGGGTTAGGGTTAGGGTGAGGGTTAGGGTTAGGGTGAGGGTAAGGATGATGGTTAGATTAGGGTTAGGGTTAGTGTTATTGTTAGTGTTATGGTTAGGTTGAAGTTTACAGTGAGGGTGAGGCTGAGGGTGACGGTTAGGTTTAGGGTTAGGGTGAGGTTTAGGTTAGGGTTAAGGTAAGGTTTAGGTTGAGGTTTTAGGTTAGATTTAGGGTTACGGTGAGGGTGAGTGTTAGGGTTAGGTTGAGGGTGAGTGTTAGGGTTAGGTTGAGGGTTTGTGTCATTGTTAGGGTTAGGGTTAGAGTTACGGTGAAGGTGAGGGTGAGTGTAAGGTTTAGGGTTAGGGTGAGGTTTAGGGTTAGGGTTAGGTTTAGGGTGAGGGTGAGGGTGAGGTTTAGGGTTAGATTTAGGGTGAGGTTGAATCTTTTGGTGAGGTTTAGTGTTAGGGTTAGTGTTAGGGTTAGGGTTAGGGTGAGGGTTAGGATGAGGGTGAGGGTTAGGGTGAGGGTTAGGGTTAGATTTAGGATTAGGAATAGGGTTAGTGTTAGGGTGAGTGTGTGGGTTAGGCTTAGGGTTAGGGTTAGGCTTAGCGTTAAGCTGAGGGTGAGGGTGAGGGTGAGGGTTAGGGTTAGCGTTTGGGTGAGAGTTAGGGTTAGGGTGAGAGTTAGGGTTAGGTGTAGGGTGAGAGTTAGGATGAGGATTAGGATTAGGATTAGTGTTAGGGTTATTTTTAGGGTGAGGGTTAGGATGAGGGTGATGTTTAGGGTTAGGGTTAGGGTGAGAGTGAGGGTGAGTTTAGGATTAGAGTTAGGGTTAGGGTGAGGAATAGGGTGAGGTTTAGGGTTAGTGTTAGTGTTAGAGTTAGGGTTAGGGTGAGGATTAGTGTTAGGGTGAGGGTTAGGTTTAGGGTTAGGATTAGGATTAGGGTTAGTGTGAGGGTGAGTATGAGGGTTAGGGTTAGGGTTAGGTTTAGGCTAAGGGATAGGCTGAGGGTGAGGGTGAGGGTGAGGGTTAGGGTTAGGGTGAGGGTGAGTTTTAGGGTTAGAGTTAGTGCTAAGTTGAGATTTACTGTGAGGGTTAGTGTTAGGTTTAGTGTTAGGGTTAGGGTTAGGGTGCGGGTTAGGGTGAGGATTAGGATTACAGATAGGGTTAGGTTTAGGATTAGTTTTTGGGTGAGGTTGAGTGTGAGGGTTATGGTTAGGGTTATGAATAGGCTTAGCGTTAGGCTCAGGGTGAGGGTGAGGTTTAGGTTTAGGGTGAGGTTTAGGTTTAGCGTTAGGGTGAGGGTTAGGATGATGGTTAGGTTTAGGATTAGGATTAGAGTGAGGGCTAGCATGAGGGTGAGGTTTAGGGTTTCGGTTAGGGTGAGGTTTAGGGTTAGGATTATTTTTAGGCATAGGGTGGGTGTTAAGGTTAAGGTTATGATGAAGGTGAGGGTTAGGGTAAGGTTGAGGGTTAGGATTAGGTCTAGGTTTAGGGTGAGGGTTAGGGTGAGGGCTAGGGTGAGGGTGAGGTTTAGGGTTAGGGTGAGGTTTAGGGTTAGGCTGATGGTTAGTGTTAATGTGAGGATTATTGTTAGGGTTAGGGTTAGTGTTAGGGTGAGGGTAAGTGTTGGGGTGAGGGTTAGGGTTATGGTGACGGTTATGGTTACAATGAGGGTTAGGTTTAGGTTTAGTGTTATTGTTAGGGTTAGGGTTATGGTTACTGTGAGGGTGAGGGTTAGGGTTCGGTTTAGGGTGAGGTTTATATTAAGGGTTAGGGTTAGAGTTAGGGTTAGGGTGAGCGTGAGGTTTAGGGTTAGAGTTAGCGTTAGTGTTAGTGTTAGGGTTAGGGTGAGGGTTAGTGTGAGGGTTAGGGTTAGGCTTAAGCTTAGGGTTATTAGGCTTAGGCTTAGGCCGAGAGTGAGGGTGATTGTTAGGGTTAGGGTTAGGGTAAGGGTTAGGGTTAGGGTTAGGGTGAGTGTTAGGATGAGGTGTAGGTTTAGGATTAGGGTTGGGGTGAGCGCTAGGGTGATGGTTAATGTGAGGGTTAGGGTTAGGGATAGGGTTACGTTTAGGATTAAGTTTAGATTGTGGGTAAGTGTGAGGGTTAGGGTTAGGCTTAGGGTTAGAGTCAGTGTTAGGGCTAGGGTTTGGTTTAGGGTGAGGTTGAGGGTTAGGGTTAGGGTTAGGGTGAGGGTGAGGGTTAGGATTAGGGTTAGTGTGAAATTTAGGGTTATGGTGAGGGTTATGGTTAGGGTGAGGTTTAGGGTTATGGTTAGGGTTAGGGTGAGAGCTAGGGTGAGAGTGAGGTTTAGGGTTAGGGTTAGGGTGAGGTTTAGGGTGAGGTTGAGTTTTAGGGTTAGTGTGAGGGTGAGTGTCAGGGTTAGGGTGAGGGTTAGTGTTATTGATAGGGTTAGGGTTAGAGTTACTGCGAAGATTAGGGTGACTCTGAGGGTCAGGTTTAGGGTGAGGTTTAGGGTTAGGGTTAGGTTTAGGGTGAGGGTGAGTGTGAGGTTTAGGTTTAGTTTTAGGGTTAGGGTAAGGGTTAGGGTGAGGTTTAGGATTAGGGTTAGAGTTAGGGTTTGGGTTAATGTGAGGGTTAGGATGAGGGTGAGGGTTTAAGGTGAGGGTTAGGGTTAGGATTAGGATAAAGGTTAGTATTAGGGTGAGTGTTTGGATTAGGATTAGGTTAAGGTTAGGCTTAGCGTTAAGCTGAGGGTGAGGGTGAGGTTGAGGGTTAGGGTTAGGGTTTGGGTTAGGGTTAGCGTTTGGGTGAGAGTTAGGGTTAGGGTTAGGGTGAGAGTTAGAATGAGGATTAGGGTTAGGATTAGTGTTAAGGTTAGTGTTAGGGTGAGGGTTAGGATGAGGGTGATGTTTAGGGTTAGGGTTAGGATGAGGGTGAGGTTGAGGTTTAGGGTTAGAGTTATGGTTAGGGTAAGGGATAGGGTGAGGTTTAGATTCAGGGTTAGTGTTAGTGTTAGGGTTAGGGTGAGGGTTAGTGTTAGGGTGAGGGTTAGGTTTAGGGTTAGGATTAGGATTAGGGTTAGTGTGAGGGTGAGTATGAGTGTTAGGGTTAGGGTTAGGTTTAGGCTTAGGGATAGGCTGAGGGTGAGGGTGAGGGTTAGGTTTAGGGTGAGGTTGAGTTTTAGGGTTAGAGTTAGTGTTAAGTTGAGATTTACTGTGAGAGTTAGTGTTAGGTTCAGTGTTAGGGTTAGGGTTAGGATGAGGGTTAGGGTGAGGGTAAGGGTTATGGATAGGGTTAGGTTTAGGATTAGGTTTTGGGTGAGGTTGAGTGTGAGGGTTATGGTTAGGGTTATGATTAGGCTTAGGATTAGGCTGAGCGTGAGGGTGAGGTTTAGGTTTAGGGTGAGGTTTAGGTTTAGGGTTAGGGTGAGCGTTAGGATGAGGGTTAGGTTTAGGTTTATGGTTAGGGTGTGGGCTATCATGAGGGTGAGGGTTAGGGTTAAAGTTAGGGTGAGGTTTAGGGTTAGGATTAGCTTTAGGCATAGGGTGGGGATTAGGGTTAAGGTTATGATGAGGGTGACGGTTAGGGTAAGGTTGAGGGTTAGGATTAGGTCTAGGTTTAGGGTGAGGTTTAGGGTTAGGGTGATGGTTAGGGTTAGTGTGAGAATTAGTGTTAGGGTTAGGGTTAGTGTTAATGTGAGGGGAAGTGTTTTGGTGAGGGTTAGGTTTATGGTGACGCTTAGGGTTACAATGAGGGTTAGGGTTAGGTTTAGTGTTATTGTTAGAATTAGGGTTAGGGTTACGGTTACTGTGAGGGTGAGGGTTAGCGTTCGGTTTAGGGTGAGGTTTATATTAAGGGTTAAGGTTAGAATTAGGGTTAGGGTGAGGGTGAGGTTTAGGGTTTGAGTTAGCGTTAGTGTTACTGTTAGTGTTAGGGTGAGGGTTAGTGTGATGGTTAGTCTGAGGGTTAGGGTTAGGCTTAAGCTTAGGTTTAGGTTTAGGCTTAGGCTGAGATTGAGGGTTAGGGTTAGGGTTAGGGTGAGGCCTAGGGTGAGAGTGAGGTTTAGGGTTAGGTTTAGGGTGAGGTTTAGGGTGAGGGTGAGGTTTAGGGTTAGGGTTAGGGTGAGGTTTAGCGTTATGTTTAGGGTTACGGTTAAGGTGAGGGTGAGGGTTAGGATTAGAACTAGGTTTAGGGTGAGGTTTAGTGTGAGGATTAGTGTTAGTGTTAGTGTTAGGGGTAGGGTTAGGCTGAGAGTTAGGGTGAGGGTGAGGGTTAGGGTAAGGTTTAGAATTAGGATTAGGGTTAAGGTGAGGGTGAGTTTGAGGTTAGTGTTAGTGTTAGGGTTAGGGTTAGCATTAGGGTTAGGGTGAGGGTGAGGGTTAGCTTTAGGGTTAGGTTTAGAGTGAGGGTAAGGTTGAGGCTTATGGTGAGGGTTAGGGATAGGATTAGCGTTAGGTTATGTGCTAGGATGAGCAATAGGGTTAGGGTTAGCTTTAGAGTGAGGGTTAGGGTGAGGGTTAGGTTTAGGTTTAGTGTTAGGGTTCGGGTTGGTGTTAGGGTTAGGAGTAGGGTTACGGTGACTGTGAGTGTGACAATTAGGGTTAGGGTTAGTGTTAGGCTTAGGGTTAGGCTGAGGCTAAGGGTGAAGGTGAGGGTTAGATTTAGGGTGAGGGTTTGGTTTATGGTTAGAGTGAGGGTTAAGGTGAGGGTTAGGGTTAGATTAGGGTTAGGGTATGTCCTAAGGTGAGGATTAGGGTTAGTGTTAGGTTTAGGGTGAGGTTTAGCGTTAGGGGTAGGGTCAGGGTTAGGGTTAGGGTGAGGGTGAAGTTTAAGATTAGGTTTAGGGTCATGGTTATTCTTAGGTTTAGGGTTAAGGTTATGATGATGTTGAGGGTTAGGGTAAGGTAGAGGGTTAGTATTAGGTCTAGGTTTAGGGTGAGGGTTAGGGTTAGGGTGAGGACTAGGGTGACGGTGAGGTTTAGGGTTAGGGTGAGGTTTAGGGTTAGGGTGATGGTTAGTGTTAGTGTGAGGATTAGTGTTAGTGTTGGGGTTAGTGTTAAGGTGAGGGTAAGTGTTAGGGTGAGGGTGAGGGTTATGGTGACGGTTATCTTTACAATGAGGGTTAGGTTTAGGTTTAGTGTTATTGTTAGGGTTAGAGTTAGGGTTACGGTTACTATGAGGGTTCGGGTTAGGGTTCGGTTTAGGGTGAGGTTTATATTAAGGGTTAGGGTTAGAGTTAGGGTTAGGGCGAGGGTGAGGTTTAGGGTTAGAGTTAGCGTTAGTGTTACTGTTAGGGTTAGGGTGAGGGTTAGTGTGAGGGTTAGGGTTAGGCTTAAGCTTAGGGTTAGGCTTAGGCTTAGGCCGAGAGTGAGGGTGATTGTTAGGGTTAGGGTTAGGGTCAGGGTTAGGGTTAGGGTTAGGGTGAGTGTTAGGATGAGGTGAAGTGTTAGGATTAGGGTTAGAGTGAGCACTAGGGTGATGGTTAATGTGAGGGTTAGGCTTAGTTATAGGGTTAGGTTTAGGATTAGGTTTAGATTGAGGGTGAGTGTGAGGGTTAGGGTTAGTGGTAGGCTTAGGGTTAGAGTCAGTGTTAGGGTTAGGGTTTGGTTTAGTGTGAGGGTGAGGTTTAGGTTAGGGTTAGGGTGAGGGTGAGGGTGAGCGTTAGGGTTAGGGTTAGTGTGAAAGTTAGGGTTATGGTGAGGGTTATGGTTAGGGTGAGGGTTAGGGTTAGGTTTAGGGTTAGGGTGAGGGCTAGGGTGAGAGTGAGGTTTAGGGTTAGGGTTAGGGTGAGGTTTAGGTTGAGGGTGAGGTTTAGGGTTAGTGTTAGTGTGAGGTTTAGGGTTATGGTTAGGGTTACGGTTAAGGCGAGTGTGAGGGTTAGGGTTAGAATTAGGTTTAGGGTGAGGGTTAGGGTGAGGGTTTGTGTTAGTGTCAATGTTAGGGGTTGGGTTAGGATGAGGGTTAGGGTGCGGGTGAGGATTATGGTAAGGGTTAGGATTCAGATTAGGTTTAAGGTGAGGGTGAGTGTGAGCATTAGGGTTAGGGTTAGGGTTTGCATATGGGTTAGGGTGAGGGTGAGGTTTAGCTTTAGGTTTAGGTTTAGAGTGAGGGTCTGGGTGAGGGTTATGGTGAGTGTTAGGGATAGGATTAGCGTTAGGGTATGTTCTAGGATGAGCAATAGGCTTAGGGTTAGGATTAGAGTGAAGGTTAGGGTGAGGGTTAGGTTTAGGGTTAGTGCTAGGGTTAGATTTGGTGTTAGGGTTAGGATTAGGGTTAAGGTGACTGTGAGCGTGACAGTTAGGTGTAGGGTTAGTGTTAGGCTTAGGGTTAGGCTGAGTTTGAGTGTGAGGGTTAGAGTTAGGTTTTGGGTTAACGTTAGGCTTAGTGTTAGGCAGAGGGTGAGGGTGAGGGTGAGGGTTAGGTTTAGGGTGAGGGTGAGGTTTAGGGTTAGGGTTAGTGTTAGGGTGCGGGTTAGTGTGAGGGTTAGGGTAAGGGTTACTGTTACGGTTACAGTGAGAGTGAGGGTGAGTGTGAGGGTTAGGGTTTGCCTTAGTGTTAGACTTATGCTTAGGCCGAGCTTGAGGGTGAAGGTGAGGGTTAGGGTTAGGGTGATTTTTAGGGTTTTAGGGTTAGGGTGAGTGTTATGGTTAGGCTTAGGGTGAGGTTTAGGTTTAAGATTAGGGCTTGGGTTAGTGCTAGGGTGAGGGTGAGTGTTAGGGTTAGAGTTAGGGTGAGGTTTAGTGTTAGGGTTAGGTTCAGGGTTAGGGTGAGTGTTACGTTGAGGGTGAGGGTTAGGGTTAGGGTGAGGTTTAGGGTTAGTGTGAGGTTTAGGTTATGGTTAGGGTAAGGGTTAGGGTGAAGGTTTGTGTTAGGGTTAGGGTTACGGTGAGGGTGAGTGTTAGGGGTAACGTGAGGGTTCGTGTTATTGTTAGGGTTAGGGTTAGAGTTACGGTGAAGGTGAGGGTGAGTGTGAAGGTTAGGGTTAGGGTGAGTTTTAGGGTTAGGGTTAGGTTGGGGGTGAGGGTGAGGGTGAGGGTGAGGTTTATTGTTAGATGTAGGGTTAGGGTTAGTGTTAAGGTGAGGTTTAGGGTTAGGGTTAGTGTTAGGGTTAGGGTGAGGGTTAGAATGAGGGTTAGGGTTAGGGTGAGGGTTAGGGTTAGGGTTAGGGTTAGGATTAGGATCAGAGTTAGTGTTAGGGTGAGTGTTTGGGTTAGGCTTAGGGTTAGGGTTAGGCTTAACATTAAGCTGAAGGTGAGGGTGAGGGTGAGGGTTAGGGTTAAGGTTTGGGTTAGGGTTAGCGTTTGTGTGATAGGGTTAAGGTTAGGGTGAGAGTTAGGATGAGGAATAGGGTTAGGATTAGTTTTAGGATTAGGGTGAGGGTTAGGATGAGGGTGATGTTTAGGGTTAGGTTTAGGGTGAGGGTGAGGGTGAGGTTTAGGGTTAGAATTAGGGTTAGGGTGAGGGATAGGGTGAGGTTTAGGGTTAGGGTTAGTGTTAGAGTTAGGGTGAGGGTTAGTGTTAGGGTGAGGGTTAGATTTAGGTTAGGATTAGGATTAGGGTTAGTGTGAGGGTGAGTATGAGGGTTAGGGTTAGGGTTAGGTTTAGGCTTAGGGATAGGCTGAGGGTGAGGGTGAGGGTGAGGGTTAGGGTTAGAGTTAGTGTTAAGTTGAGGTTTAGTGTGAGGGTTAGTGTTAGGATTAGTGTTAGGGTTAGGGTTAGTGTGAGGGTTAGGGTGAGTGTTAGGGTTAGGGATAGGGTTACGTTTAGGATTAGGTTTTGGGTGAGGTTGCGTGTGCGGGTTATGGTTAGGGTTAGGATTAGGCTTACGGTTGGGCGTAGGGTGAGGGTGAGGTTTAGGGTTAGGGTGAGGGTTAGGATGAGGGTTAGGTTTAGGATTAGGATTAGGGTGAGGGCTAGCATGAGGGTGCGGGTTAGGGTTGGGATTAGGGTGAGGTTTAGGGTTAGGATTAGGTTTAGGCATAGGGTGGGGGTTAGGGTTAAGGTTATGATGAAGGTGAGGGTTAGGGTAAGGTTGAGGGTTAGGATTAGGTCTAGGTTTAGGATGAGGATTAGGGTTAGGGTGAGGGCTAGGTTGACGGTGAGGTTTAGGGTTAGAGTGAGGTTTATTGTTAGGGTGATTGTTAGGTGTTAGTGTGAGGATTAGTGTTATGGTTAGGGTTAGTGTTAGGGTGAGGGTAAGTGTTAGGGTGAGGGTTAGGGTTATGGTGACAGTTATGGTTACAATGAGGGATAGGGCTAGGTTTAGCGTTATTGTTAGGGTTAGGGTTAGGGTTACGGTTACTGTTAGGGTGAGGTTTAGGGTTCGGTTTAGGGTGAGGTTTATATTAAGGGTTAGGGTTAGAGTTAGGGTTAGGGTGTGGGTGTGGTTTAGGGTTAGAGTTAGCGTTAGTGTTAGGGTTAGGGTTAGGGTGAGGGTTAGTGTGAGGGTTAGGGTTAGGCTTAAGCTTAGGGTTAGGCTTAGGCTTAGGCCGAGAGTGAGGGTAATGGTTAGGGTTAGGGTGAGGGTGAGGGTGAGGGTGAGGGTGAGGGTTAGGGTTAGTGTGAGTGTTAGGATGAGGTGTAGGGTTAGGATTAAGGTTAGGGTGAGCGCTAGAGTGATGGATAATGTGAGGGTTAGGGTTAGGGATAGGGTTATATTTAGGATTAGGTTTAGATTGAGGGTGAGTGTGAGTGTTAAAGTTAGGGTTTGTTTTAGGGTGAGGGTGAGGGTAAGGGTTAGGGTGAGTGTGAAAGTTAGGGCTATGTTGAGGGTCATTTTTGGGTGAGGTTTAGGGTTAGGGTTAGGCTTAGGCTTAGGTTTAGAGTGAGTGTTAAGGTTAGGGTTTGGTTTAGGGTGAGGGTGAGGTTTAGGGTTAGGGTTAGTGTGAAAGTTAGGGTTATGGTGAGGGTTAGGGGTAGGGTGAGCGTTAGGGTTAGGGTTAGGCTTAGGGTGAGGGCTAGGGTGAGAGTGAGGTTTAGGGTTAAGTTTAGGGTGAGTTTTAGGGTGAGGGTGAGGTTTAGGGTTAGGGTTAGGGTGAATTTTAGGGTTATGGTTATGGTTAGGGTTAAGGCGAGGGTGAGTGTTACAGTAAGGGTGAGGGTTAGGATGAGGGTTAGGATTAGGGTGAGGGTTAGGATGAGGGTGAAAGTAAGAGTAAAAGTGAGGGTTAGGCTGAGGGTTAGGGTTATGGTAAGGGTGACGGTGAGAGTTAGAGTTAGGGTGAGTGTGAGGGTTAGATTGAGGATTAGTGTTAGGGTTTGTATGAGGTTTAGGGTGAGGATGATGGTTAGGGTTAGGGTGAGGGATAGGGTGAAGTTGAGGGTTAGGGTTAGGGTTTGGGTGAGGTTTAGGTTTAAGGTGATGGTTAGCGGTAGTGTGAGGGATTGTGTTAGGGTTAGTGTTAGTATTAGGGTTATCGTAAGTGTTAGGGTAAGGTATAGTTTTAGGGTGAGGTTTAGGATTAAGGTTAGGGTTTGGGTTATGGTGAGGGTGAGGTTTAGGGTTAGAGTTAAGTTTAGGGTGAGGGTTAGGGTTAGGGTTAGGGTTAGGTAACTGTTAGGTTAGGGATAAGGTGAGGTTTATTGTGGGGGTGAGGGTTAGTGTTAGGGTTAAGATTAGGATTAGGGTTAAGGTGAGGGTGAGTGTGAGTGTTAGGGTTAGGGTTAGGATTAGGATTAGAGTTAGGGTGAGGGTGAAGGTTTCGGTTTGGGTGAGTGTTGGGGTTAGGTTTAGTGTGAGGGTTAGGGTGAGGGTTAATCTTAGACTTAGGATTTGGGTGTGGGCTAGGGTTAGGGTGAGGGTGAGGGTTAGGGTTGGGGTGAGAGTTAGGGTGAGGGTTAGTTTCGTGTTAGGTTTAGGGTTGGGATTAGGGTTAGGCGAAATGTTAGGCTGAGGGTGAGGTTGAGGGTGAGGGTTATGGCGAGGGTGAGGGTTAGGGTTAGGGTTAGGGTGAAATTTAGTGTTAGGGTTAGGGTTAGTGTTAATCTTAGGGTTAAGTTGAGAGTTAGGGGGAGGTTTTGGGTTAGGGTGAGACTTAGGTTTAGCATTAGGGTTAGGGTGAGGTTGAGGTTTAGGGATAAATTAGGGTTAGGGTGAAGCTGAGGGTGAGGGTTAATGTTAGGGTTAGTGTTAGGGTTAGGGTTAGGGTGAGGGTTAGGGTGAGGGTGAGGATTAGGGTTAGGGTTAGGATTAGGATTAGAGTTAAGGTTAGTGTGAGAGTTAGGGTTAGGGTTAGCCTTAGGTTTAGGCTGAATGTGAGGGTGAGGGTTAGGGTTAGGTTTAGGTTGAGGGTTAGGTTTAGGGTTAGGGTGAGGTTTAGTGTTAGGGTTAGGGTTAGAATTAATGTTAGGGTGAGGGTGAAGTTTAAAGGTAGAGTAAGGGATAGGGTGAGGGTTAGTGTGAAGTTTAGGGTTAGGGTGAGGTTTAGGGTGTGGGTGACCATAAGGGTAAACATGAGGGTTAGGCTGAGGGTGAGAATTACTGTAAGGGTGAGGGTTAGGTTTAGGGTGAGGTTTAGGATGAGGATGAGTGTAAGGGTTAGGGTGAGTGCTAGGGTGAGGGTGAGGGTTAGGGTTAGGGTTAGGGTGAGGGTAAGTGTTAGGTTGAGGGTTGCGGTAAGGTTGAGGGTTATGGTTTGGGTGAGGGATAGGATTAGGGTTAGGGTTATTGTTATGTTTAGGGTTAGGGTTTAGGTTACGGTGAGGGTGAGTGTGAAGGTTAGGGTTAGGCTTAGGTTTAGGCTTAGGGTTAGGGTGAGGTTTAGGGTTACAGTTATGGGGAGGGTTAGGATGAACGTTAGGGTTAGGATTAGGGTTAGAGTGAGGGCTAGAGTGAGGGTGAGGTTTAGGGTTAGGGTTATGGTGAGGTGTAGGGTTAGGTTTAGGGTTAGGGTTAGGGTGAGGTTGAGATTTTGGGGTTAGAGTTAGGGTTAGGTTGAGCCTGAGTGTGAGGGTTAGGGTTAGGGTTAGTGTTAGGGTGAGGATTAGGTTGAGGGTTAGTGTGATGGTGAAGGTTAGGGTTAGGTTTAGGATTAGGATTAGGGTTAGTGTCAGGGTTAGGGTTAGGATTAGGGTTAGGGTGAGTTTGAGTGTTATGATAATGGTTAGGTTTAGGGTTATGGTTAGGTTTAGGGTTAGGATTAGTGTTATTGTTAGGGTTAGTTTTAGGGTTAGGCTGACCATTAGGCTGAGTGTGAGGTTTAGGGTGAGGATGAGCGTTAGGGTTAGTGTGAGGGCTAGGTTGAGGGTGAGGGTTAGGGTTAGTGTTAGGATGAGGTTTAGGATTAGGGTGATGGTTAGGGTTAGTGTGAGGGTTAGTGTTAGGGTTAGGTTTAGTGTTAGGTTGAGGGTTAGGGTTAGGGTGAGTGTTATGGTTATGGTTAGTGTGAGTGTTAGAATTAAGGTTAGGGTTATTGTTAGGGTTAGGGTTAGGGTTATGTTTAAGGTGAGGGTAAGGGTGTGAGTTAGGTTTGGGGTTAGGATGAGGTTTAGGTTTAAGCTTAGAGTTAGAATTAGGGTTAGGGTGAGGGTGAAGTTTAGGGTTAGAGTTAGGTTTAGTGTTAGGGTTAGGGTTAGGGTTAGGGTTAGGCTTAGACTTAAGCTTAGCCTTAGGCCGAGCATGAGGGTGAGGGTTAGAGTTAGGGTTCGGATGAGGGTTAGGGTTAGGGTTAGGATGAGGTTTACGTTTAGGATTAGGGTTGGGGTGGGGGCTAGGGTGAGGCTTAGCGTGAGGGTTAGGGTTAGGGATAGGGTTAGTTTTAGGATTAGGTTTAGGTTGAGGGTGAGTGTGAGCGTTAGGGTTAGGGTTAGGCTTAGGCTTAGGGTTAGGGCTTGTGTTAGGGTGAGGGTGCGGCTGAGGGTTATGGTTAGGTTTAGGGTTAGGTTTAGGGTTAGGGTGAGTGTTAGGTTGAGGGTTACAATGAGGATTAGGGTTACGCCTAGGGTTAGGCTTAGGGTTAGGCTGAGGGTGGGGGTGGGGTTAGGATTAGGGTTAGGGTTCGGGTTAAAATTAGTGTTATTGTCAGTGTTATGGTTTTGGTTAAGTTTGCGGTGAGGGTGAGGCTGAGGGTGAGGGTTATGGTTAAGTTTAGGCTTAGGCTTAGGGTTAGGCTGAGGGCGAGGTTGGGGGTGAGGAATAGGTTTTGGGTGATGGTTAGGGTTCGGTTTAGGGTGAGGGTTAGGATGAGGGTAAGGGTTAGGATTAGGTTTAGGGTGAGGGCTAGGGTGAGGTTGAGTGTTAGGGTTAGGGTTAGGGTTAGGCTTAGGTTTAGGCTGAGGGTGAGGGTGCGGGTGAGGGTTAGGGTTAGGGTGATGGATAGGGTTAGAGTTAGGGTGAGTGTTAGAATGAGGGTTAGGGTTAGGGTGAATGTTAGGGTAAGCGTGATGGTCAGAGTAAAGATGAGTGTTAGGCTGAGGGTGAATGTTCCCCTAAGGGTGAGGGTTAGGATTAGGGTGATTGTTAGGGTAAGGATTAGTGTGAGGGTGAGGGATAGATTGAGGATTAGGGTTAGGGTTAGTGTGAGGTTTAGGGTGAGGATGAGGGTTAGTGTTAAGGTGAGGGTTAGGGTTAGAATTAAGGTTAGAGTGGGGGCTAGGGTTACGCTGAGGGTTAGGGTTAGGGTGAGGTTTAGGGTTAGGGTGACAGTTAGGGTTACTGTGAGGGTTAGTGTGAGAGTTAGGGTTAGTGTTAGGGTGAGGGTATGTGTTAGGGTGAGGGTTAAGGTTAGGTTAAGGCTTTGGTTTAGGGTGAGGGTTAGGGTTAGGGTTTGGGTTAGGGTGTGGGTGAGGCTGAGGATTAGGGTTAGGTTTAGGGTTAGGGTTAGGGTTGGGTTTAGGGTTAAGGTTAGGATTATGGTGAGGGTTAGGGTTAGGGTTAGGCTTAGGCTAAGGGTTAGGCTGAGGGTGAGGGTGAGGGTGGGGGTGTGGATTAGGTTTAGGGTTACGGTTAGGTTTAGGTTTATTGTTAGTGTTATGGTTGGGGTTAAGTTTGCGGTGAGGGTGAGGCTGAGGGTGAGGGTTATGGTTATGGTTAGGCTCAGGGTTAGGGTTAGGGTTAGGGTTAGGTTTAGTGTTATTTTTAGGGTTAGGGTTAGAGTTACGGTGAGGTTGAGGGTGAGAGTGAGGGTTTTGTTTAGGGTGAGGGTGAAGTTTAGGGTTAGAGTTAGGGTGAGGGTGAGGGTTAGGGTGAGGGTTAGGGTTAGGTTTAGTGTTAGGGTTAGGGGGAGGGGGAGGGTTAGGTTGATGTTTAGGGATAGGGTTAGGTTTAGGATTAGGGTTAGGGTGAGGGTGAGTATGAGGGTTAGTGTGAGGGTGAGGCTTAGGCTTAGGGTTAGGCTGGGGTGAGGTTGGGTGTGAGGATTAGGGTTAGGGTGATGGTTCAGGTTTGGGTTAGTGTTATTGTTAGGGTTAGGGTTACAGTTACGGTGAGGGTGTGGGTGCGGGTGAGGATTAGGGTTAGGGTTTGGGTGAGGGTTAGGATGAGGATTAGGGTTAGGATAAGGGTTAGGGTGAGTGCTAGGGTTTGGGTGAGGGTTAGGGTTAGTGTTAGGGTGAAGTTTAGGGTTAGGATTAGGGTTAGGGTGAGGGTGAGTGTTAGGATTAGGATTGGGTTTAGGTTTAGGGTTAGGATTAGTGTTATTGTTAGGGTTAGGGTTAGAGTTATGGTGATGGTGACGGTACGGGTGAGGGATTGGGTTAGGGTTATGGTGGGGTTTAAGGTTAGGGTTAGTGTTAGGGTTAAGGTGAGGGTGATGTTTAGGGTTAGATAGAGTTTTGGTGGGAGGGTTAGGGTGAGGGTTAAGTTTAGGGATAGTGTTAGGGTTAGTGTGAGGGTGAGAGTTAGGTTGAGGTTTAGGGTTGGGATTAGGGTTAGTGTGAGGGTTAGTGTTAAGGTTAGGGTTAGTGTTAGGTTGAGGGTATTTGTTAGAGTGAGGGTTTGGGTTAGGGTGAGGGTTATGGTTCGGGTGAGGGTTCGGGTTAGGTTTAGGGTTATTGTTAGGGTTAGGGTTAGATTTACAGTTATGGTGATGGTGAGAGTGAGTGTTATATTTTGGGTTAGGATGAGGTTTAGGTTTAGGGTTAGGGTTAGAGTTAGGGTTAGAGTGAGAGTGAGGTTTAGGGTTAGAGTTAGCCTTAGTGTTACAGTTAGGGTTACGGTGAGGGTTAGGGTTAGGATTAGGCTTAGGCTTAGGCTTAGGCCGAGCATGAAGTTGAGGGTTAAGGTTAGGGTTAGGGTGAGGGTTAGGGTTAGGGTTAGGGTGAGGGTGAGCAGAGGTTTAGGGTTAGAGTTAGGTTTAGGGGGAGGTTTAGGATGAGGGTTAGGGTTAGGATTAGGGTTAGGGTAAGGGCTAGGTTGAGGCTGAGTTTTAGGGTTAGGGTTAGGTTGAGGTTTACGTTAGGGTTAGGGTTAGGGTTAGCCTGAGGCTGAGTGTGAGGATTAGGGTTAAGGTGAGTGTTAGTGTTAGGGTTAGGTTGAGGGTTTAGCTGAGGGTGAGGGTTAGGATTAGGGTTAGGATAAGGATTAGGGTTAGGGTTTCAGTGAGTTTGAGGGTTAGGGATAGTATTAGGTTGAGGGTTAGGTTTAGGGTGAGGGTTATGTTTAGGGCTAGGATTACGGTTATGATGAGGGTGAGTGTGAGGTTTAGGGTTAGGGTGAGGTTTAGTGTTAGGGTTAGGGTTAGAGTTAGGCTTAGGATGAGAGTGAGGTTTAGGGGTAGAGTTAGGGTTAGGGAGGGGGGTTAGGATGAGGGTTATGGTTAGCGTGCGGGTTAGGGTGGGGGTGACGGTAAGGCTAAAAATGAGGTTTATGCTGAGTGTGAGGGTTATGGTAAGGGTGAGGGTTAAGTTTAGGGTGAGGGTTAGGGTTAGGGTTCAGGTGAAGGTGAGGGTTAGATTGAGGATTAGTGTTAAGGTTAGTGTGAGGTTTAGGGTGGGGATGAGAGTTAGGGTTAGGGTGAGGGCTAGGGTGAGGATGAGGTTTAGGGTTAGTGTTAGGGTGAGGTTTAGGGTTAGGGTGATGGTTAGGGTTAGTTTGAGGGTTAGGGTTAGGGTTAGCGTTAGTGTTAGGTTGAGGGTTAGGTTTAGGGTGAGGGTTATGGTTATGGTTATGTTTAGGGTGAGGGTTAGGTTTAGGGTTAGGGTTATTTTTAGTGTTAGGGTTAGGGTTATGTTTACCGTGAGGGTAAGGGTGTGGGTTAGGGTTGGGGTTAGAATGAGGTTAGGTTTAGGATTAGGTTTAGAGTTAGGGTTAGGGTGAGGTTGAGGTTTAGGGTTAGAGTTAGGGTTAGTGTTAGGGTTAGGGTTAGGGTGAGGATTAGTTTTAGGATTAGTGTGAGGGTTAGGGTTAAGTTTCGGCTTAGGCTTAGGCTTAAGCTTAGGCTTAGGCTTAGCATGAGTGTGAGAGTTAGGGTTAGGGTTAGGGTGACGGTTAGGGTTAGGGTTAGGATGAGGTTTTGGTTTAGACTTACGGTTAGGGTGAGGGCTAGGGTGAGGGTTAGTGTGAGGGTTAGGGTTAGTGATAGGTTTAGGTTTCAGATTAGGGTTAGGGTGAGGTTTAGTGTGAACGTTAGGGTTAGGGTAGGTTTAGGCTTAGGGTAAGGGTGAGGCTGAGTACTAGAGTTAGGTTTAGGGTTAGGTTTAGGGCTAGGGTTACGGTGAGGGTTAGGTTTAGGCCTAGGTTTATGCTTAGGGTTAGGCTGAGGGTGAGGGTGGGTGTGAGGATTAGGGTTAGAGTTAGGGTTTAAATTAGGGTTATTGTTAGTGTTATGGTTTGCTTTAAGTTTGCAGTGAGGGTGAGGTTGAGGGTGAGGGTTATGGCTAGGGTTAGGCTTAGGCTTAGGATTAGGCTGAGGGTGATCTTGGGTGTGAGGAATAGGTTTTGGGTGATGGTTAGGATTATGGTTATCGTGAGGTTTATGATAAGGGTTAGGGTTAGAATTAGGTTTAGGGTGAGGGCTAGGGTGAGGGTGAATGTTAGGGTTAGGGTTAGGCTTAGGCTTAGGTTTAGGCTGAGGGTGAAAGTGAGGGTGAGTTTTAGGGTTAGGGTGATGGATAGGGTTAGGGTTAGGGTGAGTGTTTGGATGACGGTTAGGGTTAGGGTTAGTGTTAGAGTGAGGGTGAGGGATAGATTGAGGATTAGGGTTAGGGTTAGTGTGAGGATTAGGGTGAAGATGAGGGTTAGGGTTAGGGTGAGTGTTAGGGTTAGAATTAAGATTAGGGTGGGGGCTAGGGTGAGGCTGAGGGTTAGGTTTAGGGTGAGGGTGAGGTTTAGGGTTAGGGTGAGATTTAGGGTTACTGTGAGGGTTAGTGTTAGAGTTAGGGTTAGTGATAGGGTGAGGGTAAGTTTTAGGGTGAGGTTTAGGGTTAGTTTTAGGGTTATTGTGAGGTTTAGGGTTAGGGGTACGGTGAGGGTGAAGATGAGGGTTAGAGTTAGGGGAGGTTTAGGGTTAGGGTTAGGGTTAGAGTTAGGGTTAGGGTGAGTGTGAGGTTTAGGGTTAGAGTTAGGGTTCAGGTGAGGGTTAGGATGAGGGTTAGGGTTAGTGTTAGTTTTAGGTTTAGGGTTAGGGTGAGGTTAAGTGTTAGGGTTATGGTTAAAATTAGGGTTAGGGAGAGGGTGAGTATGTGGGTTAGGGTTAGGTTTAGTTTAGGCTGAGGGTTAGGCTGAGGGTTCGGTTGAGGGGGAGGTTTAGGGTTCGGGTCCAGGTTAGGGTTAGGGTTAGTGTGAGGGTTAGGATGAAGGTTAGGTTTAGGATTAGGGTTAGGGTGAGGGCTACTGTGAAGTTGAGGTTTAGGGTTAGGGTTAGGGTGAGGTTTAGTGTTTGGGTTAGGGTCAGTGTGAGTTTGAGATTTAGGGTTAGAGATAGGGTTAGGGTGAGTGTTAGGGTGAGGGTTTGGCTTAGTGTTAGTCTTATAGTTAGGGTTAGGGTGAGGGTTATGGTGAGGGTGTGTGTTAGGGTTAGGGTTAGGATTAGGATTAGGGTTAGGGAGAGCGGGAGTGTGAGGGTTAGATTTAGCCTTATGTTTAGGCTGAGGGTGAGGGTGACGGTGAGTGTTAGTGTTAGTTTGAGGGTTAGGTTTAGGGTGTGGTTTAGTGTTAGGGTTAGTGTTAGAGTTAGGGTTTGCTGAGTTTTAGGTTGAGTGTGAGGGTTAGGGTGAGGTTTAGGGTGGGGGTGAAGGTAAGGGTAAACGTGAGGGTTAGGCTAAGGGTGAGGGTTTGGGTTAGGTTTATGTTTAGGGTGAGATTTAGGGTTCGGGTTAAGTTAGGGTTAGGGTGAGGGTTAGGGTAAGGGTTAGGGTGAGGGTGAAAGTTAGGGTTAGGTTGAGGGTTAGGGTTAGGATTAGGGTTAGGGTAAGGGTGAGGGTTAGGGTTAGTTTTAGGGTGAGTGTTAGAATGAGAGTTAGGCTTAGTATTAGGGTTAGGGTGAGGGCTAGGGTGAGGGTGAGAGTTAGGGTTAGTGTTAGGTTGAGGTTTAGGATTAGGGTGATGGGTAGGGTTAGTGTGAGGGTTAGTGTTAGGGTTTGGGTTAGTGTTAGGTTGAGGGTTAGGGTTAGGGTGAGTGTTATGTTTATGGTTAGGGTAAGTGTTAGGGTTAGGGTTAGGGTTATTGTTAATGTTAGGGTTAGGGTTATGTTTAAGGTTAGGGTAAGGGTGTGGTTTAGGGTTGAGTATAGGATGAGGTTTAGGTTTAAGATTAGGGTTAGAGTTAGGGTTAGGGCGAAGGTGAGGGTGAGGTTTAGGGTTAGAGTTAGCTTTAGTGTTAGGGTTAAGGTTAGGGTGAGGGTTAGGGTTAGGGTTAGGCTTAGGCTTAAGCTTAGGCTTAGGCCGAGCATGAGGGTGAGGTTTAGAGTTAGGGTTAGTGTGAGGGTTAGGGTTAGAGTTAGGATGAGGTTTAGGTTTAGGATTAGGGTTAGGGTGAGGACTAGGGTGAGGCTTAGGGTGAGGTTAAGGTTAGGGATAGGGTTAGGTTTAGGGTTAGGGTGAGGGTTAGGGTTAGGGTTTCGGTTAGGGTGAGGGTGCGGCTGAGGATTAGGGTTAGGTTTAGTTTTAGGTTTAGAGTTAGGGTTAGGGTTAGATTTAAGGTTACAGTGAGGATTAGGGTTAGGCCTAGTTTTAGGCTTAGGCTGAGGGTGAGGGTGGGGGTGAGGATTAGGGTTAGTGTTATGGTTAAAATTATGGTTATTGTCAGTGTTATGGTTTGGGTTAAGTTTGCGGTGAGGGTGAGGCTGAGGGTCAGGGTTAGGGTTAGGCTTAGACTTAGGCTGAGGGTTAGGCTGAGGGTGAGGTTGGTGGTGAGGAATAGGTTTTGGGTGATGGCTAGGATTCGGGTTAGGATGAGGGTTAGGATGAGGATTAGGGTTAGGATTAGGTTTAGGGTGAGGGCTAGTGTGAAGATGAGTGATAGGGTTAGGGTTAAGCTTAGACTTAGGTTTAGGCTGAGGGTAAGGGTGAGGCTGAGGTTTAGGGTTAGGGTGATGGATAGGGATAGGGTTAGGGTGAGTGTGCGAATGAGGGTTAGGTTTAGGGTGACTGTTAGGGGGAGCGTGACAATAAGAGTTAAGGTGAGGGTTAGGCTGAGGGTGAATGTTCCCCTAAGGGTGAGGGTTAGGATTAGGGTGATTGTTAGGGTCAGGGTTAGGGTGAGGTTTAGTGTGAGGGTGAGGGATAGATTGAGGATTAGGGTTAGGCTTAGTGTGAGGTTTAGGGTGAGGATGAGGATTAGGGTTAGGGTGAGGGTTAGGGTTAGAACTAAGGTTAGGGTGGGGGCTAGGGTGAGGCTGAGGGTTAGGTTTAGGGTTAGGGTGAGGTTTAGGGTTAGGGTGAGAGTTAGGGTTACTGTGAGGGTTAGTGTGAGAGTTAGGGGTAGTGTTAGGGTGAGGGTAATTGTTAGGGTGAGGGTTAGGGTTAGGTTAAGGCTTAGGGTTAGGGTGAGGGTTAGGGTTAGGGTTTGTGTTAGGGTGTGGTTGAGGCTGAGGATTAGGGTCAGGTTTAGTAGGGTTAGGGTTAGGGTTAGGTTTAGGGTTAAGGTTAGGATTATGGTGAGGGTTAGGGTTAGGGTTAGCCTTAGGCTTAGGGTTAGGCTGAGGGTGAGGGTGAGGGTGGGGGTGCGGATTAGGTTTAGCATTAGGGTTAGGTTTAGGTTTATTGTTAGTGTTATGATTAGGGTTAAGTTTGCAGTGAGGGTGAGGCTGAGGGTGAGGGTTATGGTTAGGGTCAGGGTTAGGGTTAGGGTTAAGGTTAGTGTTATTGTTAGGGTTAAGGTTAGAGTTACGGTGAGGTTGAGGTTGAGGGTGAGGGTTTTGGTTAGTGTGAGGTTTAGAGTGAGTTTTAGGGTTAGGGTTAGTTTTAGGGTGAGGGTGAGGTTTAGCGTTAGAGTTAGGGTGAGGGTGAGGGTTAGGGTGAGCGTTAGGGTTAGGTTTAGTGTTAGGGTTAGGGGGAGGGGGAGGGTTAGGTTGAGGTTTATGGACAGGGTTAGGTTTAGGATTAGGGTTAGGGTGAGATTGAGTATGAGGGTTAGTGTGAGGGTTATGCTTAGGCTTAGCGTTAGGCTGAGGGTGAGGTTGGGTGTGAGGATAAGGATTAGGGTGATGTTTCGGTTTGGGATAGTGTTATTGTTAGGGTTAGGGTTAGAGTTACAGTGAGGGTGAGGGTGGGGGTGAGGGTTAGGGTTAGGGTTAGGGTGAGGGTTAGAATGAGGATTAGGGTTAGGATTAGGGTTAGGGTGAGTGCTAGGGTTTGGGTGAGGGTTAGGGTTAGTGTTAGCTTGAGGTTTAGGGTTAGGATTAGGGTTAGGGTGAGGGTGAGTTTTAGAATTAGGGTTGGGCTTTACGTTAGGGTTAGGTTTAGGGTTAGGGGTAGTGTTATTGTTGGGGTTAGGGTTAGAGTTATGGTGAGGGTTGACGGTACTGGTGAGGGTTTGGGTTACTGTTATGGTGTGGTTTAGGGTTACGGGTTAGGGTTAAGGTGAGGGTGAGGTTTAGGGTTAGATAGAGTTTTAGTGGGAGGGTTAGGGTGAGGGTGAAGTTTAGGGTTAGTGTTAGGGTTAGTGTGAGGGTGAGGGTTAGGTTGAGGTTTAGGGTTAGGATTAGGTTTAGTGTGAGGGTTAGTGTTAGGGTTAGGGTTAAGGTTAGGCTTAGTGTGAGGTTTAGGATGAGGATTTGGGTTAGGATTAGGGTTAGGGTGAGGGCTAGGGTGAGGGTGAAGGTGTGGGTGTGGGTTAGGGTTATTGTTAGGGTTACGGTTAGGTTTAGGGTTAGGGTGAGGGTGAGTGTTAGGGTTAGGGATAGCATTAGGGTTAGCATGAGGGTGAAGGAGAGAGTTAGGTTTAGGCTTAGGGTTAGGGTGATGGTTAGGGTGAGTCTTCAGGTCAGGGTTAGGGTTAGGGTTGGGGTGAGGGTTAGTGTTAGGGTGAGATTTAGGGAAAGCCTGAGGATTAAGGTGAGGGTGAGGGTTAGGGTGATTGTGAGCATTAGGGGTTGGGTGAGGGTTAGGGTGATTGTGAGGGTTAGGGTGATGGTGAGGGTTAGGGTTAGCATTAGGGTGAGCGTTAGGGTTAGGGTTATGTTGAGGGTGAGTTTTAGGATTAGGGTTATGTTGAGGGTGAGGGTTAGGGTGAGGGTTAGGGTTAGGTTTAGCTTTAGGGTTAGCGTGAGGGTGAGGGAGAGGGTTAGGTTTAGGATTAGGGTTAGGTTTGGGATTACGCTTAGGGTGAGGGTGATGGTGAGGATGAGGCTAAGGGTCAGGGTTAGGTTTAGTGTTAGGGTGAGGGTTAGTGTAAGGGTGATATTTAGGGAAAGGGTGAGGGTTAGGGTGACGGTGAGGGTTAGAGTGAGGGTGAGGTTTAGGGTTATGGTTAACATTAGCATGAGTGTTAGTGTTAGGGTTAGTGTGAGGTCTAGGGTTAAGGTTATGGTTAGTGTGAGGGTAAGGTTTAGGGTGAGGTTTAGGTTGAGAGTGAGGTTTAAGGAGAGGGTTAGGTTTAAGGTGAGGGTTAGTTTGAGGGTTAGGGTTAGGATTAGGTTGAGGGTCTGTGTTAGGGTGAGGTTAAAGTTAGGGTGAGGGTTAGGGATACGATTAAGGTTAGGGTTAGGGTGAAGGTGAGGGTGAGTGTTAGTTTTAATGTTAGGTTCAGCGTGAGGGTGAGGTTCATGGTTAGAATTAGGGTTAGGGTTAGGGTTTGGCTAGGGTGAGGGTGAGGGTGAGGGTTAGGGTTGGGGTGATCTGTAGGGTTAGGGAGAGGTTTAGGATTAGGTTTAGGATGAGGATTAGGCTGAGGGGTGGGGTTAGGATAAGGGTTAGGGTGAGGGTTAGGGTTAGGGTTAGGGTTATTGTTAGGGTTAGGCTTAGGTTAGAGTTTGGGTTAGGGTGAGGGTGAGGATGAGTGTTAGGATTAGGCTTAGGAATAGGGTTTTTGTTAGGGTTAGGGTTAGCGTTAGGGTGAGGGTGAGGGTTAGGTTTAGGATTAGCATTAGGATTATTGTTAGGGTTAGGGTGAGGGTGAGGGTTAGGTTTAGTGTGAGGGTTAGGTTTAGGATGAGGTTAAGTTTTAGGGTGAGGGTTAGGGTAAGGTTGAGCTTTAGGGATAGCATTAGGGTTAGGGTTAGGGTGAGGGTTAGGGTTAGGGTTAGGGTGAGCGTGAGGGTGAGGGTTAGGGTGAGGGTGAGGTTGAGGGTGTGGGTTAGATTTAGGTAAGGGAGAGGGTGAAGATAAGGTTTAGAGTTAGGATTAGGGTTAGGGTTAGGGTGAAGTTGAGGGTTAGGGTAACGGTTAGGTTGAGGTTTAGGGTTAGTGTGAGGGTTGGGTGAGCATGAAGGTAAGGGTTAGGGAGAGGGTTATTGTGAGGGTGAGACTTAATGTTAAGGTTAATGTTAGGGTGAGGGTTAGTGTGAGGGTAAGGGTTAGTGTTTGGTTTAGGGTTAGTGTGAGGATGAAGGTTAGGGTTAGGGTTAGGGGGAGGGTTAGGGTTAGTGTGAGGGGTAGGGTGAAGGTGAGGGTAAGGGTTAGGGTGAGGGTTAGGGTTAGGTTTAGGGTTATGGTTGGGGTTAGGGTGAGGTTTGGGGTTATGTTTAGGATGAGGGTTATGGTGAGGGTGAGGGTTAAGGTGAGGGTGAGGGTTAGTGTGAGGATGAGGATTAGGTTTAGGTGAGTTTTAGGGTTAGGATTAGGGTTAGGATGAGGGTTATGGTGAGGGTCAGGGTTAGTGTTAGGGTTAGGGTTAGGTTGAAGGTTAGGGTTAGGTTGAGGGATAGGGTGAGGTGTACGTTTAGGGTTAGGTTTAGGGTAAGGGTAAATGTTAGGATGAGTTTTAGGGTGAGGATGAGGTTTAGGGAGAGGAATAGGGTTAGGTTGAAGGTTAGGGTTAGGATTAGGGTGAGGGTATGTTTTAGGGTGAGGGTTAGGGTGAGGGTTAGGTTTAGGGTGAGGGTTAGGGATATGGTTAGGATTATGGTTAGAGTGACAGTGAGAGTGAGGGTTAGTTTTAAGGTTAGGGTTAGGATTAGGGTTAGGGTTAGGGATACGGCAAGGTTTAGGGTTAAGGTGACAGTGAGGGTTAGGGTTAGGGTTAGGGTTATGGTGAGGGTAAGGTCTAGGGTGAGGTTTAGGGTGAGGGTGAGGTTTAGGGTGAAGGTTAGTGTGAGGGTTAAGGTGAGGGTGAGTTTATGTGTTAGATTGAGGGTTAGGTTGAGGGTTAGGGTTAGGGTGAGGTTTAGTGATAGATTTACGGTTAGGGTTAGGGTGAGGGTGAGTGTGAGGGTTAGGGTTAGGTTTAGGTTCAGGGTGTGGGTGAGGTTCAGGGTTAGGATTAGGGTTAGATTTAGGGTTAGGCTGAAGGTGAGGGTGTGATTGAGGGTTAGGGTTCGGGTGAGGGTGAGGATTAGGGTGAGTTTTAGTGTGTGGGTTAGTGTTAGGGTTAGTGTGAGGATTAGGGTTAGGGTTATGGTGCGGGTAAGGGTTAGGTTTAGGTTTAGGGTAAGGTTTAGTGTTAGGGTTATGGTGAGAGTGAGGGTTAAGTTTAGTGTGAGTGTTAGGGTGAGGTTTAGGTTTAGCGCTAGCTTTAGGGTGAGAGTGAGGGTTAGGTTGAGTATGAGGGTTAGGGTTTGGGTGAGGGTTAGGGTGAAGGTGAAGGTTAGGGTGAGGGTGAGACTTAGAGTTAGGGTTAGGGTTAGGATGAGGGTTAGTGTGAGGATAAGGGTTAGGGTTAGGTTTAGGTTTAGTGTGAGGATTAGGTTTAGGGTGAGAGTTAGAGTTATGGTGAGGGTGAGGGTTAAGTTTAAGGTTGTGTGAGGGTTAGGTTAGAGTCAGGGTTAGGGTTAGGTTTTGGGTTAGGGTGAGGGTGAGGGTGAGGGTGAGGGTGAAGTTGAGGGCGATGGTGAGGGTTAGGGTTAGGGTTAGGTTGAGGTTTAGGCTTAGTGTGAGGGTTGGGTGAGGGTTAAGGTGAGGGTGAGAGTTAAGGTTAGGGTTAGGGTTAGGTTGAGGGTTCGTGTGAGGGTTAGGGTTAGGGTTAGGTTTAGGGTTAGGGTGAAGTTTAGGTTTAGGGTTAGGGTGAGGGTAAGTGTTAGGGTGAGGGTTAGGATTATGGTGAGGGTTATGGTTAGGGTGAGGGTTTGGGTTAGGGTTATTGTTAGGGTTAGGTTTAGGGTTACAGTTAAGGTGAGTGTGAGGGTGAGTGTTAGGGTTAGGGCTAGGGTGAAGTTTAGTGTTAGGGTTAAGATTAGAGTTAGGGTTAAGGTGAGGGTGAGGTTTAGGGGTAGAGTTAGGATTAGGGTGAGGATTAGGGTGAGGGTTAGTGTTAGGTTGCGGGTTAGGGTGGTGTTGAAGGTAAGGGTAAATTTGAGCGTTAGGCTGAGGGTGAGGGTTACAGTAAGGTTGAGGGTTAGGGTTAGGGTGAGCGTTAGTGTTAGCATTAGGGTTTATGTTAGGGTGAGGGTAAGTGTTAGGGTGATGGTCAGGGTTAGGGTGAGGGTTATGGTTAGGGTGAGTGTGAGGGTTAGGGTTATATTATTGTTAGGGTTAGGGTTAGGGTTAGGGTTATGCTTAGGGTTAGGGTTAGGGTTAGGGTTAGGATGAAGTTTAGTTTTAGGGTTAGGATTAGAGTTAAGGTTAGAGTGAGGGTGAGATTTAGGGTTAGAGTTAGGGATAGTGTTAGTGTTAGGGTGAGGGTTAGGTTTAAGCTTAGACTTAGGCTTAGGCTTAGGCTGAGCATGAGGATGAGTTTTAGGGTTCGGGTTAAGGTTCGGGTTAGCCCGAAGGTTAGATTGAGGTTTAAGGTTAGGATTAGGGTAAGGGTGAGGGCTATGGTTAAGGTTAGGGTGAGGGCTAGGATTAGGGATAGCGTTAGGTTTAGGATTAGGGTTAGGGTGAGGGTGAGTGTGAGGTTTAGTGTTAGGGTTAGGCTTAGAGTTAGGGTGAGGGTTAGGGTTAGGGTTTGGGTTCGTGTGAGGGTGAGGCTGAGGATTAGGGTTAGGTTTAGGGTTAGGTTTAGCGTTAGGGTTAGTGTTAGTGTTAGGGTTAGGTTTAGGGTTAGGATTAGGGTGAGGGTATGATTTAGGGTGAGGTTTAGGGTGAGGGTTAGGGATACAGTTAGGGTTATGTTTAGAGTGACGATGAGAGTGAGTGTTAGTTTTAAGTTTAGGGTTAGGGTTAGGCCTAGGGTTAAGGATACGTTTAGGGTTAGGGTTAGGGTGATGGTGAGGTTTAGGGTGAGGTTCAGGGTGAGGGTGAGGTTTAGGGTGAGGGTTAAGTTGAGGGTTAGGGTGAGGGTGAGGGTATGTGTTAGATTGAGGTTTAGGTTGAGGGTTAGGGTTAGGGTGAGGTTAGTGATAGGTTTACGGTTAGGGTTAGGGTGAGGGTGAGGGTGAGGTTTAGGGTTAGGGTTAGGTTCAGAGTGAGGGTGAGGTTCAGGGTTAGGATTAGGGTTAGAGATAGGGTTCGGCTGAAGGTGAGGGTGTGGGTGAGGGTTAGGATTAGGGTGAGGGTGAGGGTTAGGGTGAGTTTTAGTGTGTGGGTTAGTGTTAGGGTTAGTGTGAGGATTAGGGTTAGGGTTATGGTGAGGGTAAGGGTTAGGGTAAAGGTTAGGGTAAGGTTTAGTGTTAGGGTTATGGTGAGAGTGAGGGTTAGGTTTAGTGTGAGTATTAGGGTGAGGTTTAGGTTTAGTGTTAGCTTTAGGGTGAGGGTGAGGTTTAGGGTGAGTGTGAGGGTTAGGGTTTGGGTGAGGTTAGGGTGAAGGTGAAGGCTAGGGTGAGGGTGAGACTTAGAGTTAGGGTTAGGGTTAGGGTGAGGGTTAGTGTGAGGATAAGGGTTAGGGTTAGGTTTAGGTTTAGTGTGAGGATTAGGGTTAGGGTGAGGGTTAGAGTTAGGGTGAGGGTGAGGGTTAAGTATAAGGTTGTATGAGGGTTAGGGTTAGGCTGAGGGTTAGGGTTAGGTTTTGGTTTAGGGTGAGGGTGAGGGTGAGGTGGAGGGTGAGGGTGAAGTTGAGTGTGATGGTGAGGGTTAGGGTTAGGGTTAGGTTGAGTTTTAGGCTTAGTGTGAGGGTTGGGTGAGCATGAGGTTAAGGGATAGGGTGATGGTTAGGGTTAGGGTGAGGGTTAGGGTTAGGGTGAGTGTGAGTTTTAGGGTTATTGTTAGGGTTAGGGTTAGTGTTAGGGTTATGGATATGGTTACGGTTACGGTTACGGTTAGAATGAAGTTTAGTTTTAGGGTTTGGGTTAGAGTTAAGGTTAGGGTGAGGGTGAGATTTAGGGTTAGAGTTCGGGTTAGTGCTAGTGTTAGGGTTAGGGTGAGGGTTAGGGTTAGGCTTAGGCTTAGGCTTAGGCTTAGGCCGAGCATGAGGGTGAGTGGTAGGGTTCTGGTTAGGGTTCGGGTTAGGGTGAACGTTAGATTGAGTTTTAGGTTTAGGGTTAGGGTGAGGGCTAGGGTTAGGGATAGGTTTAGGTTTAGGATTAGGGTTAGGGTGAGGGTGAGTGTGAGGTTTAGGCTTAGAATTAGGGTGAAGGTTAGGGTTAGGTTTTGGGTTAGTGTGAGGGTGAGGCTGAGGATTAGGCTTATTTTTAGGGTTACGTTTATTGTTAGGGTTAGTGTGGGGTTAGGGTTAGGGTTATGCTGAGAGTTAGGGTTAGAGTTAGGATTAGGCTTAGGGTTAGGATGAGGGTGAGGGTGGGTTTGAGGATTGGAGTTAGGGTTAGGGTTAGGCATAGGGTTAGGCTTATTGTTTGTGTTATGCTTAGGGTTAAGTTTGCGGTGAGCATGACGCTGAAGGTGAGGGTTATGCTTATGGTTAGTGTTAGGGTTAGTGTTATTCTTAGGGTTAGGGTTAGGGATACGGTGAGGATGAGGTTGAGGGTGAGGGTTAGGTTTAGGGTGCGGTTTCGGGATAGGTTTAGAGTAAGGGTTAGGGTGAGGGTGAGGTTTAGAATTAGAGTTATTGTTAGGGGGAGGGTTAGGGTTAGGGTTTGGGTTAGGGTGAGGGTGGGGGTGAGGATTAGGGTTAGGTTTAGGGTTAGGGTTAGGGTTAGGTTTTTAAGATAGAGTTAGGGTTAGGGTTACGGTGATGGTTAGGGTTAGGGTTAGGCTTAGGGTTAGGCTGAGGGTGATAGTGGGTGTGAGGATTAGGGTTAGGGTTAGTGTTAGTGTTAGGGTTATTGTTAGTGTTATGGTTAGGGTTAAGTTTGCTGTGAGGGTGAGTCTTAGGGCGAGGGTTTTGGTTATGGTTATGGTTATGGTTAGGGTTAGAGGTATTGTTAGGGTTAGGGTTAGAGTTACCGTGAGGGTGAGGGTGAGGGTGAGGTTTAGGGTTCAGATTAGGGTTCGGGATAGAGTGAAGGTTAGATTGAGGTTTAGGGTTAGGATTAGGGTAAGTGTGAGGGCTAGGGTTAGGGTTAGGGTGAGGGCTAGGGTTAGGGATAGGGTTTTGTTTTGGATTAGGGTTAGGGTGAGGGTGAGTGTGAGGTTTAGGGTTAGGGTTAGGCTTAGAGTTAGGGTGAGGGTTAGGGTTAGGGTTTGGGTTAGTGTGAGGGTGAGGCTGAGGATTAGGGTTAGGTTTAGGGTTAGGTTTAGGGTTAGGGTTAGTGTTAGGTTTAGGGTTAGGATTAGGGTTATGGTGAGGTTTAGGGTTAGAGTTAGGATTAGGCTTAGGGTTAGGATGAGGGTGAGGGTGGGTTTGAGGATTAGAGTTAGGGGTAGGTTTAGGCTTAGTGTTAGGTTTATTTTTAGTGTTATGCTTAGGGTTAAGTGAACATGAGGTGAGCATGAGGCTGAAGCTGAGGGTTATGGTAAGGGTTATGGTTAGGGTTAGTGTTAGTGTTATTCTTAGGGTTAGGGTTAGAGATATGGTGAGGATGAGGTTGAGGGTGAGGGTTAGGGTTAGGGTGCGGTTTAGGGATAGGTTTAGGGTAAGGGTTAGGGTGAGGGTGAGGTTTAGAATTAGAGTTATTGTTAGGGGGAGGGTTAGCGTTAGGGTTTGGGTTAGGGTGAGGGTGGGGCTGAGGATTAGGGTTAGGTTTAGGTTTAGGGTTAGGGTTAGGTTTTTAAGTTAGGGTTAGGGTTAGGGTTACGGTGAGGGTTAGGGTTAGGGTTAGGCTTAGGGTTAGGCTGAGGGTGAGGGTGGGTGTGAGGATTAGGGTTAGCGTAAGGGTTAGTGTTAGGGTTATTGTTAGTGTTATGGTTAGGGTTAAGTTTGCTGTGAGGGTGAGTCTGAGGTTGAGGGTTATGGTTATGGTTAGGGTTATTGTTAGAGTTAGGGTTAGAGTTATGGGGAGGGTGAGGGTGAGGGTGAGGGTTAGGGTTCGGGTTACGGTGAAAGTTAACTTACGGTTTAGGGTTAGGATTAGGGTAAGGGTGAGGGCTAGGGTTAGGGTTAGAGTTAGGGTTATGGGGAGGGATAGGGTTAGGTTTAGGGTTAGGTTTAGGGTTAGGGTTAGGATTACAGTGAGGGTTAGGGTTAGGATTAGGCTTAGGCTTACAGTTAGGCTGAGGTTGAGGCTGAGGGTGAGGGTTATGTTGATGGTTAGGGTTAGGATTAGGGTTAGGGTAAGTGTTATTGTTAGGGTTAGGGTTAGAGTTATTGTGAGGTTCAGGGTGAAGTTGAGGGTTAGGGTTAGGTTGAGGTTTAGGGTTAGGTTTAGTGTTAGGGATAATGTTAGGGTGAGGGTATCGGTAAGGTTAAAGTTGAGTGTTAGGCTGAGCATGAGGGTTACGGTAAGGGTGAGGGTTAGGCTTAGGGTGAGGGTTAGGGTTAGGGTTGGGGTGAGAGTTAGGGTTCGGGTTCAATTTAGGGTTAGGTTGAGGGTTAGGGTAAGGGTTACGGTGACGGTGAGGGTTAGGGTTAGGTTGAGGGTTAGTGTTAGGATTAGGGTTAGTGTGAGGTGAAGGTTAAGGTTAGTGTTAGGGTGAGGGTTAGGATGAGGGTTAGGGATAGGATTAGGGTTAGGGTGAGGGCTAGTTTGAGGGTGAGGTTTAGGGTTAGCGTTAGGGTGAGGTTTAGGGTTAGGGTTAGGGTTCGGGTTAGGGTGAGGGTGAGGTTTACGGTTAGAGTTATGGTTAGGGTGAGACTGAAATTGAGGGTTAGGGTTAGGGTTAGTGTTAGAGTTAGGGTTAGGGTGAGGGTTAGGTTGAGGGTGAGGGTTAGGCTAAAGGTTAGGATTAGGATTAGCATAAGGTTTAGGGTGAGTGTGAGGGTTAGGGTTAGGGTTAGGCTTAGGGTTAGGCTGAGGGTGAGGTTGAGAGTGAGGGTTTGGGTTAGGTTTACTGTGAGAGTTAGGGTTCGGGTAAATTTAGGGTTAGGGTGAGGGTTAGGGTTAGGTTTATGGTGAGCTTGAGTTTTAGGGTAAGGTTGAGGCTTAGGGTTAGGATTATGTTTAGGGAAAGGGTTAAGGTTAGGGTTAGGGTGAGGTTAAGAATGAAGATTAGGAATAGGGTGAGGGCTAGGTTGAGGGTGAGCTTTAGGGTTAGTGTTAGATTAAGGTTTAGGGTTAGAGTTAGGGTTAGGGTGAGGGTTAGGTTGAGGGTTAGATTTACGGTGAGGGTGAGGGTTAGGGTTAGGGTGAGGATGATGGTAAGAGTAAAGGTGAGGTTTAGGCTGAGGTTGAGTGTTAGGGTGAAGGTTAGGGTTAGGTTTAGGGTTAGGGTAAGGGATAGGGTTAGGTTCAGGGTGAGTGTTAGATTGAGGATTAGGGTTACTGTTAGTGTGAGGTTTAGGGTGAGGATGTGGGTTAGGGTTAGGGTGAAGGTGAGGGTTAAAATTAGGGTTATGTTGAGGGCTAGGGTGAGGGTGAGTGTTAGTGTTAGGGTTAGGGTTATGGTGAGGTTTAGGATTAGGTTGAGGGTTAGCGTTAGTGTGAGGGTTAGTGTTCGGGTTAGGGTCAGTGTTAGGGTGAGGGTAAGTGTTAGGGTGAGGGTTAGGTTTAGGGTGAGGGTTATGGTTATGGTGAGGGTTAGGGTTAGGGTTATTGTTAGTGTTAGGGTTAGGGATACGGTTACGGTGAGTGTGAGGGTGAGAGTTAGGGTTAGGTTTAGGGTGAAGTTTAGTGTTAGGGTTAGGGTTAGGGTTAAGGTGAGGGTGAGGTTTAGGGGTAGAGTTAGGTTTAGGGTGAGGGTTAGGGTCAAGGTTAGGGTTAGGGTGCGGATTAGGGTGGGGTTGAAGGTAAGGGTAAATTTGAGGGTTAGGCTGAGGGTGAGGGTTACAGTAATGGTGAGGGTTAGGGTTAGGGTGAGGGTTAGTGTTAGGGTTAGAATGAGGGTGAGGGTTAGATTGAGGATTAGTGTTAGGGTTAGTGTGAGGTTTAGAGTGAGCTTGAGGGTTAGGGTTATTGTTAGGATGAGGTTTATGGTTAGGGTGAGGCTTAGGGTTAGTGTGAGCATTGGTGTTAGCGTTAGGGTTTATGTTATGGTGAGGGTAAGTGTTAGGGTGAGGGTTAGGTTTAGGGTGAGAGTTATGGTTAGGGTAAGTGTGAGGGTTAGGGTTAGGGTTATTGTTAGGGTTAGTGTTAGGGTTATGGTTAGTGTTAGTGTTAGTGTTAGGGTTAGGGTTAGGGTTAGGATGAGGTTTAGTTTTAGTCTTAGGATTAGATTTAAGGTTAGGTGAGAGTGAGATTTAGGGTTAGAGATAGGTTTAGTGCTAGTGTTAGTGTTAGGGTGAGGGTTAGGGTTAGGTTTAGGCTTAGGCTGAGGCTTGGGCTTAGGCCGAGCATGAGGGTTCGGGTTAGGGTTCGGGTTAGGGTTCGGGTTAGTGTGAAGTTTAGATTGAGGTTTAGGGTTAGGATTAGGGTAAGGGTGAGGGCTAGGTTTAGGGTTAGGGTATGGGCTAGGGTTAGGGATAGGGTTAGGTTTAGTATTAGGGTTAGGGTGAGGGTGAGTGTGAAGTTTAGGGTTAGGGTTAGGCTTAGAATTAGGGTGAGGGTTAGGGTTAGGGTTTGGGTTAGTGTGAGGGTGAGGCTGAGGATTAGGGTTAGTTTTAGGGTTAGGTTTAGGGTTAGAGTTAGGGTTAGGCTTAGGCTTAGGATGAGGGTGAGGGTGGGGTTGAGGATTAAAGTTAGGGTTTGGGTTAGTCTTAGGGTTAGGTTATGATTAGGGTTAAGTTTGCGGTGAGCATGAGGCTGAAGGTGAGGGTTATGGGTAGGGTTAGGGTTAGGGGGAGGGATAGGGTGAGGTTTAGGGTTAGGGTTAGTGTTAGGGTAAGTGTGAGGGTGAGGGTTAGGTTGAGCTTTAGGGATAGGGTTAGGTTTAGGATTAGGGTTAGGGTGAGACTGATTGTGAGGTTTAGGTTGAGGATTAGGCTTAGGCTTATGGTTAGGCTAAGAGTGAGGGTGGGGGTGAGGATTAGGGTTAGGGCTAGGCTATGGCTTAGGCTGAGGGTGAGGATGGATGTGAGGATGATCGTTAGGATTAGGGTAAGGGTGAGGGCTCGGGTGAGGGTAAATGTTAGGGTCAGGCTTTGGCTTAGTCTTCCAGTTAGACTGAGGGTGAGTTTGAGGGTGAGGGTTAGGGTTAGCGTGATGGTTAGGTTTAATGTTAGGGTGAGGGTTAGAATGAGGTTTAGGGTTCGGTGAGGTTAGGGTGAGGATGATGGTAAGGGTAAAGGTGAGGTTTACGCTGAGGGTAAGGGTTAAGATGAGGGTGAGGGTTAAGGTAAGGGTGAGGGTTAGGGTTAGGGTGAGGCTGAGTGTGAGGTTTAGGGTGAGGATTAGGCTTAGGTTTACAGTTAGGCTAAGGGTGAGGGTGGGGGTGAGGGTGGGGGTGAGGATTAGGGTTATGGTGATGGTTAGGGTTAGGGTTAGTGTTATTGTTAGGGTTAGGGTTAGAGTTACGTTGAGTGTGAGGGTGCGGGTGAGGGTTAGGGTTAGGGTTAGGGTGGGGTTTAGGGTTGGGTTAGGATTATGGTTAGGGTGAGGGTGAGGTTTAGGGTTAGATATAGTGTTAGGGGTAGGGTTAGGGTGAGGGTCAGGGATAGGGTTATTGTTACTCTTAGGGTGAGTGTGAGGGTTAGGTTGAGGTTTAGGGTTATGGTTACGATTAGGGTTAGTGTGAGGGTTAATGTTATGGTTAGGGTTAGTTTTAGGGTGAGGGTGGTTGTTAGGGTTTGGGTTATTGTGAGGGTTATCGTTGGGATGAGGGTTAGGATAAGGGTTAGTGTTATTGTTAGGGTTAGGTTTAGTGTTTCGGTTACGGTGAGGGTGAGGGTTAGGGTTAGGTTCAGGGCGAGGTTTAGGGTTTGGTTTAGGGTTAGAGTGAGGGTTAGGGTGAGTGTGAGGATTAAGGTTAGAGTTAGGTTTAGGGTGAAGGTTAGGTTGACCTTTAGGGTTAGGGTTAGTGTTAGGGTTAGGGTTAGGCTGAGAGTTAGGGGGAGAGTTAGGATTACTCTTAGGTTTAGGTTTATGGTTAGGGTTATCTTTAGTGATAGGGTGAGGGTGAGGTTTAGAGTTTGAATTAGGGTTAGGGTGAGGCTGAGGCTGAGGGTGAGGGTTAGGATTAGGGTTAGCATTAGGATTAGGGTTTGGGTTAGGGTGAGTGTGAGGGTTAGGGTTAGGGTTAGTGTTAGCCTTAGGTTTAGGCTGAGGGTGAGGGTGAGGGTGAGGGTTAGGGTTAGTTTAAGGGTTAGGGTTAGGGTGAGGTTTAGTGTTAGACTTAGTGTTAGAGTTAGGGTTAGAGTGAGGGTGAGGTTTAGGTGTAAAGTTAGGGTTAGGGTGAAGGTTAGGTTGAGAGTTAGGGTTAGGGTTAGGGTTAGGATGGGGGTGAAGGTAAGGGTAAACGTGACAGTTAGGCTGAGTGTGAGGGTTATGGCAAGGGTGAGGATTAGGGTTAGGGTGAGAGTTAGGGTTAGGGTTAGTGTGGGAGTTAGGGTTCGGGTTAAGTTTAGGGTTAGGGTTAGGGTTAGGCTAAGAGTTTCGGTGAGGGTGAGGGTTAGTGTCAGTTTGAGAGTTAGGGTTAGGATTAGGGATAGGGTGAGGGTTAGTGTTAGGGTTAGTGTTACGGTGATGGTTAGGATGAGGGTTAGGGTTAGGATTAGGGTTAGGGTGAGGGCTAGTGGCAGGTGAGGTTTACGGTTAGTGTTAGGGTGAGGTTTACGGTTAGGGTTAGGGTTAACGTTAGGGTGAAGTTGAGTTTCGGGTTAGAGTTAGGGTTAGGGTGAGGCTGAGGTTGAGGGTTAGGGTTAGGGTGAGGTTTAGTGTTAGGATTAGTGTTAGAGTTAGGGTTAGAGCAAGGGTTAGGTTGGGAGTGAGGGTTAGGCTTACCTTTAGGAATAGGTTTAGGCTGAGGGTGTGGGTGAGTTTGAGGGTTATGGTTAGGTTGAGGGTTCGGCTTAGGTTGAGGGTTAGGTTTAGGATTAGGGTTAGGGTGAGGGTTAAGTTTAGGGTTAGGGTGAGGGTAAGAATGAGGATTAGGGTTAGGATTAGGGTTATGGTGAGGGCTAGGGTGAGCGTGAGGGTTAAGGTTAGTGTTAGATTAAGGTTTAGGGTTAGGGATAGCTATAGGGTGAGGGTTCGGTTGAGGTTAGGGTTACAGTGAGTGTGAGGGTTAGTGTTAGGGTGAGGGTTAGGGTTAGGATTAGGGTTAGGTGAGAGTGAATGTTAGGATTAGGGTTAGGTTTAGGGTTAGGGTTAGGTTTAGGGTTAGGGTGAGGGTTAGGGTTAGGATGATGGTAAGGGTAAAGGTGAGGTTTAGGGTGAGGCTGAGGGTTAAGATAAGGGTGAGGGTTAGGTTGAGGCTTAGGTTTAGAGTAAGGGGTAGGATTAGGGTCAGGGTGATTGTTAGAATGAGGATTAGGGTTAGGGTTAGTGTGAACTTTAGAGTGAGGATGAGGGTTAGGGTTAGGGTGAGGGTGAGGGTTAGAATTAGGTTTAGGGTGCGGGCTAGGGTGAGGGTGAGGGTTAGGGTAAGGGTTAGGCTTAGGCTTAGGATTAGGCTGAGCGTGAGATTGAGGGTGAGGGTTAGGGTTAGTGTGATGGTTAAGTTTACAGTTAGGGTTAGGGTTAAAATGAGGTTTAGGGTTAGGGTGAGGTTTAGGATGAAGTTTAGTTTTAGGGTTAAGGTTAGACTTAGGGTTATGGTGAGGGTGAGGTTCTGGGGTACAGTTAGGGTTAGGATGAGGGTTACGGTTAGGGTGCAGGTTAGCCTGAGGGTGACGGTTAGGTAAAGGTGAGGGTTAGGCTGAGGGTGAGGGTTCCGGTAAGGGTGAAGTTTAGGGTTAGGGTGAGGGTTAGTGTTAACATTAAGGTGAGGGTGAGGGTTAGATTGAGGATTAGTGTTAGGGTTAGTGTGAGGTTTAGGGTGAGGATGAGGGTTAGGGTTAGGGTGAAGGCTAGGGGAGTGTGAGGGTTCGGGTTAGGGTTAGGGTGAGGGTAAGTGTTAGGGTGAGGGTTAAGGTTAGAGTGAGGTTTATGATTAGGGTGAGGGTTAGGGTTAGGGTTAGGTTTATTGTTAGGTTGAGGGGTAGGGTTACTGTTACTGTGAGGGTAAGCATGAGGATTATGGTTAGGGTTAGGATGAGGTTTAGGTTTAGGGTTAGGGTTAGAGTCAGGGTTAGGGTGAGGGTTAGGCTTAGGTTTAGGCTTAGGCTTAGGCTTTGGCCGAGCATGAGGTTGAAGGTTCGGGTTCGAGTTCGGGTTTGGTTTAGGATTAGGTTTAGGGTTAGGTTGAGAATTAGGTTGAGGTTTAGGGTTAGGATAAGTTTAAGGGTGAGGGCTAGGCTGAGGTTTAGGGTGAGGGTTAGGGTTAGGGATAGGGTTATGTTTAGGATTAGGGTTTGGGTGGGGATGAGTGTGAGGGTTAGGATTAGGGTTAGGATTAGGGTTAGGGTTAGGCTTAGAGTTAGGATGAGTGTTAGGGTTAGGGTTTGGGTTAGGGTGAGGTTGAGCCTGAGGATTAGGGTTAGGTTTAGGCTTACTGTTAGTGTTAGGGATAGGTTTAGGGTGAGGGTGAGGTTTAGATGTAGGGTTTGGGGGTGGGTTAGGGTGAGGGTTAGGGTTAGGGTTAGTGTTTGGTTTAGGTTGAGGGTGAGTGTTAGATTGAGGTTTAGTGTTAGGTTTAGGGTTAGGGTCAGTGTGAGGGTTAGTGTTAGTGTTAGGGTTAGTGTTAGGGTGAGGGTAAGAATTAGGGTGAGGTTATGGGTTAGGGTGATGGTTATGTTTAGGGTGAGGGTTAGGGTTAGGGTTAGGGTTATTGTTAGGTTTAAGTTTAGGGTTACGGTTACGGTGAGTGTGAGTGTGAGGGTTAGGGTTAGGTTGAGGTTTAGGGTTTGGGTTAGGGTTAGAGTTAGGGTAAGGGTGAGGCTGAAGTTTAGGGTTAGAGTTAGGGTTAGGGTGACGGTTAGGGTTAGGGTTAGGGTGAGAGTTAGGGGGAGGGTAAGGGTTAGTGTTAGGGTTAGGGATAGGATTAGGGTTAGGGTTAGGGTGAGGGTCAGTGTGTTTTTTAGGGTTAGGTCTAGGGTTAGGCTTAGATTTAGGCTGAGGGGGAGGTTGATGGTTATGTTAGGGTTAGGGTTAGGGGGAGGGTTAGGATGATGGTTAGGGTTAGGATTAGGGTTAGGGCAAGGCCTAGGGTGAGGGTGAGGTTTAGCGTTAGAGTTAAGGTGAGATTTATGGTTAGGGTTAAGGTTAGGGTGAGGGTGAGGTTTAGGGTTAGAGTTAGGGTTAGCGTGAGGCTGAGGGTGAGGGTTAGGGTTAGGCTTAGTGTTAGGTTTAGTGTTAGGGTTAGGGTGAGGTTTAGGGTGAGGGTTATGGTTAGATTTAGGATTAGGGTTAGGCTGAAGGTTAGGGTGAGGGTGAGGGTTAGGGTGAGGATAAGGGTTAGGTTTAGGGTGAGGGCTAGGTTTTGGTGAGGTTTAGGAACAGGGTTAGCGTGAGGTTTAGGGTTAGGTTTATTTTTAGGGTTAGGCTAAGTGTTAGGGTTAGTGTTAGGTTGAGGGTGAGGTTTAGGGTTAGATTTAGGGTGAGGGTTAATGTTAGCGTTAGGTTCAGTTTTAGGGTGAGTCTAAGGGTTATGGTGAGGTTTTGGGTTAGGGTGAGGTTTATGGTTAAGCTGAGGGTTAGGAATCGGTTTAGAGTTATTGTTAGGGTTCGGTTTAAGTTTACGGTTACAGTGAGGGTGAGGATGAGGGTTAGGGTTAGGCTCAGGGTGAGGTTTAGTGTGAGGGTGAGGTTTAGGGTTAGAGTCAGTGTGAGGGATAGTTTGAGGGTTTGGGTTAGGGTTAGTGTTAGTGTTAGGGTTAGGGTGAGAGTTAGGGGGAGGTTTAGGGTTAGGGTTAAGTTTAAGATTAGGTTAAGAATGAGGCTGAGTGTGTGTGTTAGGGTTTGGTTTAGGGTTAGGCTTAGGGTTAGGCTGAGGGTGAGGTTGAGGGTGAGGGTTAGGGTTAGGTTTAGGGTTAAGATTAGGGTTAGGGGGAGGGATAGGATGAGGGTTAAGGTTAGGATTAGGGTTAGGGTGAGGGCTAGGGTGACGGTAAGGTTTAGGGTTAGGGTTAGGGTGAGGGTTAGGGTTTTGTTTAGGGTGAGTGTTAGGGTTTGGGTTAAGTTTAGGTTTAGGGTGAGCGTTAGGGTAAGGGTTACAGTGAGGGTGAGGTTTAGGGTTAGGTTGAGGGTTAAGGTTAGGATTAGGGATAGTGTGAGGGTGTGGGTGAGGGTTGGGGTTTGGTTTAGGGTGAGGTTTAAGATGAGGGTTAGGGTTAAGATTAGGGTAAGGGTGAGGGCTAGGGTGAGGGTGAGGGTTAGGGTAAGTGTAAGGCTTCGTCTTAGTGTTAGGTTGAGTGTGAGGTTGAGGGTGAGAGTTAGAATTAGGGTAATGGTTAAGTTTACACTTAGTGTTAGAGTTAGTATGAGGTTTAGGCTTAGGGGGATTTTTAGGGTGAGGATGATGGTAAGGGTAATGGTGAGGTTTAGGCTGAGGGTGAGGGTTAAGATAAGGGTGAGCGATAGGGTTAGTTTTAGGGTTAGATTAAGGGCTAGGGTTAGTGTTAGGGTGAGGGTTAGATTGAGGATTAGGGTTAGGGTTAGTGTGAGGTTTAGAGTAAGGATGAGGGTTAGGGTGATGGTTATGCTTAGGGTGAGAGTTATGGTTAGGTTGAGGGTTAGGGTTAGCATTAGGGTGAGGTTTAGTGTTAGGGTTAGGTTTAGAGTTAGGGTTAGGGTGAGGGTGAGGTTTAGGGTGGAGTTAGGGTTAGGGTGAGGGTTAGGATGAGGGTTACTGTTAGTGTTAGTGTTAGTGTGAGAGTTAGGGGCAGGGTTAGGGTTAGGGTTAAGTTTAAGATTAGGGTTAGGATGAGGGTGAGTGTGTGTGTTAGGGTTTGGTTTAGGGTTAGGCTTAGGGTTAGGCTGAGGGTGAGGTTGAGGTTGAGGGTTAGGGTTAGGATTAGGGTTAGGGGGATGGTTAGGATGAGGGTTAAGGTTAGGATTAGGGTTAGGGTGAGGGCTATGGTGAGGGTAAGATTTAGGGTTAGGGTTAGGGTGAGGGTTAGGGTTTTGTTTAGGGTGAGCGTTAGGGTTCGGGTTAAGTTTAGGGTTAGGGCGAGCGTTAGTGTTCGGGTGACAGTGAGGGTGAGGTTTAGGGTTAGGTTGAGGGTTAGGGTTAGGATTAGGGTTAGTGTGAGGGTGTGGGTGAGGGTTAGGGTTAGGGTTAGGGTGAGGGTTAGGGTTAAGATTAGGGTTAGGGTGAGGGCTAGGGTGAGGGTGAGAGTTAGGGTAAGTGTAAGGCTTAGTCTTAGTGTTAGGCTGAGTGTGAGGTTGAGGGTGAGGGTTAGGGTTAGTGTGATGGTTAGGTTTACAGTTAGTGTTAGAGTTAGTATGAGGTTTAGGGTTAGGGGGATTTTTATGTTGAGGATGATGGTAAGGATAATGGTGAGGTTTAGGCTGAGGGTGAGGGTTAAGATAAGGGTGAGCGTTAGGGTTAGGTTTAGGGTTAGAATAAGGGCTAGGGTTAGGGTTAGGGTGAGGGTTAGATTGAGGATTAGGGTTAGGGTTAGTTTGAGGTTTAGAGTGAGGATCAGGGTTAGGGTGAGGATTAGGGTTAGCGTGAGAGTTATGGTTAGGTTGAGGGTTAGGGTTAGGGTTAGGGTGAGGGTGAGTATTAGATTGAGGATTAGTGTTAGGTTTAGTGTGAAGTTTAGGGTGAGGATGAGCTTTCGGGTTGAGGGCGAGGTCTAGGGAGAGTTTGAAGTTTAGGGTTAGTGTTAGGGTGACGGTAAGGGTAAAGTTGAGGTTTAGGCTGAGGGTGAGGGTTAGTAAGGGTGATGGTAAGGGTTAGGGTGAGGGTTAGTGTTAGTGTTAGGGTGAGGTTGAGGGTTAAATTGAGGATTAGTGTTAGGGTTAGTGTGAGGTTTATGGTGAGGATGAGAATTAGGGTTAGGGTGAAGGCTAGGGTGAGGGTGAGGTTTAGGTTTAGTGTTAGGGTGAGGTTTAGGGTTAGGGTGATGTTTAGGGTTAGTGTGAGTGTTAGTGTTACAGTTAGGGTTAGTGTTAGGTTGAGGGTAATCGTTAGGGTGAGGGTTAGTGTTAGGGTGAAGTTTATGGTTAGGGTGAGGGTTAGGGTTAGGATAAGTGTAAGGGTGAGGTCTAGGCTGAGGGTTAGGGTGAGTGTTAGGGTTAGGGATAGGCTTAAATTTAGGATTAGGTTTAGGTTAAGGGTGAGTGTGAGGGTTAGGATTAGGGTTAGAGTTTGGCTTAGAGTTAGGAGGAGGGTTAGGGTTAGGGTTTGCGTTAAGGTGAGGGTGAGGCTGAGGATTAGGGTAAGGTTTAGTGTTAGGTTTAGGGTTAGTGTTAGTGTTAGGGTTAGTGTTAGTGTTACAGTGAGGGTTGGGCTTAGGGTTAGGGTTAGGGTTAGGCTTAGAGTTAGGGTGAGTGTTAGGATGAGAATTAGGTTACAATTAGGGTTAGGGTGAGGGCTAGGGTGAAGGTGAGCTTTAGGGTAAGTGTTAGGCTAAGGTTTAGGGTTAGGGTTAGGGTGAGGGTGATGGTTAGGGTTAGGATTAGGGTTAGGGTTAGGATTAGTGTTAGGGTGAGGTTGAGTGTTAGCATTAGGTTTAGGTTAGGGTTAGGGTTAAGTTTAGGGTTAGGATTACTGTTATTGTTAGGGTTAGGGTTAGAGTTATGGTGAGGGTGAGGGTGAGGGTGAGTGTTAGGATTGTGGTGAGGTTTAGGGTTAGGGTTAGGATTAGCGTTAGGTTGAGCTTGAGGTTTAGGGTTAGATTTAGGTTTAGTTGGAGGGTTGCGTCGAGTGTTAGGGTTAGGGTAAGTGTTAGATTTAAGGTTAGGTTGAGGGTTAGGTTGAGATTTAGGGTTAGGTTTAGGGTTAGGATTAGGTTAGGGTGAGGGTGAGTGTGAGGTTTAGGGTTTGATTTAGGCTTAGGCTTAGGGTTAGGCTGAGGGTGACGGTGGGGGTGAGGATTAGGGTTAGGGTGATGGTTACAGTTAGGGTTAGGGTGAGGGTTAGTTATAGGCTCAGGGTTAGAGTTAGAGTTAGGGTGAGGGTGAGGTTTAGGGGTAGAGTTAGGGTTAGGGTGTGGTTTAGGGTTAGAGTGAGGGTTAGGGTGGGGGTGACGGTAAGGGTAAAGGTGAGGGTTAGGCTGAGGGTGAGGGTTATGGGAAGAGTGACGTTTAGGGTTAGGGTGAGGGTTAGGGTTAGGGATAGGGTGAGGGTGAGGGTTAGATTGAGGATTAGTGTTAGGGTTAGTGTGAAGTTTAGGGTGAGGATGAGGATTAGGGTTAGGGCGAGGTCTAGCGAGAGGGTGAGGTTTAGGGTTAGTGTTAGGGTGAAGATTATGGTTAGGGTAATTGTTAGGGTTAGTGTGAGGTTTAGTTTTAGGGTTAGGGTTAGTATTAGGGTGAGGGTAAGCGTTATGGTGATGATTAGGGTTAGGGTGAGGGTTAGGGTTAGGGTTAGGTTTATTGTTAGTGTTATGGTTAGGGTAAAGGTTATGGTGAGGGTGAGTGTGAGGGTTAGGGATAGGGCTAAGATGAGGTTTAGGGATAGGGTTAAGGTTAGGGTTAGGGTCAGGGTGGGGTTTAGTGTTAGAATTAGGGTTAGGGTGAGGCTGAGGGTGAGAGTTCGGGTTAGAATTAATGTTAGGGTCAGGCTTAAGGTGAGGGTTAGGATTAGGGTTAGTGTTAGGGTTAGGGTTAGGGTGAGTGCTAGGGTGAGGATGATGTTTAGGTTTAGGGTCAGAGTTAGGGTTAGGCTTAGGCTTAGGCTTAGGTTAAGGCTGAGACTGAGGGTGAGGCTGAGGGTTAGTGTTAGGGTGAGGGTTAGGGTAAGGGTTAGGGGGAGGGTTAGGAATAGGGATAGGGTTAGGATTAGGGTTGGGTGTGGTTAGGGTTAGAATGAGGTTTAGGGTTAGGGTTAGCTTGAGGGTTAGGATTATGGTAAGGATGATAGTTAGTGTTCGGGTAAAGTTTAGGTTTATGTTGAGGGTTAAGGTAAGGGTTACAGTGAGGGTGAGGGTTAGGGTTAGAATGAGGGTGAGGGTTTGGATTAGGGTTAAGGTTAGCGTGAGGGTTATGGTTAGTGTTAGGGTGAGGGTTAGGATGAGGGTTAGGGTTAGGATTAGTGTTAGGGTGAGGGCTAGGGTGAGGGTGAGGTTTAGGGTTAGGGTTAGGGTTAGGGTGAGGTTTAGGTTTAGAGGTAGGGTTAGTGTTAGGGTGAGGGTGACGTTTAAGGTTAGAGTTAGGGGTAGGATGAGGCTGAGGTTGAGGGTTAAGGTTAGGGTTAGTGTTAGATTTAGGGTTAGGGTGAGGGTTAGGTTGAGGGTGAGGGTTAGGCTTAGGGTTAGGATTAGGTTTAGGGTAAACGTTAGGGTGAGTGTGAGCATTAGGGCTAGGGTTAGGGTTTGGCTTAGGGTTAGGCTGAGGGTGAGGGTGAGGGTTAGTGTTAGATTAAGGTTTAGGGTTAGGGTTAAGGTTAGGTGAGAGTTAGGGTTTGGTTATGTTTATGGTTAGGGTGAGGGTAAGGGTTAGCGTTAAGGTGAGCATGAGGTTTATGGTTACTTTGAGGATTACCCTTAGGGTTAGGGCTAGGGTGAGGGTTAAGTTTAGGGTGAGGGCTAGGGTGAGGGTGAGGTTTAGGGTTAGTGTTAGGGTAAGGTGTAGGGTTAGGGGTAGGGTTTGGGTTAGGGTTAGGATGAGGGTTAGTGTTAAGATTATGGTTAGGGTGAGTGTTAGGATTAGGGTTAGGGTTAGGGTTAGGTTTAGAGATAAGATTAGTGTTATTTTTAGGGTTAGGGTTAGAGTTATGGTAAGGGTGAGGGTGAGGGTGAGGGTTAGGGTTAGGGATAGGGTTAGGGTGAGGTTTAGGGTTAGGTTTAGGATTAGAGTTAAGGTGAGGGTGAGGTTTAGTGATAGATTTAATGTTAGTTGGAGGGTTAGTTCGAGCGTTAATGTTAGGGTTAGTGTTAGGGTTAAGGTTAGGGTTAGGGTTAGGCTGAGGTTTAGGGATAGGTTTAGGTTTAGGCTTAGGGTTAGGATTAGGGTTAGGTTGAGGGTGAGTGTGAGGGTTAGGGTTAGGCTTAGGCTTAGACTTTGGGTTAGGCTGAGGGCGAGGGTGCTGGTGAGGATTAGGGTTAGGCTGATGGTTATGGTTAGGGTTAGGGTGAGGGTTAGAATGAGGGTTAGGGTTAGGATGAGGGTTAGGGTTAGGATTAGGGTTAGGGTGAGGGCTAGGATGAGGGTGAAGTTTAGGGTAAGGGATAAGCTTAGTCTTAGGGTTAGGCTGAGCATGAGGTTGAGGGTTAGGGATAGGGTAAGGTATAGTGTTAGGTTTAGGGTTAGAGTCAGGGTTAGGGTGAGGGTGAGGTTTAGGGATAGGTTTAGGCTCAGAGTGAGGGGTAGGGTTAGGGTGAGGGTTAGGGTGGGGGTGATGGTAAGGGTAAAGGTGAAAGTTAGGCTGAGGGTCAGGGTTATGGTAAGGGTGAGGGTTACCTTTAGGGTGAGGGTTAGGGTGGGGGTGACGGTAAGGGTAAAGGTGAAAGTTAGGCTGAGGGTCAGGGTTATGGTAAGGGTGAGGGTTACCTTTAGGGTGAGGGTTAGTGTTAGGGTGAGGGTGAGGGTGAGGGTGAGGGTTAGATTGAGGATTAGTGTTAGGGTTAGTGTGAGGTTTAGGGTGAGGATGAGGGTTAGGGTTAGGGTGATGGCTAGGGTGAGGGTGAGGTTGAGGGTTAGATTGAGGATTAGTGTTAGGGTTAGTGTGAGGTTTAGGGTGAGATTGAGGTTTAGGGTTAGGATTAATGTTAGGGTTAGTCTTAACATGACGGTTAGGGTGAGGGTGAGGTTTAGGCTTAGTGTTAGGATTAGGATTAGGGTTGGGTTTAGGGTGAGTGTGAGGGATAGGGTTAGGGTTAGGCTTAGGCTTACTGTTAGGCTGAAAGTGAAGGTGAGTGTGAGGGTTAGGGTTAGGATGAGTGTTAGGGTTAGGGTGAGAGTTAGGGTTAGGATTAAGTTTAGGGTTAGAGTGAGGGTTAGCGTAAGGGTTACAGTGAGGGTGAGGGTTAGCGTTAGGTTGAGGGTTAGGGTCAGGGTTACTGTTAGGGTGAGGTTTAGGATCAGGGTTCGGGTTAGGATTAGGTTTAGGTTGAGGGCTAGGGTGAGGGTGAGTTTTAGGGTTAGGGTTATGGTGAGGTTTAGTGTTAGGTTTAGGTTTGGGTTAGGGTGAGCGTGAGGTTTAGGGTTCAATGTAGCTTTAGGGTGAGGCTGAGGGTGAGGGTTAGGGTTAGGGTTAGTGTTAGAGTTATTGTTACTGTGAGGGTTAGGGTGAGGGTGAGGGTAAGGCTTCATGTTAGGATTGGGATTAGAGTAAGGGTTTGGGTTAGTGTGAGGGTTAGGGTTAGGGTTAGGGTTAGGTTTAGGGTTAGGCTTAGGGTGAGGGTGAGGCTGAGGGTTAGGGTTAGGGTAAGGGTTAGGTGTAGGGTTAGGGTGAGAGTTAGGGTTCTGGGTAAATTTAGGTTTAGGGTGAGGGTTAGAGTTAAGGTTACAGTGAGGGTGAGGGTTAGGTTTAGGTTGAGGTTTAGGGTTAGGCTTAGGATTAGGGTGACGGTTAGGATTACGGTTAGGGTTAGGGTGAGGGTAAGGGTGAGGTTTAGGGTTAGATATAGGGTTAGGGTGAGGATGAGGGTTAGGGTTAGGGTGGGGGCTAGGGTGAGGGTGAGGTTGAGGTTTAGATTGAGGATTATTGTTAAGGTTAGTGTGAGTTTTAGGGTAAGGATGAGGTTTAGGGTTAGGGTTAGGTTTAGGATTAATGTTAAGGTTAGTCTTAACGTGAAGGTTAGGGTGAGGGTGAGGTTTAGGATTAGTATTAGGGATGGGTTTAGGGTGAGTGTGAGGGTTAGGGTTAGGATGAGTGTTAGGGTTAGGGTTAGGGTGAGAGTTAGGGTTCAGGTTAAGTTTAGGGTTAGAGTGAAGGTTAGTGTAAGGGTTACAGTGAGGGTGAGGGTTAGAGTTAGGTTGATGGTTAGGATTCAGATTAGGGTTAGGGTGAGGGTGAGGGTTAGGTTTAGTGTTAGGATGAGGGTTAGGTTCAGGGTTAGAGTTAGGATTAGGGTTAGGGTGAGGTTTAGGGTTAGGATTAGGGTTTTAGGGTTAGGGTTACGGTTAGGTTGAGGGTGAGGTTTAGATTTAGAGTTACCGTTAGGGTGAGGATGAGGTTTAGGGTTAGGGTTAGGATTAATGTTAGGGTTAGTCTTAACGTGAGGGTTAGGGTGAGCGTGAGGTTTAGGGTTAGAGGTAGGTTTAGGGTGAGGCTGACGGTGAGGGTTAGGGTTAGGGTTAGTGTTAGAGTTATTGTTACTGTGAGGGTTAGGGTGAGGGTGAGGGTAAGGCTTCGTGTTAGGATTGGGATCAGAGTAAGGGTAAGGGTGAGTGTGAGGGTTAGGGTTAGGGTTAGGGTTAGGCTTAGGGTGAGGGTGAGGGTGAGGGTTAGGGTTAGGGTGAGGGTTAGGTGTAGGGTTAGGGTGAGGGTTAGGGTTTGGGTTACAGTGAGGGTAAGGGTTAGGGTTAGTTTGAGGTTTAGGGTTAGGCTTAGGATTAGGGTGAGGGTTAGTGTTAGGGTGAGGTTGAGGTTTAGGGTTAGATATAGGGTTAGGGTGAAGATTAGGGTTAGGGTTAGGGTTAGGGTTAGGGTGAGGTTTAGGGTTAGGGTTAGAGTTAGCGTTAGAATTACAATGACGGTGAGGGTGCAGGTTAGTGTGAGGTTTAGGTTTAGAGTTAGGGTTAGGGTTATGCAGAGTGTTAGGGTTAGTGTTAGTGTTAGAGATAGGGTTATGGTGAGGGAGTAGGGTGAGGGTGAGGATAAGGCTTAGTGTTAGGATTAGCAATAGGGTAAGGGTTAGGGTGAGTGTGAGGGTTAGGTTTAGGGTTAGTGTTAGGCTTAGGGTAAGTCTGAGCATGAGGTTGAGTGTGAGGGTTAGGGTTAGGGATATGGTGAGGTTTAGTGTTAGGGTTAGGGTTAGATTTAGGGTTAGGGTTAGGATGAGGGTGAGGGTGGGTCTGAGGATTAGGTTTAGGCTTAGGGTTATTGTTAGGGTGATGGTGAGTTTTATGGTTAGAGTTAGGATTAGGGGGAGGGTTGGTGTGAGGTTTAGGGTTAGGGTTAGTGTTAGGGTTAGGGTGAGGGTGAGGGTTAGGTTGAGGTTTAGGGATAGGGTTAGGTTTAGGATTAAGGTTAGGTTGAGAATGATTATGAGGCTTAGGGTAAGGGTTAGGCTTAGGCTTAGGGATTTTGCTGAGGGTGAGGGTGAGGGAGAGGATTAGGGTTAGGGTGATAGTTAGGGTTAGGGTTAGTGTTATTGTTAGGGTTAGGGTTTGCGTTACGGTGACAGTGAGGGTGCAGGTGAGGGTTAGGTTTAGGGTTAGGGAGGGGTTTAGGGTTAGGGTTAGGTTTAGGGTGAGGGTGAGGTTTAGGGTTAGATATAGGGTTAGGGGGAGGGTTAGGGGGAGCGTTAAGTCTAGGTTTAGTGTTAGGGTTAGGTTCAGGTTGAGGGTTAGGTTTAGGGTTAGGGTTAGGGTGAGGGTGAGTGTGCATATGAGTGTGACGTTTAGGGTTAGGTTTATGCTTAAGCTTAGGTTTATGCTTAGGGTTAGGCTGAGGTTGAGTGTTAGGGTTAGGATGAGGGTTAGGATTAGGTTTATGGGGAGGGTTAGGATGAGGGTTAGGGTTAGGATTAGTGTTAGAGTTAGGGCTAGGGTGAGGGTTATGTTTAGGCTTAGGTTTAGGGTGAGGTTTATGGTTAGGGTTAGGGTGAGGGTGAGGTTTAGGGTTAGACTTTGGGTTAAGGTGAGGCTTAGGGTGAGGTTTTGGATTAGGGTTAGGATTAGGATTACAGTAAGGGTTATGTTGAGTGTGAGTGTTAGGGTTACAGTTAGGGTGAAGTTTAGGTTTTGGATTAGGGTTAGCGTGAGGGTTCGGATGAGGTTTAGAGTTACATTGAGGGTGAGGGTTAGGGTTAGGTTGTTGGTTAGGGTTAGGGTTAAGGTGAGGTTTAGGGTTAGGGTTAGTGTGAAGGATAGGATGAGTATTAGGGTTACGATTAGGGTTAGGGTGAGGGCTAGGTTGAGTGTGAGGTTTAGTGTTAGTGTTAGGGTGAGGTTTAGGGTTAGGGTTAGGGTTAAGGTGAGGGTTAGGGTGAGAGATATGGTTAGGGTGAGGGTTAGGGTTAGGGTTAATGTTATTGTTAGGGTTAGGGTTACTGTTATGGTGAGGGTGAGGGTTACGCTTAGGGTTAAGGATGAGGTTTAGGTTTAGGGTTAGTGTTAGAGTTAGGTTTAGGGTGAGGGTGAGACTTAGGGTTAGAGTTAGGTATAGTGTTTAGGGTTAGGGATAGGGTGAGGGTTAGGGTTAGACTTAAACTTAAGCTTAGGCTTAGGCCGAGCATGAGGGTGAGGTTTAGGGTTAGGGTTAGGGTGAGGGTTAGGTCAGGATTTGGGTGAGGTTTATGATGAGGTTTAGGGTTAGGATTAGGTTTAGGGTGAGGGCTAGGATGAGGTTTAGGAATAGGTTTAGGTTTAGCATTTGGGTTTGGGTGAGGGTGAGTGTGAGGGTTAGGAGTAGTGTTAGGGTTAGGCTTAGGGTTAGGGTGAGGGTTAGTGATAGGATTTGGGTTAGGGTGAGGGTGAGGCTGAGGATTAGGGTTAGGTTTCGGGTTTGGTTTAGGGTTAGGGTTTGGGTTAGTGTTACCTTTAGTGTTAGGGTTAGGGTTAGGGTTAGGCTGAGGGTGAGGGTGGGTGTGAGGATTAGGGTTAGGGTTCAGGTTAGGGTTATTGTTAGTGTTATGGTTAGGGTTAAGTTTGCTGTGAGGGTGAGGATGAGTGTGAGGGTTATGGTTAGGGTTAGGATTAGGGTTAGGTTTAGTGTTATTGTTAGGATTAGGGTTAGAGTTACAGTGAGGTTGAGGTTGAGGGTGAGGGTTAGGTTTAGGGTGAGGTTTAGGGTTAGAGTTAGGGTTAGGGTTAGGGTGAGGGTGAGGTTTCGGGTTAGAGTTAGGGTTAGGGGAAGGGTTATGGTGAGGTTTAGGGTTAGGGTTATGGTTAGGGTGAGGGTGAGGGTGAGGGGTCGGTTGAGGTTTAGGGATAGGGTTAGCGTTAGGATTAGGGTTAGGGTGAGAATGAGTATGGGGGTTACTCTGAGGGTTAGGCTTAGGCTTAGGGTTAGGCTGAGGGTGGGGGTGGGGGTGAGGATTAGGGTTAGGTTGATGGTTAGGGTTATGCTTAGTGTTATTGATAGGGGTAAGGTTCGAGTTACGATGAAGTTGAGAGTGCGGGTGAGGGTTAGGGTTAGGGTTAGGCTGGGGTTTAGAGTTAGGGTGAGGGTTAGGGTAAGGGTGAGGGTGAGGTTTACGGTTAGATATAGGGTTAGGATGAGGGTTAGGGTGAGGGTTAGAGTTAGTGTTAGGGTTAGGGTGAGGGTGAGTTTTAGGGTTAGACATAGGGTTGGGGGAGGGTTAGGGTTAGGGTTAGGGTTACGGTTAGGGTGAGGTTTAGGGTTTGGGTTAAGTTTAGGGTTAGAGTTACTGTGAGGATGAGGGTTAGGGTTAGGATTAGAGTTAGGGTGAGGTTTAGGGTTAGTGTTAGGGTTAGGTTTAGAATTACAGTGATGGTGATGGTGCATGTGAGTGTGAGGTTTAGGGTTAGAGTTAGGGTAAGGGTTAGGCTGAGTGTTAGGGTTAGGGTTAGTGTTAGGCTTAGGGTTAGGCTGAGCATGAGGTTGAGTGTGAGGGTTAGGGTTAGGGATAGGGTGAGGTTTTGTGTTAGGGTTAGGGTTAGATTTATGGTTGGGTTGAGGTTGAGATTTAGGGGTAGGGTTAGGTTCAGGGTGAGGGTTAGGGTTAGGGTGAGGGTGAGGGTTAGATTGAGTATTAGTGTTAGGGTTAGTTTGAGGTTTAGGGTGAGGTTGAGGGATAGGGTTAGGGTGAGGGCTAGGGTGAGTATGAGGGTGAGGGTTAGATTGAGGATTAGTGTTATGGTTAGTGTGAGGTTTAGGGTGAGTATGAGGTTTAGGGTTAGGGTTAGGATTAGGATTAATGTTAGGGTTAGGCTTAAGGTGAGGGTTATGATGAGGGTGTGGATTAGGGTTAGTGTTAGAATTAGGATTAGGGTTAGGTTTAGGGTGAGTATGAGGATTCGGGTTAAGGTTAGGTTTCGGCTTAGTGTTAGGCTGAAGGTGAAGGTTAGGGTGAAGGTTAGGGTTAGGGTGAGTGTTAGGGTTAGGATTAGGGTGAGAGTTAGTGTTCGGGTTAAATTTAGGGTTAGGGTGAGTGTTAGGGTATGGATTACAGTGAGGGTGTGTGTTAGGGTTAGGTTGAGGGTTAGGGTTAGGGTTAGTGATAGGGTGAGGGTTAGGATGAGGGTTAGGGTTAGGATTAGGTTTATGGTGAGGACTAGGGGGAGGGTGAGGTTTAGGGTTAGGGTTAGGGTGAGGTTTTGGGTTAGGTTTAGGGTTAGGGTTAGGGTGAGGGTCAGGTTTAGGGTTAGAGTTAGGGTTAGGGTGAGTCTGAGGGTGAGGGTTAGGGTTAAAGTTAGTTTTAGAGTTAGGGTTATGGTGAGGGTTAGGGTGAGGGTAAGGCTTAGTCTTAGCATTAGGATTAGGGTAAGGGTTAGGGTGAGTGTGAGGGTTAGGGTTAGGGTTAGGCTTAGGGTTAGGCTTATGGTGAGGGTGAGGGTGAGGGTTAGGGTTAGGGTGAGAGTTAGGGGTAGGGTTAGGGTGAAAGTTAGGGTTCGGGTTAAGTTTAGGGTTAGGGTGAGTGTTAGGGTTAGGGTTCCATTGAGGGTGAGCGTTAGGGTTAGGTTGAAAGTTAGGGTTAGGATTAGGATTAGGGTGAGTGTTAGGGTTAGGTTTATGGTGAGGGTTAGGATGAGGATTAGGGTTAGGATTAGGGTTCGGGTGAGGGCCAGGGTGAGGGTGAGGGTTAGGGTTAGTGTTTGGGTGAGGTTTAGGATTAGGGTTAGGGTTAGCGTTAGGGTTAGGGTTAGGTTGAGGGTCAAGGTGGGGGTGAGTATTAGGGTTAGGCTTAGGGTTATTGTTAGGGTGAGGGTGAATTTTAGGGTTAGAGTTAGGTTTAGTGGGAGTTTTAGGGTGAGGTTTATGGTTAGGGTTAGTGTTAGGGTTAGGGTGAGGGTGAGGGTTAGGTTGAGATTTAGGGATAGGATTAGGTTTGGGATTACGGTTAGGGTGAGCATGAGTATAAGAGTTAGTTTGAGGGTTAGGATTAGGCTTAGGTTTAGGCTGAGGATGAGGGTGGGGGTGAGGATTATAGTTAGGGTGGTGCTTAGGGTTAGGGTTAGTGTTATTGTTAGGTTTAGGGTATTAGTTTTGGTGAGGGTGAGGGTGCGGGTGAGGGTTAGAGTTAGGGTTAGGTTTAGGGTGAGGGTGAGGTTTAGGGTTAGATATAGGTTTAGGGAGAGGGTTAGGTTGAGGTTGAGGGTGAGGGTGAGTGTGAGATTTAGGGTTAGGTTTATGCTTAAACTTAGGTTTATGCTTAGGGTTACCTGAGGGTGAAGGTGAGGGTGAGGGTTAGGGTTAGGGTGAGGGTTAGGTTTAGGGTTATGGGGAGGGTTAGGATGAGGGTTAGGGTTAGGATTAGGGTTAGGGTGAGGGCTAGGGTGAGGGTTATGTTTAGGGTTAGGGTTAGAGTGAGGTTTAGGGTTAGGGTTAGTGTGAGGTTTAGGATGAGTGTTAGGGTTAGGATTAGGTTTAGGGTGAGGGCTAGGTTGAGGGTGAGGTTTAGTTAGTGTTAGGGTGAGGTTTAGGTTTAGGATTAGGTTGAGGGTTAGGATGAGTGTTAGAGTTACATTAAGGGTGAGAGTTCGGTTTAGGGTGAGTATTAGTGTTAGGATTAGGTTTAGGGTGAGTGTGAAGTTTAGGATTAGGGTTAGGGTTAGGGTTATTGTGAGGGTTATGGTTAGGGTTACGGTGATGGTGAGGTTGAGGGTTAGTGTTAGGGTTGGGTTGAGGTTTAGGGTTAGAGTTAGTATTAGGGTGAGGGTGAGGTTTAGGGTTAGATTTAGGTTTACGGTGAGGGTTGGGTTGAGGGTTGGGGTTAGGGTTATTGTTAGGGTTAGGTTTAGAGTGAGAGTTACGGGGAGGGTTTGGGTTAGGGTTAGGTTTAGGGATAGTATTATTGTTAGGGTGAGGGTGAGTGTGTGTTTAGGGTTAGGTTTAGGCTTAGGCTTAGGGTTAGGGTGAGGGTGCAGTTGAGGTTGAGAGTTAGGGTTAGGGTGAGGGTTAGGGTTAGGGTTAGGGTTAAGGTTAGGATTAGGGTTAAGTTAAGGACTAGGGTGAGGGTGAGGTTTAGGGTTAGGTTTAGTATGAGGTTTAGCTTTAGGGTTAAGGTTAGGGATAGGGTGAGGTTGAGGTTTAGGGTTAGAGTTACGGTTAGGGTGAGGCTGAGGGTGAGGGTTAGGTTTAGGGTTAGTTTTAGGGTTAGAGTTAGGGTTAGGGTGAGGGCTATGGTGAGAGTGAGGGTTAGAGTTACGGTTAGGATTACGATTAGGGTTAGGGTTAGGTTGAGTGTGAGGGTTAGTGTTAGGTTTAGGGTTAGGCTTAAAGTTAGGCTGAGGCTGAGGGTGAGGGTGAGGATTAGGGTTAGGGTGAGGGTTAGGGTTAGGGTTATGGGGAGGGTGAGGATGAGGGTTAGGTTTAGGATTAGGGTTAGGGTGAGGGCTAGGATGAGGGTGAGGTTTAGAGTTAGGGTTAGGGTGAGGTTTAGGGTTAGGGTTAGGGTTAGGGTGAGAGTGAGGTTTAGGGTTATTGTTATTGTAAGGTTGAGGCTGAAGTTGATGGTTAGTGTTAGGTTTAGTGTTAGAGTTAGCGTTAGGATGAGGGTGAGGGTTAGGCTTAGTTTTACGATTAGGATTAGGGTAAGTTAAGGTTGAGTGTGAGGATTAGGGTTAGGCTTAGGCTTAGGCTTATGTTTAGGCTGAGGGTGGGAGTGAGGGTGAGGGTTAGGGTTAAGGTGAGGGTTAGGGTTAGGGCTAGAGTGAGAGTTACGGTTCGGTTAAATTTAGGGTTAGGGTGAGGATTAGGTTTAGGGTGAGGGCTAGGGTGAGGGTGAGGGTTAGGGTTAGTGTTACAGTAAGATTCAGGTTTAGGGTTAGGGTTAGTGTGAGGGTTAGGATGGGGGTTAGGGTTACGGTGAGGGTGAAGGTTACGTGAGGGTGAGGGTTAGGGTTAGGATTAGGGTTAAGATGAGGGTGAGGGTTATTGTTAGGGTTAGGATTATGGTTGGGGTTACGGTGAGGGTGAGGGTTAGGGTTAGGGTAAGGGTGAGGTTTAGTGTTAGGGTAGGGTTAGAGTTAGGTTTAGGGTGAGGGTGAGATTTAGGGGTAGGGTTAGGGTCAGGGTGAGGGTTAGGTTTAGGTGAAGGTTAGGGTTAGGGTTAGGGTGAGGGTTAGGGTGAGGGTGAGGGTAATGGTAAGGGTGAGGGTTAGGTTTAGGTGAGGGTTAGATTTAGGGTTAGGGTGAGGGTGAGGGTTAGATTGAGGATTAGTGTTAGGGTTAGTGTGAGGTTTAGGGTGAGGATGAGGATTAGGTTTAGTGTGAGGGCTACGGTGAGGGTGAGGGTTAGGGTTAGTGTTAGGGTGAGGTTTAGGGTTAGGGTGATGGTTAGCCTTAGTGTGAGCATTAGTGTTAGCGTTAGGGTTAGTCTTAGGGTGAGCGTAAATGTTAGGGTTAGGGTGAGTGTTAGGGTGAGTGTTATGGTTAGGGTGAGGTTTAGGGTTAGGGTTAGGGTTATTGTAAGGGTTAGGGTTAGGGTTACTGTTACGGTGAGGGTGAGGTTTAGGGTTAGGTTTAGGATGAGGTTTAGGTTTAGGGTTAGGGTTAGAGTTAGGTTTAGGATGAGGGTGAGGTTTAGGGTCAGAGTTAGGGATAGAATTAGGTTTAGGGATAGGGTGATGGTTAGGGTTAGGCTTAGGCTTAGTCTTAGGCTTAGGCCGAGCATGAGGGTGAGGGTTAGAATTAGGGTTAGAGTGAGGGTTAGGCTTAGGGTTAGGGTGAGTTTAAGGATGAGGTTTAGGGTTAGGATTAGGTTTAGGGTGAGGGCTAGGGTCAGGGTTAGGGTGAGGGTTAGGAATAGGTTTAGGTTTAGGATTTGGGTTAGGGTGAGGGTGAGGGTGACGGTTAGGGTTAGGGTTAGGTTTAGGCTTAGGGTTAGGGTAAGTGTTAGTGTTAGGATTTGGGTTAGAGTGAGGGTGAGGCTGAGGATTAGGGTTAGGTTTAGGGTTTGGTTGAGGATTAGTGTTAGTGTTAGTGTTAGTGTTAGGGTTAGGGTTACTTTGAGGGTTATGATTAAGGTTAGGGTTAGGGTTAGGCTGAGGGTGAGGGTGGGGTTGAGGATTAGGGTTAGGGTTAGGGTTAAGGTTATTGTTAGTATTATGGTTAGGGTTAACTTTGCTGTGAGGGTGAGGCTGAGGGTTATGGTTATGGTTAGGGTTAGGATTAGGGTTAGGGTTAGTGTTATGGTTATGGTTAGGTTTAGAGTTACAGTGAAGTTGAGGTTGAGGGTGAGGGTTAGGTTTAGGGTGAGGTTTATTGTTAGAGTTAGGGTTCGGGTAAGGGTAAGCGTGAGGTTTAGAGTTAGAGTTAGGTTTGGGGGAGGGTTAGGGGGAGGTTTAGGCTTAGGGCTAGTGTTAGGGTTAGGGTGAGGGGGAGGGTTAGGTTGAGGTTTAGGGATAGGGTATGGTTAGGATTAGGGTTAGGTTGAGCATGAGTATGAGGCTTAGGGTGAGGGTTAGGCTTAGGCTTAGGGTTAGGCTGAGGGTGAAGTTGGGGGTGAGGATTAGGTTTAGGGTGATGGTTAGGGTTAGGGTTAGGGTGGGGTTTAGAGTTAGGGTTAGTCTTAGGGTTAGGGTGAGGGTTACGTTTAGGGATAGATATAGGGTTATTGGGAGGGTTATGGTGAGGGTTAGGGTTAGGGTTAGTGTTAGGTTTAGGGTGAGGGTGAGGTTTAGGGTTAGATATAGGGTTAGGGTGAGGATTAGGGTTAGGGATAGGGTTAGGGTTAGGTTGAGGTTTAGGGTTAGGGTTAGTGTTAGGGTTAGAATTACAGTGAGGGTGCCTGTTAGTGTGAGGTTTAGGGTTAGAGTTAGGCTTAGGTTTATGTTGAGTGTTAGGGTTAGGGTTAGTGTTAGAGTTAGGGTTATGGTGAGGGTTAGGGTGAGGGTGAGGGTAAGGCTTAGTGTTAGGATTAGGAATTGGGTAAGTGTTAGGGTGAGTGTGAGGGTTAGGGTTAGGTTTAGTGTTAGGCTTAGGGTAAGGCTGAGCATGAGGTTGAGTGTGAGGGTTAGGGTTAGGGATATGGTGAGGTTTAGTTTTAGGGTCAGGGTTAGATTTAGGGTTAGGGTTATTATGAGGGTGAGGGTGCGGCTGAGGATTATGGTTAGGCTTAGAGTTATTGTTAGGGTGATGGTGAGTTTTAGAGTTTGAGTTATATTTAGGGGGTGGCTTAGGGTGAGGTTTAGGGTTTGGTTTAGTGTTAGGGTTAGGGTGAGGGTGAGGGTTAGGTTGAGGTTTAGGGATAAGGTTAGGTTTAAGATTTGGGTTAGGGTGAGCATGAGTATGAGCCTTAGGGTGAGGGTTAGGCTTAGGCTTAGGGTTAGGCTGAGGGTGAGGGTGAGTGTGAGGATTAGGGTAAGGGTGATGTTTAGGTTTAGGTTTAGTGTTATTGTTAGGGTTAAGGTTTGAGTTACGGTGAGGGTGAGGGTGCGGGTGAGGGTTAGGCTTAGGGTTAGGGTGGGTTTTAGGGTTAGGGTTAGGTTTAGGGTTAGATATAGGGTTAGGGGGAGGTTTAGGGTGAGGGTTACGGTTAGGTTTAGTGTTAGGGTTAGGGTGAGGGTGAGGGTTAGGTTGAGGTTTAGGGATAGGGTTAGGTTTATGATTAGTGGTAGGGTGAGCATGAGTATGAGGCTTAGGGTGAGGGTTAGGCTTAGGCTTAGGGTTAGGCTGAGTTTGAGGCTGGGGGTGAGGATTAGGGTTAGGGTGATGATTAGCGTTAGGGTTAGTGCTATTGTTAGGGTTAGAGTTTGAGTTGTGACAGTGAGGGTGCGGGTGAGGGTTAGGGTTAGGGTTAGGGTGGGGTTTAGGTTTAGGGTTAGGTTTAGGGTGAGGGTGAGGTTTAGGGTTAGATATAGGGTTAGGGGGAGGATTAGGGTGAGGGTTAGCGTTAGGGTTAGTGTTAGGTTTAGAGTCAGGTTGAGGGTTAGGTTTAAGGTTAGGGTTAGGTTGAGGGTGAGAGTGCGGGTGAGTGTGAGGTTTAGGGTTAAGTTTAGGCTTAAGCTTAGGTTTATGCTTAGGGATAGGCTGAGGGTGATGGTGAGGGTTAGGTTTAGCGTCAGGTTTAGGGTTAGGCTTTTGGGGAGGGTTAGGATGAGGGTTACGGTTAGGATTAGGGTTAGAATGAGGGCTAGGGTGAGGGTTATGTTTAGGGTTAGGGTGAAGGTGAGGTTTAGGGTTAGGGGTAGTGTTAGGCTTAGGGTGAGGGTGAGGTTAATTATTAGGGTTAGGGTGAGAGTTATGGGTAGGTTCAGGGTGAGAGTTAGAGTTCGGGTTAAGTTTAGGGTTAGGGTGAGGGTTAGGGTTAGGGTTACAGTGAGGGTGAGGGTTAGGGTTAGGTTGAGGGTTAGGGTTAGGCTTAGGATTAGGGTGAGGGTTAGGGTTAGTGTTAGGGTGATGGTTAGTATGAGGATTAGGGTTATGATTAGGGTTCTGGTGAGGGCTAGGGTGAGGGTGAGGGTTAGGATTAGTGTTTGGGTGAGGTTTAGGGTAGGAGTTTGGGTGAGGGTTAGGATATGGTTTAGGGTCTCAGTGAGGGTTAGGGTTAGGGTTAGGGTGAGGGTTAGGGTTAGGGTTTGGGTTAGGGTGAGGCTGAGTTTTAGGATTATATTTAGGGTTAGGGGTAGGGTTATGTCAAGGCTTAGGGTTAGGGTTAGTGTTAGGGTTAAGGTTAGGGTGAGGGTTAGGTTGAGGTTTAGGGTTAGGGTTAGGATTACAGTAATTATTAGGGTATGTGAGGGTTAGGGTTAGGGTTAGGCTTAGGGTTATGGTTATGCTGAGGGTGAGGGTGGGGATGAGGATTAGGGTTAGGGTGATGGTTAGGGTTAGGGATAGGGTGAGGGTTAGGATGAGGTTAGAGTGATGATTATTGTTAGGGTGAGGGCTAGGGTGAGGGTGAGCGTAAGGTTAGGGTTAGGCTTAGGCTTATGTTTAGGCTGAGCGTGAGTTTGAGGGTGAGGGTTAGGGTTAGGTTGATGGTTAGATTTAAGGTTAGGGTGAGGGTTAGGGTTAGGGTTAGGGTTAGGGTTAGGCTGAGGGTGAGTTTGAGGGTTAGAATTAGGGTAAGGTTGTGGCTGAAGTTGTGGGTTAGTGTTAGGGTTAGTGTTAGAGTTAGGGTTAGGGTGAGGTTTAGTTTGAGGTTGAGGGTTGGGCTTAGGGTTAGGATTAGGATTAGAGTAAGGTAAAGGTGAGTGTGAGAGTTAGGGTTAGGGTGAGGGTTAGTGTTAGGATTATGGGGAGGGTTAAGGTGAGGGTTAGGGTTAGGATTAGGGTTAGGTTGAGGGCTAGGGTGAGGGTGATATTTAGGGTTAGGGTTAGGTTGAGGTTTATGGTTAGGGTGAGGGTTAGGATTAGGGTGAGTGTGAGGTTTAGGGTTAGATTTAGGGTTAAGGTCAGGCTGATGGTTAAGGTTAGGATTAGGGTAGGGATTAGGATTTGGGTCAGGGTTAGGGTGAGTGTGAGGGTTAATTTTAGGGTTAGGGTTATGCTAAGCATTACATTGAGGGTGAGGGAGAGGGTGAGGTTTACGGTTAGGGTGAGGGTTAGTGTAAGGGTTAGGATGAGAGTTAGATTTCAGGTTAAGTTTAGGGTTATGATTAGGGTTAGTGTTAGGGTTACGTTGAGGGTGAGGGTTAGGGTTATGTTGTGGTTTAGGGTTAGGGTTAGGGTTAGGGTGAGCTTTAGGGTTAGGGTTAGGGTGAGGGTTAGGTTGAGGATTAGGGTTAGGATTAGGGTTAGGGTGAGGGCTAGGGTGAGGGCAAGTTTTAGGGTTAGTGTTAGGGTGAGGTTTAGGGTTAGGGTTAGGGTTAGGGTGATGGTTAGGTTGAGGGATAGGGTTACAGTAAGGGTTAGGTTTAGGGTTAGGATTAGGGTTAGGTTTAGAGTTAGTGTTAGGGTTAGGGTTAGGGTGAGGGTGAGGGTTAGTTTTAGGATTAGGGTTAGGGTGAGGGTGATGGTTAGGATTAGGGGTAGAGTTAGGGTTATTGTTAGGGTTAGGGTTAGGGTTATAGTGAGGGTTAGGGTTAGCGTTATTGTTAGGGTTAGGGTTAGGCTGAGGGTGAGGGTGGGGGTGGGGGTGAGGATTATGGTTAGGGTTAGGGTTATTGTTAGTGGTATTGTTAGGGTTAAGTTTGTGGTGAAGGTGAGGCTGAGGGTGAGGGCTATGGTTATGGTTAGGGTTAGGGTTATTGTTAGGGTTAATGTTAGACTTATGGTGAGGTTGAGGGTGAGGGTGAGGGTTAAGTTTATGGTGAGGTTTAGGGTATGGGTTAGGGTTAGAGTTAGTGTTAGTGTGAGGGTGAGGTTTAGGGTTAGAGTTAGTGTTAGGTTGAGGGTTATGTTGAGGGTGAGGTTTAGGGTTAGTATTAGGGTTAGGTTTAGAGTGAGAGTTAGGGGGAGGGTTTGGGTTAGGGTTAGGGTTAGAGATAGGATTAGGGTTAGGGTGAGGGTGAGTGTGTGTGTTAGGGTTAGGTTTAGGGTTAGGTTTAGGGTCAGGCTGAGGGTGAGGTTGAGGGTGAGGGTTAGGTTTAGGGTGAGGGTTAGGTTTAGGGTTAGTGAGAGGGTTAGTATGAGGTTTAGGGTTAGGATTACCGTGAAGGTAAGGGCAAGGGTGAGGGTGAGGTTTAGAGTTAGTGTTAGGGTGAGGTTTAGGGTTAGGGTTAGGTTTAGGATTAGGTTGAGCTTGAGGTTTAGGGTTAGAGTTAGGGTTAGGGGGAGGCTGAGGGTGAGTGTTATGTTTAGGGTTAGTGTTAGGATTAGGGTTAGGGTTAGGTGAGGGTTAGGGTTAGTGTGAGTCTGAGGTTAGGGTTAGGTTTAGGGTTAGGGTTAGGGTGCCGTGAGTATGAGGATTAGGGTGAGGGTTTGGCTTAGGCTTAGGTTTAGGCTGAGGCTGAGGGTGAGGGTGCGGGTGAAGGTTAGGGTTAGGTTTAGGGTGGGGTTTAGGGTTAGGGTTAGGTTTAGGGTGAGGGTGAGGTTTAGGCTTAGATATTGGGTTAGGGTGAGGGTTAGTGTTAGGGATAGTGTTAGGGTTAGGGTGAGGGTGAGGGTTATGGTTAAGTTTAGGGTTAGGGTGAGGTTTAGGTTTAGGGTTAGTGTTAGGGTTAGAATTATGGTGAGATTGAGCGTGCGGGTGAGTGTGAGGGTTAGGGTTAGATTTAGGTTTAGGCTTAGGGTTAGGCTTAGGGTTAGGCTGACTGTGAGGGTGAGGGTGAGGGTTAGCATTAGGGTGAGGGTTAGGGTTAGAGTTATGGGGAGGGTTAGTGTGAGGGTTAGAGTAAGGATTAGGGTTAGGATGAGGGCTAGCGTGAGGGTGATGTTTAAGGTTAGGGTTAGGGTGAGGTTTAGGGTTAGGGTTAGGGTAAGGGTGAGGGTAAGATTTAGGGTTAGACGTAGGGTTAAGGTGAGGCTTAGGGTGAGGTTTAGGATTAGGGTTAGGATTAGGATTAGGGTAAGGTTTCGGGTTAGTGTTTGTGTAAAGGTTAGGGTGAGGGTTAGGTTGAGGTTTAGGGTTAGGGTTAGGGTTAGGATTAGGGTTAGGGTGAGGGTGAGTGTGATTGTTAGGGTTAGGGTTAGGCTTACGCTTAGGCTGAGCGTGAGTGTGGGGGTGAGGATTAGGGTTAGGATGATGTTTAGGGTTAGAGTTAGGGTGAGGGTTAGGATGAGGGTTAGGGTTAGGGATAGGGTGAGGTTTAGTGTTAGGGTTAGGTTTAGAGTTAGGGTTAGGGTGAGGGTGAGGTTTAGGTGTAGGGTTAGGGTCCCAGTGAGGGTTAGGGTTAGGTTGAGTGTTAGGGTTAGTGCTAGGGAGAGGGTTAGGATGAGGTTTAGATTTAGGATTAGGGTAAGGGTAAGGGCTACAGTGAGGGTGAAGTTCAGGATTAGGGTTAGGGTGAGGTTTAGGGCTAGGGTTACGGTTCAGGTTAGGGTGAGGGTGAGGTTTAAGGTTAGGTTTAGGGTTAGGTTGAGGTTTAGGGTGAGGGTTAGGATGAGGATTAGGGTTAGGATTAGCGTTAGGGTGAGGGCTAGGTTGAGGGTGAGGTTTAGTGTTAGTGTTAGGGTGAGGTTCAGGGTTAGGGTTAGTGTTAGGTTGAGGGTTAGGGTGAGGGTTAAGGTTACAGTAAGTGTGAGGGTTAGGCTTATGGTGAGGGTTAGTGTTAGGATTAGGGTTAGTGTTAGGGTTATTGTTAGGGTTAGGGTTAGGGTTACAGTGAGGGCTAGGGTTAGTGTTAGGGTTAGGGTTAGGCTGAGGTTGAGGTTGGGGGTGGGGTTGAGGAAGAGGATTAGGGTTAGGGATAGGGTTATTGTAAGTGTTATGGTTAGGGTTAAGTTTGCGGTGAGGTTGAGGCTAAGGGTGAAGGTTATGTTTAGGGTTAGGGTTAGGGTTAGGGTTAATGTTATTTTTAGGGTTCGGGTTAGAGTTACGTTCAGGTTGAGGGTGAAGGTGAGGTTTAGGTTTAGGGTGAGTTGTAGGTTTTTGGTTAGGGTTAGAGTTAGTGTTAGTGTGAGGGTGAGGTTTAGGGTTAGAGTGAGGGTTAAGTTGAGGGTTAGGTTTAGGGTTAGTGTTAGGGTTAGGTTTAGATTGAGAGTTAGGGGGAGTGTTTGGGTTAATGTTAGGCTTAGGGATAGGATTAGGGTTAGGATGAGGGTGAGTGCGTGTGTTAGGATTAGGTTTAGGGTTAGGTTTAGGGTTAGGCTGAGAGTAAGTTTGAGGGTGAGGGTTAGGGTTAGGGTGAGGGTTAGGGTTAGTGTTAGGGGGAGGGTTAGGATGAGGGTTAGGGGTAGGTTTAGGGTTAAGGTAAGGGCTAGGGAGAGGGTGAGGTTTAGGTTTAGGTTTAGGGTGAGGTTTAGGTGTAGGGTTAGGGTTAGGGTTAGCGTGAGGGTGAGGTTTAGTGGTATGGTTAGGGTTAGAGTTAGGGTTAGGGTGAAGATGAGGTTCAGGGTTAGAGTTAGGGTATGTTGAGGCTGAGGTTGAGGGTTAGATTTAGTGTTAGTGTTAGAGATAGGGTTAGGTTGAGGGTTAGGGTGGGGTTGAGTTTGAGGGTGAGGGTTAGGCTTAGGTTTAGGATTAGGATTAGGGTAAGGGTTAGGATGAGTGTGATGGTTAGGGTTAGTGTTAGGCTTAGGCTTAGGGTTAGGCTGAGAGTGAGGGTGAGTGTGAGGGTAAGGGTTAGGGTGAAGGTTAGGGTTAGGTTTAGGGTGAGAGTTACCGTTCGGTTAAGTTTTGGGTTAGGGTGAAGGTTAGGATTAGGGTTAGGGTGAGGGCTAGGGTGAAGGTGAGGGTTAGGTTTAGTTTTAGGGTAAGGTTTAGATTTAGGGTTAAGGTTTGTGTTAGGGATAGGATGAAGGTTAGGGTTACGGTGAGGGTGAGGGTTAGGGTTAGGTTGAGGGTTAGGGTTAAGATTATGGTTAGGGTGAGTTTGAGTGTCAGGATTAGGGTGGGTTGAGGTCTAAGGTGGGGGTGAGTGTTAGAGTTAGGGTTAGAATTAGGGTGAGGTTTAGGATTAGGGTGAGGGTTAGGGTTAGTGTGAGGGTTAGTGTTAGGGTTAGGGTTAGTGTTAGGATGAGTTTAAGTGTTAGGGTGAGGGTTAATGTTAGAGTGAGGGTTATTGTTAGGGTGAGGGTTAGGGTTAGGGTTATTGTTAGGGTTAGGGTTAGGGTTACGGTTAAGGTGAGGGTGAAGTTGAGAGTTAGAGTTAGGGTAAGGTTTAGATTAGGGTTAGGCTTAGAATTAGGGTTAGGGTGAGGGTGAGGTTTAGGGGTAGAGTTAGGGTTAGGGTGAGGGTTAGAGTTAGGGTGAGCGTTAGGGTGGAGTTATGGTAAGGGTAAAGGTGAGGGTTAGGCTGAGGGTGAGGGTTAAAGTAAGGGTGAGGGTTAGGGTTAGGGTGAGGGTTAGGTTTACGGTTAGGGTGAGGGTGAGGGTTAGTTTGAGGATTAGTGTAAGGGTTAGTGTGAGGTTTAGGTTGAGGATCAGGATTAGCGTTATGGTGAGGGCTAGGGTGAGGTTGAGGATTAGGGTTATTTTTAGGGTGCGGTTTAGGGTTAGGGTGATAGTTAGAGTTAGTGTGAGCGTTAGTGTTAGTGTTAGAGTTCGTGTTAAGGTCAGGGTAAATGTTAGGATGAGGGTAAGTGTTAGAGTGAGGGTTATGGTTAGGGTGAGGGTTAGGAATAGGGTTAGGGTTAATGTTAGGTTTTGGGTTACTGTTACTGTGAGGGTGAGGGTGAGGGTAAGGGTTAGGGTTAGGTTTAGGATGAGGTTTAGGTTTAGGGTTAGGGTTATAGTTAGGGTTAGGGTGAGGGTGAGGTTTAGGTTAGAGTTAGGGATAGTGTTAAGGTTAGGGGTAGGGTGAGTGTTAGGGTTAGGCTTAGGCTTAGGCTTAGGCTTAGGCTGAGCATGAGGGTGAGGGTTAGGTTTAGGGTGAGGGTTAGGATGAGGTTTAGGGTTAGCATTAGTTTTAGGGTGAAGGCTAGGTTGAGGGTTAGGGTAAGGGTTAGGGTTAGGGATAGGGTTAGGTTTAGGATTTGGGTTAGGGTGAGGGTCAGTGTGAGGGTTAGTGTTAGGGTTAGGGTTAGGCTTAGGGTTTGGGTGAGGTTTAGTGCTAGGGATTGGTTAGGGTTAGGGTGAGACTGAGGATTAGGTTTAGGTTTATGGTTAGGTTTAGGGTTTGGTTTAGGGTTAGGGTTAGTGTTAGGGTTAGGATTAGGGTTAGGGTTAGGGTTAGGCTGAGGGTGAGGGTGGGTGTGAGGATTAGGGTTAGGTTTAGGTTTATTGTTAGGGTGAGGGTGAGGTTTAGGGTTAGAGTTAGGTTGAAGGGGAGGGTTAGGGTGAGGTTTATGGTTAGGGTTATTTTTAGGGTTCAGGGGAGGGAGAGGGTTAGGTTGAGATTTAAGGATAGTATTAGGTTTAGGATTAGGGTTAGGGTGCGGTGAGTTTGAGGATTAGGGTGAGGGTTAGGCTTAGGCTTAGGGTTAGGCTGAGGGTGATGGTGGCTGTGACGATCAGGGTTAGGGTGATCGTTAGGGTTAGGGTTAGGGTTATTGTTAGGGTTAGGGTTCAAGTTCCGGTGAGGGTGAGGGTGGGGGTGAGGTTTAGGGATAGGGTTAGGGTGAGGGTGATGTTTAGGGTTAGATATTGCATGAGGGTGAGGGTTAGTGTTAGGGATAGTGTTAGGGTTAGGGTGAGGGTGAGGGTTAGGTTTAGGGTTAGGGTTAGAATTATGGTGAGGGTGAGGGTGCGGGTGTGTGTGAGGGTTAGGGTTAGGTTTAGGGTTAGGCTTAGGGTTAGGCTTAGGTTTAGGCTGACTCTGAGGGTGAGGGTGAGGTTTAGGGTTAGGGTTAGAATTATGGGGAGGGTTACGGTGAGGGTTAGGGTTAGTATTAGGGTTAGGGTGAGGGCTAGGGTGAGGGTGATGTTTAGGGTTAGGGTTAGGGTGAGGTTTAGGGTTAGGGTTAGTGTTAGGGTGAGCGTGAGGTTTAGGCTTAGACTTAGGGTTAAGGTGAGGCTTATGGTGAGTTTTAGGATTAGCGTTAGGATTAGTATTAGGGTAAGGTTTAGGGTTAGTGTTTGTGTTATGGTTTGGGTGAGGGTTAGGGTTAGGGTCAGGGTTAGGGTTAGGATTAGGGTTAGGATGAGGGTGAGTGTGATTATTAGGTTTAGGGTTAGGGTTAGGTTTAGGCTTAGGCTGAGGGTGAGTGTGGGGGTGAGGATTAGGGTTAGGGTGATATTTAGGGTTAGGGTTAGGGTGAGGGTTAGAATGATGTTTAGGGTTAGGATTAGGATTAGGGTGAGGGCTTGGGTGAGAGTGAGGCTTAGGGTTAGGGTTAGGCTTAGGCTTAGGGTTAGGCTGAGCATGAGGTTGAGGGTGAGGTTTAGTGTTAGGGTTAGGGTTAGAGTTAGGGTTAGGGTGCGGGTGAGGTTTAGGGTTAGGGTTAGGGTCAGGGTGAGGGGTAGGGTTAGGGTGAGGGTTAGGGTGGAGTTGATGGTAAGTGTAAGGGTTAGGGTTAGGCTGAAAGTGAGGGTTATGATAAGTGTGAGGGTTAGGTTTAGGGTGAGGGTTATGGTTAGCGTTAGGGTGAGGGTGAGGGTTATGTTTGAGGATTAGTGTTAGGGTTAGTGTTAGGTTTAGGGTGAGAATGAGGGTTAGGTTTAGGGTGAGGTCTAGAGTGAAGGTGAGGGTGAGGGTTAGATTGAGGATTAGTGTTAGGGTTAATGTGAGGTTTATTTTGAGGATGTAGTTTAGTGTTAAGGTTAGGGTTAGAATTAATATTAGGGTTAGGCTCAAGGTGAGGGTTAGGGTGAGGGTGAGGTTTAGGATTAGTGTTAGGATTAGGATTAGGGTTAGGGTAAGGGTGAGTGTGAGGGTTAGGTTTGGGTTAGGTTTAGGCTTTTTGTTAGGCTGAAGGTGAGGGTGAGGGAGGAGGCTTATGGTTAGGTTGCGGGTTAGGATTAGGCTTATGGTGAGGGCTAGGGTGAGGGTGAGTTTTAGGGTTAGGGTTAGGGTGAGCTTTAGGTTTAGGTTTAGGTTTAGGGTTATGGTGAGGTTGAGGTTTAGGGTTAGAGTTAGGGTTAGGGTGAGGCTGAGGTTGAGGGTTAGGGTTAGGTTTAGTGTTAGAGTTAGGGTTACGCTGAGGGTTAGGTTGAGGGTGAGGGTTAGGCTTAGTGTTAGGATTAGAATTAGGGTAAGGTTTACGGTGAGTGTGAGGGTTAGGGTTAGGGTTAGGGTTAGGTTTAGGGTGAGGGTTAGGATGAGGATTAGGGTTAGGATTAGGATTAGGGTGAGGACTCGTGTGAGAGTGAGGGTTAGGGTTAGAATTTGCGTAAGGTTTAGGGTTAGGGTTAGAGTTAGGGTTAGGGTTAGGGTGAGGGTAAGGTGTAGGGTTAGAGTTAGGGTAAGGGTGAGGCTGAGGTTGAGGGTTAGGTTTAGGGTTAGTGTTAGAGTTAGGGTTAGGGTGAGGTTTAGGGTGAGGGTGAGGGTGATGGTGAATCTTAGGCTTATGTTTACGATTAGGATTAGGGTATGGGTTATGGTGAGTTTGAGGGTTAAGGTTAGGCTTAGGCTTAGGGTTAGGCTGAGAGTGAGGGTGAGAGTGAGTGTTAGAGTTATGTTGAGGGTTGGGTTTAGGGTTAGGGTGAGAGTTAGTTTTCGGTTAAGTTTAGGCTTAGGGTGAGGGTTAGGGTTAGGATTAGGGTTAGGGTGAGGGCTAGGGTGAGGTTGAGGTTTAGGGTTAGTGTTAGGGTAAGGTTTAGTGTTAGGGTTAGTGTTTGGGTGAGGGTTAGGATGAGGGTTAGCTTTAAGATTATGGTTAGGGTGAGGATGAATGTTAGGATTAGGGTTAGGGTTAGGGTTAATTTTAGGGTTAGGATTAGTGATATTGTTAGGGTTAGGGTTAGAATTATGGTGAGGGTGAGGGTGAGGGTTAGGGTTAGTGTTAGGGTTAGGGTGAGTTTTAGGGTAGGGTTAGTATTAGAGTTAGGGTGTGGGTGAGGTTTAGGGTTAGATTTAGCGTTAGGTGGAGCGTTAGGTCGAGGGTTAATGTTAGGGTTAGCGTTGGGCTTATGGTTAGGGTGATGGTTAGGTTGTGGTTTAGGGTTAGGGTTAGGTTTACGGTGAGGTCTATGGTGAGGGTGAGTTTTAGTGTTAGATTTAGCGTGAAGTTTAGCATTAGGTTTAGGGTTAGGGTTAGGTTGAGGTTGACGTTAAGGTTAGAGTTAGGGTTAGGTTGAGGCTGAGTGTGAGGTTTAGGGTTAGGGTTAGTTATAGAGTTAGGGTTAGGGTGAGGGTTAGGGTGTGGGTGAGGGTTAGGCTTTGTGAAAGGATTATGATTAGGTTAAGGGTTAGGGTGTTGTGACGGTTAGGGTTAGGAAGAGGTTTAGGGTTTGGTTTAGGGTTAGAGTTAAGGTAAGGGTGAGGGTGAGGTTTAGGGTTAGAGTTAGGGTTAGTTTTCGGGTTAGGGTTAGGGTGAGGGTTAGGCTTTGGGTTAGGCTTAGGTTTAGGCTTAGGCTTAGTCTTTGGCTGAGCATGAGGGTGAGGGTTAGGGTTAGGGTGAGGGTTAGGGTTAGGGTTAGGGTGAGGGTTAGGATGAGGTTTAGGGTTAGGATTAGGTTAGGGTGAGGGCTAGGTTGAGGCTGACTGTGAGGGTTGGGGTTAAGGATAGGGTTAGGATTAGGATTAGGGTTAGGGGGAGGGTGAGTATGAGGGTTAGGGTTAGGGTTAGGCTTAGGGTTAAGGTGAGGATTAGGGTTAGGGTTTGGTTTAGGGTGAGTGTGAGGCTGAGGATTAGAGGTAGGGTTAGAGTTGCAGTGATGATTATGGTTATGGTTAGGGTTAGGGTTATGTTTAGGGTTAGGGTGGGTGTTAGGGTTAGGGTTTGTGTTAGGGTGAGGGTGAGGCTGAGGATTAGGGTTAGGTTTAGCGTTAGGGTTTGGTTTAGGTTTAGGGTTAGTGTTAAGTATAGGGTTAGGGTTACGGTGAGGGTTAGGGTTAGGGTTGGCTTAGAGTTAGGCTGAGGGTGAGGGTGGGAGTGAGGATTAGGGTCCATGTTAGGGTTAGGATTATTGTTAGTGTTATGGTTAGGGTTAAGTTTGCTGTGATGGTGAGGCTGAGGGTGAGGGTTATGGTTAGGGTTAGGGTTAGGGTTAGGGTTAGGGTTAGAGTTAGAGTTACATTGAGGTTTTGTGTGAGGGTGAGGGGTAGGGTTAGGGTGAGGTTTAGGGTTAGGGTGAGGGTGAGGTTTAGGGTTAGAGTTCGGGATAGGGGGACGGTTAGGGTGAGGTTTAGGGTTAGAGCTAGATTTAGGGTTAGGGTGAGGGTGAGGTTTAGGTTGAGGTTTAGGGATATGGTTAGGATTAGGATTAGGATAAGTATTAGTGTCAGTGTGAGGGTTAGGGTGAGGGTTAGGTTTAGGCTTAGGCTTAGACTGAGGGTGAGGGTGATGTTGAGCGTTAGTGTTAGGGTGCGGGCTAGGGTTAGGTTTATGTGGAGTGTTTTGATGAGCGTTAGGGTTAGGATTAGTATTAGGGTGAGGGCTAGGGTGAGGGTGAGTTTTAGGGTTAGGGTTACAGTGAGGTTTAGCATTAGGTTTAGGGTTAGGGTTAGGGTGAAGTTGAGGTTTAGGGTTAGAGTTAGGGTTAGGGTGAGGCTGAGGGTGAGGGTTAGGGTTAGTGTTAGAGTTAGGGTTAGGGTGAGGGTTAGGGTGTGGGTGAGGGTTAGGCTTAGTGATTGGATTTGGATTAGGTAAGGGTTAGGTTGTGTGTGAGGGTTAAGGTTAGGATGAGGTTTAGGTTTAGGGTTAGGGTTAGAGTTAGGGTTAGGATGAGGGTGTGGTTTAGGGTTTGAGTAAGGGATAGTGTTAAGGTTAGGGTTAGGGTGAGGGTTAGCCTTAGGCTTAGGCTTAAGTTTAGGCTTAAGCTTTGGCTTAGGCTGAGCATGAGGGTGAGGGTTAGGTTTAGGGTTAGGGTGAGTGTTAGGATGAGTTTTAGGGTTAGGATTAGGGTTAGGGTGAGGGCTAGGTTGAGGCTGACTGTTAGGGTTAGGGTTAGGTTTAGATTTAGGGTTAGGGTAAGGGTGAGTGTGAGGGTTAGGGTTAGGGTTAGGCTTAGGGATAGGGTAAGGGTTAGGTTAAGGGTTTGGATTAGGGTGAGGGTGAGGCTGAGGATTAGTGTTAGCCTGAGGTTTAGGATTAGGCTGAGGGTGAGGGTGGGGGTGAGTATTAGGGTTATGTTAGGGTTTTGGTTATTGTTATTGTTATGCTTAGGGTTAAGTTAGTAGTGAGGGTGAGCCTGAGGATGATGGTTACGGTTAGGGTTAGGGTTATTGTTAGGATTAGTGTTATTGATAAGGTTAGGGTTAGAGTTATGGTGAGGTTGAGGGTCCGGGTGTGGGTTATGGTTAGGGTGAGGTTTAGCGTGAGGTTTAGTGTTAGGGTGAGGGTGACTGTGAGGTTTAGGGTTAGAGTTAGGGTTAGGGTGAGGGTTAGGGTGAGGTTTAGGGTTAGGGTTAGTGTTAGGGTTAGGGTGAGGGTGAGGTTTAGGTTGAGGTTTAGGGATAGGGCTAGCTTTAGGATTAGGGTTAGTGTAAGGGTGAGTGTGAGGGTTAGGGTTGAGGGTTAGGCTTTGGCTTAGGGTTAGGCTGAGGATAAGGGTAGGGCTGAGGATTAGGGTTAGTGTGATGGTTAGGGTTAGGGTTAGTGTTATTGTTAGGGTTAGGGTTAGAGTTATGGTGAGGGTGAGGGTGGGGGTGAGGGTTAGGTTTAGGGTTAGGGTGAGGGTTAGTGTAAGGGTTATGGTGAGGGTGAGGGTTAAGGTTAGGTTGAGCTTTAGTGTTAGGTTTAGGGTTAGGGTGAGTGTGAGGGTTAGGGTTAGTGTGAGGTTGAGGATTAGGTTGAGGGTAAGGTTTAGGATTAGGGTTAGTGTGAGGGCTAGGGTGAGGGTGAGGTTTAGGGTTAGGTTTAGGATGAGGTTTAGGGTTAGGGTTAGGGTGAAGGTGAGGTTTAGGGTTAGAGTTAGGGTTAGGATGAGGCTGAGGTTGAGGGTTAGGGTTACTGTTAGTGTTAGAGTTAGGGTTAGGGTGAGGGTTAGGATGAGGGTGAGGGTTAGGCTTAGGGTTAGGCTTAGGGTTAGGGTAAGGGTTCGTGTGAGTGTGAGGGTTAGGGTCAGTGTTAGGCTTAGGCTTAGGGTTAGGCTGAGGGAAGGGGGAGGGTGAGTGTTAGGGTTAGGGTGAGGGTTAGGTTTAGTGTTATTGTTAGGGTTAGGGTTAGATTTACTGTGAGGGTGAGGGTTAGGGTTAGGTTTTGGGTGTGGTTGAGGGTTAGGGTTAGGGTTAGGCTGAGGGTGAGGTTTAGGATTAGATATAGTGTTAGGGGGAGGCTTAGGGTGAGGGTTAGTTTTAGGTTTAGTGTTAGTGTTACTGTTAGGGTTAGTGTTAGAGTTGGGGTTAGGGTGAGGTTTAGGGTTAGGGTTAGAGGAAGTGTTAGGGTGAGGGTGAGGGTTAAGTTGAGGTTTAGGGAAAGGTTTAGGTTTAGGATTAGGGTTAGGGTGAGGGTGAGTGTGAGTTTTAGGGTGAGGGTTAGGCTTAGGCTTAGGGTTAGGCTGAGGGAGAGGGTGGGGGTGAGGACTAAGGTGATGGTGATGGTTCGGTTTAGGGTTAGTGTTATTGTTAGGGTTAGGCTTAGTGTTAGGGTTAGGGTGAGTGTGAGGGTTAAGTTGAGGTTTAGGGTTAGGGTTACAGTTAGGGTTAGTGTGATGGTTAGTGTTAGGGTTAAGGTTAGTGTTAGGATGAGGTTAAATATTAGGGTGAGAGCTTGGTTTAGGGTGAGGGTTGTGGTTAGGGTGAGGTTTAGGATTAGGGTTAGGGTTATTGTTAGGGTTAAGTTTAGGGTGAGGTTTAGGGTTTAGGTAAGGTTAGAGTTAGGTTTAGGTTGAGGGTGAGGTTTAGGGTTAGAGTTAGGGTTAGGGTGAGGCTGAGCGTGAGCGTTAGGTTTAGGCATAGTGTTAGGTTTAGGGTTAGGGTAATAGTTAGGGTGAGGTTTAGGGTTAGGGTTAGGGATAAATTTAGACTTAGGGTGAGGGTGAGTTTGTGTGTTAAGGTTATTTTTAGGGTTAGCCTTAGGGTTAGGATGAGTGTGAGGTTGAGGGTGAGGTCTAGGGTTAGATTCAGGGTTAGGGTTAGGTTTCGGGGGAGGGTTAGTATGAGGGTTAGAGTTAGGATTAGGGTTAGGTAAGGGCTAGGGTGAGGGTGAGGTTTATGGTTAGGGTTAGGGTGAGGTTTAGGGTTAGGGTTAGGGTTAGGGTGAGGGTGAGGTTGAGGTTTAGGGTAAGAGTTAGGGTTAGGGTGAGGCTGAGGGTGAGGTTTAGGGTTAGGGTTAGTTTTAGGGTTAGGGTTAGGGTGAGGGTTAGGGTGAGGGTTAGGATGAGGATTCGGGTTAGGTTTAGGCTGAGTGGGAGCGTTAGGGTTAGTGTTAGTGTTAGAGTTAGGGTTAAGGTGAGGGTTAGTTGAGGATGAGGGTTAGTTTTAGTGTTGGGTTAGGCTTAGGTTTAGGCTGAGTTTGAGTGTGAGGGTTAGGATTAGTGTTAGAGTGAGGGTTATTGTTAGGATCAGTGTTAGGGTGAGGGTTAGGGTTAGGGTTAGGGTGAGGTTAAGGATGAGGATTATGTTTAGGATTAGTGTTAGGGTGAGGGCTAGGCTGAGGGTTAGGATGAGGGTTAGGGTTAAAGTAATGGTGAGGGTTAGGGTTAGGGTGAGGATTATGATTAGGATTACGGTTAGGGTGAGGATGAGGGTTAGGATTAGGGTTAGTGTTAGGGTTAGGGGTAGGTTTAGGGTTAGGATTAGTGTTATTGTTAGCGTTAGGGTTAGAGTTATGGTGAGGGTGAGGGTGAGGGTCAGGGTTAGTTTTAGTGTGAGGGTTAGTGATAGGGTTAGGGTTAGTGTTAGATTGAGGGTAAGTGTTATGGTGAGGGTTAGGGTTAGGGTGAGGGTTATGGTTAGGGTGAGGGTTAGGGATAGGGTTAGGGTTAATTTTAGGGTTAGGGTTAGGGTTACGGTTATGGTGAGGGTGAGGGTGTGGATTAGGCTTAGGCTTAGGGTGAGGTTTAGTGTTAGGGTTAGGGATAGAGTTAGGGTTAGGGTGAGGCTGAGGGTGTGGCTTAGGGTTAGGGTTAATGTTTGAGTTAGGGATAGGGTGAGGGTTAGGTTGAGGGTTAAGTTTAGGGTTAAGATTAGGGTTAGGTTTAGGGTTTGGGTTAGGGTGAAGGTGATGCTGAGTATTAGGGTTAAGTTTAGGGTTAGGGTTAGATTTAGGGTTAGGGTTAAAGTTACAGAGAGGTTTAGGGTTAGGGTCAGGCTTAGGGTTAGGCTGAGGGTGAGGGTGGGCTTGAGGATTAGGGTAGGGGTTAGGGTTAGGGTTAGGGGAAGGTTAGGATGAGCATTACGGTAAGGATTAGGGTTAGAGTGAGGGCTAGGATGAGGGTGATATTTAGGGTTAGCTTAGGGTGAGGTTTAGGGTTAGGTTGAGGGTTAGGGTGAGGCTGAGGGTTAGGATTAGGGTTAGGGTTAGTGTTAGAGTTAGGGTTAGGGTGAGGGTTATAGTGAGGCTGAGGTTTAGACTTAGGTTTAGGATTTGGATTAGGGTAAGGGTTAGGTTGAGTGTGAGGGTTAGGGTTAGGGTTAGGGTTATGCTTAGGATTAAGCTGAGGGTGAGGTTGACGGTGAAGGTTAGGGTTAGGTTGAGGGTAAGGGTTAGGGTTAAGGTGAGCGTGAGGGTTAGGTTTAGGTTGAGGGTTAGGGTGAGGGTAAGCGTTAGAGTTAGTGTGAGGGTTAGGGTTAGGGTTAGGGTTAGGCCTCGGGTTACACTGAGGGAGAGGGTGAGCATGAGGTTTAGGGTTAGGGTGAGGTTTAGCGGTAGAGTTAGGGTTAGGGTGATGGCTAGGGTGAGGGTAAGGGTTAGCGTGAGGATTAGATTAGGGGTAGGGTGAGGGTGAGGGCTAGACTGAGGATTAGTGTTAGGGTTATTGTGAGGTTCAGGGTGAGGATGATGGTTAGGTTTAGGTTGAGGCTTAGGTTGAGGGTGAGGGTTAGGTTTAGGGTGAGTGTGAGAATTAGGGTTAGGTTGATGGTTTGTGTTAGGGTTAGAGTTAATATTAGGGTGAGGGTAAGTGTTAGGGTGAGGGTGAGGGTTAGGGTGAGGGTTATAATAAGGTTGAGGGTTAGGGCTAGGGTTAGGGTTACTGTTAGGGTTAGGGCTACGGTTACGGGGAGGGTGAGGGTGAGGGTTAGGTTTAGGGTTAGGATGAGGTTTAGGGTTAGGGTTAGAGTTAGAGTTAGGGTGAGGTCTAGGGTGAGGGTTAGGGTGAGGGATAGGTTTAGGGATAGGGTTAGGTTTAGGATTATGGTGAGGGTGAGTGTGAGGGTTAGGGTTAGGGTTAGGCTTAGGCTTAGGGTTAGGGTGGGGATTAGGGTTAGTGTTTGGGTTAGGGTGAGGGTGAGGCTGAGGTTTAGGGTTAGGTTTGGGTTAGGGTTTGGGTTAGGTTTAGGGTTAGGTTTAGGTTTAGGATTAGGGTTACAGTGAGTGTTATGGTTAGGGTTTGGCTTAGGGTTTGGCTGAGGGTGAACATGGGGGTGAGGATTAGGGTGAATTTTACAGTAGGGTTATTGTTAGTGTTATGGTTAGGGTTAAGTTTGCGGTGAGGGTGAGGCTGAGGGTGAGGGTTATGGTTAAGTTTAGGGTTAGGGTTTGGGTTAGTGTTATTGTTAGGTTTAGATTTAGAGTTTCTTTGAGGTTTTGGGTGAGGGTGTGGGTTAGGGTTAGGGTTAGGTTTAGGGTGAGTCTTAGGTTTATGGTTAGGGTGAGGGTGAGGTTTAGGGTTATTGTTAGGGTTAGGGTGATAGTTAGCGCGAGGCTCAGCATTACGGTTAGTGTTAGGTTTAGGGTGAGGTTGAGGTTCAGGTTGAGGTTTAGGGATAGGGTTAGGTTTAGGATTAGGTTTAGGGTGAGGGTGAGTGTGAGTGTTAGGGTGAGGGTTAGGTTTAGGCTTAGGGTTAGGCTGAGGGTGAGGGAGAGGTTGAGTGTTAGGGTTAGGGTGAGGGCTAGGGTTAAGGTTATGGGGAGGGCTTGCATGAGCGTTAGGGTTAGTATTAGGGTTAGGGTGAAGGCTAGGGTGAGGGTGTGTTTTAGGTTTAGGTTTAGGGTGAGGTTTAGCGTTAGGTTTAGGGTTAGGGTTAGGGTGAAGTTGAGGTTTATGGTTATAGTTAGGGTTAGGGTGAGGCTGAGGGTGAGGGTTAGGTTTGGGGTTAGGGTTAGAGTTAGGATTAGGGTGAGGGTTAGGGTGTGGGTGAGGGTTAGGCTTAGTGAAAGGATTAGGATTAGCGTAAGGGTTATGGTGTGTGTGAGGGTTAGGTTTAGGATGACGTTTAGGTTTAGGGTTAGGATTAGAGTTAGGGTTAGCGTGAGGGTGAGGTTTAGGGTTAGGGTTAGGGTTAGTGTTAGGTTTAGGGTTAGGGTGAGGGTTAGGCTTAGGGTTAGGCTTAGGTTTAGGCTTAGGCGTAGGCTTTGGCTGAGCATGAGGGTGAGGGTTAGGGTTAGGTTTAGGGTTAGGGTGAGGTTTAGGGTTAGGGTTAGGGTGAGGGTTAGGATGAGGTTTAGGGTTAGGATTAGGTTAGGGTGAGGGCTAGGTTGAGGCTGGCTGTGAGGGTTGGGGTTAGGCATAGATTTAGTTTTACGATTAGGTTTAGGGTGAGTGTGAGTGTGAGAGTTAGCGTTAGGGTTAGGCTTAGGCTTAGGCTTAGGTTGAGGGTTAAGTTTAGGATTTTGGTTATGATGAGGGTGAGGCTGAGGATTAGTGTTAGGTTTAGGGTTAGGGTTAGGGTTAGATTTACAGTGAAGTTTATGGTTATGGTTAGGTTTAGGGTTAGGGTGGGGGTTAGGGTTAGGGTTTGGTTTAGGGTGAGGGTGAGGCTGAGGATTAGGGTTAGGTTTAGGTTTAGGGTTTGGGTTAGGTTTAGGGTTAGGTTTAGGTTTATGGTTATGGTTATGGTGAGGTTTAGGTTAAGGGTTTAGCTTACGGTTAGGCTGAGGTTGAGGGTGGGGGTGAGGATTAGGGTTAGTGTTAGGGTTAGGGTTATTTTTAGTGTTATGGCTAGGGTTAAGTTTGCTCTGAGGGTGAGGCTAAGGGTGAGGGTTATGGTTAGGGTTAGGGTTAAAGTTAGGGTTATTGTTAGGTTTAGAGTTAGACTTACTTTGAGGTTTTGGGTGAGGGTGAAGCTTAGGGTTAGTGTGAGGTTTAGCGTAAGGTTTAGGTTTAGGGTTAGGGTTAGGGTGAGGGTGAGGTTTAGGGTAAGTGTTAGGGTTAGGGGGACAGTTAGCGTGAGGTTTAGGGTTAGGGTTAGTGTTAGGTTTAGGGTGAGGGTGAAGTTTAGGTTGAATTTTAGGGATAGTGCTAGGTTTAGGATTAGGGTAACGTTGAGGGTGAGTGTGAGGGTTCGGGTGAGGTTTAGGTTTAGGCTTAGTGATAGGCCGAGGGTGAGGGTGAGTTTGTGGGTTAGGGTTAGGGTGAGGACTAGGGTGAAGGTGAGTTTTAGGGTTAGGGTAAGGGTGAGGTTTAGCGTTAGGTTTAGGGTTAGGGTTAGGGTGAGGTTGAGGTTTAGGGTTAGAGTTAAGGTTAGGGTTAGGCTGAGGGTGAGGGTTAGGGTTAGGCTTAGTGATAGGATTAGGATTGTGGTAATGTTTACACTGTGTGTGAGGATTACGGTTAGGATGAGTTTTAGGTTTAGGGTTAAGGTTAGGTTTAGGGTTAGAATGAGGATGAGGTTTAGTGTTAGAATTAGGGTTAGTGTTAGGGTTAGGGTTAGTGGGAGGTTTAGGGTTAGGGTTAGGGTTAGGGTGAGGGTGAGTTTTAGGTTGAGGTTTAGGGAAAGGGCTAGGTTTAGGATTAGGGTTAGGGTGAGGGTGAGTGTGAGGGTTAGGGTGAGGTTTAGGCTTAGGCTTAGGGTCAACCTGAGGATGAGGATTAGGGTTAGGGTGATGGTTAGATTTAGGGTTAGTGTTATTGTTAGGGTTAGGGTTAGATTTATGGTGAGGGTGAGGGTGGGGGTGAGGGTTAGGTTTAGGGTTAAGGTGAGGATTAGGGTAAGGGTTACGGTGAGGGTGAGGTTTTGGGTTAGTTTGAGCTTTAGTGTTAGGTTTAGGGTTAGGGTGAAGTTGTGGATTAGGGTTAGTGTGAGGGTGAGGGTTAGGATGAGGGTTAGGTTCAGCAATAGGTTTAGGGTAAGGGCTATTCTGAGGGTGAGGTTTAGGTTTAGGTTTAGGGTATGATTTAAGATTAGGGTTAGGGTGAAGGTGAAGTTTAGGGTTAGAGTTAGGGTTTAGCTGAGGCTGAGGGTGAAGGTTAGTTTTAGGGTTAGTGTTAGAGGTAGGGTTAGGTTGAGGGTTAGGATGAGGGTGAGGGTTAGTTTTAGGGTTAGGATTAGGATTAGGGTAAGGGTTAGAGTGAGTGTGAGGGTTAGGGTCAGGGTTAGGGTTAGGCTTAGGTTTAGGCTGAAGGTGAGGGTGAGGGTGAGTGTTAGGGTTTGGGTGAGGGTTAGGGTTAGGGAAGGTTAGGATGAGCATTATGGTAAGGATTAGGGTTAGAGTGAGGGCTAGGATGAGGGTGAGATTTAGGGTTAGGCTTAGGGTGAGGTTTAAGGTTAGGTTTAGGGTTAGGGTGAGGCTGAGCGTGAGGGTTAGGGTTAGGGTTAGTGTTAGAGTTAGGGTTAGGTTGAGGGTTAGGGTGATGTTGAGGTTTAGGCTTAGATTTAGGATTAGGATTAGAGAAAGTGTTAGGTTGAGTGTGAGGGTTAGGGTTAAGGTTAGGGTTATGCTTAGGAGTAAGCTGAGGGTGAGGTTGAGGGTGAAGGTTAGGGTTAGGGTGAGGGTAAGGGTTAGGGTTATGGTGAGCGTGAGGGTTAGGTTTAGGTTGAGGGTTAGGGGGAGGGTAAGCATTAGAGTTAGTGTGAGGGTTAGGGTTAGGGTTAGGGTTAGGCTTAGGGTTACACTGAGGGAGAGGGTGAGAATGAGGTTTAGGGTTAGGGTGAGGTTTAGCGGTAGAGTTAGGATTAGGGTGAGGGCTAGGGTGAGGGTAAGGGTTAACGTGAGGATTAGATTTAGGGGTAGGGTGAGGGTGAGGGCTAGATGGAGCATTAGTGTTAGGGTTATTGTGAGGTTCAGGGTGAGGGTGAAGGTTAGGTTTTGGGTGAGGGTTAGGTTGAGGGTTAGGGTTAGGGTTAGGTTCACTGTGAGGATTAGGGTTAGGTTGATGGTTTGTGTTAGGGTTAGAGTTAGTATTAGGGTGAGGTTAAGTGTTAGGGTGAGGGTGAGGGTTAGGGTGAGGGTTATAGTAAGGTTGAGGGTTAGGGCTAGGTTTAGGGTTACTGTTAGGGTTAGGGCTACGGTTATGGTGAGGGTGAGGGTGAGGGTTAGTTTTAGGGTTAGGATGAGGTTTAGGTTTAGGGTTAGGGTTAGAGTTAGGGTAAGGATGAGGGCTAGGGTGAGGGTTAGGGTGAGGGTTAGGTTTAGTGATAGGGTTAGGTTTAGGATTAGAGTGAAGGTGAGTGTGAGGGTTAGGGTTAGGGTTAGGTTTAGGCTTAGGTTTAGGGTGGGGGTTAGGGTTAGTGTTTGGGTTAGGGTGAGGGTGAGGCTGAGGATTAGGGTTTGGTTTGATTTAGGGTTTGGGTTAGGTTTAGGGTTAGGTTTAGGTTTAGGGTTAGGGTTACAGTGAGGGTTAGGGTTAGGGTTAGGGTTTGGCATAGGGTTAGGCTGAGGGTGAGCATGGGGGTGAGGATTAGGGTGAGTTTTACGGTTAGGTTTATTGTTAGTGTTATGTTTAGGGTTAAGTTTGCGGTGAGGGTGAAGCTGAGGGTGAGGGTTATGGTTAGGTTTAGGGTTCGGGTTAGGGTTAGTGTTATTGTTAGGTTTAGAGGTAGAGTTACTTTGAGGTTTTGGGTAAGGGTGAGGGTTAGGGTTAGGGTTAGGTTTAGGGTGAGTCTTAGGTTTATGGTTAGGGTGAGGGTGAGGTTTAGGGTTAGAGTTAGGGTTAGGGGGATAGTTAGGGTGAGGTTCAGCGTTATGGTTAGTGTTAGGTTTAGGGTGAGGGTGAGGTTTAGGTTGAGGTTTAGGGATAGGGTTAGGTTTAGGATTAGGTTTAGGGTGAGGGTGAGTGTGAGTGTTAGGGTGACGTTTAGGTTTAGGCTTAGGGTTAGGCTGAGGGTGAGGGAGAGGTTGAGGGTTAGGGTTAGGGTGAGGGCTAGGGTTAAGGTTATGGGGAGGGTTTGCATGAGCATTAGTGTTAGTATTAGGGTAGGGTGAAGACTAGGGTGAGGGTGAGTTTTAGGGTTAGGGTTAGGGTGAGGTTTAGCGTTAGGTTTAGGGTTAGGGTTAGGGTAAGGTTGAGGTTTTTGGTTATAGTTAGGGTTAGGGTGAGGCTGTGGATGAGGGTTAGGGTTAGTGATAGGGTGAGAGTTAGGGTGACAATAAGGTTTAGGGTGAGTGTTAGGGTTAGGGTGAGGTTGAGGGTTAGGGTTAGGGTGAGGGTTAGGGTGACAGTAAGGGTAAGGGTGATGGTGAGGATTAGAGTGAGGGTGAGTATTACTGTAAGGGTGAGGATTGGGTGCGGGTGAGGGTTCCGGTGAGGGTTAGGGTTAGGATTAGGCCGAGGGTGAGGGCAAAGGTAAGGGTGAGGGTGAGGGTGAGGGTGAGGTTTAGCGTTAGGGTTAGTGTTACAGTTAGGGTGAGGGCTAGAGTGAGGGGTAGGTATAGAGTTCGATTGATGGTTAGGTTTAGTAAGAGCATTAGGGTAACAGTTAGGGTTAGGATTAGTGTGAGGGTAAGGGTTAGGGTGAGGGTTAGGGTGAGAGTGAGGGTTAGGGTTACCGTGAGTTTTACGGTGAGGGTTAGGGTGAGGGTTAGGGTTAGGGTTAGTGTTGGGGTGAGGGTTCAGGTTAGGGTGAGGGTCAGTATGAGCATTGGGGTGATAGTAACGTTTAGGGTTAGGTTGAGGGTGAGGGTTAGGGTAAGGGTGAGGATTATTGTTAGGGTGAGGTTTAGGGTAAGGGTTAGGGTTACGGTTAGATTGAGAATTAGGGTTAGGGTTAGTGTGAGGTTTAGGGTGAGCATGAGGGTTAGGGTGAGGGTTAGGGTAAGAATTAGGGTTAGGGTGAGGGCTGGCGTGAGGGTGAAGGTTAGGGTTAGGGTTAAGTTTGGGGTGAGGTTTAGGGTGAGGGGTAGGGTTAGGTTTAGTTTGAGGGTTAGGTTCAGAGTGAGGGTTACGGTTAGGGTGACGGTTTGGGTGAGGGTGAGGTTTAGGGTTAGGAAAAGTGATAGGGTTAGTGTTACACTGAGGGTGAGGGTGAGTGTGAGGGTGAAGGTTAGGGTTAGGGTGAGGGCTAGGGTGAGGGTTAGGGTAAGGGTGAGGGTTAGGGTGAGGGTGATGGTAAGGGTAAAGGTGAGGGTTAGGCTGAGGGTGATTGTTAAGATAAGGGTGAGGGTTAGTGTTAGGGTGAGGGTTAGGTTAAGGGTTCGGGTTAGGGTTAGGTTGAGGGTTAGATTGAGGATTAGGGTTAGGGTTAGTTTGAGGTTTATGGTGAGGATGAGGGTCAGGGTTAGGTTGAGGGTTAGGGTTAGAATGAGGGTTAGGGTGAGGGCTAGGGTGAGGGTGAGGTTTAGGGTTAGGGTTATTGTTAGGGTGAGGTTTAGGGTTAGGGTGAGGGCTATGGTTAGTGTGAGGGTTAGTGTTAGAGTTAGGGTTAGTGTTAGGCTGTGCGTAAGTGTTAGGGTGAGGGTTAGGGTTAGGTTGAGGGATAGGGTTAGGGTTAGGGTGAGGTTGCGGGTGAGAGTGAGCGTTAGGGTGAGGATTAGGGTGAGTTTGAGGGTTAAGGTGAGGGTTAGGGTTAGGGTTAGCGTGTGGGTGATGATGAGGGTGAGAGTTAAGGTTAGAGTTACGGTGAGGTTTCGGATAAGTGTGACGTTTAGGGTGAGGATGAAGTTAAGGGTTAGGGTGAGGGTTAGGGTGAGGGTGAGGGATAGGGTTAGGTTTGGGTTAGGGTGATGGTTAAGGTTAGGAGTTTGCTTAGGGTTAGGGTTAGGGTGAGGGTGTGGGTGAGAGTGAGGGTTAGCATGAGGGTTATGGTGAGGGTTAGAGTTAGGGTTAAGGTGAGGGTTAGGGTAAGGGTTAGGGTTACGGTTAGGGTGAGGGTTAGGTTTAGTGTGAGAGTTAGGGTTAAGTTTAGGTTTAGGGTTAGGGGTAGGGTGAGGGTAAGTGTTAGGGTTAGGGTTAGGGTTAGGGTTAGGGTTAGGGAGAGCATTAGGGTGAGGGACAGTTTCAGGGTTAGGGTTAGGGGTATGGTGAGGGTTAGGTTGAGGGTTAGTGTTTTGGTTAAATTTAGCGTGAGGGTTAGGGTGAGGATGAGAATAAGGGTAAGGGTGAGGGTGAAGCTTAGGGTGAGGTTTAGGGTTAGTGTTAGGGTGAGGGGCAGGTTTAGTGTGAGGGTTAGGGTTAGGTTTAGGCTGAGGGTAAGGGTTAGGATGAGGGTTACGGTGTGGTTGAGTGTTAGGGTTAGGGTAAGTGTTAGGGTGAGGGAGGGCTTAGGGAGAGCATTAGGGTGAGGGACATTTTCAGGGTTAGAGTTAGGGGTATGTTAAGGGTTAAGTTGCGTGTTAGGGTTTTTGTTAAGGTTAGGGTGAGGGTGAGGGTGAGGCTTAGGGTTAGGATTAGGTTGAGGGTGAGTCTTAGGTGGAGGGTGAGGGTGAGGGTTCGGTTTAGGTTGAGGTTGAGGGTGAGGCTGAGGGTTAGGGTGAGGGTTAGGGTTAGGATTAGGTTTAGGGTGAGGGTGAGGGAGAGGGTTATATTTAGGATTAGGGTTAGGTTGACGATGAGGGTGATCGTTAGGGTTAGGGTTAGGGTTAGGGTTTTTGTTATGGTTAGGGTTAGGGTGAGGTTGAGGATGAGGGTGAGGTTTAAGATTGGGGTTAGGCTGAGGGTGAGGGTGAGGGTGAGGGTTAGGGTTAGGGTGGAGGTTAGGGTTAGGGTGAGGGATAGTGTTTGGATTAGAATATTGGTGAGGGTGAGGGTGAAGGTGAGGTTTAGGGTTAGGGTTAGGGATATTGTGAGGGCTAGGGTGAGGGTGAGGGTTAAGATGAAGGTGAGGGTGAGGGTTTTGTTTAGGTAAGGGTTATGGTTAAGGTGAGGATCAGGTGAGGGTGAGGGTTAGGGTGAGGGTTACCTTTAGGATGAGGTTTAGGGTTAGGGTTAGGGTGAGTGTTAGGGTTAGGGTGATGTGTAGGGTGATGTTGAGGGTGAGGGTGTGGAAGAGAGTTAGTGTTAGTGTGAGGGTTAGCCTGACAGTGAAAGTTAGGATGAGGGTGAGGATTATGGTTACGTTTAGGGTGAAAGTTAGGTTTAGGGTTAGGGTTAGAGATAGGGTGAGGGGTAGGTTGAGGGGTAGGTTTTGGGTTAGTGTTAGGGTTAGGGTTAGGGTGAGGATAAGGTAAGTGTGAAGGTTTGGGTTAGGGTGAGGGTTAGGGTTAGTGTGAGTGTTAGTTTTAGGGTTAGGGTTTGGGTAAGGGTTAGGATGAGGTTTGAGGTGAGGGTGAGGGTTAGGGTTAGGGTGAGAGTAAAGGTTGGGTTGAGGGTTAGGGTGAGGGTGAGGTTTAGGCTTAGGGTTAGGGTTAAGGTGAGGGTTAGTTTGAGGGTTAGGGTTTAGGTTAGGGTTAGGGTGAGGGTGAGGGTCAGGGTGAGGTTTTGGGTTACGGTTAGGGTTAGGGTGAGGGTTAGAGTCAGGGTATGGTTTAGGGTGAGGTTTAGGGTTAGGGTGAGGATTAGGGTTAGGGTTAGGGTGAGGGCTATGTTGAGGGTGAATTTTAGGGTGAGGGTTATGGTGAGGGTGAGGGTTTGTGTTAGGTAAGGATTATAGTTATGTTTAGGGTTAGGGTGAGGGTTAGGTTTAGGGTGAGTGTTAGCTTGAGGGGTACGGTTAGGGTTAGGGTGAGGATTAGGGTTAGTGTGAGGGTAAGGGTGATGGTGAGGATTAGAGTGAGGGTGAGGGTTACTGGAAGGGTGAGGATTGGGTGAGGATGAGGGTTAGGGTGAGGGTCAGGGTTAGGATTAGGCCGAGGGTGAGCTCAAGGTTTAGGGTTAGGGTGAGGTTTAGCGTTAGGGTTAGTGTTACAGTTAGGATGAGGGCTAGAGTGAGGGGTACAGATAGATTTCAATTGATGGTTAGGTTTAGTAAGAGCATTAGGGTTACAGATAGGGTTAGGATTAGTGTGAGGGTAAGGGTTAGGGTGAGGGTTGGGGTGAGAGTGAGGGTTAGGGTTACCGTGAGTGTTATGGTGAGGGTTAGTGTTAGGGTGAGGGTTAGGGTTAGGGTTAGTGTTAGGGTGAGGGTTAAGGTTAGGCTAAGGGTTAGGGTGAGGGTTATGGTTAGGGTGAGGTTTAGGGTGAGGTTGAGTGTTAGGGTTAGTGTTAGGATTACGGTGAGGGCTAGGGTGAGAGTGAGAGTTAGGGTTAGGGTTAGGGTTAGGGTGAGGGTTAAGGTTAGGGTGAGGTTTAGGTTTAGTGTGAGGGTTAGTGTTACGGTTAGGGTGAGTGTTAGGGTGAGGGTAAGGATTAGGGTGAGGGTTAGGGTCAGGGTGAGGTTTAGGTTTAGGATTAGGGTTAGTGTCAGGTTTAGGGTTACAGTGGAGGTTAGGGTTCAGGTGAGACTTAGGGTTATGGGTAGGGTTAGGTTTAGAGTGAGGGTGAGGTTTAAGGTTAGGATTGGAGTTAGGGTTAGGCTGAGGGTGAAGGTGAGGGTGAGGGTTAGGGTTAGGGTGGAGGTTAGGGTTAGGCTGAGGGCTAGACTTTGGGTTAGAGTATTGGTGAGGGTGAGGGTGAAGGTGAGGTTTAGGGTTAGGGTGAGGGATATTGTGAGGGCTAGGGTGAGTGTGAGGGTTAAGCTGAAGGTGAGGGTGAGGGTTTAGTTTAGGTAAGGGTTATGGTTAAGGTGAGGATTAGGTGAGGGTGAGGGTGAGGGTGAGGGTTAGGTTGAGTGTAAGGGTTCGAATTTGCATTAGGGTTAGGGAGAGGGTTCGGGTGAGGATTAGGGTTTAGGTGAGGGTGAGGGTTAGGGTTAGGGTAAGGGTTAAGTTTAGGGTGAGGTTTAGTGTTAGGGTTAGGGTTAGGGTGAGGGTGATGGTGAGGGTTAGGGTTAGGGTGAGTGTGAGGGCTAGGGTTAGGGTGAGGGTTATGGTTAGGCTTAGGGTGAGGTTTAAGGTTAGGTTTAGGGTGATGGTTAGGGTGAGGGGTAGGTTTAGGGTTGAGTTAGTGTGAGGGCTACGGTGAGTGTAAGGGTTAGGGTGTGGGGGAGGGTTAGGGCTATGGCGATGGTTTGGGTTAGGTTTAGGCTGAGTGTTAGGGTGAGGGTTAGTGTTAGGGTTAGGCTTAGGGTGCAGGTTAGGGTTAGGTTTAGGGTTACGGTTCGGGTGAGTTGTAGGGTTAGGGTTAGGGTTAGTGTTAGGGCTAGGGTGAGGGTGAGGGTTAGGGTTAGGCATAGGGTGAGGTTCAGGTTTATGGTTAGGGTTAGGGTGAGGTTGAGGGTGAGGGTGAGTGTTAGGGTTAGGATTAGGGTTAGGGTGAGGGTTAGTGTGAAGATGAGTGTAAGGTTAGCATTAGGGTTAGTGTGAGGGTGAGGGTTAAGATTAGGTTTAGGGTGAGAGCTAGGATGAGGGTGAGGGTTAGGGTAGGGATAGAGTGAGGATTAGGGTTAGGGTTAGGGTTAGGGTTAGGGTGAGGGTTAGGGTGAGGGTGAGGGTTAAGTTTAGCTTTAGGGTTAGGGTTAGTATTAGGCTGAGGGTTAGGGTTAGGTTTAGGTTTAGGTTTAGGTTTAGGTTGAGGGTGAGGTTTAGCCTTAGAGTTAGGTTGAGGGTTAAGTTTAGGATGTGGGTTAGGGTTAGTGTTAGGTTTAGGGTGAAGGTGAGGGTTAGGTTTAGGGTAAGGTGTATGTTTAGTGTGATGGTTAGGTTAGTTTGAGGGTTAGTGTTGGGGTTAGGGTTAGTGTTAGGTTGAGGGTAAGTGTTAGTGTGCGGTTAAGGATTAGGGTGAGGTTTAGGGTTAGGGTTAAGTTTAGGATTAGGGTGAGGGTGATGTTTAGGATTAGAGTTAAGGTTAGGGTGAGGGTTAGGGTAAGGTTTAGTGTTAGGGTTTGGGTTATGGTGAGGTTTAGGGTGGGGGTGAGGGTTAGGGTTAGGGTTAGGATTAGGATTAGGATTAGGGTTAAGGTGAGGGTGAGTGTGAGGGTTAGATTTAGGGTTAGGATTAGACTTAGGGTGTGGGTGAGGGTGAGGGTTAGGGTGAGGTTTAGGCTTAGGCTTAGGGATAGAGTATGGGCTAGGGTGAGGGTGAGGGTTTGGGTTAGGGTTAGGGTATGGGTTAGGGTGAGGGTTAGGGTTAGGGTTATTGTTGGGGTTAGGGTTGGGGTTAGGTATAGGCTTAGTGTTAGGTGGAGGGTGAGGGTGAGAGTGAGGGTTAGGGTTAGTGTGAGGGTTAGGGTAAGGGTTAGGGTTAGGGTTAACGTGAGGTTAAGCGTTAGGTTGAGATTTAGTGTGAGGGTGAGGGTTAGGGTTAGGCTAAGTGTGAGGGCTAGGGTGAGGTTTAGGGTTAGGTTTAGGGTGAGGTTTAGGGTGTGCTTTAGGGTTAGGTTTAGGGTGAGCGTTTGGGTAAGGGCAAGTGTTCGGGTGAGGGTTAGGGTGAGGATGAGTATTAGGTTTACGGTTAGGGGTAGGGTGAGGGTTAGAGTTAGGGTTTAGGGTTAGTGTGAGGGTTTTGTTTAGTGTTAGGGTTACGGTTATGGTGAGGTTTAGGGTGGGGGTGAGGTTTAGGGTTAGGATTAGGATTAGGGTTAAGGTGAGGGTGAGTGTGAGGGTTTGGGTTAGGGTTAATGTTAGGATTAGACTTAGGATTAGACTTAGGGTGAGGGTGAGGGTGAGGGTGAGGGTGAGGGTGAGGGTTAGGGTGTTGATGACAGTTAGTGTTAGGGTGAGGTTTAAGGTGACGGTGAGGGATAGGGTGAGGGTGGTGGTTAGAGTTAGTGTGAGTATTAGGTTTAGGGTTAGGGTTAAGGTTATGGTGAGGGTAAGGGTTAGGGTTAGGTTTAGAGTGAGGGTGAGGGTTAGGGTTAGGGTTAGGGTTACGGTGAGGTATAGGGTTTGGGTAAGGGTTAGGGTTAGGGTGAGGTTGAGTGTTAGATTTAGGGTTTTGATGAGGTTTAGGGTTAGGGTGAGGGTTAGGGATAGGGTTAGGGTTAGGGTGAGGGTTATTGTTAGGGTGAGGGTTTGAGTTAGGGTGAGTATGAGGGTGAGGATTAGTGTTAGGATTATGGTTAAGGTTAGTGTTAGGCAGAGGGTGAGGGTGAGGGTGAGGGTTAGGTTTAGGGTTAGGTTTAGGGTGAGTGGTAGGGTTAGGGTTAGGGTGAGGGTTAAGGTTAGGATTCGGGTTAGGGTTAGGTTGAGGGTGAGGGTTGGGGTTAGGGTTAGGGTGAGGGTGAAGGTGAGTGTTAGGGTTAGGGTTAGGTTTAGGATTAGGGTTAGGTTTAGGGTAAGGGTAAGGGTTAGGGTTAGGGTTAGGTTTAGGGTGAGGGTGAGGGTTAGGTTTAGGGTTAGGGTTAGGGTGAGGGTGAGGGTTACGTTTATGGTTAGTGTTAGGGTGTGGACTATGGTGAGGGAGAGGGTTAGGGTGAGGGTTAGGGTTAGGGTTAGGGTTAGGGTCAGGGGTAGGTTGAGGGTTAGGATTAGGGTAAGGACTATGGTTAGGCTGAGGGTGAGGTTGAGGTTGATGGTGAGGGTTAGGTTTAGAGTGAGGGTTAGTGTGAGGGTGAGGGGGAAGGGGAGAATTTGGTTTTGGGTTAGAGTTAGGTTGAGGGTGAGGGTTAGGATTAGGGGTAGCAGTAGTTTTAGGCTGAGGGTGAGGGTGATGCTGAGGGTGAGGGTTAGGTTAGGGTGAGGGTAAGGGTTAGGGTTAGGGTGAGGGTTAGGGTTAGGGTGATTTTTAGGGTGCCGCTGAGAGTTAGGGTGAGGGTGAGTTTGAGTGTGAGGTTTAGGGTGAGTGTGAGGGTGAGTGTGAGTTTGACGATTAGGATTAGGTTTAGGATGAGGGTAAGGGTTCTTGTTAGGATTGGGGTTAGTGTAAGGCTTAGGCTGAGGGTGAGGGTGAGGGTGAGGTGAGGGTTAGGGTTAGGGTTAGGTTGAGGGTTAGGGTTAGTGTGAGGGTTAGGGTGAGGGTGAGCTTGAGGTTCAGGTTGAGGTTGAGAGTGACGTTGAGGTTGAGGGTTAGGGTTAGGGTTACGGTTAGGGTGAGGGTTAGGGTTAGGGTTAGAGTTATTTTTATAGTTAGGGTTAGGGATAGTAATAGGGTGAGAGTGAGGGTGAGGGTTAGCATGAGGGTAAGGGTTAGGGTTATGGTTAGGGTGAGGGTGAGGGTGAGACTTAGGGTTAGGATTAGGGTTAGGGTAAGGTTTCGGATGAGGGTTAGGCTGAGGGTTAGAGTTAGGGTTAGTGTGAGGTTTAGAGTTAGGGTTATGGTTAGGGTGAGGGCAAGGTTTATGGTGAGGGTTAGGTTGAGTTTGAGGGTTAGGTTTAGGGAGAGGGTTAGGGTGAGATTTAGGGTTAATGTTAGGGTTAATGTTAGGGTGAATCTAATGGTTATAGTGAGAGTTATTGTGAGGGTGAGGGTTTGGGTTAGGGTGAGGGTAAGTGTTAGGGTGAGGGTTAGTGTGAGGGTTTGGGTTCGGGTTAGCATTAGGGTTAGGTTCAGGGTAAAGGTTAGGTTGAGGTTTAGGGTTAGTGTTCGGGATAGGGTGAGTATTAGGGTTAGTGTGAGGGTGAGGGTCTGGATTAGGGTTAGGGTTAGATTTAGGGTGAGGGTGAGGGTGAGGGTTAGAATTAGGATTAGGGTTAGGGTTAGAGTTAGGTGACATTGAGGGTGAGGGTTAGGGTTTGGTTTAGAATTAGTGTGAGGGTGATCGTGAGGGTTAGGGTTAGGATTAGGGTTATGGTTTTGGTTAGGTTTAGGATGAGGGTGAGGGTGAGGCTTATGGTTAGGGTTAGGGTGAAGTTTAGGTTTAGGGTGAGGGCTATGGTGAGGGTGAGTGTTAGTGTGAGTGTGAGGTTGAGGTTGAGGGTTTCGATTAGGTAATGGTTAGGGTTAGGGTTAGGGTGAGGATTAGGGTGAGGGTGAGGTTTAGGTTGACGGTTACAGTTAGGGTGAGGATTAGGGTGTGGCTGAGGGTTAGGGTGAGGGTTAGTGTTATGGCGAGGATTAGGGTTAGGGTTATGTTGATGCTGAGGGTTAGGTATATGGTAAGGGTTAGGGTTACGGTGAGGGTTAGGGTTAGGGTTAGGGTTAGGGTGAAGGTTAGGGTTAGGGTGAGGTTTGGGGTTAGGGGTAGGGTTAGTGTAAGGGTTAGTGTTAGGGTGAAGGTTAGGATTAGGGTTAGGGTGAGGGTGAGGGTTAAGGTGAGGGTGAGTGTTAGTGTGTGGGTGAGGATTAGGGTTAGGTTGAGTCTTAGTGTTAGGTTTAGGGTTAGTGTGAGGGTGAGGGTTAGGGTTAGCGTTAGGGTTAGGTTGAGGGTTTGAATTAGGGTTAGGGTTAGTGTGAGGGTTAGAGTGAAGGGTAGGGTTAGGGTCAGGGTGAGGGTTAGGGTGACAGTGAGGTTTAGGGTGAGGGCGTGTGTGAGGGTAAGGGTTAGGTGTAGGGTTAGGGTGAGTTTAAGTGTGAGGCTTAGGTTTAGGAATAGGGTTAGGTTTAGGGTTAGGGTGAGTGTTAGGGTGTGGATGAGGCTTAGGTTTAGGGTGAGGATTGGGGTTAGAGTTAGGTTTATGGTGAGGGTAAAGTTAGGGTGAGTTTCAGTATGAGGGTTAGGGTTAGGGTTAGGGTGAGAGTGAGGTATAGGTTTTGGGTTAGGGTTAGGGTGAGGGTTAGGGATGGGTTTAGGGTTAGTGTGAGGGTGAGGGTGAGGTTTAGGATTATGTTTAGGGTTAGAGTTTGGGTGAAGGTGAGGGTTAGGGTTAGTATTAGAGTTAGCCTGAGGGTGAGGGGGAGTGTTAGGGATAGGGTGAGTTTTATGGGTAGGGTTATGGTTAGGGTGAGGGTTAGGGTTACGGTTAGGGTTAGGATGAGCGTTAGGCTGAGGGTTAGGTTTAGGGTTAGTGTGAGGGTTAGGTTTAGGGTTTGGGTGAGGGTTAGGGTTAGGTTTAGGGATAGGATAAGGGTTAGGTTGAGGGTTAGGTTTAGGGCTAGTTTGAGGGTTAGGTTTATGTTTAGGGTTAGCATCAGGGTAAAGGTTAGGGTGAGGATTAGGGTGAGGGTGAGGATAAAGGTTAGGGTGAGGGTTAGGGCAAGGGTGAGGGTTAGGGTTAGGGTGAGCGTTAGGTTGCGGGTTAGGGTGAGGGTTAGGGTGAGGGTAAGGGTTTGGATGATGGTAAGTTTGTGAGTGAGGGATAGGATTATGTTGTGTGTAAAGGTTAGGGTGAGGGTTAGGGTGAGGGTTAGGGTTAGGGTGGGGTTCAGGTTTAGAGTTATGTTGAGGGTTAGGTTTAGGGTGATGTTTATTGTGAGAGTATGGTTTAGGTTGAGGGTGAGTATTCGGCTGAGCGTGAGGGTTAGGATGAGGGTGAGGAGTAGGGTTACAGTTAGGGTTAGGGAGAGGGGTAGTGTGAGCATTAGGGTTCGGATTACGGTTAGGATTAGGGTTAGAGTGAGGATGAGGGTGAGGGTTAGGGTGTGGGTGTTATGGTTAGGGATAGGGTTAGTGCTAATGTGAGGATGAGGGTTAGTGTGAGGGTGAGGGTTACATTTACGTTAGGGTTAGGGTTAGGGTGAGGATTAGGTTGAGGGTGAGGGTTAAGCTGAGCTTAGGGTTAGAATGAGGGTTTGTGTTCGGTGAGGGTGAGGGTTAGTGTTAGGGTTAGGTTTAGGTTGAGGGTGATTGTGAGGGTTAGGATTAGGAATAGGTTTAGGGTTACGGTGAGGGTGAGGGTCAGTGTGAGGGTGAAGGTTAGGGTTATGTGTAGTGTTATGTTTAGGGTGAGGGTTACGGCTAGTGTGAGGGTTATGATTAGTGTTAGGGTTAGGGTCAGGGTGAGGGTAAGGGTTAGGGTGAGGGTTAGGGTGAAGGTGAGGATTAGGGTTCGGGTTAGGGTTGGGTGAGTGCTAGGTTCAGGGTGAGGGTCAGTGTGAGTGTTAGGTTGAGGGTTTCTTTTCCGTCAGGGTTAGGGTTATTGTGAGGATTAGCGTGAGGGTGAGTGTTAGTGTTAGGGTGATGTTTAGGGTGCGGATGAGGGTGAGGGTGAGGGTGAGTGTGAAGGTCAGGTGAGGGTGAAGTTAGGTGTGGTTGAGGATTAGGGTTAGGGTTAGGGTTATGGTGAGGGTAAGGTATAGGGTGAGGTTTATTGTGAGGATGAGGGTTATGGTTAGTGTTAGGGTTAGGGTGAAGTTTAGGGTGAGGATTAGGTTTTGGTTTATGGTTAGGGTGAGGGTTACATATAGGGTGAGTTTTAGTGTTAGGGTGAAAGTTAGGGATATGGTTAGGGTGAGGGTGAGGGTTAGGGTTAGGGTTAGAGTTAGGGTGAGGGTGAGGGTTACGATTAGGGTAAGGATTAGTGTTGGGCTGAGGGTGAGGGTGACTGTAAGAGTGAGGGTTTGGGTGAGGGTTAGGGTTAGGGTGAGGGTTAGGTTTAGGGTGAGGTTGAGGGTGAGGATTAGGGTTAGGGTGAAGGTGTGGGTAAGTGTTAGGGTGAGGGTTAGGGCGAGGGTGAGGTTTCGGCTTAGGTTGAGGGTAAGGGTTAGAGTGAGGGTAAGGGTAAGGTTGAGGGTTAGGGTGAGGGTGAGGGTTAAGATTATCATTAGGGTTAGGGTGAGGGTGAGGGTTATGGTGAGGTTTAGGGTTAAGATTAGGGATAGTGTGGGGATTAGGGTTAGGGTTAGGTTTAGGGTGAGGGTTAGGCTGAGGGGTAGGGTTAGGGATAGAGTGACTTAAGTTTAGTGTGAAGTTTAGATTTAGGGTTAGGTTTAGGATTAGTGTTAGGGTTAGGTTGAGGGTGAGGGTGAGGGTGAGGGCTAGGGTTAGGGTTATTGTGAGGGTTAGTGTTAGGGTGCGGGTTAGGTTTAGGGTGAGGGTTAGTATTAAAGTAAGGTTGAGGGTGAGGGTTAGGGTTACGGTTAGATTTAGGGTGAGGGTCAGGGTGAGGGTTAGGTTTAGGTTGAGGGTTAGGTTTAGGGTGAGGGTTAGGGTTAGGGTGAGCATTAGCGTGATGGTGAGGGTTAGGGTGAGGGTGAGGGTTAGGTTTAGATTTAGGGTTAGGGTGAGTGTTAGGGTTAGAGTTAGGGTGAGATTTAGGTTGAGGTGCAGGGATATGGTTAGGTTGAGGGTTAGGATTAGTGTGAAGGTTAGAGTTAGGGTTAGGTTTAGTGTGAGGATACTGTTTATGGTGAGTGTTAGTTTGAGGGTGAGGGTTAGGGTGAGCGTTAGAGTTAGGTTCAGTGTGAGGATTAAGGTTATGGTGATGCTTAGGGTGAGGTTGAGGTTTAGTGTTAGGGGGAAGGGGAGTTTGAGGGTAAGTGTTAGGGTGAGGCTGAGGGTGAGGTTAGTTTCGGATTAGGGTTAGAGTTAGGGTTAGGCTGAGTGTGATGGGGGAAGTGAGGGTGAGGGTTAGGGTTAAGGCTAGGGTGAGGGTTAGGGTTAGTGTGAGGGTTAGTGTGATGGTGAGGTTCAGAGTGAGGTTGAGGTTTAGAATGAGGGTGAGGGCGAGGTTGAGGGTTAGGGTTAGGAGTAAGGTTAGGATGAGTTTTAGGGTTAGGGTTAGAGTTAGAGTTATTGTTAGGGTTAGAGTAAGGCTGAGAGAGAAGGGGCGGTTGAGGGTGAGGGTGAGAGTTAAGGTTAGAGTTAGGGTGAGGGCTTGGGTGAGGGTGAGGGATAGGCTGAGGGTGAGGGTGAGAGTTTCTGTTAGGTAAAGGTTACGGTTAGGGTGAGGTTTAGGGCGAGGGTGAGGATTAAGCTGAGGTTAGGTTCAGGGTAAGGGTTAGGGTTAGGTTGAGGGTGAGGGTTAGGGTTAGGGTGATGTTTAGGGTGAGGGTGAGGGTTAGGTTGAGGGAGAGGGTGAGGGTGATGGTTAGGGTTAGGTTTAGGGTGATGGTAAATGTTAGGATTAGGAATAGGATTAAGGTGAGGGTCAGGGTGAGGGGGAAGGTTAGGGTCAGCGTTAAGGTTAGGGTTAGAGTGAGGGTTACGGTTAGTGTGAGGGTTATGGTTAGGTTTAGGGTAAGGGAAAGGGTTAGGCTGAGGGTTAGGGTGAGTGTGAGGGTTTGGATTAGGGTTTGTGTAAGGTTTAGGGTGAGGGTTAGGGTTTGGATGATGTTTAGAGTGAGGGTGAGAGTTAGGGTGAGTATGAGGCTTCGGGTGAGGGTGAGGGTTAGGGTGTGGGTGAGCATTAGGGTTAGGTTGAGGGTTAGCATTAGGGGTAGGTTTCGGGTTAGGTTGAGGGTTAGGGTTAGCATTAGGATCAGGGTGAGGGGTAGGGAGAGGGGTAGGTTTAGGTTTAGGGTGAGGTTTAGGATGAGGCTGAGGGTTAAGTTGAGGGTCTGGGTGAGGGTTAGGGTTAGGTTTTGGGTTAGAGTTAGGGTGAGTTTGAGGGTGAAGGTTAGGTTTAGGATTAGGGTGAGGTTTAGGTTTATGTTGAGGCTTAGGGACAGTGTTAGGGTTAGGGTAACTGTGAGGGTGAGTGTTAGGTTTAGGTTTAGGGTTACAGTTAGGGTGAGGGTGAGGATTAGGGTTAGGGTTAGGGTTAGGATGAGGGTTAGGCTGAGGGTTAGGATTAGGTTAGGGTGAGGTTTAGGGCTAGGTTTAGGGTTAGGTTAAGGGTTAGGCTGAGGGTTAGGGTTAGGGTTAATGTGAGGGTTAGGTTTAGGGTTAGGGTAAGGGTTAGGGTGAGGGTAAATGTTAGGGTGAGAGTTAGGGTGAGGGTGAATTTTAGGGTTAGGGTGAGGGTTAGGGTCAAGTTTAAGTTTAGGTTTAGGGTTAGGGTGAGGGTAAGTGTGTGGGTAAGTGTTAGGGTGAAGTTTAGGTTGAGGGTGAGTGTTAGCATCAAGGTTAGGTTTAGGTTTAGGTTTTGGGTGAGGTTTAGGGTTTTTGGTAAGTGTTAGGGTGAGGTTTAGGGTGAGGGTGAGTTTTAGGGTTAGGGTGAGTGTTAGGGTCAAGTTTAAGTTTAGATTTAAGGTTAGGGTGAGGGTAAGGCTGTGGGTAAGTGTTAGGGTGAAGTTTAGGTTGAGGGTGAGTTTTAGCATCAAGGTTAGGTTTAGGTTTAGGGTTTGGGTGAGGTTTAGGGTTTGGGTAAGTGTTAGGGTAAGGTTTAGTGTGAGGGTGAGGGTTAGGGTTAGGGTGAGGGTAAGTGTTCGGGTGAGGTTTAGGGTGAGGCTGAGGGTTAGGGTTAGCATTAGGGTGAGGGTGAGGGTGAGGCTTACGGTGAATTTTGGGTTAAGATTAAGGATAGGGTGAGGATTAGGGTTAGGGTTAGTTTGAGGGTGAGGGTTAGGGTGAGGGGTAACATTAGAGTTTGGGTGAGGGTTAGGTTTAGTGTGAGGGTTAGGGTTAGGGTTAGGGTGACAGTAAGGGTTAGGGTGAGGGTTAGGGTGAGTGTGAGGTAGGGTGAGGGTTAGGGTTAGGGTGAGGGTTAGGGATAGGTTTAGGGTTAGGGTGAGGGTTACGGTTAGGGTTAGGATTAGAGTTAGGGTGAGGGTAAGGCTTAGGGTGAGGTTTAGGGTGAGGTAGAGGGTTAGGGTTGGGGGTGTGTAAGGTTGAGGGTGAGGGTTAGTGTTAGGATGAGGGTTAGGGTTAGGGTTAGGGTGAGGGTGAGGGTTAGGGTGAGGGTTAGTGTTAGGGTTAGGGTGAGTGTTAGCTTTAGGGTTACGTTTAGTGTGAGGGTGTGTGTTAGGGTGAGGTTGAGTGTTAGTGTGAGAGTTAGAGTTAGGGTTAGGTTTAGGGATACGTTTAGGGTGAGGGTAAGGTTTAGGGTGAGGGTTAGCGTGAGGGTGAGGGTTAAGGTTAGTGTGAGGGTTATGGTTAGGGTTAGGGTTAGGATGAGGTTTAGGGTCAGGGTTAGGGTTAGGGTTAGGGTTAGTGTGAGGATTCCGGTTAGGGTGAGGGTTGGGGTTAGGTTTAGGGTTAGTATAAAGTATAGGGTGAGGGTTAGGTTTACAGTTAGTGTGAGTGTTAGGTTTAGGGTTCGGGTTTGGGTTATGTTGAGGGTAAAGGTTATGGTGAGTGTTAGGGTGAGGCTGAGGGTTAGGGTTAGGGTGAGGTTTAGGTTGAGGGTTAGGATTAGATTTACGGTTACGGTAAAGCTGAGGGGGAAGGGGAGGTTGAGGGTGAGGGTTAGGGTTAAGGTGAGGGATAGGTTGATGATTTGGGTTACGTTTAGATTTAGGGTGAGGATTAGGCTGAGGGGTAGGGTTAGGTTTAGGTTGAGGCTTAGGTTTAGTGTAAGGTTTAGGGTTTGGGGTAGGGTGAGGGTTAGGTTTAGGGTGTTGGTTAGGTTTAGGGTTAGGGTGAGGTTTAGGTTTTGTGTGAGGGTTACGGTTAGGGTTAGGGTGAAGGTAAATTTTAGGGTGAGGTTTAGGGTGAGGATGATGTTTAGGGTTAGCTTTAGGTTTAGGTTTAAGGTTAGGATGAGGGTTAGGTTTAGGGTGAGGGTGAGGGTGAGGGTGAGGGTGAGGCTTAGGTTTAGGATTATTGTTAGGGTTAGTGTAAGGGTTCGGGTTAGGTGTAGTGTGAGGGTTATGGTCAGGGTAAGTGTTAGGGTGAGGGTTAGGCTTATGGTTAGGTTTAGTGTGAGGGTCAGGGTGAGGGTTAGGGTTAGTTTGAGCGTTAGGGTTAGGGTGAGGTTTAGGGTTAGCGTTAGGGTGAGAGTTAGGGTTAGGGTTAGTGTTAGGGTTAGAGTGAGGTTTATGGTCAGGGTTAAGTGGAGGATTACGGTGAGGGTTATGGTTAGGGTAAGTGTTAGGGTTAGGGTTAGGCTGAGGGTGAGGGTGAAAGTGAGTGTGAGGGTTAGGGTTAGGGTTAGGGTGAGGGGTAGGGTTAGGGTTAGGGTGAGGTTTAGGGTTAGTGTGAGGGTTAGGGTTAGGGTGAGGGTTATCGTGTGGATTAGCGTTAGGGTTAGGTTTAGGGTGAGGGTGGGATTGAAGGTTAGGGATTGGATTAGAGTTAAGGTTAGTATAATGCTGAGGGGGAAGGGGAGGTTGAGGGTGAGGGTTAGGGTGAGGTTTAGGGTCAGGGTGAGGGTGAGGTTTTCGGTTAGGTAAGTGTTAGGGTGAGGATTAGGATGAGGGTGGGGGTTAAGCTGAGGTTAGGTTTAGGGTGAGGGTTTGGGTTAGGGTTAGGGTGAGCGTTAGGGTTAGGGTGATGGTTAGGGTGATGGTGAGGGTTAGGATAAGGGTGAGGGTTAGGGTTAGGGTTAGGGTGAGCGGTAGGTTTAGGGTTAGGGATAGTTTGCGGGTTATTCTGAGGATAAGGGTTAGGGTGAGGTTTAGGTTGAGGTTGAGGGTTAGTATTAGGGTAAGTGTAAGGCTTAGGTTGAGGGATAGGATGAAAGTGAGGGTTAGGGTTAGCATTAGAGTTAGGGTGAGGGTGAGGGTTAGGGTGAGGTGTAGTGTGAGGATGTGGGTTAGGGTTAGTGTGAGGGTTAGGGTTAGGGTTAGAGTTAGGATTAGGGTTAGGGTGTGAGTGAGGTGTAGGGTGAGGGTTAGGGTTAGGGTGAGGGTTAGGGATAGGGTTAGTGTGAGGATGAGGGTGAGTGTTAGGGTTAGGTTTAGGGTAAGTGTGAGTTTGAGAGTTAGGATTAGGAATAGGGTTAGGGTTAGGGTTAGGCTGAGGGTGAGGGTAAGGGTGAGGGTGAAGCTTAGGGTTAGGGTTAGGATGAGGGTAAGTTTTAGGGTGAGGGTTTGGGTTAGAGTCAGGGTTAGGGTTAGGGTTAGGATTTGGGTGATGTTTAGGGTGAGGGTGAGGGTTAGCGTGGGATTGAGTGTTTGGATGAGGGTGAGGGTTCGTGTGATGATTCCAGTTAGGGTGTGGGTGATGATTAGGGTTAGGGTGAGGGTTAGCATTATGTTTAGGGTTTAGTTTGACGGTGAGGGTGAGGGGTAGGGTTAAGGTTAGGTTGAGGGTTAGGGTTATGGTTAGGGTTAGGGTGATGCTTAGGGAGAGGGGTAATGTTAGGGTTAGGGTGAGGTTTAGGGTGTGTGTGAGGGTTAGGTTTAGGGTTAGGGTTAGGTTTAGGGTTTGGTTGAGGATGAGGTATAGGTTGAGGTTTAGGTTTAGGGTGAGGGTTATGGATAGTGTTAGGTTAGGGTTAGGGTGAGTGTTAGGTTTAGGTTTAGGTATAGATTTAGGGTGAGGCTGACGGTGAGGGTTAGGATTAGGGTTAGGGTTAGGGTTAGGATGAGGGTTAATCTGAGGGTTAGGGTTAGGGTTAGTGTGAAGGTTAGGTTTGGGTGTGGTTATGGGTTCAGGTGAGTTTTCGGGTTAGGGTGTGGGTTGAGGATTAGGGTTAGGGTGAGGGTTATCATTAGTTTTAGGTTTAGTGTGAGTGTGAGGGTGAGGGGTAGGGTTAGGTTGAGGGTTAGGTTTAGGTTTAAGCTGAGGTGAAGAACAGGGAGTGAAGGTTAGGGTTAGGGTTATAATTAGAGTGAGGTTTAAGGTTAGTGTGAGGGTTATGGTTATGGTGAGGGTAAGGGTTAGGGTGAGGGGTAGGGTTAGGGTTAGAGTTAGGGTGAGGGTTCGGGTTTGGGTGATGTTTAGGGTGAGGGTGAGGTTTAGGTTGAGGATGAGAGTTTGTGGGTGGGTGTGGGTTCAGGTGAGATTTCGGGTTAGGTTGTGGATGAGGATTAGGGTTAGGGTGAGGGTTCTCATTAGGTTTAGGTTTAGTGTGAGGGTGAGGGTGAAGGGTAGGGTTAGCTTGAGGGTTAGGGTTAGGGTGAGGTTTCGGATGATGGCTAGAGTGAGAGTTAGGGTTAGGGTGAAGTTTATTGTGACTGTGAGTGTTAGGGTGAGGGTGAGTGTTCAGGTGAGGGTGAGGATTAGGGTGTGGTTGTGGTTGAGGTTTAGGTTTAGGATGAGAGTCAGGGTGAGGTGTAGGGATAGGGTTAGGGTGAGGGTTAGGGTTAGTGTGAAGGTTAGGGTTAGGTTTAGGGTTAGTGTGAGGTTAAGATTTAGGGTGTGGGTTAGTGTGAGGGTGAGGGTGAGGGTTAGGGTTAGCGTTAGGGGTAGGGTGAGGGTTAGGATGAGGTTTATGGTTAGGGTGAGGGTTAGGATTAGGGTTAATGTGAGGGTGTGAGTTAGGGTGATGTTTAGGTTGAGGTTGAGGGTTAGTGTGAGGATGAGGGTGAGGGTGAGGGTTAGGGTGAGTGTGTGGTTGTGGGTGAGGGTAAGGGTGAGGGTTAGGGTTAGGTTTAAGGTGAGGGTGAGGTTCAGGTTTACAGTAAGGGTTAGGGTTGGGCTGAGGGTGAAGATGAAAGTGAGGGTGGGTGTTAGGGTTAGGGTTAGGGTTATTGTTAGTGTTAGGGTTAGGTGAGGGTGAGGGTGAGGGTTAGCATTAGGGTTATGATTAGGTTTAGGTTTAGGGTAAGGTTGAGGGGGAAGGGGAAGTTGAGTGTGAGGTTTAAGGTTAGGGTTTGGTTCAGGATGAGGGTTAATGTTAGGTTTAGTGTTACTATAAGGGTTAGGCTGAGGGTAAGGGTTAGGGTTAGTGTGAGGGTTAGGTTTAGGGTTAGGGTTTGGGTTAGGTTGAGGGTAAAATTAGGTTGAGGGTTAGGGAGAGGGTGAGGGTTAGGGTTACAGTGAGTGTTCGGGTGAGGGTTAGGGTTAGAGTTATATTTAGGGTTAGCGTGAGGGTTATGTTGAAGGTTAGGTTTAGGTTTAGGGTTAGGGTGAGGGTTATGGTGTGGGTAACTGTTAGAGTGAGGTTTAGGGTGAGGGTGAGGGTTAGGACCAGGAGGAGGGTTAGTGTTAGAATTAGGGTTAGGATGAGGTTGAGGGTTAGGGTGAGATTAGGGTTAAGTTTAGGGATAGGGTGAAGATTAGTGTTAGGATTAGTCATAGGGTGAGGGTTATGCTGAGTGGTAGGGTTAGATTTAGTTTGAGGGTTAGGTTTAGTGTGAGGATTAGGGTTAGGGTTAGGGTGAGGTTTAGGTTTAGTGTGAGGGTTAGGGTTAGTGTTAGGGTGAGGGTGAGGGTTAGGGTGAGGTTTAGGGTGAGGGTGAGTTTTAGGATTAGCATTAGGTTTAGGTTTAAGGTTAGGATGAGGGTTAGGGTTAGGGTGAGGGTGAGGCTTAGGTTTAGGATGAGGGTTAGGTTTAGGGTGAGGTTCGGGTTAGGTTTAGGGTTAGGGTTAGGGTCAGGGTAAGTGTTAGGGTGAGGGTTAGTGTTATGGTTAGGTTTAGTGTGAGGGTCAGGATGAGGGTTAGGGTTAGGTTGAGGATTAGGGTTCGGGTGAGGTTTAGGTTTAGGGTTAGGGTGAGAGTTAGGGTTAGGGTTAGTGTTAGGGTGAGGGTGAGGGTTATTGTCAGGGTTAGGGGGAGGATTAAGGTTAGGGTTAGGGTTAGGTAAGTGTTAGGGTTAGGGTTAGGCTGAGGGTGAGGGTGAAATTGAGGTTTAGGGTTAGGGTTAGGATTAGGGTGAGGGGTAGAGTGAGGGGTAGGGTTAGGGTTAGGGTGAGGTTTAGGGTTAGTGTAACGGGTAGGGTTAGGGTTAGTGTGAGGATAAGGGTTAGGTTGAGGGTTAGGTTGAGGGTGAGGTTTAGGGTTATCGTTAGGTTTAGGGTGAGTGTTAGGGTCAGGGTTAGGGTTCAGGTTAGGGTAGGATTCAGGTTAGGGTGAGGGTTAGGGTTAGGGTGATGTTTAGGGTGAGGTTGAGGGATAGGGTGAGGGTGAGGGTTAGGGTTAGGTTTAGTGTGAGGATTAAGGTTAGGGTTAGTGTTAAGTTTAGGGTGCGGGTTAGGGTGAGGGTTAAGGTTAAGTCTAGGGTTAGGTTGAGGCTGAGGTATAGGGTGAGGGTTAGGGTTAGGGTGAGGGTTAGGGATAATGTTAGGTTAGGGTGAGGGTGAGGGTCAGTGTTTGGTTTAGGTTTACGTTTAGAGTTAGGGTGAGGGTGAGGGTGAGGGTTAGGATTAGTGTTAGGTTTAGGGTTAGGATGAGGGTTAGGCTGAGGGTTAGGGTTAGGGTTAGTGTGAGGGTTAGGGTTAGGGTTAGGGATAGATTTAGGGTTATCATAAGGTTTAGGCTGAAGGTTAGGGTTAGGGTTAGTTTGAGGGTTAGGTATAGGGATAGGGTAAGGGTTATGGTGAGGGTAAATGTTACGGTGAGTGTTAGGGTGAAGGTGAGTGTTAGGGTTAGGGTGAGCGTTATGGTGAAGTTTTAGGGTGAAGTTTTGGGTTAGGTTTAGGGTGAGGGTGAGGGTGTGGGTAAGTTTTAGGGTGAGGGTTATGGTGAGGGTGAGTTTTAGGTTTAGGGTGAGGGCAAGGGTTAGCGTAAGTGTTAGGGTCAGGGTGAGGGTTAGGGTTAGCATTAGGTTTAGGGTGAGGTTTAGGGTGAGTTTTTGCCTTAAGGTTAATGATAGGGAGAGGATTAGGGTTAGGGTTAGGTTTGTGGTGAGGGTTAGGCTGAGGGGAATGGTTAGGGTTAGGGTGAGTGTTAGGTTTAGTGTGAGGGTTAGGATTAGGGTTAGGGTGACGGTAAGGGTTAGGGTGAAGGTTACGGTGAGTGTGAGGTTTAGGGTTAGCATTAGGTTTAGAGTTAGGGTTAGGATGAGTGTTAGCGTTAGGTTTAGAGTTAGGGTTAAGGTGAGGGTGAGGATTCGGGTGAGGGTGATTTTTTCATTTAGGTACGGGTTAGGGATAGGGTTAGGGTGAGGTTTAGGGTGAGGGTGTGGTTTGTGGTTAGGGTTAGGGTTAGGGTGAGGGTGAGGGTGAAGGTTAGTGTTAGGATGAGGGTTAGGTTTAGGGTGAGGGTGAGGGTTAGGGTGAGAGTTAGGGTTAGGGTTATGGTGAGGGTTAGGGTTGGGTGATGTTTAGTGTGAGGGTAAAGGTTAGGGTGAGGTTGAGTGTTCTGTTGAGAATTAGGGTTAGGGTTAGGGTTAGGGATTGCGTTAATGTGAGGGTAAGGGTTAGGGTGAGGGTTACGGTGAGGGTGAGGTTTATGGTTAGGGTGAGTGTTAGGTTTAGGGTTAGGGTTATGGTGAGGTTGAGGGTTAGGGTGAGCAGTAGGTTTAGGGTTAAATTTAGTTTGCGGGTTAGGGTGAAGGTAAGGGTTAAGGTGAGGTTAAGGTGAGGGTGAGTTTTAGGTTTAGGGTGAGGGTAAGGGTTAGGGTGAGGGTTTGGGTTAGGGTTAGGGATAGGGTGAGGATTAGTGTTAGTGTGAAGTATAGGGAGAGGGTTAGGATTAGGGTTAGTATTAGGATAAGGGTAAGGGTGAGGGTTAGTGTGAGGGTGAGGGTTAAGGTTAGGGTTAGGGTTAGGGTTAGGGTTATGGTCAGGGTGAGGTTTAGGGTGAGCAGTAGGTTTAGGGTTAGTGTTAGTTTGCAGCTTAGGGTGAGGGTAAGGATTAGGGTGAGAATTAGGGTGAGGGTGAGGTTTAGGGTTAGGGTGAGGTTAAGGGTTAGGGTTAGGGTTAGGGTGAGGGTGATGGTGAGGTTTAGGTTTAGGGTTAGGGTTAGGGTGAGGGTTAGGATTAGTGTGTGTGTTAGTGTGATGGTGCGGGTCAGGGAGAAGGTGAGGGTTAGAATGAGGGTGAGGGTGAGGGTGAGGTTTAGGGTTAGGATTAGGGTTAGGGTGAATTTTAGGATTAGGGTTAGTTTTAGGGTTATTGTTAGGGTTAGAGTTTGGGTTAGGGTGAGGCTGAGGGTGAGGTTCAGCATTAGGGTTAGGTTTAGGGTTAGGGTGAGTGCTAGGATGAGTGTCAGGGTTTGGATGAGGGTGAGGGTGTTTCGGTTATGTAAGTGTTAGGGTTAGGGTGAGGATTAGGGTGAGGCTGAGGGTTAAGCTGATGTTAGGTTTAGTGTGATGGTTAGGGTTAGGGTTAGGGTGAGGTTTAGGGTTAGGTTGATGGTTAGGGTGAGGGTGAGAGTTAGGATTAGGAATAGAGTTAGTGTTAGGGTTAGGCTGAGGTGAAGGTCAGGGTGATGGTGAAGGTTAGAGTTAGGGATATATTTAGGTTCAGGGTTAAGGTTAGTGTGAGGGTTATGGTGAGGGTGAGGGTTAGGGCGAGGTTCAGAGTTAGTTTTAGGGTGAGGATTAGGATTAGGATGAGTGTTATGCTTAGGGTGAGTATGAGGGTTAGGGTTAGGTTGAGGATTAGGGTTAGGGTGAGGTTTAGAGTTAGGGTTAAGGTGAGAGTTAGGGTTAGGGTGATGTTTATTGTGAGGGTGAGGGTTAGGGTGAGGGTGAGTGTTCGGTTCAGGATGAGGGTTCGGGTGAGGGTGAGAGTTATTGTGTGGTTGAGGGTTAGGGTTACGGTGAGAGTTAGGTTGAGGTGTTGGGATAGGGATAGGGTTAGGGTTTGTGTGAGGGTAAGGGTTAGGGTGAGAGTTAGGGTGAGGGCGCCAGTGAGAGTGAGGGTGAGGGTGAGGGTTATAGTTAGGGTTACGGTGAGGCTGAGGGTTAGGGTTAGGCTGAGGGTTCAGGTTAGTGTGAGGGTTAGTGTGATGGTGAGGGTCAGGGTGAGGGTGAGTGTTAGAATGAGGTTTAGGTGAGGGTTAGGGTTAGGATTAGGATTAGGGTGAGTTTTAGGGATTGGGTTAGTGTTAGGGTTAGGGTAATTGTTAGGGTTAGGGTTAGGGAGAAGTTGAGTGTGATGCTGAGGTTTAGCGTTAGGGTTAGGGTTAGGGTTAGGATGAGAGAGGGGTTGAGGGTTAGGGTTAGGATTTGGGTTAGGGTTACGGTAAGGCTGAGGGGGAAGGGGAGGTTGAGGGTGAGGGTTATGTTTTGGGTTAGGTTTAGGGTGAGGGTTAGGGTTAGGTTTAAGTTTAGTATAAGGTTTAGGCTGAGGGTAAGGGTTAGAGTTAGTGTGAGTGTTAGGTTTAGGGTTAGGGTTTGGGTTAGGTTGAGGGTAAAGCTTAGGGTGAGGTTTAGGGAGAGGGTGAGGGTTAGGGTTAGGGTGAGGGTTAGGTTTAGGGTTATGGTTAGGTTTAGGGTGAGGGTTAGGGTGAAGTTTAGATTTAGTTTTAGGGTTAGCGTGAGGCTTAGGGTGTGGGTAAGTGTTAGGGTGAGTGTTAGAATGAGAATGAGGGTTAGGGTTAGGGTGAGGTTTAGGGTTAGGGTGAGTGTTAGGGTGAGGGTAAGGGATAGGGTTAGCATTAGCGTTAGGGTGAGGGTTAGGGTGAGGTTTATGGTTAAGGTTAGGTATAGTGTGAGGATTATGGTTAGGGTTAGGTTTAGGGGGCGGGTTAGGCTGAGGTTTAAGGTTACGGTTAGGGTGAGGGTTAGGTTTAGTGTGAGGTTTAGGGTTAGCATTAGGTTTAGGGTTAGGGTTAGGATGAGGATTAGGGTTAAGGTGATGGTTAGGTTGAGGGTGAGGGTTAGGGTTAGGATGAGGGTTAGGGTTAGGGAGAGTGTGAGGGTTAGGTTAAGGGTGAGGGTTAGGTATAGGATGAGGATTAGGGTTAGGGTGAGGGTGAGGATTAAGGTTAGGTTGAGAGTTAGGTTTAGGGTGAGGTTTAGGGTTAGGGTTAGTGTGAGAGTTAGGGTTAGGTTGAAGTTTATTGTGAGGGTGAGTGTTATGCTGAGGGTTAGTGTTCATGTGAGGGTGAGGGTTCGTGTGAGGGTTAGGGTGTGTTTGAGGGTTAGGGTTAGGGTGAGAGTTAGGGTGAGGTGTCGCGATAGGGTTAGGGTTAGAGTTAGTGTGAGGATAAGGGTTTGGGTGAGGGTTAGGTTGAGCGTGAGGGTTATGGTTAGCGTTAGGGTTAGGGTGAGGGTTAGGGTTAGTGTGATGTTTAGGGTGAGATTGAGGTTAGTGTGAGGGTAAGGGTGAGGGTGAGGGTTAGGTTGAGGTTGGGGGTGAGTGTGAGTGTGAGGGTGAGGGTGAGGGTTATCTTTCGGGTTATGATGAGGGTGAGGGTTAGGGTTAGGATTAGGTTTTGGGTTATTGTTAGGCTGAGGGTGAGGGTGAAATTGAGGGTGAGGGTTAGGGTTAGGGTTCGGGTGAGGGTTAGGGTTAGTGTGGGGGTTAGTGTGATGGTGAGGGTCAGGATGAGGGTGAGTGTTAGAATGAAGGTGAGGGTGAGGGTTAGGGTTAGGATTAGGGTTAGGGTGAGTTTTAGGTTTAGGGTTAGTGTTAGGGTGAGGGTTATTCTTAGGGTTAGGGTTAGGGTGAGGGTGAGGGTTAGCGTTAGGGTTAGGATTAGCGTTAGGGTGAGGGTGGGGTTGAGGGATAGGGTTAGGATTAGGGTTAGGGTTAGGGTAAGGCTGAGGAGGAAGGGGAGGTTGAGGGTGAGGGTTAGGTTTAGGGTTAGGGTTACGTTGAGTGTTAGGATTAGGTTTAGGGTTAGTATAAGGGTTAGGCTGAGGGTAAGGGTTAGGGTTAGTGTGAGTGTTAGTTTTATGGTTAGGGTTTGGGTTAGGTTGAGGGTAAAGTTGAGGGTGAGGGTTAGGGAGAGGTTGAGGGTTAGGGTTATGGTTAGGGTTAGGGTTAGGGTAAAGGTTAGGTTTAGGTTTTGGTTTCAGGTGAGGGTTAGGGTGTGGGTAAGTGTTAGGGTGAGGGTTAGGGTGTGGGTGAGGGTTACAGTTTGGGTGAGTGTAAGGGTTAGTGTTAGGGTTAGGGTGAGGGTGAAGGTTAGGGCTAGCATCAGGGTTAGGGTGAGGGTGAGGGTTAGGGTTAAGGTTAGTGATAGGGTGAGGGTTTGGTTTAGGGTTAGGTTTAAGGTGAGGGTACGGCTGAGGGGTAGGGTTACGGTTAGGGTGAGGGTTAGGTTTAGTGTGAGGATTAGGGTTAGGGTTAGGGTGAGGGTAAGTGTTAGGTTGAGGGTTAGGGTGAGAGCGCGGTTTAGGGTTAGCATTAGGTTTGGGGTTAGGGTTAGGATGAGGGTTATGGTAAGTGTGAGGGTGAGGTGTGGGTTAGGGTTAGGATGAGGGTTTGGGTGAGGGTGAGGGTGAGGGTTAGGTTTAGGGTGAGGATTAGGTTGAGTGTAAGTGTTAGGCTGAGGGTTAGGGTTAGGTTTAGGGTGAGGGTCAGGGTGAGGGTTAGGGTGAGAGTTAGGGTTAGGGTTAGAGTTAGGGTGAGGGTGAGTGTTTTTTTCAGGGTTAGGTGGAGGATTAGTGTGAGGGTTAGTGTTAGGATTAGTCTTAGTTTTAGGGTTAGGCTGTGGGTGAGGGTGAAAGTGAGGGTGAGTGTTAGGTTTAGGGTTAGGGTGAGGGGTAGTGTGATGTGTAGGGGTAGGGTTAAGGTGAGGTTAAGGTTTAGTGTGAGGGTTAGGGTTAGGGTTAGGTTTAGGGTTAGTGTGAGGATAAGGGTTAGGTTGAGGGTGAGATTGAGGGTGAGGGTTAGGTTTATCCTTAGGGTTAGGGTGAGGGTTAGTTTGAGGGTTAGGTTTAGGGTTAGGGTGAGGGTTAGGGTTAGGGTGATGTTTAGGGTGAGGCTTAGGATGAGGGTGAGTGTGAGGGTTAGGGTGAGGGTGAGTGTTAGGGTTAGGTTTAGGATTAGGGTTAGGTTTAGGGTTAGAGTTAAGGTGAGGCTTAGGTTTAGTGTGAGGTTAGGGTTAGGGTTAGGGTGAGGGTGAGGGTAAGTGTTTGGGTGAGGGTTAGGGTGAGGGTTAGGGTGATTTTTAGGGTTAGGGATTGGGTTAGGGTTAGGGTTAAGGTTATTGTTAGAGTTAGAGTTAGGGTTAGGTTGAGGGTGAGGTTTAGCGTTAAGGATAGTGTTAGGGTTAGGGTGAGTGTGGGATTGAAGCTTAGGGTTAGGATTAGGGTAAGGGTTAGGGTAATGCTGAGGTTGAATGGGAGGTTGAGGGTGAGGGTTAGGGTTAGGGTTAGGGTTTGGGTGAGGGCTAGGCTGAGGGTGAGGTTTAGGGTGAGGTTGAGGGTGAGGGTTTCGGTTAGGTAAGTGTTAGGGTTAGGGTGAGGATTGGGGTGAGAGTGAGTGTTAAGCTGAGTTTATTTTTAGGTTGAGGGTTAGGGTTAGGGTGACGGTTAGCATTAGGTTTAGGGTTAGTTTGAGGGTGAGGGTGAGGGGTAGGATTAGGGTTAGGTTGAGAGTTAGGGTTAGGGTTAGCGTTAGGGTGATGGTTAGGGAGAGTGGTAATGTTAGGGTTAGGGTCAGGTTTAGGTAAGTGTGCGGGTTAGGGTTAGGTTTAGGTTTAGGTTTAGGGTTAGGGTTAGGGTGTGGGTTAATGTTAGAGTTAGGGTTAGGGCTAGTTTGAGGGTGAGGGCTAGGTTTAGGAATAGGGTTAATGTTAGGGTGAGGGTTAGTGTTAGGGTAGGGTTAGGGTGATGGTTAGGGAGAGGGGTAATGTAAGGTTTAGGGTGAGGTTTAGGTGTGTGTGAGGGTTAGGGTTAGTGTTATGGTTAGGGTGATGGTTAGGTAGAGGGGTAATGTTAGGGTTAGGGTTAGGTTTAGGTGAGTTTGAGTGTTAGCGTTAGGGTTAGGGTTAGGTTGAGGGTTAGAGTTAGTGTTATGGTTAGGGTGATGGTTAGGAAGAGGGGTAATGTTAGGGTTAGGGTGAGTTAGTGTGAGTGTTCGGGTGAGGGTGAGGATTAGGTTTAGGCTTAGGGTTAAGTTTATGGTGAGGGAAAGGGTTAAGGATGAGGGTTAGGATTAGTGTTAAGTTTAGGGTGAGGGTTAGAGTGAGGGTTAGGATTAGGGTTAGGATGAGGGTGACTTATAGGGTGAGGGTTAGGGTTAGGATGAGTGTTAGGAATAGTGTTAGGTTAAGGTGAGGGTGAGGGTAAGTGTTATGTTGAGGGTGAGGGTGAGGGTGAGGGTGTGGGTTAGTGTGTGGGTGAGGGTTAGGGTTATGGTGAGGATTAGGTTTAGGCTGAGGGTTAAGGTTATGGTCAGGGTTAGGGTTATGGTTTGTTTTAGTGTGAGGGTGAGGGTTAGGGTTAGCGTTAGTGTTAGGGTGAGTGTTAGGGTTAGGGTTAGGGTGAGGGTGAGATATAGGGTGATGGTTAGGGTTAGGGTGCGGTTGGGGGATAGTGTTAGGTTAGGGTGAGGATGAGGGTGAGTGTTAGGTTTAGGTTTAGGTTTAGAGTTAGGGTGAGGGTGAGGGTGAGGTTAGGATTAGGGTTAGGTTTAGGGTTAGGATGAGGGTTAGGCTGAGGGTTAGGGTTAGGTTTAGTGTGAGGGTTAGGGTTAGGGCTAGGTTTAGGGGTATGGTGAATGTTAGGGATAGATTTAAGGTTAGCATAAGTTTTAGGCTGAGGGTTAGGCTTAGGTTAGTGTGAGGGTTAGGTTTAGGGTTATGGTGAGGGTTAGGGTGAGAGTGAGGGTTAGGGTAAGGGTGAGTGTTAGGGTGAAGTATAGGTTTAGGGTTAGGGTTAGGGTGAGGGTGAGCGTGTGGGCAAGTGTTAGGGTGAGGGTTAGTGTGAGGGTGAGTTTTAGGTTTAGGGTTGGGTTTAGTGTGAGTGTTAGGCTGAGGGGAAGGTTTAGGGTTAGCTTGAGGGTTAGGGTTAGGGTTAGGGTGACTGTAAGGGATAGGGTGAGGGTTAGGGTGAGTGTGAGGTTTAGGGTTAGCATTAGGTTTAGAGTTAGGGTTAGGATGAGTGTTAGGGTTAGGTTTAGGATTAGGGTTAGGGTGTGGGTGAGGCTTAGGGTTAGGGTTAGGGTGAGGGTTAGTTTTAGGGTGAGGGCTAGGGTGAGGGTGAGGATTAGGGTGAGGGTGAGTGTGAGGGTGAGGTTTTCGGTTAGGTAAGGGTTAGGGTTAGGGTTAGGGTGAGGTTTAGGGTGAGGGTGTGGGTTGGGGTTAGGGTAAGGTTTAGGGTCATGGTGAGGGTTAGGGTGAGGGTTAGGGTTAGGGTTTGGGTGAGTGTTAGGGTTAGGGTGATGTTTAGTGTGAGGGCGAGGGTTAGCGTGAGGGTGAGTGTTCTTTTGAGAATAAGGGTTAGGTTTAGGGTGAGGGATAGGGTTATTGTGAGGGTAAGGGTTAGGGTGAGGGTTGGGGTGATGGTGAGGGTTAGGGTTAGGGTGAGGGTTAGGTTTAGGGTTAGGGTTATGGTGAGGGTGAGGGTTAGGGTGTGCCGTCGGTTTAGGGTTAGGGTTAGTTTGCAGATTAGGTTGAGGGTAACAGTTATGGTGAGATTTAGGGTGAGGATGATGGTTAGGGTTAGGGTGAGGGTAAGGATTACGTGAGGGTTAGGGTGAGGGTTTGGGTTAGGGTTAGGGATAGGGTGAGGATTAATGTTAGTGTGAGGGTTAGGGTGAGGTTTAGGATTAGGGTAAGTGTGAGGATAAGGGTTAGTGTGAGGGTTTGGATGATGGTGAGGTGTTGGGTTAGTGTTAGGGATAGGGAGAGCATTAGGATGAGGGTTAAGTTTAGGGTGAGTGTTAGGGTTAGGTTTAGGGTGAGGGTTAGGGTTATGGTGATGTTTTTGGTCAGGGTGAGTGTTAAGGTGAGGGTGAGTGTTAGGTTTAGGATTAGGGTTAGGGTTAGCGTTAGGGTGAGTGTTAGGGTGAGGAGAAGGGTTCCGGTGATGGTGAGGATTACGGTGTGTGCAAGGGTTAGGGTTAGGATGAGGATTAGGTTTAGGGTTAGGGTTAGGGTTATGGTGAGTTTTAGGGTTATGGTGAGATTTAGGGTGAAGTTAAGGGTTAGGGTTATCATTAGAGTTAGGATGAGGGTTAGGGTTAGGGTTAGGTTTAGGGTGAGGTTGAGGGTGAGTGTGAGGGTTAGAGTTTGGGTTGGTGTGAGGGTTAGGGTTAGTGTGAATGTGAGGGTGAGGGTGAGGCTTAGGGATATGGTAATTTTTAGGATGAGGTTTAGGTTTAGGTTTAGCATTAGGGTGAGGTTTAGGGTGAGGATAAGAGTGAGGGTTAGGGTTAGGTTCAGGGTTATAGTTAGGGTAAGGTTTAGCATTGGGGTGATGTTGATTGTGAGGGTGAGGTTTAGGGTGAGGGTGAGTGTTAGGGTGAGGGTGAGGGTTCGGTTGAGGGGGAGGGTTAGGGTGTGGTTGAGGGTTAGGGTTAGAGTGAGGGTTAGGGTGACTGTGATGGTTAGGGTGAGGGTTAGTGTTAGTGTTAGGATTAGTGTAATAGTGAGGGTTAGGGTGAGGATGAGGGTTAGGCCTAGCGTTAGGGTGAGGGTAAGGGTTTCAGTTAGGAAAGGCTTAGGGTTACGGTTAGGGTGAGGATTAGGTTGAGGGTGAGGTTTAAGGGGAGGATTAGGGTTAGGTTGAGGATTAGTGTTAGGATTAGGGTGAGGGTGAGGATTAGAGTTAGGGTTAGGGATAGGGTTATGTGAGGGAAAGGGTTAGGGTGAGGTTTAGGGTGAGGGTGAGGGTTAGGGTTAGTGTTAGGGTTAAGGTGAGGGTTAGTGGGAGGGTTTGTGTTAGGGGGAGGTTTAGGGTTAGGGTGAGGGTTAGGGTTAGGATGAGGGATAGGGTGAGGATTAGGGTGAGGGTGAGGATGAAGGTGAGGGTTTCGGCTAGGAAAGGCTTAGGGTTAGGGTTAGTGTGAGGGTGAGGATTAGGGTGAGGGTGAGGTTTAAGGTGAGATTTAGGGTTAGGGTGAGGATTACAGTTAGGTTTAGGGTGAGGGTTAGGATTAGGGTGATGTTTAGGGTGAGGTTGAGGGTTAGGGTGAGGGTGACGGTGAGGGTGAGGGTGTAGGTGAGTATTAGGGTTAGGGTGAGGGTTAGGGTGACAGTGACATTAAGGGTTAGTGGGAAGGTGAGGGTTACGCATAGGGCTAGGGTGAGGGTTAGGGTTAGGGTTAATGTGAGGGGTAGGGTGAGGGGTAGCATTAGGGTTAGTGTGAGGGTTAGGGTTAATGTGAGGATTAGGGTTAGTTTTAGTGTGAGGATAAGGGTTAGGATGAGGGTTAGGGTGAGAGTGAGAGTTATGGTTAGCTTTAGGGTTAGCATGAGGGTTAGGGTGAGGTTTAAGGTGAGGGTTTGGGTTAGTATGAGGGTTAGGTTTAGAGTTAGGTTTAGGGTGAGGATTAGGATTCGGGTGAGGTTTAGGGTAGGGTTAGGGTGATGGTTCGGTTTAGGGAGAGGGTGAGTTTTAGGGTGAGAGTGACGGTTAGGGTTAGGGTGTGGGTTAAGGTGACGGTGAGGGTTAGGGTGAGTTTCAGGGTTAGGGATATGGTGAGGATTAGTGTTAGGGTTAATGTTAGGGTTAGGGTGAGGGTAAGTTTTAGGGTGAGGTTTAGGGTGAGGGTGTGGTTTAGGTTTAGGTTGAGGGTTAGGGTGAGCGTTAGGGTGAGGGTTAGGTTTAGATTTAGGAATAGGGTGAGGGTTAGGGTGAGGTTTAGTGTTAGTGTTATGGTTAGGGTAAGGGTTAGAGTGAGGTTTAGGGTGACGGTGAGGGTTACGGATAGTATTAGGGTTAAGGTTAGGTTTAGGGTCAGGGTTAGGTTTAGGTTTCCTGTGACGGTGAGTGTTAGGGTTAGCATTAGGGTTAGGGTTAAGGTGAGGGGGAGGATTAGGGTTAGGGTTAGGGTGAGGGCTAGAGTTAGGGTTAGGGTAAGGTTTAGGTTTCGGGTGAAGGCGAGGGTGAGGTTTAGGATTAGGCTTAGGTGTAGGTTAAGGCTTAGGGTGAGGGTGAGGGTGAGTGTCAGAGTTAGGTTTAGGGTGAGGGTTAGGGTTATGGTTAGGATTAGGGTGAGGGTGAGTGTTAGGGTGAGGGTGATGGTGAGGGTGAGGGTGAGGCTGAGGTTGAGGGTGAGAGTGAGGTTTTGGGTGAGGGTTAGGGTTAGGGTGAGCGTAAGGGTTAGGGTTAGGGTAAGTTTTAGTTTTAGGATTAGGTTTAGGGTTAGCATGAGGGTTAGGGATAGGGTTAGGATTAGGGTGATGGTTTTGGTTAGGTTTAGAGTTAGGGTGAGGGTGAGGGTTAGAGTTTGGATTAGGGTTAGGCTTAGGGTTAGACTGAGGGTGAGGTTGAGTGTGAGTGTGAGGGTTAGGGTTAATATGAGGGTTACCTTTATGGTTAGCGTTAAGGTTAGAGTGAGGGGTAGGGTTAGGGCTAGGGTTAGGATGAGGGTTAGGCTGAGAGTTAGTGTTCGTGTGAGGGTAAGGGTTAGGGTGATTGTTAGCGTGAGAGTAAGGTTTAGGGTTAGGCTTAGGGTTAGGGTGAGGTTAGGGTGAATGTAAGTGTTAGGGTGAGGTTTAGGGTGAGTGTGAGTGTGAGTGTTAGGGTTAGGGTTAGGCTTAGATTTAGGGTTAGGCTGAGGTTGAGGGTGGGGGTGAGGATTAGGGTTAGGATGATGATTAGGGTTAGGGTTAGTGTTATTGTTAGGGAAAGGTTAGATTTTCGTTGAGGGTGAGGTTGCGGGTGAGGGTTAAGGTTAGGGTTAGGGTGAGGTTTAGGGTTAGGGTTAGAGGTAGGGTTAGGTGTAGGGTGAGATTTAGGTTTAGGGTTAGGGTTAGTGTTAGGGTTAGGCTTAGGGTTAGGCTAAGGTTGAGGGTGGGGTTGAGAATTAGGGTTAGGTTTAGGGTTAGGGTTAAAGTTAGCGTTAGGGTTAGGGTTAGGGTTAGTGTTAGTGTTATGGTTAGCGTTTAGTTTCTGATGAGGGTGAGGTTTATGGTTAGGGTTAGGTTTAGGTTTAGGGTTAGGGTTAGTGTTATTGTTAGGGTTAGGGTTAGAGTTAAGTTGAGGGTGAGGGTGAAGTTTAGGGTTAGAGTGAGATTTATGGTGATGTTTAGGGTTAGGGTTAGGTTGAGGGTGAGGTTCAAGTTTAGAGTTAAGTTTAGGGGGAGGGTTAGGTGAGGGTTAGGGTGAGGTTGAGGTTTAGGGATAGGCTTAGAGTTAGGATTAGGGTTAGGGTAAGGGTGAGTGTGAGGTTTAGGTTTAGGGTTAGGCTTAGGCTTAGGGTTAGGCTGAGGGTGAAGGTAGGTGTGAGGGTTAGGGTTATGTTTAGGGTGAGAATTAGTGTTAGGGTGAGTTTTAGAATTTGGATTAGGCTTAAGGTGAGCGTGAGGGTTAGGGTTAGGGTGAGGGTTAGGGTTAGGATTAGGGTTAGAGTGAGTGTGAGGTTTAGGATTAGGTTTAGGGTTAGGGTTATTGTTAGTGTTATGGTTAAGGTTACCTTTGCTGTGAGGGTGACGCTGAGGGTGAGGTTTAGGTTTAGGATTAGCGTTAGTGTTAGGGTTAGGGTTAGAGTTAGGATTAGTGTTATTGTTAAGTTTACTGTTAGAGCTATGGTGAGGGTGAGGGTGAGGGTGAGGGTTAGGTTTAGGGTGAGGGTGAGGGTTTGGATGAGGGTTAGGGTTAGGATTAGTGTTAGGGTGAGGGCTAGGGTGAGGGTGAGGGTTAGGGTTAGGGTTACGGTTAGGGTTACGGTTAGCTTTAAGGTTAGCATGAGGTTTAGGGATAGGGTGAGGTTTAGGGTGAGCGTGATAGTAAGCATAAAGTTGAGCGTTAGGCTGAGGGTGAGGGTTAAGATAAGGGTGAGGGTCAGGGTTAGGGTGAAGGTTAGGGTAAGGTTGAGGGTTGGGGTTAAGGTGAGGGTGAGGGTTAGATTGAGGATTAGGGTTATGTTGAGGGATATGGTTAGTGTGAGGGTTAAGTCTAGGGTTAGGGTTATTGTTAGGGTTAAGGTTACGTTTAAGGTTATGGTGAGGGTGAGGGTTAGTGTTAGGGTTAGGGAGAGGTAAAGGTTTAGAGTTAGGGTTAGAGTTAGGCTTAGGTTGAGGGTGAGGTTTAGGGTTAGAGTTAGTGTTAGTTTTAGGGTTAGGGTTAGGGTGAGGGTTAGGTTGAGGGTTAGAGTTCGGGTTAGGCCTATTCTTAGGCTTAGGCTTAGGCCGAGCTTGAGGGTGAGGGTTAGGGTTAGGGTTAGGGTGAGGGTTAGGGTTAGGTTTAGGCTTAGGGTTAGGCTGAGGGTGAAGGTAGGTGTGAGGGTTAGGGTTATGGTGAGGATGAGGATTAGTGTTAGGGTGAGTTTTAGAATTTGGATTAGGCTTAAGGTGAGCATGAGGGTTAGGGTTAGGGTGAGGGTTAGGGTTAGGATTAGGGTTAGGGTTAGGGTGAGGGTTAGGATTAGGTTTAGGGTTAGGGTTATTGTTAGTGTTATGGTTAAGATTCCCTTTGCTGTGAGGGTGAGGCTGAGGGTGAGGGTTAGGTTTATGATTAGCTTTAGGGATAGGTTTAGAGTTAGGATTAGTGTTATTGTTAAGGTTAGGGTTAGAGTTATGGTGAGGGTGAGGGTGAGGGTGAGAGATAGGGTTAGGGTGAGGGTTTGGATGAGGGTTAGGGTTAGGATTAGGGTTAGGGTGAGGGCTAGGGTGAGGGTTGGGTTAGGGTTAGGGTTAGGTTTAGGCTTAGGCTGAGGGTGAGGTTGAGGGTGAGGGTTAGGTTTAGGGTGATGGTTAGGGTTACGGTTAGGTTGAAGGTTAGCATGAGGTTTAGGGATAGGTTGAGGGTTAGGGTGAGTGTGATGGTAAGGGTAAAGTTGAGGGTTAGGGTGAGGGTGAGGGTTAAGATAAGTTTTAGGGTTAGGGTTAGGGTGAGGTTTAGGGTAAGGTTGAAGGTTAGGGGTTAAGGTGAGGGTGAGGGTTAGATTGAGGATTAGGGTTAGGTTTAGTGTGAGGTTTAGGGTGAGGATGAGGGTTAGGCTTAGGGTTAGGGTTAGGGTTTGGTTTAATGTGAGGGTGATGGTCAGGATTAGGGTTAGGTTTAGGATTAGGGTTAGGATTACTTTTAGGGTTATAGTGAGGGTTAGGGTTAGGGTTAGGCTTAGGCGTAGGTTTAGGCTGAAGGTGAGGGTGGGGTGAGGATTAGGGTTAGGGTGATGGTTAGGTTTAGGGTTAGGTTTAGAATTATGGTGAGGGTGCGGTTGAGGGTTAGGGTTAGTGTTAGGGTTAGGGTGAGGTTTAGGGTTTGGGTTAGCGTTAGAGTTAGGTTTAGGGTGAGGTTGAGTTTTAGGGTTAGATTTAGGGTTAGTGTTAGGGTTAGGCTTAGGGTTAGGGTTAGGGTTATTGTTAGTATTATGGTTAGGGTTTAGTTTGCAGTGAGGGTGAGGTTTATGGTTAGGGTTAGGTTTAGCGTTAGGGTTAGTGTTAGTGTTATTGTTAGGGTTAGGGTTAGAGTTATGGTGAGGGTGAGGTTGTGGGTGAGGTTTAGTGTCAGGGTTAGGTTGAGGGTGAGGTTTAGGCTTAGTGTTAGTCTTAGGGCGAGTGTGAGGTTTAGGTTGCGGTTTAGGCATACGGTTAGGGTTAGGATTATTTACGGTGAGGGTGAGTGTCAGGGTTAGGGTTAGGGTTATGCTTAGGCTTAGGGTTAGGCTGAGGGTGAGGGTGGGGATGAGGGTTAGTATTACAGTCAGGATGAGATTTAGGGTTAGAATGAGGGTTTGGATGAGGTTTAAGGTTAGGGTTAGGGTTTGGTTTAGGGTGAGAGTGATTGTGAGGATTAGGGTTAGGCTTAGGGTTAGGGTTATGTTTAGGTTTATAGTGAGGTTTAGGGGTAGGGTTAGGTTTAGGCTTAGGCTTAGGGTTAGGCTGATGCTGAGTGTGGGGATGAGGCTTAGGTTTAGAGTGATGGTTAGGGTTATGGTTACTTACATTGAGGGTTTGGATGAGGGTTATGGTTTGGATTAGGGTTACTGTGAGGGCTAAGGTGAGGGTGAGGGTTAAGGTTTGGCTTAGGATTAAGGTTAGGCTGAGGCTGAGGGTGAGGGTGAGGGTGAGGGTTAGGGTGATGGTTAGGGTTACGGTTAGGGTGAGGGTTAGGATGAGGGTTAGGGTTAGGGTGAGGGTTAGGGTGAGCGTGAGTGTGAGGGTTAGTGTGAGCGTGAGGGTGAGGTTGAGGGTGAGGGTGAGGGTTAGAGTTTAGGTGAGGGTCAGGTTTACTGTTAGGGTTAAGTTTAGGGTGAGTGTTATGGTTAGGATTAGGATGATGGTTAGACTGATAATTTAGGGTTAGGGTGAGGGAAAGGTTTAGAGTGATGTTAAGGGTTAGCGTGAGGATTAGGTTTTGGATTAGGGTTATGGTTAGGGTGAGGGTTAGGGATAGGTTTAAGATTAGGGTGAGGGTTTTGGTTAGGATTAGGTTTAGCGTTAGGGTGAGAGGTAGGGTTAGTTTTGGATTAGGGTTAGGGTTAGGTTTAGGCTGAGGGTGAGGTTGAGCATGACAGATAGTGTTAGGGTTAATGTGAGGGTTAGGGTTAGGGTTAGCATTAAGGTTAGGGTGAGAGTTAGGTTTAGGGTTAGGATGAGGGTTAGGCTGAGGGTTAGGTTGAGCGTGAGGGTTAGGGTTAGGGTTAATGTGAGGGTTAGGGTTAGGGTTAGCATTAAGTTTAGGGTGAGGGGTAGGGTTAGGGGTAGGTTTAGGATGAGGGTTAGGCTGAGGGTTAGGTTTAGGGTTCGGGTTCGGGTAAGGGTTTGGGTGAGGTTTAGGGTGAAGTTGAGGGTTAGGTTTAGGCTTAGGTTTACGGTGAGGGTTAGGGTGAGGGTTAGGGTTAGGGTGAGGGTGAGGCTTAGGGTGAGGGTTAGGGACAGGGTTAGGGTTAGGTGAGGGTTAGGGATAGGGTTGTGTTTAGGGTGAAGGTCAGGGTTAGGTTTAGGGTTAGATTTAGGGTGAGGGTCAGTGTGAGGGTTAGGTTATGTTTAGCTTTAGGGTTAGGTTTAGGCTGAGGCTGAGGGTGAGGGTGGGATTTAGGGTTAGGGTTAGGGTTAGAGTTAAGGTTAGGGTTAGGGTTGGGTTGAGGGTTAGGGTTAGGGTTAGGAAGTGCGTTTGGCTGAGGGTTAAGGTTATGGTTAGGGTGAGATTTAGGTTTAGTGTGATGGTTAGGATGAGGGTTAGGCTGAGTGTTACGGTTAAGGTTAAGGTGAGGGTAAGGGTTAGGGTTACTGTGAGGGTTATGGTTAGTATAAGTGTTAGGGTGAGGGTGAGTGTGAGGGTTAGGGATAGGGTTAGGCTTAGGCTTAGGGTTAGGCTGAGGGTGAGGGTGGGTGTGAGGGTTAGTGTTACAGTGAGGGTGATGATTTTGTTTAGAGTGAAGTTAGGATGAGGTTTAGGGTTATAGTGAGGGTGAGGGTTAGGGTTAGGGTAAGGGTTAGGGTTTGGATTAGGGTGAGGGTGAAGGTTAGGATCAGGGTTAAGGTGAGGGTTATTTCTAGTGTTATGGTTAAGGTTACCTTTGCTGGGAGGGTGAGGCTGAGGGTGAGGTTTAGGGTTAGGATTAGGGTGAGGGTGAGGGTTAGAGATAGGGTTAGGGTGAGGTTTAGGGTTAGGGTGAGGGTTAGGGTTAGTGTGAGGGTTAGTGTTAGGGTAAGGGTTAGGGTTAAGGTTAGGGGGTGGGTTAGGTTCAGGGTTAGGGTTAGGGTTAGGATTAGGGTTAGGGTTAGGGTGAGGGTTAGGTTGAGGTTTAGGTTTAGGGTTAGGATTAGGTTTAGGATTAGGGTTAGGGTGAGGGTGAGTGTGAGGGTTAGGGTTAGGGTTAGGCTGAGGCTGAGGCTGAGGGTGGGTGTGAGGATAGGTGTTTGGGTGATGGTAAGGGTTAGGATTAGGGTGAGGGTTAGGATGAGGGTTAGGGTTAGGATTAGGGTTTGGGTGAGGGCTATGGTGAGGGTGAGTGTTAGGGCTAGGGTTAGGCTTAGGCTTAGGTTTAGGCTGATGGTAAGGTTGAGGGTGAGGGTTAGGGTTAGGGTGATGGTTAGGGTTACGGTTAGCTTGAAGGTTAGGAGGAGGTTTAGGGTTGGGGTTTGGGTTAGGGTGAGGTTGATGGTAAGGGTAAATTTGAGGGTTAGGCTGAGGGTGAGGGTTAAGATAAGGGTGAGAGTTAAGGTTACGGTGAGGGTTAGTTTAAGGGTGAGGGTTAGGGGTTAGTTTGAGGGTGAGGGTTAGATTGAGGATTAGGGTTATGCTTAGTGTGAGTTATAGGGTGAGGACAATGGTTAGGGTTAGGTGAGGGAAACGGTTAGAATTAGGGTTAGGGTGAGGGCTAGGGTGAGGTTGAGGGTTAGGATTAGTGTTAGGGTGAGGTTTAGGGTTAGGGTGAGAGTTACGGTTATTGTGAGGGTGAGTGTTAGGGTTAGATTTAGTGTTAGGGTGAGGGTAAGTGTTAGGGTGATGGTTAGGGTTAGGGTGAGGGTTATTGTTAGAGTGAGGGTTAGGATGAGGGCTCGGGTTAGGATTAGGGTTAGGGTGAGTACTAGGGTGAGGGTGAGGGTTACGGTTAATTTTAGGCTTAGGCTTAGGGTTACGCTGAGGCTGCAGGTGAGGGTGAGGGTTAGGGTTAGGGTTAGAGTAATAGTTGGGGTTACCGTTAGGGGGAAAGTTAGGATGAGTATTAGGGTTAGGGTGAGGGTGACGGTAAGCATAAAGGTGAGTTTTCGGCTTAGGGTGAGGGTTATGGTAAGGGTGATGGTTAGGATTAGGGTGAGGGTGAGGGTTAGATTGAGGATTATTGTTAGGGTTAGTGTGAAATTTAGGTTGAGGATGAGGGTTAGGGTTAGGTTGCGGGCTAGGTTGAGGTTGAGGGTTAGGGTTATGGTGAGATTTAGGGTTAGGGTGATGGTTAGGGTTAGTGTGAGTGTTAGTGTTAGGGATAGGGTTAGTGTTAGGGTGAGGGTAAGTGTTAGGGTTAGGGTGAAGGTTATGATTAGGATGAGGGTTAGGGTTAGGGTTGGGGTTATTGTTAGGGTTAGGGTTAGGGTTACGTTTACGGTGAGGTTGAGGGTGAGGGTGAGGGTTAGGGTTAGGATGAGGTTTAGGTTTAGGGTAAGGGTTAGAGTTAGGATTAGGGTGAGGGTGAGGGTTAGGATTAGAGTTAGGGTTAGCATTAGTGTTAGGGTTAGGGTGAGGGTTAGGGTTAGGGTTAGGCTTAGGCTTTGGCTTAGGCCAAGCATGAGTGTGAGGGTTAGGGTTAGGGTTACGGTGGGGTTTAGGGTTAGGTTTAAGGTGAAGGTAAGGGTGAGGATGAGGGTTAGATATAGGGTTAGGGGGAGGTTTAGGGTGAGGGTTAGGGTTAGGGTTAGTGTTATGGTTAGGGTGAAGGTGAGCTTTAGGTTGAGGTTTAAGGTTAGGTTAGAGTTTCGGTTAGTGTTAGGTTTAGTGTTAGGGTTAGGGTTTTTGTTAGGTTGAGGGTAAGTGTTAGGGTGAGGGTTTGGGTTAGGGTGAATGTTATGGTTAAGGTGAGGGTTAGGAGTACGGTTAGGGTTATTTTTACGGTTAGGTTTAGGGTTACAGTTACTGTGAGGGTGCGGATGAGTGTTAGGTTTAGGTTTAGGGTGCGGTTTAGGGTTTGTGTTAGGGTTAGACTTAGGGTTAGGGTCAGGGTGAGGTTTAGGGTTAGAGTTAGTGTTAAGGTGAGGGTTGGTGTGAGGGTTAGTGTTAGGGTTAGTGTTAGGGTTAGGGTTAGGGTGAGGGTTAGGGTGAGGGATAGGGTTAGGGACAGGGTTAGGTTTAGGATTAGGGTTTGGGTGAGGGTGAGTGTGAGGGTTAGGGTTAGGCTTAGGGTTAGGCTTAGGGTTAGGCTGAGAGTGAGGGCGAGGGTTAGGGTTAGGGTGAGGGTTAGGGTTAGGGTTAGGGTGAGAGTTAGGATGAGGGTTAGGTTTAGGATTAAGGTTAGGGTGAGGGCTAGTTTGAGGGTGAGGTTTAGGGTTAGGGTTAGGGTGAGGTTTAGGGTTAGGGTTACGTTTAGAGACAGGGTGAGGTTTAGGATTATTGTTATGTTGAGGGTGAGGTGTAGGGTTAGGTTGAGGGTTAGGACTAGGGCTAGGGTTAGGGTGAGGTATAGGGTTAGGTTTAGGGTGAGGGTTAGCATGAGGGTTAGGTTTAGGATTAGGGTTAGGATGAGGTCTATGGTGATGGTGAGGGTTAGGGTTAGGTTTAGGGTGAGGTTTAGGGTTCAGGTTAGGTTTAAGGTTAGGGTGAGGGTTAGGGTTAGGGTTACGGTGAGGGTCAGGGTTAGGGTTAGCTTGAGGTGTAGAATTAGGTTTAGGGTTAGAGTGATGGTTAGTGTTAAGAATAGGGTGACGGTTAGGATGAGGGTTAGGGTTACAATTAGGGTTAAGGTGAGGGCTAGTGTGAGGGTGACGGTTAGTGTTAGTGTTAGGGTGAGGTTTAGGATTAGGATTAGGGGTAGGGTTAGGGTGAGGGTTAGTGTTAGGGTTATGGTGAGGGTGAGGGTTAGGTTTGGGGTGAGGGTGAGGGTGAGGACGAAGGTGAGGGTGAGGGTTAAGATTAGTGTTGGGGTTAGGGTGAGGATCAGGTTGAGGTGTAGGTTTAGGTTTCGGTTTAAGGTTAGAATTAGGGTTACCGTGAGGGTGAGTGTGAGGGTTAGGGTTAGGGTTAGGCTTAGGCTTTGGGTTAGGCTGAGGGTGAATATGGGGATGAGGATTAGGTTTAGAGTGATGATTCCGGTAATGGTTAGGTTGAGGGTTACGATGAAGGTTAGGGTTAGGATTAGGGTTAGGGTGAGGGCTAGGGTCAGTGTGAGGTTTAGGGTTAGGGTTAGCCTTAGGCTTAGGGTTAGGCTGAGGCTGAAGGTGAGGGTCAGGGTTAGGATTAGGGTGATGGTTAGGGTTACACTTAGGGTGAGGTTTAGGGTGAGGGTTAGGTTTAGGGTGAGGGTTAGGATGAGGGTGACATTAAGAGTAAAGGTGAGGGATAGGCTGAGCTTGAGGGTTATTGCAAGGGTGAGGGTTCGGGTTAGGGTTAGTGTGAGGGTGAGAGTTAGATTGAGGATTAGTCTTAGGGTTAGTGTGTGGTTAAGATGAGGATGAGGATTAAAGTTAGGGTGAGGGCTAGGGTGAAGTTGAGGGTTATGTTTAGGGTTAGGTTAGGGTTAGGGTTAGGGTGAGGGTTAGGATTAGTGTTATGGTGAGGGTGAGGGTGAGGGTGAGGGTTAGGGTTAAGGTGAGGGGTAGGGTGAGTGTGAGGGTTAGGGTTAGTGTTAGGGTGACGTTTAGGGTTAGGGTTAGTGTGAGGGTTAGGATGAGGGTTAGGGTTATGGTGAGGGTGAGGGTTAGGGTTAGGGTGAGGGTTAGGGTTAGGATGAGGGTTACATGAGGATGAAGCTTAGGATTAGGGTTAGGGTTAGGATTATTGTTAGTGTTATCGTTATGGTTATGTTTGCAGTGAGGGTGAGGCTGAGGGTGGGGGTTATATATAGGATTAGTGTTAGGGTTAGGTTTAGGCTTAGGATTAGTGTTATTGTTAGGGTTACAGTTACGGTGAGGTTGAGGGTAAGGATGTTAGTGTTAGTGTTAATGTTAGGTTTAGGGTGAGGGTTAGGTTGAGGTTTAGAGTTAGGGTAAGGGTTAGGGTTAGTGTTAGGGTTAGGGTTAGTGTTATTCTAAGGCTTAGGGTTAGAGTTACATTAAGGTGGAGGGTGAGGGTGAAGTTGAGGTTGGGTGTGAGGATTAGGGTTCGGGTGATGGTTAGGTTTAGTGTTAGGTTGAGGGTTAGGATGAGGGTTAGGTTTAGGATTAGGATTAGGGTGAGGGCTAGGGTGAGGTTGAGGGTTAGGGTTAGGGTTAGGCTTAGGGTTAGTCTGAGGGTGAGGCTGAGAGTGAGAGTTAGGGTTAGGGTTATGGTTAGGGTGAGGGTTAGGATGAGTGTTAGGGTTAGGGTGAGGGTTAGGGTGAGGGTGATGGTACCGTAAAGGTGAGGGTTAGGCTGAGGTGAGGGTTAAGATATGGGTAAATGTTAGGGTTAGGGTTAGGGTGAGAGTTAGGGGGAGGGTTAGGGTTAGGGTTAGGATTACGGTTAGGAATAGGGTTAGGGTGAGGGTGAGGGTTTGTACTAGGGATAGGTTTGGGGTTAGGCTTAGGGTTAGGCTGAGAGTCAGAGTGAGGGTGAGCGTGAGGGTTAGGGTTAGGGTGAGGGTTAGGATTAAGGTTAGGGTGAGGTTTAGTGTTAGGGTTAGTGTTAGAGTTAGGGTTCGGGTGAGGAAGAGGGTGAGGTTTAGGGTTAGGGTTAGTGTTAGAGTTAGGGTTCGGGTGAGGGAGAGGGTTAGGGTTAGGTTTAGGGTTAGGGTGAGGTTTAGTTTTAGGGTTAGGGTTAGATTTAGGGTTAGGGTGAGGGAGAGGGTGAGGTTTAGTTTTAGGGTTAGGGTTAGATTTAGGGTTAGGGTGAGGGAGAGGGTGAGGTTTAGGGTTAGAGTTAGGGTTAGGGGGAGGGTTATGGGGAGGGTTAAGGTTACGGTTAGTGTAAGGGTTAGGGTTAGGGTGAGGGTTAGTTTGAGGTTTAATGTTAGGGTTAGGGTTAGGTTTAGGATTAGGTTTATATTAAGGGTGAGTTTGAGGATTAGGTTTAGGCTTCGGCTTAGGCTAACGGTTAGGCTGAGGGTATGGGTGGGGATGAGGATAAGGTTTATAATGATGGTTAGGGTTATAGTTATGTTAAGGTTTAGGAGGAGGGTTAGGGTTAGGATTAGGGTTAGGGAGAGGTCTAGGGTGAGGGTGAGGGTTAGGGTTAGGTTAAGGCTTAGGCTTAGGGTTAGGCTGAAACTGAGGGTGAGCGTGATGGTTAGGGTTAGGGTGATGGTTGGGGTTACCCTTATAGTCAGGGTTAGGATGAGGATTAGTGTTAGGGTGAGTGTTAGGGTGAGGGTGACAGTAAGGGTAAAGGTGAGGGTTAGGCTGAGGGTGAGGGTTATGGTAAGGGCCAGCGTTCGGGTTAGGGTTAGGGTGAGGGTGAGTGTTAGATTGAGGATTAGTGTTAGTGTAACTGTGAGGTTTAGGGTTAGGATGAGGGTTAGAGATAGGGTGAGGGCTAGGGTGAAGTTGAGGGTTAGGGTTAGGGTTATGGTGAGGTTTAGGTTTAAGGTGAGATTTAGGATTAATGTTAGGGTTACGGATAGGGTGAGGGTGAGGTTTAGGGTTAGAGTTAGGTTTAGGGTGAGGGTTAGGGTTAGGGTTAGTGTTCGGGTGATGTTTAGTTTGGGGGTGAGGGTTGGTGTTAGGGTTAGGATTAGGATTAAGGTTAAGTTGAGGGTGAGTGTTAGGGTTAGGGTTAGGATTAGAGTTAGGGTGAGGGTGAGGGTGAGGATTATGGTTAGAGTGAGTGTTGGGGTTAGGGTTAGAGTGAGGGTTATGGTGAGGGTTAGGCTTAAGCTTATGGTTTGGGTATGGGCTAGGGTGAGGGTGAGGGTTAAGGTTAGGGTTTGGGTGAGCGTTAGGTTGAGGGTTAGGTTTAGTGTTAGGGTTAGTGTTGGGGTTAGAGTTAGGCTTAATGTTAGGCTGAGGCTGAGGCTGAGGGTGAGGGTTAGGGTTAGGGTGATGGTTGGGATTAGCGTTAAGGTGAGTGTTCAGATGAGGATTAGGATTAGGCTGAGGGTTAGGGTGAGGGTGACAGTAAGGGTAAAGGTGAGGGTTAGGCTGAGTGTTCCGGTAAGTGTGAGGGTTAGGGTTAGGGTGAGGGTGAGGGTTAGATTGAGGATTAGTGTTAGGGTTAGTGTGCGGTTTAAGGTGAGGATGAGGGTTAGTGTTAGGTTGAGGGCTAGGTTGAGGTTTAGGGTTAGGGTTAGTGTGAGGTTTAGGGTGAGGATGAAGGTTAGGGTTAGGTTGAGGGTGATGGTTAGAATTAGGTTGAGGGTGAGGGCTAGGGTGAGGGTGAGGTTTAGGGTTAGGGTTGGGGTTAGAGTGAGGTTTAGGATTAGGGTGAGGGTTAGGGTTAGTGTGAGGGTTAGTGTTAGGGTTAGGGTTGGTGTTAGGGTTAGGGTAAGTGTTAGGGTGAGGGTTAGGGTCAGGGTGACTGTTATGGTGAGGGTGATGGTTAGAGTTAGGGTTAGGGTTTTTGTTAGGGTTAGGGTTAGGGTGACCCTTACAGTGAGGGTGAGGGTTAGGGTTAGGTTTAGGGTGAGGTTTAGGGTTTGGGTTATGATTAGAGTTTGGCTTAGGGTTAGGATTAAGGTGAGGGTGATGATGAGTGTGTGGGTTAGGGTTAGGTTTAGGGTTAGGCTTAGGGTTAGGGTAAGGGTGAGGTTGAGGGTGAGGGTGAGAGTCAGGTTTAGGGTGAGGGTTAGGGTTAGGTTTAGGTTGAGGGTGAGTGTGTGGGTTAGGGTTAGTGTTAAGGTTAGGCTTAGGGTTAGGCTGAGGGTGAGGGTGAGGGTTAGAGTTAGGGTGAGTGTTAAAGTTAGTGTTAGGGTGAGGTTTAGTGTTAGGGTTAGGGTTAGAGTTTGGTTTAGGGTGAGGGTGAGGTTTAGGGTTAGGGTTAGGGTGAATGTTAGGATGAGGATTAGGGTTAGGATTAGGGATACTGTTAGGTTTAGGATTAGGGTTAGGGTAGAGTGAGTGTGAAGGTTAGGGTTAGGGTTAGGCTTAGGCTTAGGTTTAGGGTGAGGTTTCTGGTTAGGGTTTGGGTTAGGGTGAGGGTGAAGCTGAGGATTAGGGTTAGGTTTAGGGTTAGGCTTAGGTTTAGGGTTAGGGTTAGGTATAGGGTTAGGGTTAGGGATAGGGTTTCGGTGAGGGTTAGTCTTAGGTTTAGGGTTAGGCTTTGAGTTAGGCTGAGGATGAGGGTGGGGCTGAGGATTAGTGTTAGGGTTAGGGTTAGGGTTATTGTTAGTGTTATGGTTAGGGTTAAGTTTGCAGTAAGAGTGAGGCTGAGGGTGGGGTGAGGAATAGGGTTAGGGTGATGGTTAGGGTTAGGGTTAGTGTTATTGTTAGGGTTAGGGTTAGAGTTTATGTGAGGTTGAGGGTGCGGGTGAGTGTTAGGGTTAGGGTTAGGGTGGGGTTTAGGGTTAGGGTGAGTGTGAGGTTTACGTTTAGATGTAGGGTTAGGGGGAGGTTGAGGGTGAGGTTTAGGGTGAGGGTTAGGATGAGGTTTAGGGTTAGGATTAGGGTTAGGGTGAGGGCTAGCGTGAGGGTGAGATTTAGGGTTAGGGTTAGGATGAGGTTTAGGTTTAGGGTGAGGGTTAGGATGAGGGTGAGGTTTAGGGTTAGAGTTAGGGTCAGGATGAGACTGAGGGTGAGGTTTAGGGTTAGGGTCCGTGTTACACTTAGGGTTAAGGTGAGGGTTAGGGTGAGTGTGAGGGTTAGGTTTAGGGTTAGAATGAGGGTTAGGGTTAGGGTTTGGGATATGTTTAGGGTTAGGGTGAGGGTTAGGGTAAGAGTTATGGTGATGGTGACGGTTAGGGTTAGGTGGAGGGTTAGGGTTATGTTAGGGTTAGGGTGAGGCTGAAAATGAGGTTTAGGGTTAGTGTTAGAATGAGGGTTAGGATGAGGGTTAGGTTTGGATTCGGGTTAGGGTGAGGGCTAGGGTGAGGGTGAGGTTTAGGTTTAGGATTAGGCTGAGGTTTAGAGTTAGGGTTAGGATTAGGGTTAGAGGGAAGGGGAGGTTTAGGGTTAGAGTTAGGGTTAGGGAGTAGCTGAGGGTGAGGGTTAGGGGTAGGGTTAGTGTTAGCGTTAGGGTTAGGGTGAAGGTAAGTGTTAGGGTGAGGGTTAGGGTTAGGGTGAAGGGTATGGTTTAGATGAGGGATAGGGTTAGGGTTAGTGTTATTGTAAGGGTTAGGTTAGGGTTATGGTTACAGTGAGGGTGAGGGTGAGGGTTAGGATTAGGGTTAGGGTCAGTTTTAGTTTTAGGGTTAGGGTTACAGTTAGGGTTAGTTTTAGGTTTAGGGTTAGGGTGAGGGTTAGGGTTATTGTTAGTGTTATGATTTGGGTTAAGTTTGCGGTGAGGGTGAGGGTTATGATTATGGTTAGGGTTAGGTTTAGTGTTAGGGTTAGGGTTAGGGTGAGGTTGAGGTTTAGGTTTAGGGTTAGGGTTAGGGATAGGGTTAGGATTAGGGTTAGGGTGAGAGTTAGTGTTAGGGTGAGGGCTAGGGTGAGTGTGAGGTTTAGGTTTAGGGTTAGGCTTAGGCTTAGGGTTAGGCTGAGGCTAAAGCTGAGGATGAGGTTTAGGGTTAGGGTGATGTTTAGGGTTACGGTTAGGGTGAGGGTTAGGATGAGTGTTAGGTTTAGGGTGAGGGTTTGGATGACAGTAAGAGTAAAAGTGAGGTTTAGGCTGAGGGTGAAGGTTATGGTAAGGGTGAGGGTTCACATTAGTGTTAGGGTGAGGATGAGGGTTAGATTAAGGATTAGTGTAAGGATTAGTGTGAGGTTTTGGGTGAAGATGATTAGGGTTAGTGTGAGGGTTAGGGTGAAGTTGATGGTTAGGTTTAGGGTTATGGTGAGGTTTAGGGTTAGGTTTAGGGTTAGGGTGAGGGTTAGGGTTAGGGTTAGGGTGAGTGTGAGTTAGGGTTAGGATTATTGTTAGTGTTATGGTTAGGGTTAAGTTTACAGTGAGGGTGGGGCTGAGGATGAGAGTTAGGGTTAGGGTTAGGGTGAGTTTTAGGGTTAGGGTTAGGGTTAGGGTTAGGGTGAGGGTTTGGGTTAGCATTAAGGTTAAGATGAGGGTGAGGGTTAGGGTTAGGGTTAGGATTAGTGTTATTGTTAGGGTTAGGATTAGAGTTATGGTGAGGGTGAGGGTGAGGGTGTGTATTAGGATTAGGGTGAGGTTTATGGTTAGGGTTAGGGTTAGGGTGAGGTTGAGGGTGAAGTTTAGGGTTAACTTGGGAGTGAGGATTAGGCAAGGTTTATGGTTCGAGTTAGGTTTAGAGTTATGGTTAGGGTTATTGTTAGTGATATGGTTAGGGTTAATTTTGCGGTGAGGATGAGGCTGAGGGTGAGGGTTATGTTTAGGGTTAAGGTTAGGGTTAGGGTTAGGATTAGGGTTAGTCTTATTGTTAGGTTTTGGGTTAGAGTTACAGTGAGGTTGAGGGTAATGTTGAGGGTGAGGGTTAGGTTGAAGTTTATGGTGAGGGTTAGGGTTAGGGTGAGGGTAAGTTTTAGGGTTAGAATTAGGGTTAGGTGGAGGTTTAGGGTGAGGGTTAGGGTTAGGTTTATTGTTAGGGTTAGGGTGAGGGTGAGTTTTAAGTTGATGTTTAGGGATATGGTTACATTAGAATTAGGGTTAGCGTGAGGGTGAGTCTGAGGGTTAGGTTTAGGGTAAGGCTTAGTTTAAGGGTAAGGCTGAGGGTGAGTTTGGGGGTTAGGATTAGGGTTATGGTGATGGTTAGGGTTTGGGTTAGTGTTATTCTTAGGGTTAGGGTTAGATTTAGGGTAAGGGTGAGGGTGCAGGTGAGGGTTAGGATTAGGTTGAGGTTTAGGGTTCGGGTTAGGGTTGGGGTTAGGGTGAGGGTGAGGGTGAGGTTTAGGGTTAGTGTTAGGGCTAGGGTTATGGTGAGGTTTAGGATTAGGGTTAGGGTTATTGTTAGGGTAAGGTTTATGTTTATGGTTACAGTGAGGTTGTGGGTTAGGGTTAGGGTTACTGTGAGGTTTAGGGATTGGTTTAGGGTTACAGTTAGTGTTAGAGTGAGGGTGAGGTTTAGGTTTAGAGTCAGGGTTAGGGTGAGGGTTTGGATGAAGTTTAGGGTTAGTGTTAGTGTTAGTGTTAGGGTTAGGGTGAGAGTTTGGGGTAGGGATAGTGTTAGGGATAGGGTTAGGATTTGGGTTAGGGTGAGGGTGACTGTGTGGGTTAGGGTTAGGTTTAGGGTTAGGCTGAGGGTGAGGTTGAGGGTGAGAAAGTTAGGGTTAGGGTGAGGGTTAAGCATAGGGTTAGGGGAGGGTTAGGATGAGGTTTAGGGTTGGGAATAAGTTTTGGGTGATTGCTCAGGTGAAGGTGAGTGTTACGGTTTGGCTGAGGGTGAGGTTTAGGGTTAGGGTTAGGGTTCGGGTAAGAGTGACGTTTAGGGTTAGAGTTAGGGTTAGGGTGAGGCTGAGGGTGTGTGATAAGTTTAGGGTAAATGTTAGGTTTAGGGTTAAGGTGAGGTTAGGGTGAGGGTGAGGGTTAGGTTTAGGGTTAGGATTAGGGTTAAGGTTAGGGTGTGTGTGAGTGTTAGGGTTAGGGTTAGGCTTAGCCTTAGGATTAGGCTGAGGGTGAGGGTGAAGGTGAGGGTTAGGTTTACGGTGAGGTTTAGGGTTAGGTTTAGGGTGAGAGTTAGGTTTCGGGTTAAGTTTAGTGTTAGGGTGAGGGTTAGGGTAAGGGTTACTCTGAGGATGAGGGTTAGGGTTAGGGTTAGGCTTAGTCTTAGGGTGGGGATGAGGATTAGGTTTAGAGTGATGGTTCTGGTTATAGGTTGAGGTTTAGGATGAGGGTTAGGGTTAGGTTTAGGTTTCGGGTGAGGACTAGGGTGAGTGTGAGGTTTAGGGTTAGGTTTAGGCTTAGGTTTAGGATTAGCCTGAGGCTGAAGGTGAGGGTGAGGGTTAGGGTTAGGGTGATGTTTAGGGTTACGGTTAGGATGAGGGTTAGGTTTAGGGTGAGGGTTAGGATGAGGGTGATAGTAAGAGTAAAGATAAGGGTTAGAGAGAGTGTGAGGGTTAGGGTTAGGATTAGTGTTAGGGTTAAGGTTAGGGTGAGTGTGAGGGTTAGGGTTAGCCTTAGGCTTAGGCTTAGGCTGAGGGTGAGCGTGAGGGTGTGGGTTAGGTTTAGGGTGAGGGTTAGGGTTAAGTTTAGGGTAAGAGTTACGGTTTGGGTTAAATTTAGGTTTAGGGTTAGGGTTAGGGTGAGGGTTATGTTGAGGTTTAGGTTTAGGGTTAGGGTTAGCATTAGGATTAGGGTTCTCGTGAGGGTGAGTGTGAGGGTTAGGGTTAGGGTTCCGCTTAGGTTTAGGATTAGGCTGAGGCTGAAGGTGAGGCTGAGGGTTAGGGTTAGGGTGATGTTTAGGGTTACGGTTAGGGTGAGGGTTAGGATGAGGGTGAGGTTTAGGATGAGGGTGACAGTAAGACTAAAGGTGAGGGTTATGCTGAAGGTGAGGGTTATGGTAAGGGTGATGGTTCGGGTTCGGGTTAGGATGAGGGTGAGGGTTAGATTGAGGATTAGTGTTAGTGTTAGTGTGAGGTTTAGGGTGAGGATGATTAGGGTTGGGGTGAGAGCTAGGGTGAAGTTGAGGGTTAGGGTTTGGGTTAGGGTGAGATTTAGGGTTAGGGTTAGGTTTAGGGTTAGGGTGAGGTTTAGGGTTAGGGTTACAGTGAGGGTGATTGTTATGGTTAGGGTGAGGGTTATGGTTAGGGTTAGGGTGAGTGTGAGGGTTAGATTAGGGATAAGGTTAGGTTTATGGTTTGTGTTATGGTTAGGGTTAAGTTTACAGTGAAGGTGAGGCTGAGGGTGAGGTTTAGGTTTAGGGTTAGGGTGAGGTTTAGGGTGAGCGTTAGGGTTAGGGTTAGGGTTTGGATTAGTATTATTGTTAGGTTAGGATTAGAGTTATGCTGAGGGTGAGGGTGAGGGTGAGGGTTAGAGTTAGGGTGAGATTTAGGGTTAGGGTTAAGTTTAGGGTGAGGTGAGGGTGAGGTTTAGGGTTAGAGTTAGGGTTAGGGTGAGGGTTAGGGTGAGGTTTATGGTTAGGATTAGTGTTAGGGTTAGGGTGAGGGTTAGGATGAGGGTGAGGGTTAGGGTTAGGGTTAGGATTAGTATTAGGTTTAATTTTAGGATGAATGTTTGGGTTAGGCTTAGGTTTAGGGTTAGGCTAATGGTTAAGCTGAGGGTGAGGGTAAGGGTGAGGGTTAGGGTTAGGGTTCGGGTTAGGGTTAGCGTTAGGGTGTGAATTAGCGTTCGGGTTAATTTTAGGGTTTAGGTGAGGTTTAGGTTTCAGGTTACAGTGAGGGTGAGGGTTAGGGTTAGTTTGAGGGTTAGGGTTAGGATTAGGGTTAGGGTGAGGGTTAGGGTTAGGGTTAGGGTGAGTGTTAGGATGAGGATTAGGCTTAGTATTAGGGTTAAGGGGAGGGCTAGGGTGAGGGTGAGGGTTAGGGTTAGTGTTAGGGTGAGGTTTAGGGTTAGGGTTAGGGTGAGGGTTAGGATGATGGTTAGGATTATGGTGAGGGTTAGGATTAGGGTTAGGGTGAGGGTTAGGGTTAGGATAAGGGTTAGGGTGAGGTTTAGGGTTAGGGTTAGGGTGAGGGTTAGGATGGGGTTAGGATTATGGTGAGGGTTAGGATTAGGCTTAGGGTGAGGGTTAGGGTTAGGATAAGGGTTAGGGTGAGGGTGAGGGTGAGGGTTAGGGTTAGGGTTAGGATTATTGTTAGTGTTATGGTTATGGTTTCGTTTGCAGTGAGGGTGAGGCTGAGGGTGAGGGTTAGATATATGATTAGGGTTATTGTTAGGTTTAGGGTTAGGATTAGTGTTATTGTTAGGGTTATGGTTAGAGTTACGGTGAGGTTGAAGGTGAGGATTAGGGTGAGGTGGGGTGTCAGGGTTTCAGTTAGAGTGTTGGTTAGTGTTAGGGTTAGGTTGAGGGTTAGGAGGAGGGTTAGGGTTAGGATTAGTGTTAGGGTGAGGGCTAGGGTTTGGTTGAGGGTTAGGGTTAGGTTTAGGCTTAGGGTTAGTCCGAGGGTGAGGTTGAGGATAAGGGTTAGGGTTAGTGTGAGGGTTAGGATGAGGTTTAGGGTTAGGGTGAGGGTTATTGTGAGGGTGACAGTATCATAAAGGTGAGGATTAGGCTAAGGTTGAGGGTTAAGATAAGGATAAGGGTTGGGGTTAGGGTGAGGGTTAGGGTTAGGGTTCCGCTTAGGTTTAGGTTGAGGGTGAGGGTTAAATTAAGAATTAGGTTTAGGTTTAGTGTGAGGTTTATGGTGAGGGTTAGGATTAGGGTGAGGGTTAGGGTGACAATTAGGGTTATGGTGAGGGTGTGGGTTAGGGTTAGGGTTAGGGTGAGTTTTAGGGTTAGGTTAAGGTTTAAGATTATTGTGAGGGTTAGTCTTAGGGTTAGGCTTAGTGTAAGGGTGAGGGTAAGTGTTAGGGTGAGGGTTAGGGTTAGGTTGAGTGTTATGGTTAGGGTGAGGCTGAGAGTTAGGGTTAGGGTTAATGTTAGGGTTAGGGTTAGGGTTACCCTTACAATGAGGGTGAGCGTTAGGGTTAGGTTTAGAGTGAGATTTAGGGTTAGGGTTAGGGTTAGAGTTTGGGTTAGGTTAGGATTAGGGTTAGGGTGAAGGCTAGGGTGAGGGTGAGGGTTAGGGCTGGGGTTAGTGTTGGGAATAGTGTTAGGGTGAGAGTTAGTGTGTGGGTTAGGCTTAGTTTTAGGGTTAGGCTTAGGGTTAGGCTAAAGGTGAGTTTGGGGGAGAGAGTTTGGGTTAGGGTGAGGGTTAGGGTTAGGCTTGGGTTGAGGGTGAGTGTGTGGGTTAGGGTTAGGTTTAGGGTCATGCTTAGGTTTAGGCTACGGGTTAGGTTAAGTGTGAGGGTTAGGGTTAGGGTGAGGGTTAGGTTTAGGGTTAGGGTGAGGGTTTGCATGAAGGTTAAGTTTAGGATTAGGGTTAGGGTTACGGCTAGGCTGAGGGTGAGGGTGAGGGTGAGGGTTAGTGTTAGGATGAGGGTGAGATTTAGGGTTAGAATTAACGTTAGGGTGACGGTTAGTGTGAGGGTTAGTGTTAGGGTTAGTGTTAGGGTTAGGGTTAGTGTGAGGGTTAGAGTGAGGTTTAGGGTTAGGGATAGGGTTAAGTTTAGGATTAGTGTTTGGGTGAGGGTGAGTGTGAGGGTCAGAGTTAGGGTTACGATTAGGCTTATGGTTAGGCTGAGGGTGAGTGTAAGGGTTAGGTTTAGGGTGAGGGTTAGTGTTAGGGTTAGAATGAGGGTTAGGATGAGTGTTAGGCTTAGGATTAGGGTTAGGGTGAGGGCTAGGGTGAGGGTGTGGGTTAGGGTTACGGTTAGGGTGAGGTTTAGGGTTAGGTTAAGGTTTAAGATTCGTGTGAGGGTTAGTGTTAGGGTTAGGCTTAGTGTAAGTGTGAGGGTAAGTGTTAGGGTGAGGGTTAAGGTTAGGGTGAGTGTTATGGTTAGAGTGAGGGTTAGAGTTAGGTTTAGGGTTATTGTTAGGTTTAGGGTTAGGGTTACCCTTACAGTGAGGGTGAGGGTTAGGGCTAGGTTTAGGGTGAGATTTAGGATGAGGGTTATGGTTAGAGTTTGGTTAGTGTTAGGATTAGGGTTAGGGTGAAGGCTAGGGTGAGGGTGAGGGTTAGGGTTGGGGTTAGGGTTAGGAATAGAGTTAGGGTGAGGGTGAGTGTGTGGGTTAAGTTTAGGTTTAGGGTTAGGCTTAGGTTTAGGCTAAAGGTGAGGTTCGGGGTGAGAGTTTGGGTTAGGTTGAGGGTTAGGGTTAGGGTTAGGTTGAGGGTGATTGTGTGGGTTAGGGTTAGGTTTAGGGTTAGGCTTAGTTTTAGGCTAAGTTTGAGGTTAAGTGTGAGGGTTAGTGTTAGGGTGAGGGTTAGGTTTAGGGTTAGGGTGAAGGTTAAGATGAGGGTTAATGTTAGGGTTAGGGTTAGGGTTACGGCTAGGCTGAGGGTGAGGGTGAGTTTGAGGGTTAGGTTTAGGGTGAGGTTTAGGGTTAGGGTTAGGTTCAGGGTTCGGGTGAGTTTTTGCCTTAGGGTTATGGTTAGGGTTAGGTTGAGGATTAGGATTAGGGCTAGGTTTAGGGTGAGGGTTAGGTTTAGGGTTAGGGTGAGGGTTAGCATTAGGGTTAGGGTTAGGATTAGGGTTATGACGAGGGATAGGGTGAGGGTTATGGTTCTGGTTAGTGTTAGGGTAAGGTTTAGGGTTTGGTTTAGGTTTAGGGTTATGGAGAGGGTTAGGGTTGGGTTACGGTGAGGGTCAGGGTTATGGTTAGGTTGAGGGTTAGAATTAGGTTTAGGGTTAAGTTATGGGTGTGGGTTAGTGTTTGGATGAGGGTTAGGGTTTCATTTAGGGTTAGGGTGGGGGCTCAGGTGAGGGTGAGGGTTAGTTTTAGGCTTAGGGTGAGGTTTAGGTTTAGGGTTAAGATTCGGGTTAGGGTGAGGGTTAGGGTTCGGGTTATGTTGAGCGTGAGGGTTAGGTTTGTGGTGAGGGTTAGGGTGAGGACTAAGGTGAGGATGAGGGTTAGGGTTAGGGTTAGGGTGAGGATTAGGTTGAGGTTTAGGTTTAGGGTTAGGGTTATGATTAAGGTTAGGGTGAGTGTGATTGTGCGGGTTAGGGTTAGGGTTAGGCTTCGGCTTTGGGTTAGCCTGAGGGTGAATGTGGGAATTAGAATTAGGTTTAGAGTGATGGTTCAGGTTATGGTTGGGTTGAGAGTTAGGATGAGGGTTAGGGTTAGGATTAGTTTTAGGGTGAGGGCTTGGGTGAGTGTGAGGTTTAGGGTTAGTTTTAGGCTTAGGCTTAGGGTTAGGCTGAGGCTGAAGGTAAGCGTGTGGGTTAGGGTTAGTGTGATGGTTAGTTTTATGGTTAGGGGGAGGGATAGCATGAGGGTTAGGTTTAGGGTGTGGGTTAGGGTGAGGGTGACAGTAAGAGAAAAGATGAGGGTTAGGCTGAGGGTGAGGGTTATGGTAAGGGTTCAGGTTCAGGTTAGGTTTAGGGTGAGGGTCAAGGTTAGATTGAGGATTAGTCTTAGGGTTAGTGTGAGGTTTGGGGTTAGGATGAGTGTTAGGGTTAGGGTGAGGGCTATGGTGAAGTTGAGGGCTAGGGTTAGGGTGAGGTTTAGGTTTAGGTTGATGATTAGCCTTAGTGTGAGGGTTAGTGTTAGGGTTAGTGTTAGTGTTAAGGTGAGGGTAAGTATTAGGGTAAGGTTTAGGTTTAGGGTGAGGTTTAGGATTAGGGTTAGCTTTATGGTTAGGGTGAGGGTGAGGTTTAGGGTTAGAGTTAGGGTTAGGGTTAGGGTTAGGGTTAGTGTGAGGTTTAGTGTGGGGGTGAGCATTCGTATTAGGTTTAGGATTAGGATTAGGGTTAAGGTGAGGGTGAGTGTTAGGGTTAGGTTTAGGATTAGAGTGAGGGTTAGTGTGATGGTTAGGCTTAGGCTTAGGGTTTGGGTATGGGCTAGGGTGAGGTTGAGGTTTAAGCTTAGGGTTAGGGTGAGTGTTAGAATGAGGGTTAGGGTTAGTGTTAGGGTCAGGGTTGGGGTTAGGGTTATGCTTAATGTTAGGCTGAAGCTGAGGGTGAGGGTGAGGGTTAGGGTTAGGGTGATGGTTGGGGTTACCATTAGTGGAAGGCTTAGTATGAGGACTAGGGTTAGGGTGAGGGTTAGGGTGAGGGTGACGGTAAGGGTAAAGTTGAGGGTTAGGCTGAGCATGAGGGTTACGGTAAGTGTGAGGGTTAGGGTTAGGGTGAGGGTGAGGGTTAGATTGAGGATTAGTGTTAGGGTTAGTGTGAGGTTTAGGGTGAAGATGAGGGTTAGGGATAGGTTGAGGGCAAAGTTGAGGGTGAGGGTTAGGGTTAAGGTGAGGTTTACGGTTAAGGTGATGGTTAGGGTTAGTGATAGGGTTAGGGTTAGTGTTAGGTTGAGGGTCAGTGTTAGTGTGAGGGTTAGGTTTAGGGTGTGTGTTATGGTTAGGATGAGGGTTAGAGTTAGGGTTAGGGTTATTGTTAGGTTTAGGGTTAGGGTTACCCTTACAGTGAGGGTGAGGGTTAGGGTTAGGTTTAGGGTGAGGTTTAGGTTTAGGGTTATGGTTAGAGTTTGGGTTAGGTTTAGGATTAGGGTTAGGGTGAAGGCTAGGTTGACGGTGAGGTTTAGGGTTAGGGTTAGGGTTAGGATTAGGGTTAGGGTGAGGGTGAGTGTGTGGGTTAGGGTTAGGTTTAGGGTTAAGCTTATTTTTAGGCTCAGGGTGAGGTTAAGCTTGAGGGTTAGGGTGAGGGTGAGGGTTAGGTTTAGGATTAGGCTGAGGGTTAGGATCAGGTTTAAAGTTAGGATTAGCGTTAGTGTGAGGGCTAGGGTGAGGGTGAGGTTCAGGGTTAGGGTGAGGGTCAGGTTTAGGGTTAGACTTAGGGTTAGGGTGAGGGATAGGTTGAGGTTTAGGGTTAGGGTTAGTGTTAGGGTTAGGGTGAGTGTTAGGGTTAGGATGAGGCTTAGGTTTAGGGTCAGGATTAGGGTTAAGGTGAGGGTGAGTGTGAGAGTTAGGGTTAGGGTTAGGCTTAGGGATAAGCTGAGGGTGAGAGTGACGGTGAGGGTTAGCATTAGGGTGAGGGTGAGGTTTAGGGTTAGAGTTAGTGTTAAGGTGAGGGATAGTGTGAGGGTTACAGTTAGGGTTAAGGTGAGGGTTAGGGTTAGGGATAGGGTTAGTTTTAGGATTAGGGTTTGGGTGAGGGTGAGTGTGAATGTTAGGGTTAGGGTTGGGGTTTGCTTAGGGTTAGAGGTAGGTTTAGCGTGAGGGTGAGGGTTAGGGTTAGGGTTTTAGAGTTAGGGTGAGGGTTAGGATAAGGTTTAGGCATAGCATTAGGGTTAGGGTGAGGGTTAGAGTGAGGGTGAGGGTTAGGGTTAGCGTTAGGGTGAGGTTTAGGGTTAGGGTTCGGATTAAGATTATGGTGAGTGTGAGAGTTAGGGTTAGGGTGAGTGTTATGGTTAGGGTTAGGGTGAGGGTGAGGGTTAGGATTAGGGATAGGGTTAGATTTACAGTGAGGGTGAGGATGAGGGTTAGGATCAGGGTTAGGGTGAGTTTTAGGGTTAGGGTTATGGTTAGGGTTAGGGTGTGATTTATTGTTAAGTTAGGGGTATGGGGAGGGTTAGGGTGAGGGTTAGGGTTAGGGTTAGTGTTAAAGTTAGTTTTAGGGTGAGGGTTAGGTTGAGGTTTAATGTTAGGGTTAGGGTTAGGTTTAGGATTAGGTTTACGGTGAGAGTGAGTGTGAGGGTTAGGGTTAGGGTTCGCCTTAGGCTTAGGGTTAGGCTGAGGGTATGGGTGGGGATGAGGGTTAGGTTTAGAAAGATGTTTAGGGTTATGGTTAGTTTAAGGGTTAGGATGAGGGCTAGGTTTAGGATTAGGGTTAGGGTGAGGGCTAGGTTGAGGTTGAGGGTTTGGGTTAGGGTTAGGCTTAGGGTTAGGGTTAGGCTGAGGCTGAGTGTGACTGTGAGGGTTAGGGTTAGGATGATGGTTGGGGTTACCATTAGGGTGAGTGTTAGGATGAGGATTAGTGTTAGGGTGAGGTTTAGTGTGAGGGTGATGGTAAGGGTAAAGGTGAGGGATAGGCTGAGGTTGAGGGTTACGTTAAGGGTGGGGGTTAGGGTTAGAGTGAGGGTGAGGGTTAGATTGAGGATTAGTGTTAGGGTTAGTGTGAGGTTTAGGGTGAGGATGAGAGTTAGGGTTAGGTTGAGGGCTAGGTTGAGGGTGAGGGTTAGGGTTAGGGTTAGGTTTAGGATTAGGGTGATGGTATGGGTTAGTGTTCCTGTTAAGTTTAGGGTTAGGGTGAGAGTTATGGGGAGGGTTAGGGTTAGGTTAAGGATTAGTGTTAGGGTGAGGGTGAGTGTGTTTGTTAGGGATAGGTTTAGGCTTAGGTGTAGGGTTAGGCTGAGGATGAGGGTGAGGGTGTGGGTTAGGGTTAGGGTTAGGGTGAGGTTTAGTGTTAGGGTTAGAGTTAGGGATAGGGTGAGGGTGAGGTTTAAGGGTAGAGATAGGGTTAGGGTGAGGGTTAGTGTTAGGATAGGGTTAGGGTGAGGGCTAGCGTGAGGGTTACGGTGAGTGTTAGGTTTAGGGATACTGTTAGTTTTAGGAATATGGTTAGGGTAGAGTGAGTGTGAAGGTTAGAGTTAGGGTTAGGATTAGGCTTAGGATTAGGGTTCGGGTTCGGGTTTGGGTTTGGTTTAGGGTGAGGGTGAAGTTGAGGATTAGGGTTAGGTTTAGGGTTAGGGTTAGGTTTAGGGTTAGGGTTAGGTATAGGGTTAGGGTTAAGGTTAGGGTTAGGGTTTCGGTGAGGGTTAGCCTTAGGGTTAGGGTTATGCTTAGTGTTAGGCTGAGAATGAGGGTGGGGGTGAGGATTAGGGTTAGGGTTAGGTTTAGGTTTAATGTTAGTGTTATGGTTAGGGTTAAGTTTGCTGCGAGGTTGAAGCTGAGGTTGGGAGTGAGGATTAGGGTTAGGGTGATAGTTAGGGTTAGGTTTAGTGTTATTGTTTATGTTAGGGTTAGGGTTTCGGTGAGGTTGAGGGTGCGATTGATGGTTAGGGTTAGGGTGGGGTTTACGGTTAGGGTTAGGGTTAGGGTGAGGGTGAGGTTTACGGTTAGATATAGGTTTAGGGGGAGGGTGAGGGTGAGGTTTAGGGTTAGGGTTAGTGTTAGTGTTAGCATGAGGGTGAGGGTTACGTTGAGGTTTAGGTTTAGTGTTAGGGTTAGGGTTAGTGTGAGGGTTAGTTTTATGGTTAGGGTTAGTGTTAGTGTGAGGGTAAGTGTTTGGGTGAGGGTTTGGGTTAGGGTGAGGGTTATGGTTAGGGTGAGGGTTAGGATTAGAGTTAGGGTTATTGTTAGGGTTAGGTTTAGATTTACTGTTAAGGTGAGGGTGAGGGTTAGGTTTAGGGTTAGGGTGAGGTTTAGGGTTTGGGTTATGGTTAGAGTTAGGTTTAGGGTGAGGGTGAGGTTTAGGGTTAGAGTTAAGGTTAGGGTGAGTGTTAGGTTGAGGATTAGATTGAGGGTTATGGTTAGGGTTAGTGTTAGGGTTAGGGTTAGGGTGAGAGTTAAGGGGAGGCTTAGGGTTAGGATTAGGTTTAGGGTTAGGATTAGGGTAAAGGTGAGGGTGCATGTGTGTGTTAGGTTTAGGTTTTGGGTTATGCTTAGGGTTAAGCTGAGGGTGAGTTTGAGGGTGAGGATTAGCGTTAGGGTAAGGGTTAGGTTTAGGGTCAGAGGGAGGGTGAGGATGAGGGTTAGGGTTAGGATTAGGGTTAGTGTGAGGGCTAGGGTGAGGGTGAGGTTTAGTGTTAGGGTTAGGATGAGGTTTAGGGTTAGGTTTAGGGTTAGGACGAGGGTGAGGTTTAGGGTTACAATTAGGGTTAAGGTTGAGGTTGAGGGTTAGGGTTAGGGTTAATGTTAGGGTTAAGGTTAAGTTGAGGATTAGGGTGAGGGTGAGAGTTAGGGTTAGGATTAGGATTAAGTTTAGGGTTAGGGTGAGATTTAGGGTTAATATTAGGGTTAGGGTTAGGGTTTGGGTTAAGTTTAGGGTTAGGGTGAGGGTTAGGGTGATGGTGATGGTTGTGGTTAGGTTGAGGGTTAGGGTTAGGTTTAGGGTAAGGGTGAGTGTTAGTGTTAGGGTTAGTGTTAGTGTGAGGGTTAGGATGAGGGTAAGGTTTAGAATTCGGGTTAGCATGAGGGCTAGGATGAGGGTTAGGTTTAGGGGTAGGATTAGGGTGAGGTTTAGGGTTAGGGTTAGTGGGAGGGTGAGGTTTAGGGTTAGAGTTAGGATTAGGGGGAAGCTGAGGGTGAGGTTTAGGGTTAGGGTTAGTGTTATAGTTAGGGTTAGGGTGAGGGTTAGGGTGAAGGTGAGGGTTAGTCTTAGGGTTAGGATTTGGATTAGGGCAAGGGTTAGGGTGAGTGTGAGGGTTAATGTTAGGGTAGGGTGAGGGTTAGTGTTACTGTGAGGGTTAGGTTTAGGTTGAAGTATATGGTTAGGATGAGGGATAGGGTTAGGGTTAGGGTTATTGTAAGGGTTAGCGTTAGGGTTATGTGTACTGTGAGGGTGAGGGTAAGGGTTAGGATTAGTGTTAGGGTCAGATTTAGGTTTAGGTTTAAGGTTAGCGTTAGGTTTATGGTTAGAGTTAGGGTTAGGGTGAGGGTTAGGGTTATTGTTAGTGTTATAGTTTGGGTTGTTTGTGCTGAGGGTAAGGCTCATGGTGAGGGTTACGGTTAGGGTTAAAGTTAGGGTTAATGTTAGGGTTAGGGTTAGGGTGAGGTTTAGGGCGAGGGTGAGAGTTAGCATTAAGTTTAGGATTAGGACTAGGGTTAAGGTGAGGGTGAGTGTGAGGATTAGGGTTAGGGTTAGGATTAGAGTTAGGGTGAGGGTTGGGGTTAGGGTTAGAGTGAGAGTTAGGGTGAGGCTTAGGCTTAGGCTTAGGTTTAGGATGTGGGCTTGGGTGAGTTTGAGGGTTAGGGTGAGGGTAAGGGTGAGGGTTAGGGTTAAGGATAATGTTAGGGTTAGGGTTGGAGTTAGGGTTAGGCTTAGTGTTAGGCGGAGGGTGAGGGTGAGGGTTAGGGTTAAGTGAGGGTGAGGTTTAGGGTTATATTTAGCTAGTGTGATGGTTAGGCTTTTAGGGTTAGAGTGAGGGTTAGGATGAGGTTTAGGGTTAGGATTAGTGTTAGGGTGAGGGCTAGAGTGAGGGTGAAGTTTATGGTTAGCATTAGGATGAGGTTTAGTGTTACGGTTAGGGTTAGAGTACGGTGAGTGTGAGGATTAGGGTTAGGTTTAGGGTTAGGGTTATTGTTAGGCTTAGGGTTAGAGTTAAGTTGGGGGTAAGGGTGAGGGTGAGGATTAGGTTTAGGGTTAGGGTGAGGTTTAAGATGAGGTTTAGGGTTAGGATTAGGGTTTGTTTGAGGGCTAGGGTGAGGGTTAGGTTTAGGGACAGTGTTAGGTTTAGGATTAGGGTTAGGGTGAGGTTTAGGGTTTGGGTTAGGGTTAGAGTTAGGGTTAGGGTGAGGGTGAGGTTTAGGGTTAGAGTCAGGGTTAGGGTGAGTGTTAGGTTGAGAATTAGGGTTAGGGATAGTGTTAGTGTTAGGGTTATGGTGAGAGTTAGGGGGAGGTATAGTGTAAGGGTTAGGGTTAGGATTAGGGTTAGGGTGAGGGTGAGTGTGTGGGTTAACGTTAGTTTTAGGTTTAGGCTTAAGGTTAGGCTGAGGGTGAGTGTTTGTGTTAGTGTCAGGTTTAGGTTTAGGCTTAGGGTTAGGCTGAGGGTGAGGTTGAGGGTGAGAAAGTTAGCGTTAGGGTGAGGGTTAGTCATAGGGTTAAGAGGAGGGTTAGGATGAGGTTTAGGGTTAGGATTAGGGTTTGGGTGAGCGCTAGGGTGAGGGTCACGGTTAGGGTTAGGGTGAGGGTGAGGGTTAGGGTTAGGGTGAGGCTGAGGGTGTGCGTTAGGGTTAGGGTTAATGTTAGCGTTAGGGTTAAGGTGAGGGTTAGGGTGAGCGTGAGGGTTAGGGTTAGGTTTAGGGTTAGGATTAGGGTAAATGTGAGGGTGAGTATGGGTGTTAAGGTTAGGTTTAGGGTTAGGCTTAGGGTTAGGCTGAGGGTGAGGTTGTGGGTGGGGGCTAGCATTAGGGTGAGGGTTAGGGTTAGGGTTAGGGGGAGGGTTAGGATGAGGGTTAGGGTTAGGATTAGGGTTAGGGTGAGGGCTAGGGTGAGAGTGAGGTTTAGGGCTAGGGTTAGGATGAGGTTTAGGTTTCGGGTGAGGGTTAGGGTTACTGTTACGGTTAGGATGAGATTGAGGTGAGGAATAGGGTTATGGTTAGGGTTAGGGTTAAGGTGAGGGTTAGGGTGAGGGCCAGGGTTAGGGTTAGGGTTAGGATTAGGATTAAGGTTAGGGTTAGGGTGAGGTTTAGTGTTAGGATTAGGGTTATGGTTATGGTGATGGTTAGGGTGAGGGTAATGTTTAGGGTTAGGGTTAGGCTTAGGCTTAGGCTTAGGCTGAGGGTGAGGGTGAGGGTTAGGGTTAGGGTTAAGGTGAGAGTTAGGGTTTGGGTTAAGTTTAGGGTTAGAGTGATGGTTAGGGTAAGGGTTTTTTGAAGGTGACGGTTAGGGTTAGTCTGAAGGTTCGGGTGAGGGTTAGTATAAGGGTTAGGATTAGGGTTAGGGTGAGGGCTAGGGTGAGGGTGAGGTGTAGGGGTAGGGTTAGGGTGAGGTTTAGGGTTAGGGTTAGGGTTAGGGTTAGGGGGAGTGGGAGGTTTAGGGTTACAATTAGGGTTAGGGGTGGCTAAAGGAGAGGATTAGGGGTAAGGTTAGTGTTAGGGTTAGGGTGAGGGTTAGGGTGAGGGTGAGAGTTAGGCTTAGGGTTAGAATTAGGATTAGGGTAAGGGTTAGGGTGAGTGTGAGGGTTAGGGTTAGGGTTAGGGTGAGGGTAAGTGTAAGGGTGAGGGTTAGGGTTAGGGTGAAGGATTTGGTTAAGATGAGGGATAGGTTTAGGTTTAGGGTTATTGTAAGGGTTAGGTTTAGGGTTATGGTTACTTTGAGGGTGTGGCTGAGGGTTAGGATTAGGGTTAGGTTTAGGTTTAGGTTTAGGATTAGGGTTAAGGTTAGGGTTAGTTTTAGGGTTAGGGTTTGGGTTAGGGTGAGGGTTAGGGTTATTTTTAGTGTTATGGTTTGGGTTAAGTTTGCAGTGAGGGTTAGGCTGAGGGTGAGGGTTATGCTTAGGGTTAGGGTTAGGGTTACTGTTAGTGTTAGGGTTAGGATGAGGTTTATGGTGAGGGTGACGGTTAGGGTTAAGGTTAGGATTAGGTCTAGGGTTAAGGTGAGGGTGAGTGTGAGGGTTATGGTTAGGGTAAGGGTTAGGATTAGAGTTAGGGTGAGGGTGAAGTTTAGGATTAGGTTGAGGGTTGGGGTTAGGGTTAGAGTGAGAGTTAGGGTGAGGGTTAGGCTTAGGCTTAGGTTTAGGGTGTGGGCTAGGGTGAGGTTGAGAGTTAGGGTGAAGGTTAGGGTTAGGGTTAGTGTTAGGGTTAGGTTTGGAGTTAGGGTTAGGCTTAGTGTTAGGCAGATGATGAGGGTGAGGGTGAGGGTTAGGGTTAGGTGAGGGGGAGGTTTAGGGTTAGATTTAGTGTTAGTTGGAGGGCTAGTGTGAGGGTTATTGTTTTAGCATTAGGGTGAGGGTTAGGATGAAGTTTAGGGTTAGTATTAGGGTTAGTATTAGGGTTAGGGTAAGGGCCAGAGTGAGGGTGAGGCTTATGGATAGCATTAGGGTCAGGTTTAGTGTTAGGGTTAGGGTTAGAGTTTCTGTGAGTGTGAGGGTTAGGGTTAGGTTTAGGGTTAGGGCTATTGTTAGGGTTAGGGTTAGAGTTAAGTTGAGGGTAAGGGTTAGGGTTAGGTTTAGGGTTTGGGTTTCTTGTTAGGGTTAGGGTTAGAGTTAAGTTGAGGGTAAGGTTGAGGGTGAGGTTTAGGTTTAGGGTTAGGGTGAGGGTTAGGGTGAGGGTTAGATTTATTGTTACTGTTATGGTTTGGGTTAAGTTTGCGGTGATGTTGAGGCTGAGGGTGAGGGTTATGATTTTGGTTAGGGTTAGGGTTAGTGTTAGGGTTAGGGTTAGGGTGAGGTTTAGGGTTTGGGTTAGGGTTAGCCTTAGGGCTAGGCTGAGGGTGAGGTTGAGGGTGAGAAAGTTAGGGTTAGGGTGAGGGTTAGTCATAAGTTAGGTGGAGGTTTAGAATGAGGTTTAGGGTTAGGATTAGGGTTTGGGTGAGGGCTAGGGTGAGGGTGAGTGTTATGGTTCGGGTGAGGGTGAGGTTTAGGTTTAGGGTTAGGTTGAGGGTTAGGGTGAGGGTTAGGGTTAGTGTTAGGGTGAGGCTGAAATTTAGGGTTAGAGTTAGGGTTAGGGTGAGGCTGATTGTGAGGGTTAGGGTTAGTGTTAGTGTTAGAGGTAGGGATAGGTTGAGGGTTAGGGTGTGGGTGTGGGTTAGGCTTAGGGTTAGGATTAGGTTTAGGGTAAGGTTTAGGGTGAGTGTGAGGTTTAGGGTTAGGGTTAGTGTTAGGTTTAGGGTAGGATGAGGGTGAGGGTGAGGGTTAGTGTTAGGGTGAGTGTTAGGGTTAGGGTTAGGGTGAGAGTTAGGTTTCAGGTTAAGTTTAGGGTTAGGATGAGGGTTAGGGTTAGGGTTAGTGTTAGGGTGAGGGTTAGGGTTAGGTTTAGGGTGAGGGTGAGGATTAGGATGAGGATTAGGGTTAGGATTATGGTTAGGGTGAGGGCTATGATGAGGGTGAGGGTTAGGGTTAGTGTTAGCATGAGGTTTAGGTTTAGGGTTAGGGTGAGTGTTAGGATGAGGGTTAGGGTTACAGTGAGGGTGAGGGTTAGGATTAGGTTTAGGGTTAGGATTAGGGTAAGGGTTAGGGTGAGTGTTTGGAATAAGTTTAGGGTTAGGGTTATATTTAGGGTTAGGATTATTGTTATTTTTATTGTTGGGGTTAGAGTTAAGATGAGGGTGAGGGTGAGGGTGATGGTGTGGGTTAGGGTGAGGTTTAGCTTTAGGGTTAAGATTAGGGTTAGGGTGAGGGTGAGGTTTAGGGTTAGATTTAGGATTAGGGGGAGGGTTAGATCGAGGGTTAGGGTTAGGGTTAGTGTTAGGGTTAAGGTTAGGGTGAGGGTTAGCTTGAGATTTAGGGTTAGGGTTAGGTTCAGGATTAGGGTTAGGGTGAGTGTGAGTGTGAGGGTTAGGGTTAGGGTTAGGCTGAGGGTGAGGCTGGGGGTGAGGATTAGGGTTAGGCTAATGGTTAGGGTTAGGGTGAGGGTGAGGGTTAGTTTGAGGGTTAGAGTTAGGATTAGTGTTAGTGTGAGGGCTAGGGTGAGGGTGAGGTTTAGGGTAAGGCTTAGGCTTAGGCTTAGGCTTAGGCTGAGTGTGAGGTTGAGTTTGAGGGTTAGGGTTAGGGTGATGGTTAGGTTTACGGTTAGGGTGTTGGTTAGGTAAGGGTAAACGTGAGGTTCAGGCTGAGGGTGAGGGTTAAGATAAAGATGAGGGTTAAGGTTAGGTTTAGGGTTAGGGTAAGGGTTAGGTTTAGGGTTAGGGTGAGGTTTAGATTGATGGTTAGGGTTAGGGTTAGTGTGAGGTTTAGGGTGAGAATGAGGGTTAGGGTTAGGGTGAGGGTGAGGGTTAGGACTAGGGTTTAGGTGAGGGCTAGGGTGAGGGTGAGGGTTACTGTTATGCTTAGTGTTAGTGTTAGGGTGAGTGGAAGTGTTAAAGTGAGGGTTAGGGTTACGGTGAGGGTTATGGTTAGGGTTAGGGTTAGGGTTTGGGTTAGGTTTATTTTTAGGTTTAGGGTTACGGTTATGGTTACGGTTACGGTGAAAGTGAGGGTGAGGTTTAGGGTTAGTTATAGTGTTAGGGTTAGGGTGAGGGTTACGTTGAGGGTTGGGTTTAGGGTTAGTGTTAGTTTTAGATTTAGGGTGAGAGTTAGGGGGAGGTTGAGGGTTAGGGTTAGGGTTAGGGTTAGGATTAGTCTTAGGGTGAGGATGAGTGTATGTGTTAGGGTTAGATTTAGGGTTAGGCTTAGGGTTAGACTGAGTGTGCAGTTCAGGGTGAGGGTAAGGGTTAAGGTGAAGGTTAGGTTTAGGTTTAGGTTGAGGGTTTGGATGAGGGTTAGGGTTACAGTGAGGTTGAGGTTTAGGGTTAGTGTGTGGGTTAGGGTTAGGATTAGGGTTAGGTTGAGGGTAGGTTTTAGGATTAGTTTAGGTTTAGGGTTAGGTTTAGGGTTAGCGTTTGGTTTAGGGTTAGGATTAGTGTTATTGTTAGGGTTACGTTTAGAGTTACTGTAAGGGTGATGGTGAGGGTGAGCGTTAGAGTTAGGTTTAGGGTGAGGTTTTGGGTTAGGGTTAGGATTAGGGCTAGGGTAAGGGTTAGGTTTATGGTTAGACTTAGGGTTAGGGGGAGGGTTAGGATGAGTGTTAGGGTTAGGGTAAATGTTAGGGTTAGGGTTAAGGTGAGGGTTAGGTTGAGGTTTAGGGTTAGGGTTAGGGTGAGGTTTAGGGTTAGGGTTAGGGTTAGGGTGAGGGTTGGGTTTAGGGTTAGAGTTAGGGTTAGGGTGAGGGTTGGGTTTAGGGTTAGAGTTAGGGTTAGGGTGAGGCTGAGGGTGAGGGTTAGGGTTAGTGTTAGTGTTAGAGTTAGGGATAGGGTGAGGATTAGGTTGAGGGTGAGGGATAGGCTTAGGGTTAGGATTTGGTTTAGGATAAGGATTAGGGTGAGGGTTAGGGTGAGGGTTAGGGTTAGGGTTAGGTTTATGTTTAGGATTAGGCTTAGGTTTAGGCTAAGGGTGACAGTGGGGTTGAGGATTAGGTTTAGGGTTATGGTTAGGGGTAGGGATAAGGTTATTGTTAGTGTTATGGTTATGGTTAAGTTTGTGGTGAGGGTGATGCTGAGGGTGAGGGTTATGTTTAGGTTTAAGGTTAGGGTTAGTATTATGGTTAGGCTTAGGCTTAGGCTGAGGGTAATGGTGGGGGTGAGAATTAGAGTTAGGGTTAGGGTTATTTTTAGTGTTATGGTTAGGGTTAAGTTTGCGGTGAGGGTGAGGCTGAGGGTGAGGGTTATGTTTAGGGTTAGGGTTAAATTTAGACTTAGTGTTATTATTAGGGTAAGGGTTAGAGTTATGGTGAGTTTGAGGGTGAAGGTGAGGGTTAGGTTTAGGGTGAGGTGTAGGGTGAGGTTTAGGGTTAGTGTTAGGGTTAGGGTGAGGGTGAGGTTTAGGGTTAAACTTAGGGTTAGGGGGAAGGTTAGGGTGAGGTTTACAGCTAGGGTTAGTGTTAGGGTTAGAGTGAGGGAAAGGGTTAGGTTCAGGTTTAGGGATAGGGTTAGGTTTAGGAGTAGGCTTAGGGTGAGTGTGAGTGTGAGGGTTAGGGTGAGGGTTAGGTTTAGGGTTATGGTGAGGGTTTGGATGAGGGTTAGGGTTAGAGTGAGGGTGAGGTTTAGGGTTAGTGTGAGGGTTAGGGTTAGGATTAGGGTTAGGGTGATGTAGGTGTTAGGATTAGGGTTAGGGTTAGGGTTAGGGTTAGGTTAAGGGTTAGGATTAGTGTTATTTTTAGGGTTAGGATTAGAGTTACTGTGAGGGAGAGGCTGAGGGTGAGGTTTAGGGTTAGGTTTAGGGTGAGGTTTAGGATTAGGGTTAGCATAAGGCTGAGGTTTATGGTTAGACTTAGGGTTAGGGGGAGGGTTAGGGTTAGGGTTACTGTTAGGGTTAGGGTTAAGGTGAGGGTTAGGTTGAGGTTTAGGGTTCGGGTTAGAGTGAAGGTTAGGGTTAGGGTAATGGTTAGGGTGAGGGTGCGGTTTAGGGTTAGAATTAGGCTGAGGGTGAGGTTTAGGGTTAGGGTTAGTGTTAGAATTAGGGATAGGGTGAGGGTTAGGGTGAGGGTGAGGGTTAGGCTTAGGGTTAGGATTAGGTTTAGGATAAGGGTTAGGGTGAGGGTTAGGGAGATGGTGAGGGTTAGGGATAGGGTTAGGTTTAGGATTTGGGTTAGGGTGAAGGTGAGTGTGAGGTTTAGGATTAGGTTTAGGGTTAGGCTTAGGGTTAGGGTGAGGGTGAGGGTTAGGGTTTGGGTTAGGGTGAGGGTGAGGCTGAGGATTATGGTTATGTTTAGGGTTATGGTTATGTTTAGGGTTAGGGTTAGGTTTAGTGATAGTGTTACGGTGAGGTTTAGGGTTAGGTTTAGGGTTTGGATTAGGCTTAGGTTTAGGCTGAGGGTGAGAGTGGGGGTGAAGATTAGGGTTAGGGTTAGGGTTAGGGTTAGGGATAGGGTTATTGTTAGTGTTATGGTTAGTATTAAGTTTGCGGTGAGGGTGACATTGAGGGTAAGGGTTATGTTTAGGATTAAGGTTAGGGTTAGGATTAGGGATAGGCTTAGGGTTAGACTGAGGGTGATTGTGGAGGAGAGGATTAGGGTTAGGGTTTGGGTTATTGTTAGTGTTATGGTTAGGGTTAAGTTTGCGGTGAGGGTGAGGCTGAGGGTGAGTGTTAAGTTTAGGGTTACGGTTAAGTTTAGGGTTAGTGTTATTGTTAGGGAAAGGTTTAGATTTACGGTGAGTTTGAGGGTGAGGGTGAGGGTTAGGGTTAGGGTGAGGTGTAGGGTGAGGTTTAGGGTTAGGGTTAGGGTTAGGGTGAGGGTGAGGTTTAGTGTTAGACTTAGGGTTAGGGGGAGGGTTAGGGTGAGGTTTAGGGCTAGGGTTAATGTTAGGGTTAGGGTGAAGGAAAGGTTTAGGTTGAGGTTTAGGGATAGGGTTAGGTTTAGGATTAGGCTTAGGGTGAGGGTAAGTGTGACGTTTTGGGTGAGGGTTAGGCTTAGGCTTAGGGTTAGGCTGAAGCTGAGGGTGGGGGTTAGGATTATGGTTACGGTCATGGTTAGATTTAGGGTTAGGTTGAGTGTTAGGATGAGAGTTAGGGTTAGGATTGGGATTAGGGTGACGGCTAGGGTGAGGGTGAGGGTTAGGGTAAGGCTTAGGCTTAGGCTTAGGGTTAGGCTGAGTGTGAGGTTGAGGGTGAGGGTTGGGGTTAGGGTGAGGATTAGGTTTATGATTAGGGTGAGCGTTAGGACGAGATTTACTGTTAGGTTGAGGGTTGGTTGAGAATGATGATAAAGGTAAAAGGGAGGTTTCGGCTGAGAGAGAGGGTTTCGTTAAGGGTGAGTGATAGGGTTAGGTTTAGGGTTAGGATAAGGGTTAGGGTTAGGGTTAGGGTAAGGGTTAAATTGAGGATTAGGTTTAGGGTTAGTGTGAGGTTTAGGGTGACGATGAGGGTTAGGGTTAGGGTGAGAGTGAGGGTTAGAATTAGCGTTTGGGTGAGGGCTAGGGTGAGGGTGAGGGTTAGGGTTAGGGTTTTGTTTAGGCTGAGGTTTAGGGTTTGGGTTAGGGTTAGAGTTAGGTTTACAGTGAATTGTGAGGTTTAGGGTTAAAGTAAGGGTTAGGGTTATGGTTAGGGTTAGAGATAGGGTGAGGTTTAGGATTAGGATGAGGGTTAGGGTTAGTGTGAGGGCGAGTGTTAGTGTTAGGGTTAGTGTTACGGTGAGGGTAAGCGTTTTGGTGAGGCTTAGGGTTAGGGTGAGGGTTTTGGTTAGGGTGAGGGTTAGGGTTAGGGTTAGGGTTAGGGTGTGGTTGAGGTTTAGGGTTAGATATAGGGTTAGAGGGAGGGTTAGGGTGAGGGTGAGTGTTAGGGTTAGTGTGAGGGTGAGGTTTAGCTTGAGGTTTAGTTTTAGGGTTAGGGTTAGGGTTAGTGTGACGGATAGTGTTAGGTTGAGGGTAAGTGTTAGTGTGAGGGTTAGGGTTAGGTTGAGTGCGATGGTTAGGATGAGGGTTAGTATTAGGGTTAGTGTTATTGTTAGGGTTAGGTTTAGGGTTACGTTTACAGTGAAGGTGAGTGTTAGGGTTAGGGATAGGTTGAGGTTTAGGTTTTGGGTTAGAGTTAGATTTAGGTTTAGGGTAAGGTTTAGGGTGAAGGTAAGTTTGAGGGTTAGCGTTAGGGTTAGTGTTAGGGTTAGGGTCAGGGTGAGATTTAGGGGGAACGTTAGGGTTAGTGATAGGGTTAGGATTAGGGTTAGGGTGAGGGTGAGTGTGTATGTTACGGTTAGGTTTAGTGTTAGGCTTAGGGTGTGGGTGAGGGTGAGGTTGAAGGTGAGGGTTAGGGTTAGGGTGAGGGTTAAGGGGAGGGTTAGGATGAGGGTTAGGATTAGGATTAGGGTTAGGGTGAGGGCTAGGGTGAGAGTGAGGTTTCGGGTTAGGTTTAGGGTGAGGGTTAGGGTTAGGGTGAGAGTTAGGGTTCGTGTTAAGTTTAGGGTGAGGGTGAGGGTTAGTGTAAGATTTAGGGTGCGGTTGAGGGTTAGGTTTAGGGTTAGTGTTAGGGTGAGGTTTAGGATGAGGGTTAGGGTTAGGATTAGGGTTAGGGTGAGGGCTAGGATGAAGGTGAGATTTAGCGTTAGGGTTAGGGTGAGGTTTAGGCTTAGGGTTAGGGTGAGGGTGAGGGTGAGGTTTAGGGTTAGAGTTAGGGTTAGGGTGAGGTTGATTGTGAGGTTTAGCGTTAGGGTTTGTGTTGGAGTTAGGGTTAGGGTGAGGGTGAGGGTTAGGCTTAGCATTAGGATTAGGATTAGGATAAGGGATAAGGTGAGTGTGAGGGTTAGGGTTAGGGTTAAGCATAGGGTTAGGCTGAGGGTGAGGGTGAGGTTTAGGGTTAGGGTTAGGGTGAGGATTAGGGTTAGGGTTAGGGTCAGAGTTAGGGTTCGGGTTAACTTTAGGGTTAGGATGAAGGTTAGGGATAGGTTGAGGTTTTGTGTTAGGGTTAGAGTTAAGGTGAGCGTTAGGGTTAGGGTTAGTGTTATTGTTAGGGTTATGGTTAGATTTTCGGTGAGGGTGAGGGTGAGGGTTAGGGTTAGGGTTAGGGTGAGGTTTAGGTTTAGGGTTAGGATTAGGATTAGGATGAGGGTGAGTTTTAGGGTTAGATTTAGGGTTAGGGGGAGGGTTAGTTCTTGGGTTAAGGTTAGGGTTAGTGTTAGGGTTAAGGTTATGGTTAGGGTTAGGTTGAGGTTAAGGGTTAGAGTTAGGGTTAGGTTTAGGATTAGGGTTAGGGTGAGGGTGAGTGTGAGGGTTAGGGTTAGGGTTTGGCTTAGGCTTGGGGTTAGGCTGAGGGTGAGGGTGGGGTTGAGGATTAAGGTTAGGATGATGGTTAGGGTTAGGGTTAGGTTAAGTGTTAGGATGAGGGTTAGGGTTAGGATTAGGGTTAGGGTGAGGGCTAGGGTGAGGGTGAGGGTTAGGATAAGGGTTAGGCTTAGGCTTAGGGTTAGGCTGAGCATAAGTTTGAGAATGAGGTTTAGGGTTAGGGTGATGTTTTGGTTTTCGGTTAGGGTGAGGGTTAGGATGAGGTTTAGGGTTAGGGGGAGTGTTAGGGTGAGTATGATGGTAAGTGTAATGGTGAGATTTAGGCTGAGGCTGAGGATTAAAATAAGGGTGAGTGTTAGGTTTAGGTTTAGGGTTAGGGTAAGGGTTAGGGTTAGGGTTAGGGTGAGGGTTAAATTGAGGATTAGGGTTAAGGTTAGTGTGAGGTTTAGGGTGAGGATTAGGGTTAGGGTTAGGGTGAGCATGAGCGATTGAATTAGGGTTAAGGTGAGGGCTAGGGTGAGGGTGAGGGTTAGGTTAGTGTTAGGGTTAGGGTAAGTGTTAGGATGAGGGTGAGGTTTAGGGTTAGTGTGAGGGCGAGTGTTTGGTTTAAGGTTAGTTTTAGAGTGAGGGGAAGTGTAATGGTGAGGGTTAGGGTTAGGGTGAGGTTAGTTTTTAAGTTGAGGCTTAGGGTTAGTGCTAGTGTGAGGGTGAGGGTGAAGCTTAGGGTTAGATTTAGGTTTAGGGGAGGGTTAGGGTGAGGTTTAGTGTTAGGGTTATTGTAAGGGTTAGGGTGAGGGTGAGGTTTAGGTTGAGGTTTAGGATTAGGGTTAGGGTTAGTGTGAGGGTTTGTGTTAGGATTAGGGTTATGCTTAAGATTAGGCTGAGGGTGAGGGTGAGGGTGAATGTTAGAGTTAGGGTGAGGGTTAGTGTTAGGGTTATGGGGAGGTTTAGAATGAGGGTTAGGGTTAGGATTAGGGTTAGGGTGAGGGCTACGGTGAGGGTGAGGTTTAGATTTAGGGTTCAGGTTAGGGTGAGGTTCAGGGTTAGAGTTAGGTTTACATTGAGGCTGATTGTGAGGGTTAGGGATAGGGTTAGTGTTAAAGTTAGGGTTAGGGTGAGGGTTAGGTTGAGGGTGAGGGTTAGGCTTAGGGTTAATATTAGAATTATGGTAAGGTTTAGGGTGAGTGTGAGGGTTAGGGTTATGGTAAGGCTTAGGGTTATGTTGATGGTAAGGGGGAGGGTTAGTGTTAGGGTGAGTGTTAGGGTTAGTTTTAGTTTGAGAGTTGGGGTTCGGGTTAAGTTTAGGGTTGGCGTGAGGGTTAGGTTTAGACTTACGGTGAGCATGAGGGTTAGGGTTAGGTTGAGGGTTAGAGTTAGGTTTACCGTTAGGGTGAGGGTTAGGGTTAGGGTTAGGCTGAGGGTTAGGATGAGGATTAGGGTTCAGATTAGGGTTAGGGTGAGGGCTATGGTGAGGGTGAGGTTTAGGGTTAGTGTTAGGTTGAGGTTTAGGGTAAGGGTAAGGGTTTGAATTAGGGTTAGTGTTATAGTGAGGGTGAGGGTTAGGGTTCGGGTGAGGGTTAGGGTTAGGATTAGGCTTAGGGTGATGGTGAGTTTTAGGATTAGGGTTAGGGTTAGGTTTAGGTTTAGGTTTAGGGTTAGGATTAGTGTTATTGTTATCGTTGTGGTTTCATTCATGCTGAAGGTAAGGGTGATGGTGAGGGTTAGGGTGAGGGCTAGGGTATGGATTAGGGTTAGGGTTAGGATTAGGGTTAGGGTGAGGGGGAGGTTTAGGGTTAGATTTAGAGTTAGGGGGAGGGTTAGTTCGTGGGTTAGTGTTAGTGTTAGTGTTAGGGTTAAGGTTAGGGTGAGGGTTAGATTGAGGTTAAGGTTTAGGTTTAGGATCAGGGTTAGGTTGAGGGTGAGTGTGAGGGTTAGAGTTAGGGTTAGGTTGAGGCTGATTTTGAGGGTTAGGGTTCGTGTTAGATTTAGTGTTAGAATGAGGGTTAGGGTGAGTGTGAGGCTTAGGCTTAGGGTTAGGATTGAGATTAGGATAAGGCTTAGGGTTATTGTGAGCTTTAGTGTTAGGCTTAGGGTTAGGGTGAGGGTGAGGGTGAGGGTTAGGGTGAGGGTTTGGCTTAGGGTTAGGGTGAGAGTTAGGGTTCAGGAGAAGTTTAGAGTTTGGATGAGGAGTAGGGTTAGGGTTATGGTGAGTGTGAGGGCTAGGGTTAGGTTGAGGGTTAGGGTTAGGTTTAGGGTTAGGGTGTGGGTTTGTGTTAGGTTTAGTGTGAGGGTTAGGGTTAGGGTGAGGGTTTGGATGAGGGTTAAGTTTATGGTGAGGGTGAGGGTTAGTGTTATGGTTAGGATTAGGGTTAGGGTGAGGGTGTGTGTTAGGATAAGTGTAATGGTTAGGGTTAGGGTTAGGTTTAGGGTTAGGATTAGTGTTATTGTTAGGGTTAGAGTTAGAGTTCAAGTGAGGGTGAGGGTGAGGGTTAGGGTTCGGGTTAGGGTGAGGTTTGGTTAGGGGTAGGATTAGGGCTAGGGTGAGGGTGGGGTTTATGGTTACATTTAGGGTTAGGGGGAGGGTTAGTTCGTGGGTTAGGGTTAGAGTTAGAGTTAGGGTTAAGGTTACGGTGATGGTTAGGTAGAGATTAAGGTTTAGGGGTAGGGTTAGATTTATGATTAGGTTTAGGGTGAGGATGAGTGTGAGTGTTAGGCTTAGGGTTAGGCCTCGGCTTAGGTTTAGGCTGAGGTTGAGTGTGGGCGTGAAGATTATGGTTAGGGTGATGGTTAGGTTTAAGGTTAGGGTGACGGTTAAGATGAGGGTTAGGGTTAGGATTAGGGTTAGGGTGAGGGCTAGGGAGAGGGTGAGGTTTAGGATAAGGGTTAGGCTTAGGCTTAGGGTTAGGCTGAGTTTGAGTTTGAGGGTGAGGATTAGGGTTAGGGTGATGTTTAGGTTTATGGTTAGGGTGAGAGTTAGGATAAGGTTTAGGGTTAGGGGGAGGTTTAGGGTGAGGATGATCATAAGGGTAAAGGTGAGGTTTAAGCTGAGGGTGAGGGTTAGCATAAGATTGTGGGTTAGGGTTAAGTTTAGGGTTAGGGGAAGGGTTAGGGTTAGGGTTAGGGTGAGGGCTAGATTGAGGTTTAGGGTTAGGGTTAGTGTGAGGTTTAGGGTGAGGATGAGGGTTAGAATTAGGGTTAGGGTGAGGGCTAGGGTGAGGGTGAGGTTTTGGGTTAGGGTGTGGCTTAGGATTAGGGTGAGGGTTAGGGTTACTCTGAGGGTTAGTGTTAGTGTTAGGGTGAGGGTAAGTGTTAGGGTAAGGGTTAGGGTTAGGGTGAGGGTTATGGTTAGGGTGAGGGTTATTGTTAGGTTTGTTGTTAGGGTTAGGGTTACTTTATCGACGAGGGTGACGGTTAGGTTTAGGGGGAGGGGGAGGCTTATTATTAGAGTTAGGGTTAGGGTGAGGCTGAGGGTGAGGGTTAGGGTTGGGGTTAGTGTTAGGTTTAGGGTTAGTGTGAGGGTTAGGGTTAGGGTCTGGCTTAGGCTTAGGCTTAGGCTTAGCCTTAGGCTGAGCCTGAGGGTGACGGTTAGGGTTAGGGTGAGGGCTAGGGTTAGGGTTAGGGTGAGGGTTTGGATAAGTTTTAGGGTTAGGATTAGTGTTAGGGTGAGGGCTAGGCTGAGGGTTAATGTGAGGGTTAGGTTTAGGGATAGGGTTAGGTTTATAATTAGGGATAGGGTGAGGGTGATTGTGAGGGTTAGGGTTAGGGTTAGGCTTAGGGTTAGGGTGAGGGTAAGGGTTAGGTTTTGGGTTAGGGTGAGGGTGAGGCTGAGGATTAGGTTTTGGTTCAGGTTTTGGGTTAGGGTTAGGGACACCTATAGTATGCATAAGACTATGAATAAGTTTCCTTTACCATATTCTCTAGCCATTGGCATAGCATAAGGGCTAGAGGTTGAACATAGTGTTAAGCAAATATTTATCCCTTCTTATACAAGCAAAAGAAAAAAATCAAAAGAAGAAACAAATACAAGCACATTCTTTGATTAACAAAAAAAAACCCTTCAAATCAAAGGATTGGGATTTGAACTCAGCAAGAACCATAATCTTACTAAGGAAGCAATCTCCTGCTTGAGCCACAGCTTCTGTAAAGACTTTAGAGATAGGGATAGGGTTAGGTTGAGGTTTAGGGTTAGGGTGATGGTTAGGGTTAGTGTGAGGCTTAGTGTTCGGTTTGCAGTTAGTGTTAAGGTGAGGGTAACTGTTAGGGTGAATGTTAGGTTTAGGGTGAGGGTAATGGTTAGGGTGAGGGTTAGGGTTATGGTTAGGAAATTTGTTAGGATTATGGTTTGGGTTACTGTTACTGTGAGGGTGAGTGTTAGGGTTAGGGTTAGGATTAGTATTAGGGTTAGTGTTAGGGTGAGGGTAAGTGTTAGGGTGAGGGTTAGGGTTAGGGTGAAGGGTAGGGTTAGTGTGAGGCTTAGTGTTCGGGTTACGGTTAGTGTTAAGGTGAGGGTAATTGTTAGGGTGAGGGTTAGGTTTAGGGTGAGGGTAATGTTTAGGGTGATTGTTAGTGTGAAGGTTAGGGTTTTTGTTAGGATTATGGTTTGGGTTACTGTTACTGTGAGGGTGAGTGTTAGTGATAGGGTTAGGATTAGTATTAGGGTTAGTGTTAGGGTGAGGGTAAGTGTTAGGGTGAGGGTTAAGGTGAGGGTGAGGGTTATGGTTAGGGTGAGGGTCAGGGTTAGGGTTAGGGTTACATTGAGCGTGAGGGTTAGGGTTAAGTTGAGGGTTAGGTTTAGGGTTAGCGTTAGGGTGAGTTTAGGGTTAGGCTTAGTGTGAGGGTTAGTGTTAGGGTTAGGGTTAGTGGTAGGTGAGGGTAAGTGTTAGTGTGAGGTTTAGGGTTAGGGTGAGGATTATGGTTAGGGTGAGGGTTAGGGTTATTGTTAGGGTTAGGATTAGGGTTAGAGTTAGGGTTAGGGTGAGGATAAGATTTAGGGTTAGAGTTAGGATTAGGTTTACGATTAGGGTTAGGGTGAGGGCTGGGGTGAAGGTGAGGATTAGGGTTAGTGATAGGGTAATGCTTAGGGTTAGGGTTACGGTTAGGGTGATGGTTAGGATGAGGGTTAGGCTTTTTTTTTTTTTTTTTTTTTTTTCAGTTAAGGGTTAGGTTTATTCAGTAGACCTGCTGGGACCAGGCAAGGTTGGCACTCCACATGGCTGGGAAAGGCCTGGGAATGAGAGAGAGCTGGGAAAGAGAGGAAAGAGAGAGGGAAGAGCTAGAGCAGAGAGAGAGCAGAGAGAGCTAGAAAAGAAGAGCAAGAGAGGGGAGAGAGATAGAAGAAAGAGAGCAGAGAGAGAGAGAGCCGAGAGCAAAGAGAGTAGGGAGAGCTAGAAAAGAGCAGAGAGAGAGCAGAGAGGAACAGAGAGAGCTAGGTAGCAGAGAGAGCTAGAATAGAACAGAGAGCGAGGGTTAGGCTTATGGTGAGGGTGAGGGTTAGGGTTAGGGTGAGGTTTAGGGTTAGGATTAGGGTTAGGTTGAGGTTGAGTGTTAGCATTAGGGTTAGGGTTAGGGTTAGGGTTAGGTTTAGGGTTAGGATTACTGTTATTGTTAGGGTTAGGGTTAGAGTTATGTTGAGAGTGATGGTGAAGGTGAGGATTAGGGTTAGAGTTAGGGTTAGGGTTAGTGTTAGGGTGAGGTTGAGGTTTATGGTTAGATTTAAGTTTAGTTGGAGGGTTAGGTCTAGGGTTAGGATTAGGGCAAGTGTTAGGGTTAAGGTTAGTTACAGGGTTAGGTTGAGGTTTAGGGTTAGGGTTAGTGTGAATTTTAGGGTGAGGATGAGGGTTAGGGTTAGGGCGAGGTCTAGGGAAAGGGTGAGGTTTAGGGTTAGTGTTAGGGTGAGGTTTATGGTTAGGGTGATGTTTAGGGTTAGTGTGAGGTTTACTGTTAGGGTTAAGGTTAGTGTTAGGGTGAGGGTAAGTGTTAGGGTGAGGGTTAGGGTTAGGTTTAGGGTTACGGTTAGTGTGAGGGTTAGGGTTAGGGTTATGGTTATTGTTAGCATTAGGGTTAGGGTTAAGGTTATGGTGAGGGTGAGTGTGAGGGTTAGGGTTAGGGCTAGGATGAGGTTTAGGGTTAGGGTTAGGGTGAGGGTTAGGGTGAGGTTTAGTGTTAGATTTAGGGTTAGGGTTAGCCTTAAGGTGGGGGTTAGGTTGAGGATGAGGGTTAGGGTTAGGGTTAGGAGTAGGATTAGGGTTAGTGTTAGGGTGAGTGTGAGGGTTAGGGTTAGGATTAGGGATAGGCTTAGGGTTAGGCTGAGGTTGAGGGTGAGGTTTAGGGTTAGGGTGAAGTTTAGGGTTACGGTTATTCTTAGGATTAGCCTGAGGGTGAGGGTGTGGGTTAGTGTTAAGATTAGTGTTAGGTTGAGGTTTTGGGTTTGGGTTAGGGTTAGGGTGAGGTTGAGGTTTAGGTTTAGAGTTAGGGTTAGGGTGAGGTTTAGGTTGAGAGTCAGGGTAAGGGTTAGTTTTAGGTTTAGGGTTATAGTGAGAGTTAGGGGGAGGGTTAGGTTTAGGGTTAGTGTTAAGGATAGGATTTGGGTTAGAGTGAGGGTGAGTGTGTGTGTTAGGTTTAGGTTTAGGTTTAGGGTGAGGGTGAGGTTGATGTTGACAGTTAGTGTTAGCGGGAGGTTTAGGATGAGGGTTAGGTTTAGGATTAGAGTTAGAGTAAGGGCTAGGGTGTGTGTGAGGGTGAGGTTTAAGGTTAGGGTTAGGGTTAGGGTGAGGTTTAGTGTTAGGGTTAGGGTTAGAGTTAGGGTTAAGGTGAGGGTGAGGTTTAGGGGTACAGTTAGGGTTAGGGTGCGGGTTAGCTTGGGGGTGATGGTAAGGGTAAATTTGAGGGTTAGGCTGAGGGCGATGTTTATGGTAAGGGTTAGGGTTAGAGTTAGGGTGAGGGTTAGTGTTAGCTTTAGGGTTAGGGTGAGGGTTAGATTGAGGATTAGTGTTAGGGTGATGGTGAGGGTTAGTGTGAGGATTAGTGTTAGGGTTAGAGTTAGTGTTAGGGTGAAGGTAAGTGTTAGGGTGAGGATTAGTGTTAAGGTGAGTGTTATGGTTAGGGTGAGGGTTAGGATTATTTTTAGCATTAAGGTTAGGGTTACGGTTATGATGAGGGTGAGGGTGAGGCTTAGGTTTAGGACTAGGATGAGGTTTAGTTATATGGTTATGGTTAGGGTCAGGGTGAGGTTTAGTGTTAGAGTTAGGGTTAGGATGAGACAGAGGGTGAGAGTTAGGTTTAGAATTAATGTTAGGGTTAGGCTTAAGGTGAGGGTTAGGTTGAGGGTGAGGGTAAAGTTAGGGTTAGGGGTAGGATTAGGGTTAGGCTTTGGGTGAGTGTGAGGGTTAGGTTTAGGGTTAGGGATAGGCTTAAGGTTAGGCTGAGGTTGAGGGTGAGGGTTAGGGTTAGGGTGAGGGTTAGGGTTAGAGTTAGGATTAGGAATAGGTTTAGGGTTAAGATTAGTGTTAGGTTGAATTTTAGGGTTAGAGTTAGGATTAGTGTTAGAGTGAGGGCTAGGAAGAGGTTGAGGTTTATGGTTAGGGTTAGGGTGAGGTTTAGGGTTAGGTTTAGGGTTAGGGTTAGGGTGAGTGTGAGGTATAGGATTAGATTTAGGGTTAAGCTGAGGCTGAGTGTGAGGCTTAGGGTTAGGGTTAGGATTAGGATTATGGTAAGGGTTAGGGTGAGTGTGAGGGTTAAGGTTCTGGTTAGGGTTAGGCTTAGGGTTACAGTAAGGGTGAGGGTGAGGGTTAGGATTAGGATTAGGGTTAAGGTGAGGTTGAGTGAGTGTGTTAGGTTAGGTTTAGGTTTAGGTTAAGGGTGTGGCTAAGGATGAGGTTGAAGGTGAGGGTTAGGGTTAGGGTAAGGTTTAGGGTAAGGGTTAGGGGGAGGGTTAGGATGAGGGTTAGGGTTAGGATTAGGGTTAGGGTGAGAGTGAGGATGAGGGTTAGGGTTAGGCTTAGGATTAGCCTGAGGGTGAGGGTGTGGGTTAGGGTAAAGTTTAGTGTTAGGGTGAGGTTTATGGTTTGGGTTAGGTTTAGAGTTAGGGTTGGGGTGAGGCTGAGGTTGATGGTTGGATTTAGGATTAATGTTAGGTTTATGCTTAAGGTGAGGGTTAGGTTGAGGGTGAGGGTTAGAGTTAGGGTTAGGAGTAGGATTAGGGTCAGGTTTAGGGTAAGTGTGAGGGTTAGGGTTAGGGTTATGGATAGGCTTATGGTTAGGCTGTGTTGAGGGTGAGGGTTAGGGTTAGGGTGAGGTTTAGGTTTAGGGTTACGTGAGGGTTAGCGTTAGGGTTAGGGTGAGAGTTAGGTTTCAGTTATGTTTAGGGTTATGGTGAGGGTTAGGGTTAGGGTTACGGTGAGCTTGAGGTTTTGGGGTTAGGTTGAGATTTAGGGTTAGGTTTTGGGTTAGGGTGAGGGTAAGGATGAGCATTAGGGCTTGGATTAGGTTTAGGGTGATGGCAATTTTGAGGCTGAAGGTTAGGGTTAGTGTTTGATTAATGTTTATGGTTAGGTTTAGGGATATGGGGAGGGTTAGTTTGAGGGTTCGGGTTATGGTGAGGGTGAGGATTAGGGTTAGGTTGAGGGTTAGGGTTAGGATTATGGTTAGCAAGAAGGTGAGTGTTAGGATTAGTGTTAGGGTTAAGGTTAGGGTTATTTTTAGGTTTAGGATTACTGTTATTGTTAGGGTTAGGGTTAGAGTTATGGTGAGGGTGAGGGGGAAGGGGAGGGGGAGGGTTAGGGTTAGGGTTAGGGTGAGTTTTAGGGTTAGGGTTAGGATTATTGTTAGGGTGAGAGTGAGGTTTAGGTTGAGGTTTAGGGTTAGGGTTAGAGTTAGTGTGAGGATTAGTGTTAGGGTTAGGGTTAGTGTTAGGGTGAGGGTAAGTGTTAGCGTGAGGGTTTGGTTTAGCTGAGGTTTATGGTTGAGGGTTAGGATTAGGTTTAGGGTTTTTGTTAGGGTTAGGTTTAGAGTTACAGTTACGGTGAGGGTGTGGTTGAGGGTGAGGGTTAGGTTTAGGGTGAGGCTTGGGTTGAGGTTAAGATTTAGGGTTATGGTTAGGGTTAGGATTAGGGTTAGGGTGCGGGTAAGTGTGAGGGTTAAGGTTAGCCTTAGGCTTATGGTTAGGCTGAGGGTGAGGGTGAGTGTTAGGATTAGGGTTAGGGTTAGGGTTAGGGTTATGGTTAGGTTTAGGGTTAGGATTAGTGTTATTGTTAGGGTTTGGGTTAGCTTTAAGGTGAGGGTGAGGGTGAGGGTGAAGGTGAGGGTTAGGGTTAGGTTTAGGGTGAGGTTTAGGGTTAGGGGTAGGATTAGAGTTAGGGTGAGGTTGAGGTTTAGGGTTAGATTTGGGTTAGGGGGAGTGTTAGCTTGTGGTTTATGGTTAGGGTTAGTGTTAGGGTTAGGGTTAGAGTGAGGGTTAGGTTGAGGTTATGGCTTAGGGTTAGGGTTAGTGTTAGGGTGAGGGTTAGGATTAGGATGGTTTAGGGTGAGCGCTAGTGTGAGGGTGAGGGTTAGGTTTATTTTGATGGTTACGTTTACAGTTAGAGTGACTGTTAGGATGAGGTTTAGGGTTAGGGTAAGGATAATAGTAAGGGTAAAGGGTAGGTTTAGGCTGAGGGTGAGGTTTAAAATAAGGTTGAGTGTTACGGATAGGTTTAGGGTTAGGGTTAGGGTTAGGGTTAGGGTGAGGGTTAAATGAAGGATTAGGGTTAGGGTTAATGTGAGTTTTAGGGTGAGGAATTGGGATAGAGTTAGGTTGAGGGTGAGGGTTAGAATTAGGCTTAGGTTGAGGGCTAGGGTGAGGGTGAGGGTTAGTGTTAGAGTTAGGGTTAGGGTGAGGTTTAGGATTAGGCTGAGGGTTAGGGTTAGTGTAAGGGTTAGTGTTAGGGTTAGGGTTAGGGTTAGGGTGAGAGTAAGTGTTAGGTTGAGGGTTATGGTTAGGGTGAGGGTTAGGGTTAGGGTTATTGTTAGGGTTAGGGTTAGGGTTACGTTTATAGTGAGGGTTAGTGTGAGGGTTAGGGTTAGAGTTAGTTTGAGGTTTAATGTTAGGGTTAGATTTCGAGTTAGGGTTAGTTTAGGGTGAGGGTGAGGTTTAGGGGTAGAGTTAGGGTTAGGGTGAGGGTTAGGTGAGCATTAGGGTCATGGTAAGAGTTAGGGTGGGGTTGACAGTAAGGGTAAACTTGAGTGTTAGGCTGAGTGTAATGGTTACGGTCGGGTGGGGGTTAGGGATATGGTGAGGGTTAGGGTTATGGGAAGGGTGTGGGTGAGGGTTAGATTGAGTATTAGTGTTACGGTTAGTGTGAGGTTTAGGGTGAGGATGAGGGTTAGGTTTAGGGTGAGGGGTAGGGTGAGGGTGAGGGTTAGTGTTAGGGCTAGGGTGAGGTTTAGGGTTAGGGTGATGGTTAGATTTAGTGTGAGGTTTAGTGTTAGGATTAGGTTTTGTGTTAGGGTGAGGGCAAGTGTTAGGTCGAGGGTTACGGTTAGGGTGAGGGTTATGGATAGTTTGAGGTTTAGGGTTAGGTTTAGGGTTATTGTTATGTTTAGGGGTAGGGTTATGGTTACAGTGAGGGTGATGCTGATTGTTAGGTTAGGGTTAGGATGAGGTTTAGCTTTAGGGTTAGGGTGAGAGTTAGGGTTAGGGTGAGAGTGAGGTTTACAGCTAGAATTAGGGTTAATGTTAGGGTTAGGGTGAGGGTGAGGTTTAGGGTTAGGCTTAGGCTTAGGCTTTGGCCGAGCATGAGGGTGAGGGTTAGGGTTAGTGTTAGGGTGAGGGTTAGTGTTAGGGTTAGGTTGAGTGTTACTATGAGGTTTAGGGTTAGGATTAGGGTTAGGGTGAGGGCTAGCCTGAGGGTTAGGGTGAGGGTTAGGTTTAGTGATAGGGTTAGGTTAGGATTAGGGTTAGTGTGAGGGTGAGGGTGAGGGTTAGTGTTAGGGTTACCATTAGGCTTAGGGTTATGGTGAGGTTTACGGTTAGGGTTTGGGTTAGTGTGAGGGTGAGGCTTAGTGTTAGGGTGAGGGTGAGGACTAGTGTTAGCTTTAGGGTTAGGGTTAGGGTTAGATTGAGGGTTAGGCTTAGGGTTAGAGTGAGGGTTACGATGAGAGTTAGGGATAGGGTTAGGGTTAGGCTTAGGGTTAGGCTGAAGGTGAGTGTGAGGGTTAGGTTAAGGGTTTGGGTTAAGGTGAGGGTGAGGGTGAGCATTACTGTTAAGTTTATGGTTAGGCTTAGGGTTAGGTTTAGGGTTAGGGCTAGGGTTAGGTTGAGGGTTAGGGTTAGGGTTAGGGTTAGGTTTATGGGCAGAGTTAAGGTGAGGTTTAGGGTTAGGGTTAGTGTTAGAGTGAGGGTGAGGGTGAGGGTTAGTTTGAGGTTTAGGGATAGGGTTAGGTTTAGGACTAGGGTTATGGTGAGCGTGAGGGTGTGGGTTAGCCTTAGGCTTAGGGTTAGGGTGAGGGTGAGGGTGGGGGTGAGAATTAGGGTTAGTGTTATGGTTAAGTTTAGGGTTAGGGTGAGTGTGAGGGTGGGGGTGAGCATTAGGTTTAGGGTGATGGTTCGGGTTAGGGTTAGTGTTATTGTTAGGGTTAAGGTTATAGTTACAGTGAGTTTGAGGGTGAGGGTGAGGGTTAGTGTTAGGGTTAAGGTGGGGTTTAAGGTTAGGGTTAGGGTGAGTATGAGGTTCCGGGTTAGATATAGGGTTAGGTAGAGGGTTAATGTGAGGGTTAGGGATAGGGTTAGTGTTAGGGTTAGGGTGAGGTTGAGGGTTAGGTTGAGTTTTAGGGTTAGGGTTAGTGTTAGTGTTAGCGTTAGGTTGAGAGTTAGGGGGAGGTTTAGGGTTAGGGTTAGGGTTAGTGTTAGCGTTAAGATGTGGGTGAGGTTTAGTTTTAGAAGTAGGATTCGGGTAAGGCTGAGGGTGAGGGTTAGGTTTAGGGTTAGTGTTAGGGTTAGGGTAAGGGTTAAGGTGAGGGTGTGAGTTAGAGTTAGGGTTAGGATTAGGGTTATGGTAAGGGTGAGTGAGAGTGTTAGGATTAGGCTTAGGCTTAGCCTTAAGTTTAGGCTGATGGTGAGTGTGAGGTTACAGGGTAGAGTTAGGGTTAGGGTGATGGTTAGGTTGAGGATTAGGGTTTGGGTGAGGGTTAGGGTTAGGGTGAGGGTGAGGGTTAGGCTTAGACTTAGGGTTAGGCTGAGGGTGAGGGTGGGGGTGAGGATTAGGGATAGTGTTAGGGTTAGGTTTAGGGTTAGGCTGAGGGTGAGGGTGGCCGTGAGCATTAGGTTTAGGGTGATTGTTCGGGTTAGGGTTAGTGTTATTGTTAGGGTTAGGGTTAGAGTTACAGTGATGGTGAGAGTGCGGATGAGGGTTAGGTTTAGGGTTAGGGTGTGGTTTAGGGTTAGGGTAAGGGTTAGGGTGAGGGTGAGTTTTAAGGTTAAATATAGGGTTAGGGAGAGGGTTAGGATGAGGGTTAGGGAGAGGGTCAGTGTTAGGTTTAGGTTACGGTTACTGTGAGGGTGAGGGTGAGGGTTAGTTTAGGGTCAGGGTGAGGATTAGGGTTTCAGTTTGGGTTATAGTGAGGGTTAGGGAGAGGGTGAGTTTTAGGGATAGATTTAGGGTTAGGGTGAGGGTTAGGTTGAGATTTAGGGTTAGGGTTAGTGTTAGTGTTAGGGTTAGGTTGAGAGTTAGGGGGAGGGTTAGGGTTAGGGTTAGTGTTATTTTAGGATGTGGGTGAGGTTTAGTGTTAGAATTAGGGTTAGTGTGAAGCTGAGGTTGAGGGTTAGGGTTAGGGTTAGGATTAGGGTTAGGGTTAGGGTGAGGGTTAGGTTTAGGGTTAGGATTAGGATTAGGGTTAGGGTTAGGGTGAGTGTGAGGGTTAGGGTTAGGGTCAGTGTTAGCCTTAGGTTTAGGCTGAGGGTGAGGGTGAGGGTGAGGTTTAGGTTTAGGGTGAGGGTTAGGTTTAGGGTGAGGGTGAGGTTTAGTGTTAGGTTTAGGGTTACAGTTAGGGTTAGGGTGAGGGTGAGGTTTAGGGGTAGAATTAGGGTTAGCGTCAGGGTTAGAGTTAGGGGAAGGGTGTGGGTGAGGGTTAGATTGAGGATTAGTGTTAGGGTGAGGGTACGTGTTAGGGTGAGGGTTAGGGTTAGGGTTAGGCTGAGATTGAGGGTGGGGGTGAGGATTAGGGTTAGGGTGATGGTTCGGTTTAGGGTTAGTTTTATTGTTAGGGTTAGGGTTAGAGTTACAGTGAGGGTGAGGGTGTGGTTGAGGGTTAGGGTTAGGGTTAGGATGGGGTTTAGGCTTAGGGTTAGGGTTATGGTGAGTGTGAGGTTTAGGGTTAGATATAGGGTTAGGGAGAGGGTTAAGGTGAGGGTTAGGGATAGGGTTAGTGTTAGGGTTAGCGTGAGGTTGAGGGTTAGGTTGAGGTTTAGGTTTAAGGATAGGGTTAGGGTTAGTGTGAGTGTTAGTGTTAGGGTTAGTGTTAGTGTTAGGGTGAGTGTAATTGTTAGGGTGAGGGTTTGGGTTAGGGTGAGGATTATGGTTAGGATGAGGGTTAATATTAGGTTTAGGGCTATTGTTAGGGTTAGGTTTAGTGTTACAGTTACTGTGAGCGGGAGGGTGAGTTTTAGGGTTAGGGTGAGGGCTAGGGTTGGGGTTTGGGTTAGGGTGAGGTTGAGGCTGAGGACTGGGGTTAGGTTTAAGGTTAGGTTTAGGATTAGGATTAGGGTTAGGGTTACAGTGAAGGTTAGGGTTAGGCCTAGGGTTACGCTTAGGGTTAGGCTGAGGGTGAGGGTGGGGGTGAGGATTAGGGTTAGGTTAGGGTTTAAATTAGGGTTATTTTTAGTGTTATTTTTTGGGTTGAGTTTGCATTGAGGGTGAGGCTGAGGGTGAGGGTTAGGGCTAGGGTTAGGCTTAGACTTAGGGTTAGGCTGAGGGTGATCTTGGGGGGTTAGGAATAGGTTTTGGGTGATGGTTAGGATTAGGGTTAGGGTGAGGGTTATGATGAGGGTTAGGGTTAGGATTAGGTTTAGGGAAGGGCTAGGGTGAGGGTGAGTATTAGGGTTAGGGTTAGGCTTAGGCTTAGGTTTTGGCTGAGGGTGAGTGTGAGGGTGAGGTTTAGGGTTTGGGTGATGGATAGGGTTTGGGTTAGGGTGAGTGTTTGGATGAGGGTTAGGGTTAGGGTGAGAGTTAGGGTGAGGGTGAGGGATAGATTGAGGATTAGGGTTAGGGTTAGTGTGAGGTTTTGAGTGAAGATGAGGGTTAGGTTTAGGGTGAGGTTTAGGGTTAGGGTGAGAGTTAGGGTTACTGTGAGGGTTAGTGTGACAGTTAGGGTTAGTGTTAGGGTGAGGGTAAATGTTAGGGTTAGGGTTAGGGTTAGGTGTAGGCTTAGGGTTAGGGTGAGGGTTAGGGTTAGGGTTTGTGTAAGGGTGAGGGTGAGGCTCAGGATTAGGGTTAGGTTTAGGGTTAGGGTTAGGGTTAGGTTTAGGGTTAAGGTTAGGATTATGGTGAGGGTTAGGGTTAGCGTTAGGCTTAGGCCTAGGGTTAGGCTGAGGGTGAGGGTGAGGGTGGGGGTGCGGATTAGGTTTTGGGTTAGGGGTAGGGTTTGGTTTATTGTTAGTGTTATGATTAGGGTTAAGTTTGCGGTGAGGGTGAGGCTGAGGGTGAGGGTTATGGTTAGGGTCAGGTTTAGTGTTCGTGTTAGGGTTAGTGTTAATGTTAGGGTTAGGGTTAGAGTTACGGTGAGGTTGAGGGTGAGGGTGAGGGTTTTGGTTAGGGTGAAGTTTAGAGTGAGTTTTAGGGTAAGGGTTAGGGTTAGGGTGAGGGTGAGGTTTAGGGTGAGGGTCAGCGTTAGGTTTAGTGTTATGGTTAGGGAGAGGTTGAGGGTTAGGTTGAGCTTTAGGGATAGGGTTAGGTTTAGGATTAGGGTTAGGGTGAGGGTGAGTATGAGGGTTAGTGTGAGGGTTAGGCTTAGGCTTAGGGTTAGGCTGAGGGTGAGAGTGGGGGTGAGAATTAAGGCTAGGTTGATGATTCGGGTTTGGGTTAGTGTTATTGTTAGGGTTAGGGTTAGAGTTATGGTGAGGAGGAGGGGGAGGCTGTGGGTGCGGGTTAGGGTTAGGGTTAGGGTGAGGGTTAGGATGAGGATTAGGCTTAGGGTTAGGTTTAGGGTGAGTGCTAGGGTTTGGGTGAGGGTGAGGGTTAGTGTTAGGGTGAGGTTTAGGGTTAGGATTAGGGTTAGGGTGAGGGTGAGTGTTAGGATTAGGGTTGGGCTTATGGTTAGGGTTAGGTTTAGGGTTAGGGTTAGTGTTATTGTTAAGGTTATGGTTAGAGTTATGGTGAGGGTGAGAGTATTGGTGAGGGTTTCGGTTAGGGTTATGGTGGGGTTTAGTGTTAGGTTTAGTTTTAGTGTTAAGTTGAGGGTGAGGTTTAGGTTTAGATATAGTTTTGGGGGATGGTTAGGGTGAGGGTTAAGTTTAGGGTTAGTGTTAGGGTTAGTGTGAGTGTGAGGGTTAGGTTGAGGTATCGGGTTAGTATTAGGGTTAGTGTGAGGGTTAGTGTTAGGGTTACTGTTAGTGTTAGGTTGAGGGTATTTGTTAGGGTGAGCGTTTGGGTTAGGGTGAGGGTTATGGTTCGGGTGAGGGTTAGGGTTGGGGTTATTTTTAGGGTTAGGGTTAGAGTTACAATTATGGTGAGGGTGAGAGTGAGGGTTATGTTTTGGGTTAGGATGAGGTTTAGGTTTAATGTTTGGGTTAGAGTTAGGGTTAGGGTGAGAGTGAGGTTTAGGTTTAGAGTTAGCCTTAGTGTTACAATTAGGGTTACGGTGAGGTTTAGGGTTTGGATTAGGCTTCGGCTTAGGCTTAGGCTGAGAATGACGTTGAGGGTTAAGGTTAGGGTTAGGGTGCGGGTTAGGGTTAGGGTTAGGGTGAGGGTTAGGGTGAGTTTTAGTGTTAGCATTAAGGTTAGGCTTAGGGCTAGGGTGAGGGTTAGGGTGAGCGTTAGGGTTAGGGATAGGGTTAGTGTTAGGATTAAGTTTAGGGTGAGGGTGAGGGTGAGGGTGAGGGTTAGGGTTAGGGTTAGGTTTAGGCTTAGGTTTAGGGTGAGGGTTAAGTTTAGGTTTTGGGTTAGGGTGAGGGTGAGAATAAGCATTAGGATTAGGTTTAAGGTTAGGGTGAGGTTTAGGTTTAGGTTTAGGGTTAGGGTTAGGGTTAGGCTTTCATTGAGAGGGTTAGGGATAGGGTTAGGGTTTGCCTGAGGTTGAGGGTGGGGTGAGGATTAGGGTTAGGGTTAGGGTTTAAATTAGGGTTATTTTTAGTGTTATGTTTTGGGTTGTTTGCAGTGAGGGTGAGGCTGAGGGTGAGGGTTATGGCTAGGGATAGGCTTAGGCTTAGGGTTAGGCTGAGGGTGATCTTAGGGTTTAGGAATAGGTTTTGGGTGATGGTTAGGATTAGGGTTAGGGTGAGGGTTATAATGATGGTTAGGGTTAGGATTAGGTTTAGGGTGATGGCTAGGGTGAGGGTGAGTGTTAGGGTTAGGGTTAGGCTTAGGCTTAGGTTTAGGCTGAGGGTGAGGGTGAGGGTGAGGTTTAGGGTTAGGGAGATGGATAAGGTTAGGGTTAGGGTGAGTGTTTGGATGAGGGTTAGGGTTAGGGTGAGTGTTAGGGTGAGCGTGAGGGATAGATTGAGGATTAGGGTTAGGGTTAGTGTGAGGTTTAGGGTGAGGATGAGTGTTACGGTTATGGTGTGGGTTACGGTTAGAATTAAGATTGGGGTGGGGCTAGGGTGAGGCTGAGGGTTAGGGTTAGGGTTAAGGTGAGGTTTAGGGTTAGGGTGAGAGTTAGGGTTACTGTGAGGGTTAGTGTTAGAGTTAGGGTTAGTGTTAGTATGAGGGTAAGTGTTAGCGTGAGGGTTAGTGTTAGGTTGGGGGTTATGGTTAGAGTGAGGTTTAGGGTTAGTTTTAGGGTTATTGTGAGGTTTAGGGTTAGGGGTACAGTGAGGGTGAGTTTGAGGGTTAGATTTAGGGGAGGTTTAGGGTTAAGTTTAGGGTTAGATTTAGGGTTAGGGTGAGTGTGAGGTGTAGGGTTAGAGTTAGGGTTCAGGTGAGAGTTAGGATGAGGGTTAGTTTTAGGTTTAGGGTTAGGGTGAGGTTAAGTGTTAGGGATATGGTTAGGATTAGGGTTAGGGTGAGGGTGAGTGTGTGGGTTAGGGTTATGTTTAGGGTTAGGCTAAGGGTTAGGCTGCGGGTTAGGTTGAGGGGGAATGTTAGGGTTCGGGTGAGGGTTAGTGTTAGGGTTAGTGTGAGGGTTAGGAAGAAGGTTAGGTTTAGGATTAGGGTTAGGGTGAGGGCTAGGGTGAAGGTGAGTTTTAGGGTTAGGGTTAGGGTGAGGGCAAGGGTTAGAGTTAGGGTCAATGTGAGTTTGAGGTTTAGGGTTAGAGATAGGGTTAGGGTGAGTGTTAGGGTGAGGGTTTGGCTTAGTGTTAGTGTTAGAGTTAGGGTTAGGTTGAGGGTTAGCGTGAGGTTGTGTGTTAGGGTTAGGGTTAGGATTAGGATTAGGTTTAGGGAGACGGGGAGTGTGAGGGTTAGAGATAGCCTTAGGTTTAGGCTGAGTGTGAGGGTGAGGGTGAGTGTTAGGTTTGTTTGCGGGTAGGGTTAGGGTTAGGATGTGGTTTAATGTTAGGGTTAGTGTTAGAGTTAGGGTTAGGGTGAGGGTGATGTTTAAGGTTAAAGTTAGGGTTAGGCTGAGTCTTAGGTTGATTGTTAGGGTTAGGGTGAGGTTTAGGGTGGGGGTGATGGTAAGGGTAAACTTGAGGGTTAAGCTAAGGGTGAGGGTTAGGGTTAGGGTTAGGGTGAGATTTAGGGTTCGGGTTAAGTTTAGGGTTAGGGTGAGGGTTAGGGTAAGGGTTAGGGTGAGGGTGAGGGTTAGGTTTAGGTTGAGGTTTTGGGTTAAGATTAGGGTTAGGGTAAGGGTGAGGGTTGGGGTTAGTGTTAGGTGAGGGTGAGAATGAGGATTAGGATTAGTATTAGGGTAAGGGTGAGGGCTAGTGTGAGGGTGAGGTTTAGGTTTAGGGTTAGGTTGAGGTTTAGGGTTAGGGTTAGGTTTAGGGTTAGGATGAGGGTGAGTTTTAGGGTTAGATTTAGCATTAAGTTGAGACTGAGGTTGAGGGTTAGGGTTTGGGTTAGTATTAGAGTTAGGGTTAGGGTGAGGGTTAGGTAGAGGGTGAGGGTTAGGCTTAGGGTTAGGATTAGGATTATGGTAAGTGTTAGGGTGAGAGTGAGGGTTAGGGTTAGGGTTAGGTTTAGGCTTAGATTTAGGCTGAGGGTGAGGGTGAGGGTGAGGGTTAGGGTTAGGGTTAGGGTGAGAGTTAGGGTTCAGGTAAGTTTAATTTTAGGGTGAGGGTTAGGGTTAGGTTTAGGATGAGGTTTAGGTTTAGGATTTGGGTTGGGGTGAGGGCTAGGGTGAGGCTTAGGGTGAGGGTTAGGGTTAGGGATAGGGTTAGGTTTAGGATTAGGTTTAGGGTGAGGGTGAGTGTGAGCGTTAGGGTTAGGGTTAGGGTCAGGCTTAGGTTTTGGCTGAGGGTTAGGGTTAGGGTTTGGGTTAGGGTGAGGGTGCGGCTGAGGATTAGGGTTAGGTTTTGGGTTAGAGTTAGGGTTAGGTTTAGGGTTACAGTGAGGATTAGGGTTAGGTTAAGGGTGAGGATTATGCTTAGGGTTTTGGATTAGGATTAGTGTAAGTGTTAGGGTGACTGTGAGGGTTAGGGTTAGGGTTAGGTTTTGGCTTAGATTTAGGGTGAGGTTTAGGGTTAGGGTTTGGGTTAGGTTGAGCGTGAGGCTGAGGAGTAGGGTTAAGTTAAGGGTTAGGTTTAGGTTTAGGGTCAGTGTTAGGGTTAGGGTTAGGGATAGGGTTAGGGTTCGGCTTAGGCTTAAGTTTAGGTTGAGGGTGAGTGTGAGGGTGAGGGTTAGGGTTAGGGTGATGGATAGGGTTAGGGTTAGGGTGAGTGTATGGATCAGGGTTAGTGTTAGGGTGAGGGTGAGGGATAGATTGAGCATTTGGGTTAGGGTTAGTGTGAGGTTTTAGAGTGAAGATGAGGGTTAGGTTTAGGGTAAGTGTTAGGGTTAGAATTAAGTTTAGGGTGGGGGATAGGATGAGGCTGAAGGTTAGGGTAAGTTTTAGCGTGAGGGTTAGTGTTAGGGTGAGGGTTATGGTTAGGGTGAGGTTTAGGGTTAGTTTTATGGTTATTGTTAGGTTTAGGGTTAGGGGTACGATGAGGGTGAAGATGAGGGTTAGATTTAGGGTTAGATTTAGGTTTAGGGTGAGTGTGAGGTTTAGGGTTAGAGTTAGGGTTCAGGTGAGGGTTAGGTTGAGGGTTAGGGTTAGGGTAAGTTTTAGGTTTATGGTTAGGGTGAGGTTAAGTGTTAGGGTTATGGTTAGGATTAGGGTTAGGGTGAGGGTGAGTGTGTGGTTTAGGGTTAGGTTTAGGGTTAGGCTTAGGTTTAGGCTGAGTGTTAGGTTGAGAGGTAGGGTTAGGGTTAGGGTGAGGGTTAGGGTTAGGGTTAGTGTGAGGGTTAGGATGAAGGTTAGGTTTAGGGTTAGGGTTAGGGTGAGGGCAAGGGTGAAGTTCAGGTTTAGGGTTAGGGTTAGGGTCAGTGTGAGTTTGAGGTTTAGGGTTAGAGGTAGGGTTAGGGTGAGTGTTAGGGTGAGGGTTTGGCTTAGTGTTAGTGTTAGAGTTATGGTTAGGCTGAGGGTTAAGTTGAGGGTGTGTGTTAGGGTTAGGGTTAGGATTAGGATTAGGGTTAGGGATAGGGGGAGTGTGAGGGTTAGAGTTAGCCTTAGGTATAGGCTGAGAGTGAGGGTGAGGTGAGTGTTAGGTTTAGTTTGAGGGTTATGGTTAGGGTTAGGGTGTGGTTTAGTGTTAGGGTTAGTGTTAGAGTTAGGGTTAGGGTGAGGGTTAGGTTTAGGGGTAGAGTTAAAGTTAGGGTGAGTGTTAGGTTGAGTGTTAGGTTTAGGGTGAGGTTTAGGATGGGGTGACGGTAAGGGTTAGGCTAAGTGTGAGGGTTAGGTTTAGGGTTAAGGTTAGGGTGAGATTTAGGGTTTGGGTTAAGTTTGGGTTAGGGTGAGGGTTAGAGTAAGGGTTAGGGTGAGGGTGAGAGTTAGGGTTAGGTTGAGGTGTAGGGTTCGGATTAGGGTAAGGGTAAGGGTGAGGGTTGGGGTTAGTGTTGGGGTGAGGGTTAGAATGAGGGTTAGGATTAGTATTAAGGTTAGGGTGAGTGCTAGGGTGAGGGTGAGATTTAGGTTTAGGGTTAGGGTGAGGTTTAGGGTTAGGGTTAGGGTTAGGGTTAGGATGAGGGTGAGTTTTAGGGTTAGATTTAGGGTTAGGTTGAGACTGAGTTTGAGGTTTAGTGTTTGGGTTAGTGTTAGAGTTAGGGTTAGGGTGAGGGTTAGTTAGAGGGTCAGGGTTAGGCTTAGGGTTAGGATTAGGATTACGGTAAGGGTTAGGGTGAGTGTGAGGGTTAGGGGTAGGGGTAGGGGTAGGTTTAGGCTTAGATTTAGGGTGAGGTTGAGAGTGAGGGTGAGGGTTAGGGTAAGGTTGAGGGTTAAGTTTAGGGTTAGGGTGAGACTTAGGGTTCGGTTAAGTTTAGGGTTTGGGTGAGGTTTAGGGTTAGGGTTAGGATGAGTTTTAGGTTTAGGATTAGGGTTGGGGTGAGGATTAGGGTGAGGCTTAGGGTGAGGTTTAGGGTTAGGGTTAGGGTTAGTTTTAGGTTTAGGTTTAGGGTGAGGGTAAGTGTGAGCATTAGGGTTAGGGTTAGGGTTAGGCTTAGGGTTAGGGTGAGGGTTAGAGTTAGGGTTTGGGTTAGGTTGACGGTGTGGCTGAGGATTAGGGTTAGGTTTTGGGTTAGGGTTAGGGTTAGGTTTAGGGTTACAGTGAGAATTAGGGATAGGTTAAGGGTGAGGGTTATGCTTAGGGTTAGGATTAGGATTATGGTAAGTGTTAGGGTGACTGTGAGGGTTAGGGTTAGGGTTAGGGTTAGGCTTAGGTTTAGGTTGAGGGTGAGGGTGAGGGTGAGGGTTAGGGTAATGGTGAAAGTTAGGGTTATGGTTAGGGTAAGAGTTAGGGTTCGGTTAAGTTTAGGCTTAGAGTGAGGGTTAGGGTTAGCGTGTTGTTAGGGTTAGGGTTAGGGTTACAGGTATAGTACGAATGAGGGTTAGGGTTAGGGTTAGGATGAGGTTTAGGTTTAGGGTTAGATTTAGAGTTAGGTTTCGGATGAGGGTGAGATTTAGGGTTAGAGTTAGGGTTAGTGTTAGGGTTAGGTTTAGGGTGAGGGTTAATGTTAGGGTTAGGCTTAGGCTTAGGCTTAGGCCGAGCATGAGGGTGAGGGTTAGGCTTCAGGTTATGGTGAGGTTTAGAGTTAGGGTTGGGGTGAGATTTAGGATGAGGTTTAGTATTAGGATTAGGGTAAGGGTGAGGTTTAGGGTGAGGGCTAGGGATAGGGATAGGGTTAGGTTTAGGAATAGGGTTAGGGTGAGTGTGAGTGTAAGAGTTATGGTTAGGGTTAGTATTAGGCTTAGAGTTAGGATGAGGGTTAGGGTTAGGGTGTGGGTTAGGGTGAGGGTGAGGCTGAGGATTAGGGTTACATTCAGGGTTAAGATTAGGGTTAGTTTTAGGTTTAGGGTTAGTGTTAGGATTAGGGTTAGGGTTAGGGTTATGGTGAGGGTTAGGTTTAGGCTGAGGGTGAGGGTTAGGTTTAGGGTTAGGGTGAGGTTTAGGATTAGGGTTAGGGTCATGGTGAGGTTTAGGGTTTGGGTTAGGGTTAGAGTTAGGATTAGGGTGAGCGGGAGGTTTAGGGTTAGGGTTAGGGTTAGGGTCATGTTTAGGTTGAGGGTTAGGTTTAGTGTGAGGGTTAGGTTTACAGTGAGAGTTAGGGGGAGGGTTAGGTTTAGGGTTGGGGTTAGATTTAGGATTAGGGTTAGGGTGAGGGTTCGTGTGTATGTTAGGGTTAGGTTTAGGGTTCGGCTTAGGGTTAGGCTGAGGGTGTGGTTTAGGGTTATGGTTAGGGTGAGGTTTAGGGTTAAGTTTAGGGTGAGGTTTAGGGTGAGGGTGAGGGTTAGGCTTATGGTTAGGATTAGGATTAGGGTAAGGGTTAGGGAGAGTGTGAGGGTTATGTTTAGGATTAGGGTTAGTCTAGGTTTAGACTGAGGGTGAGGGTGAGGGTGAGGGTTAGGGTTAGGTTGAGGGTCAGGTTTAGTGTTAGGTTGAGACTTAGGGTTTGGGTTAAGTTGAGGGTTAGGGTGAGGATTAGGGTTAAAATTAGGGTTAAGGTGAGGGTTAAGGTTAGGCTTAGTGTGAGGGTTAGGTGAGGATTAGGGTTAGGATTAGGGTTAGGGTCAGGGCTAGGGTGAGTGTTCGGGTTCGGGTTAGTGTTAGGATGTGGTTTAGGTTTAGGGTTAGGGTTAGGGTGAGGGTTAGGATGAGAGTTAGGGTTACGGTGATGTGAGTGTTAGGGTTAGGGTGAGGTTTAGGGTTAGTATTAGGGTTAAGTTGATGGTGAGTGTTAGGATTAAGGTTAGGGTTAGGTTTAGGGTTAGGTTTAGGTTTAGGATTACTGTTATTTTTAGGGTTATGTTTAGAGTAACAGTGAGGGTGAGGTTGAGGGTGAGGGTGAGGGTGTTGGTTAGGGTGAGGGTTAGGGTGAGGTTTAGGGTCAAGGTTAGGATTAGGATTACGGTGAGGGTGAGGTTTACAGTTAGATTTAGGGTTAGGGGGAGTGTTAGGTCGAGGGTTAGGGTTAGGGTTAGGGTTAGGGTTTAGGTTAAGGTGAGGGTTAGGTTGAGGTTTAGAGTTAGGGTTATGTTTAGTGTTAGGGTTAGGGTGAGGGTGAGGATGAGTGTGAGGGTTAGGGTTAGGTTTCAGCTTAGGCTTAGGGTTAGGCTGAGGGTGAGGTTGAGGGTGAGGGTTAGGGTTAGCGTGATGGTTAGGTTTACGGTTAGGGTGAGGGTTGGGATGAGGTTTAGGGTTAGGGTGAGGTTAGGGTGAGGATGATGGTAAGGGTTAATGTGAGGTTTATGGTGAGGGTGAGGGTTAAGATAAGGGTGAGCGTTAGGGTTAGGTTTAGGGTTGGTGTAAGGGTTAGGGTTAGGGATAGGATGAGGGTTAGATTGAGGATTAGTGTTAGGGTTAGTGTGAGGTTTAGGGTGAGGATGAGGGTCAGGTTTAGGGGGAGGGGGAGGGTTAGAATTAGGGTTAGGGTGAGGGCTAGGGTGAGGGTGAGGGTTAGGGTTAGTGTTAGGGTTAGGGTTAGTGTTAGGGTGACGGTAACTGGTAGGGTGAGGGTTAGGGTTACGGTGAGGGTTATGGTTAGGGTCAGGGTTAGGGTTAGGTTGAGGGTAAATGTTAGGGTGAATGTTAGGGTGAAGGTTAGGGTTAGGGATAGGGTTAGGTTTAGGATTAAGGTTAGGCTGAGTGTGACTGTGAGGTTTAGGGTTAAGTTTAGGCTTAGGTTAAGGCTGAGTGTTAGGGTTAGGGTTTGGGTTAGGGTGAGGGTGAGGCTGAGGATTAGGGTTAGGTTTAGGTTTAGGGTTAGGGATAGGTTTAGGGTTAGCGTAGGATTCTGGTGAGGGTTAGAGTTAGGGTTAGGCTTAGGTTTAGGCTGAGGGTGAGGGTGAGGGTGAGTTTTATGGTTATGGTTACGGTTAGGGTTAGGTTTAGGGTATGTGTTATTGTTGTTAGTGTTAGGGGTAGAATTATGGTGATTTTGATTGTGAGGTTGAGGGTTAGGGTCAGGTTGAGGTTTAGGGTTAGGGTTAGGTTTATGGTGAGGGTGTCGGTAAGGTTAAAGGTGAGGGTGAGGGTTACGGTAAGGGTGAGGGTTAGGGTTAGGGTGAGGGTTAGGGTTACGGTTGGGGTGAGATTTAGGGTTCGGTTTAAGTTTAGGGTTAGGTCGAGAGATAGGTAAGGCTTATGGTGAGGGTGAGGGTTAGGGTTAGGTGGAGGGTTAGTGTTAGGATTAGGGTTAGGGTGAGGGTGAAGTTTAGGGTTAGTGTTAGGGTGAGGGTTAGGATGAGGGTTAGGGGTAGGATTAGGGTTTGGGTGAGGGCTAGTTTGAGGTTGAGGTTTAGGGTTAGTGTTAGGGTGAGATTTAGACTTTGGGTTAGGGTTAGAGTGAGGGTTACGGTGAGTGTGAAATTTAGGGTTAGAGTTAGGTTTAGGGTGAGGGTTAGGTTGAGTTTGAGGGTTAGGGTTAGTGTTAGGGTTAGGGTTAGGTTGAAAGTTAGGGGGAGGGTTAGGGTTAGGGTTAGGGTTAGCCTTTGGGTAAGGGTGAGGTTGAGGTTTAGGGTTAGAATTAGGGTTAGGTTGAGGCTGAGGGAGAGGGTGAGGGTTAGGGTTAGGCTTAGGATTAGGATTAGGGTTAGGGTTAGGATGAGTGTGAAGTTTAGGGTTAGCCTTAGTTTTTAGCTGAGGGTGAGGGTGAGGTTAAGTGTTAAAGTTAGGGTTAGGGTTAGTGTTAGAGTTAGGGTTAGGGTGAGGGTGAGGTTTAGGGTTAGAGTTAGGGTTAGGTTGAGGGTTAGTTTGAGTGTTAGGGTTAGGGTGAGTGTTAGGGTGGGGGTGATGGTAAGGGTAAATGTGAGGGTTAGGCTAAGGGTGATGTTTAGTGTAAGGGTGAGGGTTAGGGTTAGGGTTAGGGTGAGAGTTAGGGTTCGGTTAAGTTTAGGGTTAGGGTGAGGGTTAGGGTAAGGGTTACGGTGAGGGTGAGAGTTATTGTTAGGTTGAGGTTTAGGGTTAGGATTAGGGTGAGGGTGAGGGTGAGGGTTAGGGTTAGTGTTAGGGTGAGGGATAGGATGAGTGTTAGGGTTGGGATTAGGGTTAGGGTTAGGGTGAGGGCTAGGCTGAGGGTGAGGTTTAGGATTAGGATTAGGGTGAGGTTTAGGTTTAGTGTTAGGGTTAGGGTTATGGTGAGGTTGAGGTTTAGGGTTAGATTGAGGGTTAGGTTGAGACTGAGGTTGAGGGTTATGGTTAGGGTAAGTGTTAGAGTTAGGGTTAGGGTGAGGGTTAGGTTGAGAATGAAGGTTAGGCTTAGGGTTTGGATTAGGATTAGGGTAAGGGTTAGGGTGAGTACGAGGGTTAGGGTTGGGGTTAGGGTTAGGCTTAAGTTAGGCTGAGGGTGAGTGTGAGGGTTTGGGTTAGGGTAAGTGGGAGGGTTAGGTTAGGGTTAGGGTGAGAGTTAGGGTTCGGTTAAGTTTAGGGTCAGGGTGAGGGTTAGGGTTAGGGTTAGGGTAGGGTTATTGTTAGGGTTAGGGTTAGGGTTAGGTTACAGTTACACTGAGGGTGAGGGTTAGGGTTAGGTTTAGAATGACGTTTAGGTTTAGGGTTAGGTTTAGAGTTAGGTTTAGGATGAGGGTGAGATTTAGGGTTAGAGTTGGGGTTAGTGTTAGGGTAAGGCTTCGGGTTAGGTTGAGTGTTAATGTTAGTGTTAGGGCGAGGGTTTGGTTGATGTTTAGGGTTAGGATTAGGGTAAGGGTGAGGGCTAGGGTGAGGGTTAGGTTTAGGCCTAGGGATAGGGATAGGTTTAGGTTTAGGATTAGGGTTAGAATGAGGGTGAGTGTGAGAGTTAGTGTTAGGGTTAGGGTTAGGCTTAGAGTTAGGGTTAGGGTTTGGGTTAGGGTGAGGATGAGGCTGAGGATTAGGGTTAGGTTTATTTTTAGGGTTTGTGTTAGGGTTTGGTTTACGGTGAGGGTTAAGGTTAGGTTTAGGGTTAGGTTTAGGGTTAGGCTTAGGGTTAGGGTTATCTTCAGGGTTATTTTTAGGTTTAAGTTTACAGTGAGGGTGAGTCTGAGGGTGAGCATTATTCTTAGGGTTAGGGTTAGGGATAGTGTTATTGTTATGGTTAGGGTTAGAGCTAAGGTGAGGTTGAGGGTGAGGTTTAGGGTTAGGGTTATTGTGTGGTTTATGGTTAGGGTTAGTGTTAGGGTGATGGTGAGGTTTAGGGTTAGTTAGGGTTAGGGGGAGGGTTAGTGTGAGGTTTAGGGTTAAGGTTAGGGTTTGGGTTAGTGTGAGGTTGAAGGTTAGGTTGAGGTTGAGGGATATGGTTACCTTTAGTATTAGGGTTAGGTTGAGGGTGAGTGTGAGGGTTAGGGTGAGGGTTAGTTTTATGGTTAGGGTGAGGGTTAGAATGAGGTTTAGGGCTAGGGTGAGATTAGGGTGAGGATTATGCTAAGGGTAAAGGTGAGGCTTATGCTTAGGGTGAGGGTGAGGTTTAGCTATACAGTTAGGGGGAGGGTTAGGGTACGTGTTAGGATTAGGGTTAGTGTTAGGGTTAGGTTGAGGGTGAGGGTTAGGTTGAGGTTTAGAGTTAGGGTTAGGGTTAGGGTTAGTGTGAGGGTTAGTTTTAGGGTTAGGGTTAGTGTTAGGATGAGGGTAAGTGTTAGGTTTAGGATATGGGTTAGGGTGAGTGTTATGGTAAGTGTGAGGGTTAGGAATAGAGTTAGGATTATGGTTAGGGTTAGGTTTAGGGTTAAGGTTACGGTGAGGGTGAGGGTTAGGGTTAGAGTTATGTTTAGGTTGGGGTTAGGGTTATAGTTAGGGTTTGGGTGAGGGTGAGGTTTAGGGTTATAGTTAGGCTTAGGGTTAGGGTTTGGGTTAGGGTGACAGTTAGGGGGAGGGTTAAGGTTAGGGTTAGGGATAGGATTAGGATTAGGTTGAGGGTGAGTGTGTGTGTTAGTTTTAGGTGTAGGGTTAGGCTTAGGTTTAGACTGAGGGTGAGGGTGAGGTTCAGGGTTAGGGTTAGGGTTAGGGGGAGGGTTAGTAAGAGGATTACGGTTAGGATTAGGGTTAGGGTAAGGTCTCGGGTGAGGCTGAGGTTTAGGTTTAGGGTTAGGGTGAGGTTTATTATTAGGGTTAGGGTTAGGGTTAGGGTGATGGTGAGGTTTAGGTTCAGCGTTAGGGTTAGGGTGAGGCTGAGGTTGAGGTTTAGGGTTAGGATTATTGTTAGGGTTAGGGTAAGTGTTAGGGTGATGGTTAGGGTTAGGGTGAGGTTTATGTTTATGGTGAGGGTTAGGGTTATGGTTAAGGTTATTGTTAGGATTAGGGTTAGGGTTACGGTGAGGGTAAGGGTGAGGGTTAGGATTAGGCTTTGGCTTAGGCTTAGGCCGAGCATGAGGGTGAGGGTTAGAGTTAGGGTGATGGTTCTGGTTAGGATTAGTGTTATTGTTAGGGTTATGGTTAGAGTTACGGTGAGGGTGAGGGTGCAGGTGAGGGTTAGAGTTAGGGTTAGGGTGGGGTTTACGGTTACGATTAGGGTTAGGGTTAGGTTGAGTGTGAGGGTTAGGGTTAGATTTAGGGTTAGTGTTATGGTGAGGTTTAGTGTTAAAGTTAGGGTTAGGGTGAGGCTGAGGGTCAGGGTTAGGTTTAGGATTAATGTTAGGGTTAGGCTTAAGGTCAGGGTTAGGTTGAGGGTGAGGGTTAGGGTTAGGGTTAGGAGTAGGATTAGGGTTAGCGTTAGGGTGAGTGTGAGAGTTAGGGTTAGGGTTAGCGATAGGCTTAGGTTTAGGCTGAGGTTGAGGGTTAGGGTTAGGGTTAGGGTGAGGTATAGGGTTAGGTTTAGGGTGAGTGTGAGGGTAAGGGTTAGGGTTAGGCTTAGGATTAGGCTGAGGGTGAGGGTGTGGGTTAGGATTAGGATGACGGTTAGTGTTATGGGGAGGGTTAGGATGAGGGTTAGGGTTAGGATTAGGGTTAGGGTGAGAGTGAGTGTGTGTGTTAGGGTTAGGTTTAGGGTTAGGCTTAGGGTTAGGTTGAGCGTGAGTTTGAGGGTTAGGGTTAGGGTTAGGATGAGGTTTAGGTTAAGGGTTAGTGGGAGGTTTAGGAAGAGGGTTAGGGTTAGGATTAGGGTTGGGTGAGGGCTAGGGTGAGGGTGAGCTTTAGGGTTAGGCTTGGAGTGAGGGTTAGGGTTAGGGTAAGGGTGAGAATTAGGGTTCGGGTTAAGTTTAGGGTTAGGTTGAGGGTTAGGGTAAGGGGTACAGTGAGGGTGAGGGATAGGGTTAGGTTGAGGGTTAGGGTTCGTATTAGGGTTAGGGTTAAGGTTAGGTTTAATGTTAGGTTGAGGGTTAGGATGAGGGTTAATGTTAGGATTAGGGTTAGGGTGAGGGCTAGGGTGAGGGTGAGGTTTAGGGTTAGGATTAGGGTGAGGTTTAGGGTTAGGGTTAGTGTTAAGGTTAGGGTGAGGGTGAGGTTTAGGCTTAAAGTTAGGGTTAGTGTGCGGCTGAGTTTGAGGGTTATGTTTAGTGTTAGTGTTAGATTTAGGGTTAGGGTGAGGGGTAGGTTGAGTGTGAGGGTTAGATTTAGGGTTAGGATTAGGTTTAGGGTACGGGTTAGGGTGAGTGTGAGCGATATGGTTAGGGTTAGGGTTAGGCTTAGGGTTAGACTGAGAGTGAGGGTGGGGGTGAGGGTTAGGTTTAGTGTAAGTGTGAGGGTTAAGGTTAGGGTGAGAGTTAGGGTTAGGTTTCCGGTGATCATGAGGGTTAGGGTTAGGTTGAGAGTTAGGGCTAGAGTTAGGGTTAGGGTGAGGGTTAAGGTTAGGGTTAGGGTGAGGGTAAGGATGAGATTAGGGTTAGTATTAGGGTTAGTGTGAGGGCTATGCTGAGGCTGAGGGTTAGTTTTAGTGTTAGATTGAGGTTTAGGGTTAGGTTTAGGGTTAGGGTGAGGATTAGGTTGAGGGTTAGGGTTACAATGAGGGTGAGGATTACGGTTAGGGTGAGGGTTAGGTTTAGGATTAGGGTTAGCTTGAGGGTGAGTATTAGCATTAGGGTTAGGTTTAGGGTTAGGGTTAGGATTAGGGTGAGGGTCAGGGTGAGTTTGAGGTTTAGGGTTAGGGTTAGGCTTAGGCTTAGGTTTAGGCTGAGGGTGACGGTGGGGGTGAGGATTAGGTTGAGGTTTAGGGTTAGGGAGACGGTTAGGATTAGGATTAGATTTAGGGTGAGGTCTAGGGTGAGGGTGTGAGTTAAGGTAAGGGTTAGGCTTAGGCTTAGGATTAGGCTGAGCGTGAGGTTGAGGGTGAGGGTTAGGGTTAGGTTGATGGTTAGGTTTACAGTTAGGATGAGGGTTAGGATGAGTTTTAGGGTTAAGGTGAGGGTTAGGGTGAGGTTTAGTGTTAGGGTTAGGGTTAGACTTAGGGTTATGGTGAGGGTGAGGTTCAGGGGACAGTTAGGGTTAGGATGAGGGTGAGGGTTAGGGTGCAGGTTTCCATTGGGGTGACGGTAAGGTTAAAGGTCAGGGTTAGGTTGAGGGTGATGTTTCCGGTAATGGTGAAGGTTAGGGTTACGGTGAGGGTTATTGTTAGCGTTAGGGTGAGGGTTAGGGTTAGATTGAGGATTCGTGTTAGGGTTAGTGTGAGGTTTAGGGTGAGGATGAGTGTTAGGGTTAGGGTGAAAGCTAGGGTGAGTGTGAGGGTTCCTAGTGTTAGTTTTAGGGTGAGGGTAAGTGTTAGGGTGAGAGTTAAGGTTAGGGTGAGGGTTATGGTTAGGGTGAGGGTTAGGGTTAGGGTTAGGTTTATTGTTAGGTTTAGGGGTAGGGTTATGGTTACTGTGAGTGTGAGCGTGAGGTATAGGGTTATGGTTAGGATGAGGTTTAGGTTTAGGGTTAGGGTTAGAGTTAGGGTTAGGGTGAGGGTTAGGGTTAGGGTTAGGCTTAGCCTTAGGCCGAGCATGAGGGTGAGGGTGAGGGTGAGGGTTCCGGTGAGGGTTAGGGTTAGGTATAGAGTTAGGTTGAGGTTTAGGGTTAGGATAAGTTTAATGGTGAGGGTTAGGCTGAGGGTTAGGGTGAGGGTTAGGTTTAGAGTTAGGGTTAGGTTCAGGATTAGGGTTAGGGTGAGGGTGATGGTGAGGATTACGATTAGGGTTAGGGTTAGGCTTAGATTTAGGATGAGGGTTAGGGTTAGGGTTAGTGTTAGGGTGAGGGTGAGGGTGAGATTTAGATATAGGGTTAGGGGGAGGGTTAAGGTGAGGATTAGGGTTAGGGGTAGTGTTAGGTTTAGGTTGAGGGTGAGGGTTTGGTTGAGGTTTAGGGTTAGGGTTTGGGTTAGGGTCAGTGTGAGGGTTAGTGTTAGTGTTAGTGTTAGTGTTAGGGTGAGGGTAAGTGTTAGGTGAGTTTCTGGGTTATGGTGATGGTTATGGTTCGGGTGAGGCTTAGGGTTAGGGTTAGGGTTATTGTTAGGTTTAGGTTTAGGGTTTCGGTTACGGTGAGGGTGAAGGTGAGGGTTAAGGTTAGGGTTAGGTTGAGGTTTAGGGTTTGGCTTAGGGGTAGAGTTAGGGTTAGGGTGAGGGTGAGTTTTAGGGTTAGAGTTAGGGTTAGGGTGACGGTTAGAGTTAGGGTTAGGGTGAGAGTTAAGGGTAGAGTAAGGGTAAGTGTTAGGGTTAGGGATAGGATTAGTTTTGGCATTAGGGTGAGGGTGAGTGTGTTTGTTAGTGTTAGGTCTAGGCTTAGGCTTAGATTTAGGCTGAGGGTGAGGGTGATGGTTAGGGTTAGGTTTAGGGTTAGGGGGAGGGTTAGGATGAGGGTTAGGGTTAGGATTAGTGTTAGGGCAAGCGCTAGGGTGAGGGTGAGGTTTAGGGTTAAAGTTAGGGTGAGGTTTATGGATAGGTTTAGGATTAGGGTGAGGGTGAAATTTAGGGTTAGAGTTAGGTTTAGGGTGAGGCTGAGGGTGAGGGTTAGGGTTAGGTTTAGTGTTAGGTTTAGGGTTAGGGTTAGGGTGACGGTTAGGTTGAGGGTTAGAGTTATGGTTAGGGTGAGGGTGAGGGTGAGGTTTAGGGTGAGGATGAGGGTTAGGTTTAGGGTGAGGGCTAGGGTTGGGTGAGGTTTAGGTATAGGGTTAGCGTGACATTTAGGGTTAGGGTGATGGTTAGGGTTAGTGTGAGGTTTAGTGTTAGGGTTAGGGTTATTGTTAGGGTTAGGCTAAGTGTTAGGGTGAGGGTTAGGGTTAGGGTGAGGGTTATGGTTAGGGTGAGTCTTAGGGTTATGGTTAAGGTTATTGTTAGTGTTAGGGTTAGTGTTCCGGTTTCGGTAAGGGTGGGGGTTACGTTTAGGGTTAGGATGAGGTTTAGGTTTAGGGTTAAGGATATAATTAGGGTTAGGGTGACAGTGAGGTTTAGGGTTAGAGTTAGGGTTTGTGATAGGGTTAAGTTTAGGGTGAGGGTTAGGGTTAGGTTTAGGCTTAGGCTTAGGCCGAGCATGAGGGTGAAGGTTAGAGTTAGGGTGATGGTTCTGGTTAGGATTAGTGTTATTGTTAGGTTTAATTTTAGAGTTACGGTGAGGGTGAGGGTGCAGGTAAGGGTTAGGATTAGGGTTAGGGTGGGGTTTACAGTTAGGGATAGGGTTAGTGTTAGGTTGAGGGTGAGGTTTAGTGTTACATTTAGGGTTAGTGTTAGGGTGAGGGTTAGTGTTAGTGTTATGGTTAGTTTTAGGGTGAGGGTAAGGGTTATGGTGAGGGTTTGGGGTAGGGTGAGGGTTATGGTTAAGGTGAGGGTTAGGATTAGGTTTAGAGTTATTGATAGGCTTTGGTTTAAGATTAGGTTTACAGTGAGGGTGAGGATGAGGGTGAGGTTGAGGGTGAGGGTTAGGGTTAGGGTGAGGTTTATGGTTAGGGTTAGGGGGAGGGTTAGGATGAGGTTTAAGGTTAGGATTAGGGTTAGGGTGAGGGCTAGGGTGAGGGTAAGGTTTAGGTTTAGGTTTGGTTTCAGGGTTAGGGTTTTGTTTAGGGTGAGCGTTAGGGTTCTGGTTAAGTTTAGGTTTAGGGTGAGCGTTAGGGTGAGGGTTACAGTGAGGGTGAGGTTTAGGGTTAGGGTGAGGGTTAGGGTTAGGATTAGGGTGAGGGTCAAGATGAGGGTTAGGGTTACGATTAGGGTTAGGGTGAGGGCTAGGGTGAGGTTGAGGGTTAGGGTAAGTGTAAGGCTTAGTCTTAGTGTTAGGCTGAGTGTGAGGTTGAGGGTTAGGGTTAGGTTTAGGGTGATAGGTTTACGGTTAGTGTTAGAGTTAGAATGAGGTTCAGGGTTAGGGGAAGGTTTAGGGTGAGGATGATGGTAAGAGTAATGTCGAGGTTTAGGCTGAGGGTGAGGGTTAAGATAAGGGTGAGCATTAGGGTTAGATTTAGGGTTAGAGTAAGTGCTAGGGTTAGGGTTAGGGTGAGGGTTAGATTGAGGATTAGGGTTAGGGTTAGTGTGAGGTTAAGAGTGAGGATGAGGGTTAGGGTGAGGGTTAGGGTTACGGTGAGGTTTATGGTTAGGTTGAGGGGTTAGGGTTAGGTTTAGGATTATTGTTAGGGTAAAGTTTAGGGTTACAGTTACGGGGAGGGTTAGGGTTAGGGTGAGGTTGAGGTTTAGGGTGGAGTTAGAGTTAGGTTGAGGGTTAAGATGAGTGTTAGGGTAAGGGTAAGTATTAGGGTGGGAGTGATGGTAAGGGTATACGTGAGGGTTAGGCTGAAGGTGAGGGTTACGGTGCGGTGATTGTTAGGGTTAGGGTGAGGGTTAGGGTTAGGGAAAGGGTGTGGGTGAGGGTTAGATTGAGGCTTGGTGTAAGGGTTAATGTGAGGTTTAGGGATAGGTTGAGGGTTAGGGTTAGAGTGAGTGCTAGGGTAAGGGTGAAGGTTAGGTTTAGCTTTAGGGTGAGGTTTAGGGTTAGGGTGATGGTTAGGGTTAGTGTGAGGGTTAGTGGTAGGGTCAGGGTTAGTGTGAGGGTGAGGGTAAATGTTCGGGAGAGGTTATGTGTTAGGGTGACGGTTATGGTTAGGTTAAGGGTTGCGTTAGGGTTTGGGTTATTGTTAGGTTTAGGTTTAGAGTTACGGTTACGGTGAGGGTGAGGGTGAGGTTTAGGGCTAGAGTTAGGGTTAGGTTGACGGTTAGGGTTAGGGTGAGGGTGAGAGTTAGGGGGAGGGTAAGGGTTAGTGTTAGGGTTAGGGATAGGATTAGGGTTAGGGTTAGGGTGAGGGTCAGTGTGTTTTTTAGGCTTAGGTCTAGGGTTAGGCTTAGGTGTAGGCTGAGGGTGAGGGTGATGGTTATGGTTAAGGTTAGGGTGAGGTTTAGTCTGAGGGTGAGTTTTAGGGTTAGATTTAGGGTTAGGGTGAGGGTTAGGTTGAGGGTTTGGGTTAGGGTTAGTGTTAACGTTTGGGTTAGGGTGAGAGTTAGGGTGAAGGTTAGGGTTAGGGTTAAGGTTACGATTAGGGTTAGGATAAGGGTGAGTGTGTGTGTTAGGGTTAGGTTTAGGGTTAGGCTTAGGGTTAGGCTGAAGGTGAGGTTGAGGGTGAGGGTTAGGATTAGGGTGAGGGCTAGGGTTAGGGTTAGGGTGAGGGTTAGGATGAGAGTTAAGATTAGGATTAGGGTTAGGTTGAGGTCTAGGTTGAGGGTGAGTTTTAGGGTTAGTGTTAGGGTGAGGGTTAGGGTTAGGTTTAGGTTGAGAGTTAGGGTTCAGGTTAAGTTTAGGTTTAGGATGAGCATTAGGGTAAGGATTACAGTGAGGGTGAGGTTTAGGGTTGGGTTGATGGTTAGGGTTAGTATTAGGGTTAGTGTGAGGGTGTGGGTGAGGGTTAGGGTTAGGGTTAGGATGAGGGTTAGGGTTGGGGTTAGGGTGAGGGTGAGTGCTAGGGTGAGGGTGAGGTTTAGGGTAAGTGTAAGGCTTAGTCTTAGGGTTAGGCTGAGTGTGAGGTTGAGAGAGAGGGTTAGGGTTAGGGTGATGGTTAGGTTTACGTTTACGGTTAGAGTTAGAATGAGGTTTAGGCTTGGGGGAGGTTTAGGGTGAGGATGATGGTAAGGGTAATGGTGAGATTTAGGCTGAGGATGAGGGTTAAGTTAAGGGTGAGCGTTAGGGTTAGGTTTAGGGTTAGGGTAAGGGTTAGGGTTAGGGTTTGGGTGAGGGTTAGATTGAGGATTAGGGTTAGGGTTAGTGTGAGGTTTAGACTGATGATGAGGGTTAGGGTGACGGTTAGTGTTAGGGTGAGGTTTAGTGTTAGAGTTAGGGTTAGAGTTTTTGTTAGGGTGAGGGAGAGGTTTATGGTGGAGTTAGGGTTAGGGTGAGGGTTAGGATGAGGGTTAGTGTTAGATTTGGGGTTACAGTGAGGTTTAGGGTTAGGATTAGTGTTAGGGTTAGGTTGAGAGTTAGGGGGAGGGTTAGGGTTAGGTTTAGGTTTAGGGTTTTGGTTACGGTTAGGGTGAGGGTTAGGATTAGGGTTAGGGTAAAGATGAGGTTTAGGGTTAGAATTAGGGTTAGGGTGAGGCTGAGGGTGAGGGTGAGGGTTCGAGTTAGGGTTAGGATTAGGATTAGGGTTAGGGTTAGGGTGAGTGTGAGGGTTAAGCTTAGCGTTATTGTTAGCCTTAGGTTTAGGTTGAGGGTTTGGGTGAGGGTGAGGGTTAGGGTTAGTTTGAAGGTTAGGGTTAGGTTTAGGTTGAGGTTTAGTGTTAGGGTTCGTGTTAGAGTTATGGTTAGGGTGAGGGTGAGGTTTAGGTGTAGGGTTAGTTTTAGGGTGAGGGTTAGGGTGAGTGTTTGTTTTAGGGTGAGAGTAAGGGTAGGGGTGACGTTAAGGGTAAACGTGAGGGTTTGGCTGAGGGTGATGGTTACGTTAAGGTTGAAGGTTAGGGTTAGGGTGAGGGTTAATGTTAGGGTTAGGGTGAGAGTTAGTGTTTGGGTTAAGTTTAGGGTTAGGGTGAGGGTTAGAATAAGGGTTACGGTGAGGGTGACGGTTAGGTTTAAGTTGAGGGATAGGGTTAGGATTATGGTTAGGGTGAGGGTGAGGTTTAGGGTTAGTGTTAGGGTGAGGGCTAGGAAGAGGTTTAGGGTTAGGATTAGGTTTAGGGTGAGGGCTAGGGTGAGGGTGAGGTTTAGGGTTAGGATTAGGGTGAGGTTTAGGGTTTGGGTTAGGGTGAGGGTGAGGTTTAGGGTTAGATTTAGGGTTAGGGTTAGGCTGAGGTTGAGGGTTAGGGTTAGGTTTAGAGTTATACTTATGGTTAGGGTGAGGGTTAGGATGAGGTTTAGGGTTAGGATTAGGGTAAGGATGAGGACTAGGGTGAGTGTTAGGGAAAGGGCTAGGGTTATGGGCAGGGTTAGTTTTAGGATTAGGGTGAGGTTGAGGGTGAGTGTGAGGGTTAGGGTTAGGCTTAGGGTTAGGCTTAGAGTTAAGGTGTGGGTTAGGGTTAGGGTTTGGGTTATGGTGAGGCTGAGGCTGAGGATTAGGGTTAGGTTTAGGGTTAGGGTTAGGGTGAGGGTTAGGGTGAGCGTTAACGTTAGTGTGAGGGTTAATATTAGGTTTAGGATTTGGGTTAGGGTTAGGCTGAGGGTGAGGGTGAGGATGAGGGTTAGGATTAGGATGAGGTTTAGGGTTTGGGTGAGGGCTAGGGTGAGGGTGAGTGTGAGGGATAGGGTTAGCTTGAGGATTGGGGTTAGGGTGATGGTTAGGGTTAGTGTGAGGGTTAGTGTTAGGGTTAGGGTAAGTGTTAGGGTGAGGGTTAGAGTTAGGGTAAGTGTTAGAGTTAGGGTGAGATTTAGGGTTAGGGTGAGGATGAGGTTTAGATATAGGGTTAGGGGGAGGTTTAGGGTGTGGGTTAGGTTTAGGGTTAGTGTTAGGGTTAGGTTGAGGTTGAGGGTTATGTTGAGGTATAGGGTTAGGGTTAGGTTTAGTGTGAGTGTTAGTGCTAGTGTTAGGGTTAGTGTTAGCGTGAGAGTAAGTGTTAGGGTGCGGGTATGGGTTAGGGTGAGAATTATGTTTAGTGTGAGGGTTAGGGTTAGGAATAGGGTTATTGGTAGGTTTAGGTTTAAGATTACAATTACGGTGAGGGTTAGGTTGAGGGTTAGGCTTAGGGTTAGGTTGAGGTTTAGGGTTTGGGTTAGTATTAGAGTTAGGGTTAGGCTGAGTGTGATGTTTAGGGTTAAAGTTAGGGTTAGGGTGTGGGATAGGGTTAGTGTTACGGTTATGGTTAGATTTAGGTCTAGGGTTAGGCTTAGGGTTAGGCAGAGGGTGAAGTTAAGGGTGAGGGTTAGGGTTAGGGTGAGGATTAGGGTTAGGATGAGGGATAGGGGAAGGGTTAGAATGAGGGTTAGGGTTAGAATTAGGGTTAGGGCAAGGGCTAGTTTGAGGGTGAGGTTTAGGGTTAGATTTAGGGTTAGGGTGAGGCTGAGGTTGAGGGTTATTGTTAGGGTTAGTGTTAGGTTTAGGGTTAGGGATAGGGTGAGCGTTAGGTTTAGGGTTAGTGTTAGGTTTAGGGTTAGGGTTATGGTGAGGCTTAAGGTTAGGGTGAGGGTTAGGCTTAGGATTAGGATTAGTGTTAGGGTTAGGCTGAGGGTGAGGGTGAGGGTGAGGGTGAGGGTTAGGTTGAGGATGAAGATTAGGGTTAGGGTGAAGGCTAGGGTGAGGGTGAGGGTTAGGGATAGTCTTAACGTGAGTTTTGGGGTTAGTGTAATGGTTAGGGTTAGTGTGAGGTTTAGTGTTAGGGTTAGGGTTAGTGTTAGGGATAGGGTAAGTGTTAGGTTGAGGTTAGGGTTAGGGTGAGTGTTATGGCTGGGGTGAGGGTTAGGGTTAGGTTTATTGTTAGGGTTAGGGTTAGGGTTAAGGTTTCAGTGAGGGTGAGGGTGAAGGTTAGGATTAGGGTTAAGATGAGGTTTAGGTTTAGAGTTATGGTTAGAATTAGGATTAGGGTGATAGTGATGTTTAGGGTTAGAGTTAGTGTTTGTGATAGGGTTAGGTTTATGGTGGGGTTTACGGTTAGGGTTAGGGGTAGGGTTAGGTTGAGGGAGAGGATTAGGGTTAGATTTAGGGTTAGTGTTAGGGTGATGGTTAGTGTTAGGGTTAGTGTTAGTGTTAGGGTGTGGGTAAGTGTTAGGGTGAGGGTTTGCGTTAGGGTGAGGGTTATGGTTAGGGTGAGGGTTAGGATTAGGGTTAGGGTTATTGTTAGGGTTCAGTTTAAGGTTATGGTTACTGTGAGGGTGAAGGTGAGGGCTAGGGTTAGGGTGAGGTTTAGGGTGAGGGTGATGTTTAGGGTTAGTATAGGTTTAGGGTGAGGGTTAGGTTGAGGGTTTGGGTTAGGTTTAGTGTTAGGGTTAGGGTTAGGGGGAGAGTTAGGGGGAGGGTTAGGGTTAAGGTTAGGGTTAGGGTTAGGTTTAGGGTGAGGGTGAGTTTGTGTGTTAGGGTTAGGTTTAGGGTTAAGCTTTGTGTTAGGCTGAGGGTGAGGTTGAGGGTGAGGGTTAGTGTTAGGGTGAGGGTCAGGTTTAGGGTTAGGTTTAGGGTTAGGATGAGGGTTAAGTTTAGGATTAGTGTTAGGCTGAGGGTTAGGGTGACGGTGAGGATAAGGGTTAGGGTTAGGGTGAGGTTTAGGGTTAGATTTAGTGTGAGCATTAGGGTTCGGGTTAAGTTTAGGTTTATGGTGAGGGTTAGGGTACGGGTTATGGTAAGGGTGAGGTTTAGGGTTAGTTTGAGGGTTACAGTTAGTATTAGGGTTAGGGTGAGGGTGAGGGTGAGGGTTAGGGTTAGGGTTAGGGTGAGGTTTAGGATGAGGGTTAGGGTTAGGATTAGGGTCAGGGTGAGGGCTAGGGTAAGGGTGAGGGTTAGAGTAAGGGTTAGGCTTAGTCTTAGGGTTAGGCTGAGTGTGAGGTTTACGGTTTGGGTTAGGATGACGATTAGGTTTAGGGGGAGGTTTAGGGTGAGGATGATTGTAAGGGTTATGGTCAGGTTTAGGCTTAGGTTGAGGGTTAAGATAAGGGTGAGACATAGCTTTAGGTTTAGCTTTAGGGTAAGGGTTAGGGTTAGGGTTAGGGTGAGTGTTAGATTGAGGATTAGGGTTAGAGTTAGTGTGAGGTTTAGAGTGATGATGAGGGTTAGGGTGAGGGTTAGGGTTAGGATGAGGGTTATGGTTAGGGTGAGGGTTAGGGTTAGTGTTAGGTTTATTGTTAGGGTTAGGGTTAGGGTTACTGTTATGGTGAGGGTGAGTGGGAGGTTTAGGGTTAGGGTTAGGGTGAGGTTTAGTGTTAGGGTTAGGGTTAGAGTTAGGGTTAGTTTGAGGGTGAGGTTTAGGGGTAGAATTAGGGTTAGTGTGAGGGTTAGGATGAGGGTTAGTGTTAGGGAACGTTTTAGGGTGGGGGTGATGATAAGGGTAAACATGAGGGTTAGGCTGAAGGTGAGGGTTATGGTGGGTTGAGGGTTAGGGTTAGGGTGAGTTTAAGGTTAGGGGAAGGGTGTGGGTGAGGGTTAGATTGAGGATTTGTTTTATGGTTAGTGTGAGGTTTAGCGTGAGAATGAGTGTTAGGGCTAGGGTGAGGGTGAGGGTTAGGTTTATATTTAGGGTGAGGTTAAGGGTTAGGGTGATGGTTAGGGTTAGTGTGAGGGTTAGTGTTAGGGTTAGGGTTAGTGTTAGGGTGAGGGTAAATGTTAGGCTGAGGGTTAAAGTTAGGGTGAGGGTTATGGTTAGGTTGAGGGTTAGGTTTAGGGTTAGGATGAGGTTTAAGTTTAGGGTTAGGGTTAGAGTTTTGGTCAGGTTGAGAGTGAGGTTTATGGTTAGAGTTAGGGTTAGTGTTAGGGTTAGGGTGAGAGTGAGGGTTAGGGTTAGGCTTAGACTTAGGCTTAGGCCGAGCATGAGAGTGAGGGTTAGGTTTAGGGTTAGGGTGAGGTTTAGGTTTAGCCTTAGGGTGAGTGTTAGGATGAGTTTTAGTGTTAGAATTAGGGTTAGGTTGAGGACTAGGATGAGGGTTAGGGTGAGGGTTAGGTTTAGGGAAAGGGTTAGGTTTAGGATTAGGGTTATTGTGAGTGTGAGAGTAAGGGTTAGAGTTGGGGTTAGGCTTAGGGTTAGGGTGAGGGTTAGGGTTAGGGTTAGATTTAGGTTTAGGGTTAGGGTTAGGTTTACAGTGAGGGTTAGGGTTACGTTTAGGGTTAGAGTTAGGGTTAGGCTGAGGTTAAGGGTGTGGTTGAGGATTCCGGTTAGGTTTAGGGTTAGGGTTAGGGTTAAGTTTGCGGTGAGGTTATGCCTGAGGGTGAGGGTTATGGTTAGGGTTAAGATTAGTGTTAGTGATATGGTTAGTGTTATTGTTATTGTTAGGGTTAGAGTTACAGTGAGGTTGAGGGTAAGGGTGAGGTTTAGGGTTAGGATGAGGTCTACTGTGAGGTTTAGGGTTAGGGTTAGGGTTAGGGTGAGGGTGAGGTTTAGAGTCAGAGTTAGGATTAGGGGGAGGGTTAGGGTTAGGTTTCGGTTTAGGGTTAGTATTAGGGTTAGGGTGAGGGTGAAGGTTAGGTTGAGGTTTAGGGATAGGGTTAGGTTTAGGATTAGGGTTAGGGTGAGGGTGAGTATGAGGGTTAGGGTGAGGGTTAGGCTTAGGCTTAGGGTTAGGCTGAGGGTGAGGGTGGGTGTGAGGATTAGGGTTAGGGTGATGGTTCGTTTTAGGATGTTTTATTTTTAGGGTTAGGGTTAGAGTTATGGTGAGGGTGAGGGTGAGGGTGAAGTTTAGGTTTAGGGTTAGGGTTAGGGTTAGTGTGAGGGTTAGTGTTAGTGTTAGGCTTAGTGTTAGGGTGAGGGTAAGTGTTAGGGTGAGGGTATGGGTTCGGGTGAGCATTATGTGTAGGGTGAAGTTTAGGGTTAGGGTTAGAGTTATTGTTAGGTTTAGGTTTAGGGTTACGGTTAGGGTGAGTTTGAGGGTGAGGGTTAGGGTTAGGGTTAGGTTGAGTTTTAGGTTTGGGGTTAGGGTTAGAGTTAGGTTTAGGGTGAGGGGAGGTTTAGGGTTAGAGTAAGGGTTAGGGTGAGGGTTTGGGATAGGATTTGGGTTAGGGTGAGTGTGAGTGTGTGTGTTAGCGTTAGGTCTAGTGTTAGGCTAGGGTTAGGCTGAGGATGACCTTGAGGGTGAGGGTTAGGGTTAGGGTGAGGGTTAGGGTAAGGGTTGGGGGAGGGTTAGGATGAGGGTTAGGGTTAGGATTAGGGTTAGGGCAAGGGCTAGGTTGAGGGTGAGGTTTACTGTTAGGGTTAGAGTGAGGTTTATGGTTAGGGTTAGGGATAGTGTTAAGGTGAGCGTGAGGTTTAGGGTTAGATTTAGGTTTAGGGTGAGGATGAGGGTGAGGATTAGGGTTAGGGTTAGTGTTAGGTTTAGGGTTAGGGTTAGAGTGAGGGTTAGGGTTAGGGTTAGTGTTAAGTTAAGGTTAGGTTAAGGGTGAGGGTTAGGGTGAGCTTGAGGGTTAGGGTTAGGATTAGGATTAGCATTAGGGTTAGTCTGAGGGTGAGGGTGAGGGTGAGGGTTAGGGTGGGGATGAGGGTTACGGTTAGGGTGAAGGCCAGGGTGAGGGTTAGTGTTAGCGGTAGGGTTAGCGTGAGGTTTGGGGTTAGGGTGATGGTTAGGGTTAGTGTGAGGTTTAATGTTAGGGATAGGGTTAGTGTTAGGATTTCGGTAAGTGTTAGGGTGAGGGTTATCATTAGGGTGAAGTTTATGGTTCGGCTGAGGGTTAGGTTTAGGGTTATGGTTATTGTTAGGGTTAGGTTTAGGGTTACGGTTACGGTGAGGGTGAGGGTGATGGTTAGGGTTAGTGTTAGGATGAGGTTTAGGTTTATGGTTAGGGTTAGAATAAGAGCTAGGGTGATAGTGAGTTTTAAGTTTAGAGTTAGGGTTTGTGATAGGTTTAGGGTTAGGGTGGGGTTTACGGTTAGGGTTAGGGTTAGGGTTAGGGTGAGCTAGAGATTTAGGGTTAGATTTAGGGTTAGTGTTAGGGTGAGAGTTAGTGTTAGGGTTAATGTTTGTGTTAGGGTGAGGGTAAGTGTTAGGGTGAGCGTTTGTTAGGTTGAGGGTTTGGGTTAGGAAGAGGGTTATGGTTAGGGTGAGGGTTAGGGTTAGGGTTAGGGTTATTTTTAGGTTTCGGTTTAAGGTTAAGGTTACAGTGAGGGTGAGGGTTAGGCGTAGGGTTAGGGTGAGGTTTAAGGTGAGCGTGAGGTTTAGGGTTAGAGTTAGGGTTAGGGTGAGGGTTAGGTTGAGGGTTAGGTTAGGGTTAGTGTTAGGGTGAGGCTGAGGGTGAGGGCTAGAGTTAGGGTTAGGGTTAGGATTAGGGTAAGGTTTAGGGTGAGTGTGCGGTTTACGGTTACTCTAGGGTCAGGCTGAGGGTGAGGGTGTGGGTGAGGGTTAGGGTTAGGTGGAGGGTTAGGGTTAGGGTTAGGATGCGAGTTAGGGTTCGGTTATGTTTAGGGTTAGGGTGAGGGTTAGAGTTACGGTGAGCATGAGTTTTAGGGTTTGGTTGAGAGTTAGGGTTAGGGTTAGGGTTAGGGTTAGGGTCAGGGTTAAGGTTAGGGTTAGGGTGAGGGTAAGGATGAGGATTAGTTTTAGCATTAGGGTTAGGGTGAGGGCTAGGTTGAGGGTAAGGGTTAGGTTTAGTGTTAGGTTAAGGTTTAGGGTTAGGGTTAGGTTTAGGTTGAGGGTTACGTTGAGGGTTAGTGTTACAGTGAAGGTGAGGATTAGGGTTAGGGTGAGGGTTAGGATTAGGGTTAGCATGAGGGTGAGTGTTAGGATTACAGTTAGTGTTAGGGTTAAGGTTAGGTTTAGGTTTAGGATTAGTGTTATTGTTAGGGTTAGGGTTAGAGTTATGGTGAGGGTGAGAGTGAGGGTGAGGGTGAGGGTTAGTGTTAGGGTTAGGGTGAGGTTTAGGGTTAGGGTTAGGATTAGGGATAGGGTGAAGGTTTGGTTTAGGGTTAGATTTAGGGTTAGTTGGAGGGTTAGGTCGACGGTTAGGGTTAGGGTTAGTTTTAGGGTTAAGGTTAGAGTGAGGGTTAGGTTGAGGTTTACGGTTATGGTTAGGGTTAGTGTTAGGATTAGGGTGAGAGTGAGGGTGAGGTTGAGGGTTAGGGTTAGGCTTAGGCTTAGGCTTAGGGTTAGGCTGAGGGTAAGGTTGGGGGTGAAAATTAGGTTTAGGGTGATGGTTAGAGTTAGGGCTAGGATGAGGATTAGGGTGAGGGGTAGGATTAAGATTAGGATTAGGTTGAGGGCTAGGGTGAGGATGAGGGTTAAGGTAAGGGTTAGGCTAAGGCTTAGGTTTAGGCTGAGAGTGAGGTTGAGGGTTAGGGTTAGGGTTAGGTTGACGGTTAGGTTTAAGGTTAGGGTGAGGGTTAGGATGAGGTTTGGCGTTAGGGTGAGTGTTAGGTTGATGATGATGGTAAGGGTAAAGATGAGGTTTAGGCTGAGGTTGAGGGTTAAGATAAGGGTGAGGTTTAGGGTTAAGTTTAGGGTTAGGGTTAGGGTTAGAGTTAGGGTTAGAGTGAGTGTTAGATTGAGGATTAGGGTTAGGGTTAGTGTGAGGTTTAGGGTGAGGATGAGGGTTAGGGTTAGGGTTTAGGTGAGGTTTAGGATTAGGGTCAGGGTTAGGGTTAGTGTGAGGGTTAGTGTTAGTGTTCGGTTAGTGTTAGGGTGAGGGTAAGTGTTAGGGTGAGGGTTAGGGTTAGGGTGAGGGTTATGGTTAGAGTGAGGGTGAGGGTTAGGATTAGGGTTAGAGTGAGGTTTAGTGTTAGGGTTAGGGTTAGAATTAGGGTTAGGGTTAGGGAGTGCATGAGGTTTAGGGGTACATTTAGGGTTAGGTTGAGGGTTAGCGTTAGGTTGCCGGTTAGCGTGGGGGTGAAGGTAAAGGAAAAGTTCAGGGTTAGGCTGATTCTGAGGGTTACGCTATGGGTGAGTGTTAGGGTTTGGGTGAGGGTTAGTGTTAGCGTTAGGGTGAGGTTGAGGTTTCGATTGATGATTAGTATTAGGGTTAGTGTGAGATTTAAGGTGAGGATGAGGGTTTGGGTTACGCTGAAGACTAGGGTGAGGGTGAGGGTTAGGGTTAATGTTAGGGTGAGGTTTAGGGTTAGGGTGATGTTTAGGGTTAGTGTGAGAGTTAAGGTTAGGGTTAGGGTTAGTGTTAGGATGAGGGTAAGTGTTAGGGTGAGGTTTAGGATTACGGTGAGTATTAAGTTTAGGGTGAGGGTTAGGGTTAGGATAAGTGTAAGGTTGAGGGCTAGGCTAAGGGTTAGGGTGAGGGTTAGGGTTAGGGATAGGGATAGGTTTAGGATTAGGGTTAGGGTGAGGGTGAATGTGAGAGTTAGGACTAGTGTTTTGGTTAGGCTTAGAGTTAGGATGAGGTTTAGGGTTAGGGTTTGGGTAGGGCAAGGTTGAGTCTGAGGTTTAGGGTTAGGTTTAGGGTTAGTGTTAGTGTTAGGGTTAGTGTTAGGGTTCCAGGGAGGGTTGGGGTTCGGGATAGGGTTAGGTTTAGGCTTAGATTTAGGGTGAAGGTTAGGATGAAGATTAGGTTTACGATTAGGGTTAGGGTTCGGGCTAGGGTAAAGGTGAGGATTAGGGTTAGTGTTAGGGTAAGGTTTAGGGTTAGGGTTAGAATTAGGGTGAGGGTTAGGATGAGCGTTAGGGTTACATTGAGGATGACGGTTAGGGTGAGGATGAAGATTAGGGTTAGTTTTAGGGTTAGGGTGTGGTTGAGTGTTAGCATTAGGGTTAGGGTTATGGTTAGGTTTGGGTTTAGGGTTAGGATTACTGTTATTGTAAGGGTTGGGGTTAGAGTTATGGTGAGGGTGAGGGTGAGGGTGAGTGTTAGGGTTAGGGTGAGGTTTAGGGTTATGGTTAGGATTAGGGTTAGGGTGAGGGTGAGGATTATGGTTAGATTTAGGTTTAGTTGGAGGCTTAGGTCGAGGGTTAGAGTTGAGGGTTAGGTTGAGGTTTAGGGTTAGGGTTAGGGTTAGGTTTAGAGTTAGGGTAAGAGTGAGGGTGAGGGTGAGGTTTAGGGTTAGGGTTAGGCTTAGGCTTCGGGTTAGGTTGAGGGTGAGGGTGGGGGTGAAGATTAGGGTTAGGGTGATGGTTAGTGTTAGGGTTAGGGTTAGAGTTAGGCTTAGGGTGAGGGTTAGGTTTAGGATTAGGGTTAGGGTGAGGTTGAGTGTTAACATTAGGGTCAGGTTTAGGGATAGGGTTAGGTTTAGGGTTAGGATTAGTGTTATTGTTAGGGTTAGGTTTAGATTTATGGTGAGGGTGAGGGTTAGGGTTAGGGTTAGGATGAGTTTTAAGGTTAAGGTTAGGGTTTGGGTTAGGGTGAGGGTGAGGTTTAGGTTAGATTTAGGTCTATTTGGAGGGTTAGTTCGAGGGTTAGGGTTAGGGTTAGTGTTAGGTTTAAAGTTAAGGTTAGGGTTAGGTTGAGGTTTAGGGTTAGGGTTAAGTTTAGGGTTAGGATTAGTGTTAGGGTGAGGCTGAGTATGAGGTTTAGGGTTAGGGTTAGTCTTAGGCTTAGGGTTAGGCTGAGGGTGAGGGTGGGGGTGAGTATTAGGGTTAGGGTGATGGTTAGGGTTAGGGTTAGGGTGAGGGTTAGTGTTAGGGTTAGGGTTAGATTTAGGGTTAGGTTGAGGGTGAGGTTTACGGGTAGAGGTAGGCTTAGGGTGAGGGTTAGGGTTAGAGTGAGGCTTAGGGTGGGGGTGACGGTAAGGGTAAATGTGAGGGTTAGGCTGAGCGTGAGGGTTACGGTAAGGGTGAGTGTTAGGTTTAGGGTGAGGGTTAGGGATAGTGTTAGGGTGAGAGTGAGGGTTAGATTGAGGATGAGTGTTAGGGTTAGTTTGAAATTTAGGGTGATTGTGAGGGTTAGGGTTAGGGCGAGTTCTAGGGAGATGGTGAGGTTTAGGGTTAGTGTTAGGGTGAGTGTAAGTGTTAGGGTGAGGGTTAGGGTGAGGGTTATGTTTAGGGTGAGGTTTAGGGTTAGGGTTAGGGTTATTGTTAGCATTAGGGTTAGGATTAAGTATGGTGACGGTGAGGGTGAGGGTTAGGTTTAGGGCTAGGTTGAGGTTTAGAGATAGGGTTAGGATTAGGGTCAGGGTGAGGTTTAGTGTTAGAGTTAGGGTTAGGGTGAGGATGAGGGTGAGGGTTAGGGTTAGGATTAATGTTAGGTTTAGGCTTAAGGTGAGGGTTAGGTTGAGGGTGAGGATTAGGGTTAGGTTTAGGAGCAGGATTAGGGTTAGTGTTATGGTGAGTGTGAGAGTTAGGGTTAGGGTTAGGGATAGTCTTAGGGTTAGGCTGAGGCTGAGGGTGAGGGTTGTGTTAGGGTGAGGTTTAGGGTTAGGGTTAGGGTGAGTGTGAGGGTTAGGGTTAGGGTTAGGCTTAGATTAGGCTGAGATTAAAGGTGTCGGTTAGGGTTAGGATTAGTGTTTGGGTGAGGTTTAGGGTTTGGGTTAGGGTTAGAGTTAGGGTTAGTGTGATGGTGAGGTTTAGGGTTAGTTAGGGTTAGGGTGAGGTTTAGGTTGAGGGTTATGGTAAGGGTTAGTGTTAGGATTACCGTTAGGGTGAGAGTTAGCGGGAATTTTAGGGTTTGGGTTGGGGATAGGATTAGGGTTAGAGTGAGGGTGAGTGTGTGTGTTAGGTTTAGGTTTAGGGTTAGACTTAGGGTTAGGCTGAGAGTGAGGTTGAGGGTGAGGGTTAGCGCTAGGCAGAGGGTTAGGATGAGGGTTAGGTTGCGGATTAGGGTTAGGGTAAAGGCTAGGGTGAATGTGAGGTTGAGGGTTAAAGTTAGGGTTAGGGTTATTGTGATGGTGAGGTTTAGGGTTAGAGTTAGTGTTAGGGTGCGGCTGAGGGTGAGGGTTAGGGTTAGGGTTAGGGTTAGGTTTTGGGTTAGGTTTAGGGTGAGGCTTAGGGTCACGGTGAGGGTTAGGGTTAGGGTTAGGATTATGATTAGTGTTAGGGTTATGGTGAGTGTGAGGGTTAAGGTTAGGTTTAGGGTTAGGATTAGGGTTAGGGTGAGGATGAGTGAGTATGTTAGGGTTAGGTTTAGGTTTATGCTAAGGGTTATGCTAAACGTGAGGTTGAGGGTGAGGGTTAGGGTTAGGTTGAGCTTTAGGGTAAGGGTTATGGAGAGGGTTAGGATGAGGGTTAGGGTGAGAATGAGTGTGAGGGTTAGGGTTAGTGTTAGGGTGAGGGTTAGGATGAGGGTCAGGATTAGGTTTAAGATCAGGACTAGGGTGAGGGTGAGGTTTAGGGTTAGGGTTAAGGTTAGTGTTAGGGTTAGGATTAGTGTGAGGGTGAGGTTTAGGGTTAGAGTTAGGGTAAGGCTGAGGCTAAGTTTGAGAGTTAGGTTTAGGGTTAGTGTTAGAGTTAGGTTTAGGGTGAGGGTTAGCGTGAGGGTGAGGATTAGGTTTAGGGTTAGAATTAGGATTAGAGTAAGGGTTAGCATGAGTGTGAGGGTTAGGTTTATGCTTAGGGTTAGGCTGAGGATGAGGGGGAGGGTGAGGCTTAGGGTTCGGTTGAGGTTTAGCCTTAGGGTAAGGATGAGGGTTAGGTTCAGTGTTAGTGTGAGGGTTACCATGAGGATTAGGGTTACGATTAGGGTTAGGGTTAGGGCTAGGGTGAGGGTGAGGATTAGGGTTAGTGTTAGGGTAAGGTTTAGGGTTAGGGTTAGGGTTAGGTTGAGGGTTAGGTTTAGGGTTAGCTTTAGATTTATGGTGAGGGTGAGGGTTAGGTTGACAGTTAGGGTTAGGGTTAGGGTGAGGTTTAGTGTTAGGGTTAGGATTAGGGTTAGGGTGAGGGTGAGGATTAGGGTTAAATTTAGGTTTAGTTGGAGGGTTAGGTCGAGGGTTAGGGTTAGGGTTAGTTTTAGGTTTAAGGTTAGGGTCAGGGTTAAGTTGAGGTTTAGTGTTGGGTTAGGTTTAGGGTTAGGATTAGGGTTGGGTTGAGGGTGAGTGTGGGGGTGAGGATTAGGGTTAGGGTGATGGTTAGGGTTAGGGTAACAGTGAGGGATAGTGTTAGGGTTAGGTTTAGAGTTAGGTTTAGGTTTAGGGTGAGGTTTAGGGGTAGAGTTAGGGTTAGGGTGAGGGGTAGTGAAAGAGTGAGTGTTAGCGTTAGAGTGAGGGTTAGGGTGGGGGTGACGGTAAGGGTAAAGATGAGGGATAGGATGAGGGTGAGGGTTTGGGCAAGGGTGAGGTTTAGGGTTAGGGTGAGGGTTAGGTTGAGGGTTAGGGTGAAGGTGAGGGTTAGATAGTGGTTTAGTGTTAGGGTTGGTGTGAAGTTTAGGGTGAGGATTAGGGTTAGGGTTAGGGAGAGGGCTAGGGAGAGGGTGCTGTTTAGGGTTAGGGTGATGGTTATGGTTACTGTTAGGGTTAGGGTTAGTGTTAGGGTGAGGGTAAGTGTTAGGGTCGGGGTTAGTGTTAGGGTGAGGGTAAGTGTTAGGGTGAGGGTTAAGGTTAGGGTGAGGGTTATGTTTAGAGTGAGGGTTAGGTTAGGGTTAGGATTATTGTTAGCATTAGGGTTAGAGTTACATTTATGGTGAGGGTGAGGGTGAGGGTTAGGGTTAGGGCTAGGATCAGGTTTAGGGATAGGGTTAGGGTTCGGGTTACGGTCAGGGTGAGGTTTAGTTTTAGAGTTAGGGTTAGGGTGAGGCTGAGGGTGAGGGTTAGGGTTAGGATTAATGTTAGGGTTAGGCTTAAGGTGAGGGTTAGTTTGAGGGTGAGGGTTAGAGTTAGAGTTAGGAGTAATATTATAGTTTTTGTTAGGGTGAGTGTGTGGGTGCGTATTATGGTTAGGGTTAGGCTTAGTGTTAGGCTGAGGTTGAGGGTGAGGGTTAGGGTAGGATGAGATTTAGGGTTAGGGTTAGGATGAGTGTGTGGGTTAGGGTTAGTTTTCGGCTTAGTATTAGGCTGAGGGTGAGGGTGTGGTTTAAGGTTAGGGTGAGGGTTAGGGTTATGGGAAGGGTTAGGATGAGGGTTAGGGTTAGGATTAGGGTTAGGGTGAGGGTGAGTGTGTGTGTTAGGGTTAGGTTTAGGGTTAGGCTTAGGGTTAGGCTGAGGGTGAAGTTGCGGATGAGGGCTAGGGTGAGGGTGAGGTTTAGGTTTAGGGTTAGGTTGAGGGTAGGGTCAGGGCTATGGTGACTGTGAAGGTTAGGGTTAAGTTGAGGGTTAGGGTTCAGATTAGGGTTAGGGAGAGGTTGTGGGTGAGGGTTAGGTTTAGTGTTAGGGTGAGGGTTAGGTTGAGTGTTAAGGTTAGGATTAGGGTTAGGGTGAGGGCTAGGATGAGGTTGAGGTTTAGGGTTAGGGTTAGGGTGGGGTTAAGGGTTAGGGTTAGGGTTAGTGTTAGATTTAGGGTTAGGCTGAGAGTGAGGGTTACGCTTAGCATAAGGATTAGGTTTAGGGTAAGGGTTAGGGTGAGTTTGAGTGTTAGGGTTAGGGTTAGGCTTAGTGTTAGGGTGAGGGTGAGGGTGAGGTTGAGGGTTAGGGTTAGGGTGAGGGTTAGGGTTAGGGTGAGAGTTCGGATTTGGTTATGTTTAGGGTTAGGGTGAGGGTTAGGGTTATGGGGAGGGTTAGTATGAGGGTTAGGGTTAGGATTAGGGTTAGGGTTAGGGTGAGTGTGTGTGTTAGGGTTAGGTTTAGGGTTAGGCTTAGGGTTAGGCTGAGGGTGAAGTTGAGGGTGAGGGTGAGGTTTAGATTTAGGGTTAGGGTGAGGTTTAGGGTTAGGGTAAGGGTGAGAGTTAGGGTTCGGTTTAAGTTTAGGGTTAGGTTGAGGTTTAGGGTAACGGCTATGGTGAGGGTGAGGGTTAGGGTTAGGTTGAGGGTTAGGGTTCAGATTAGGGTTAGGGTGAGGGTGGGGGTGAGGGTGAGGTTTAGGGTTAGAGTTAGGGTGAGTTTTAGGGTTAGTGTTAGGGTTAGTGTTAGATTTAGGGTTAGGTTGAGAGTGAGGGTTAGGCTTAGGGTAAGGATTGGGTTTAGGGTAAGGGTTAGGGTGAGTTTGAGTGTTCGGGTTAGGGTTAGGCTTAGTGTTAGGCTGAGGGTGAGGGTGAGGTTGAGGGTTAGGGTTAGGGTGAGGTTTAGGGTTAGGTTTAGGGTTAGGGTGATATTTCGTGTTCGGTTATGTTTAGGGTTAGGTTAAGGTTTAGGGTTATGGTTACTGTGAGCTTGAGGTTTAGGGTTAGGTTTAGAGTTTGGGTTAGTGTTAGGGTTTGGGTGAGGGTTAAGGTTAGGGTTAGGGTGAGGGTAAGGATGAGGATTAGGGTTAGGATTAGGCTTAGTGTGAGGCCTAGGGTGTGGTGAGGGTTAGGGTTAGTGTTAGATTAAGGTTTAGGGTTAGGGTTAAGGTTAGGGTGAGGGTTAGGTTGAGGGTTAGGGTTACAGTGAGAGTGAAGATTAGGGTTAGGGTGAGGGTTAGGGTTAGGATTTGGGTTAGCATGAGTGTGTGTGTTAGGTTTAGGGTTAGATTTAGGGTTATGTTTAGGGTTAGGGTTAGTGTTATTTTTAGGGTTATGGTTAGAGTTATGGTGAGGGTGAGGGTTAGGATTAGGATTAGGGTGAGGTTTAGGGTTAGGGTTAGGATTAGGGTTACGGTGAGGGTGAGGATTAGGGTTAGATTTAGGGTTAGTTGGAGGGTTAGGTCGAGGGTTTGGGTAAGGGTTAGTTTTAGGGTTAAGGATAGGGTGAGGGTTAGGTTGAGCTTTAGGGTTATGGTTAGCATTCGGGTTAGGATTAGGGTGAGGGTGAGGGTGATTGTGAGGGTTAGGGTTAGGCTTAGGCTTAGGCTTAGGGTTAGGCTGAGGGTGAGGGTGGGGGTTAGAAAACGTTTAGGGTGATGGTTAGGGTTAGGGTTAGGTTGAGTTTAGTCTGATAGCATTAAGATTAGGGTTTGGGTGAGGGCTAGGGTGAGGGTGAGGGTTTGGGTTAGGGTGATGGTTAGGTTTATGGTTAGGGTGAGGATTAGGATGAGGTTTAGGGTTAGTGTGAGGTTTAAGGTTAGGATGAAGTTTAGGGTTAGGGTGAGGGTGAGGGTTAGAATTAGGGTTAGGGTAAGGGCTAGGATTAGGGTGAGGATTAGGGTTAGTGTTAGGGTGAGGTTTAGGGTTAGGGTTAGGGTTAGGTTGAGGGTTAGGATGAGGGTTAGGGTTAGGGTTAGTTTTAGGTTTAAGGTTAGGGTCAGGTTTAGGTTGAGGTTTGGGGTTAGGGTTAGGTTTAGGGTTAGGATTAAGGTTAGGGTGAGGGTGAGTGTGAGGTTTAGGTTTAGGGTTATGCTTAGGCTTAGGGTTAGGCTGAGGGTGAGGGTTGGTTTGAGGATTAGATTTAGGGTGATGGTTAGGGTTAGGGTTATGGTGAGGGATAGTGTTAGGGTTAGGGTTAGAGTTAAGGTTAGGGTGAGGGTGAGGTTTAGGGGTTTAGAGTTAGGGTTAGGGTGAGGGTTAGCGTTAGAGTGAGGGTTAGTGTTAGGGTTAGGGATAGTTTTAGGGTGAGGGTTAGGTTTCGGGTGAGGTTAAGTGTTAGGGTGAGGGTTAGCGTTAGGGTGTGGATTATGGTTAGGGTGAGGGTTAGGGTTAGGGTTAGGATTATTGTTAGCATTAGGGTTAGGGTTAAGGTTCTGGTGAGGGTGAGGGTGAGGGTTAAGGTTACGGCAAGGATGAGGTTTAGTTATATGGTTAGCGTTAGGGTTAGCGTCAGGGTGAGTTTTAGTGTTAGAGTTAGGTTTAGGATGAGTCTGAGGGTGAGAGTTAGGTTTAGGATTAATGTTAGGGTTAGGCTTAAGGTGAGGGTTAGGTTGAGGGTGAGGGTTAGAGTTAAGGTTAGGAGTAGGATTAGGTTTAGAGTTAGGGTGAGTGTGAGGGTTAGTGTTAGGGTTAGGGATAGGCTTAGGGTTAGGCTGAGGTTGAGGTTGAGGGTTATGTTTAGGGTGAGTTTTAGGGTTAGGGTTAGTGTGAGTGTGAGTGTTAGGGTTAGGGTCAGGCTTAGGATTAGGCTGAGGGTGAGGGTGGGTTAGGGTTAGGGTGAGGTTTAGGGTTATGCGGAGGGTTAGGATGAGTGTTAGGGTTAGGATTAAGGTTAGGTTGAGGGTGAGTGTGTGTGTTAAGGTTAGGTTTAGGGTTAGGCTTAGGGTTAGGCTGTGGGTGAGGTTGATGTTAAGGGTTAGGGTTAGGGTAAGGGTTAGGGGGAGGTTTAGGAAGAGGGTTATGGTTAGGATTAGGGTTGGGTGAGGGCTAGGGTGAGGGTGAGGTTTAGGGTTAGGGTTAGGGTTAGGGTTAGGTTTAGGTTTAGGGTTAGGGTTAGGGTTAGGGTTAGGGTTAGGGTTAGGGTGAAGGTGAGGTTTAGATTTAGAGTTAGGGTTAGGGTGAGGCTGAGATTGAGGGTTAGGGTTAGAATTAGTGTTAGATTTAGGTTTAGGTTGAGGGTAAGGGTTAGGCTTAGGGTTAGGATTAGGTTTAGGGTAAGGGTTAGGGTGAGTGTGAGCCTTAGGGTTAGAGTGAGAGTTAGGGTTTGGTTATGTTTAGGGTTAAGGTGAGGGTTAGGGTCAGGGTTACGGTGAACTTGAGGTTTAGGGTTAGGTTGAGAATTAGGGTTAACGTTAGGGTATGGGTGAGGGTTAATTTTAGGGTTAGGGTGAGGGTAAGGATGAGGATTAGGGTTATGATTAGGCTTAGGGTGAGGGCTACGGTGAGGTTGAGGGTTAGGGTTAGTGTTATATTAAGGTTTCGTGTTTGGTTTATGGTTAGGGTGAGGGTTAGGTTCAGTATTCGGGTTACGGTGAGGGTGAGGATTAGGGTTAGGGTGAGGGTTAAGTTTAGTATTAGGGTTAGCATGAGGTTTAGTGATAGGATTAGGGTTAGGGTTAGGGTGAGGGTTAGGTTTAGGGTTAGGATTAGTGTTATTGTTAGGTTTAGGGTTAGAGTTATGGTGAGGGTGAGGGTGAGGGTGAGGGTTAGGGTTAGGGTGAGGTTTAGCGATAGGGTTACAATTAGAGTTAGGGTGAGCTTGAGGTTTAGGGTTAGATTTAGTGTTAGTTGGAGGGTTAGTTCGAGGGTTAGGGTTAAGGTTAATTTTAGGCTTAGGGATAGGGTGAAGGTTAGGTTGAGGTTTAGGGTTGTGGTTAGGGTTAGGGTTAGGATAAGGGTGAGGGTGAAGGTGAGTGTGAGGGTTAGGGTTAGGCTTAGGCTTAGGCTTAGGTTTAGGCTGAGGGTGAGGGTGGGGGTGAGGATTAGGTTTAGGGTGATGGTTAGGGTTAGGGTTAGTGTGAGGGTTATGATGAGGGTTAAAATTAAAATTAGGGTTATGGTGAGGGCTAGGGTGAGGGTGAGGGTTAGGTTTAGGGTGATGGTTAGGTTTACGTTTAGGATGAGGTTAGGATGAGGTTTAGGGTTAGGGTGAGGTTTTGGGTGAGGATGATGTTAAGGGTAAAGGTGAGGTTTAGGCTGAGGGTGAGGGTTAAGTTAAGGGTGAGGGTTAGGGTTAGGTTTAGGGTTAGGGTGAGGTTTAGATTGAGGATTAGGGTTAGGGTTAGTGTGAGGTTTAGGGTGAGGTTGAGGGTTAGGGTTAGTGTGAGGGTGAGGGTTAGAATTAGGGTTAGGGTGAGGTCTAGGGTGAGGGTGAGGGTTAGGATTAGGGTTATGGTTAGGGTGAGGTTTATGATTAGGCTGAGGGTTAGGTTTAGTGTGAGGGTTAGTTTTAGGGTTAGGGTTAGTGTTAGGATGAGGGTTAGTGTTAGGGTGAGGATTAGAGTTAGGGTGAGTGTTATGCTTAGGTTGAGGATTAGGGTTCTGGTTAGGGTTATTGTTAGGTTTAGGATAAGGGTTACGGTTCAGGTGAGGGTGAGGGTTAGTGTTAGGGTTAAGGTGAAGTTTAGTGTTAGGGTTAGGGTTAGAGTTAAGGTTAGGGTGAGGGTGAGGTATAGGGGTACAGTTAGGTTTAGGATGAGGGTTAGGGTTAGTGTGGGGGTGATGGTAAGGGTAAAGATGAGGGTTAGGCTGAGGATGAGGGTTATGGTAAGGGTGAGTTTTAGGGTTAGGGTGAGGTTTAGTGTTATTTTTAGGGTGAGGTTGAGGGTTATATTGAGGATTAGTGTTAGGTTTAGTGTGAGGTTTAGGTTGAGGATGAGGGTGAGGGTTAGGGTTAGGGTTATGGAGAGTTGGAGGGTTAAGGTTAGTGTTAGGGTGAGGTTTAGGTTTAGGGTGATTTTTAGGCTTAGTGTGAGGTTTAGTGAGAGGGTTAGGGTTAGTGTTAGGGTGAGGGTAAGTGTTAGAGTGAGGGTTAGGGTTAGGGTGAGGGTTATGGTTTGGGTGAGGGTTAGGTTAGGGTTAGGTTTATTGTTAGGGTTAGGGAAAGGGTTAAGGTTACGGTGAGGGTGAGGGTTAGGGTTAGGTTTAGGATGAGGGTTAGGATTAGGGTTAGTGTTAAAGTTAGGGTTAGGCTGAGGGTTAGGGTTAGGTTTAGGCTTAGGCTTAGGCTTAATTTTAGGCTGAGCATGAACTTGAGTGTTAGGGTGAGGGTTAGGGTTAGGGATAGGTTTAGGGTGACTGTTAGGATGAGGTTTAGGATTAGGATAAGTGTAAGGGTGAGAGCTAGGCTGAGGGTTAGTGTGAGGGTTAGGGTAAGGGATAGGGCTTGGTTTAGGATTAGGGTTAGGGGGAGGGTGAGTGTGAGAATTAGGATTAGGGTTAGGGTTAGGCTTAGAGTTAGGATGAGGTTTAAGGTTAGGGTTTGGGATAGGGTGAGGGTGAGGCTGAGTATTAGGTTTCGGTTTAAGGTTAGGTTTAGGGTTAGTGTTAGGGTTAGGGTTATGATTAGGGTTAGGGTTACGGTGAGGGTTAGGGTTAGGGTTAGGTTTAGCCTTAGAGTTAGGGTGAGGGTTATGGTTAGGGTTTGGGTTAGGGTCAGGGTGAGGCTGAGGATTAGGGTTAGTTTTAGGGTTAGGTTTGGCTTTAGGGTTAGTGTTAGTTTTAGGGTTATGGTTAGGGTTACGCTGAGGGTTAGGGTTAGGGTTAGGGTTAGGCTGAGGGTGAGGTGGGCGTGAGGATTAGTGTTATGTTTAGGGTTAGGCTTAGGTTTAGGGTTATGTTTAGGGTGAAGGTTAGGATTAGGGTTATGGTTATTGTTAGGGTTAGGTTTAGGGTTAAAGTTGCCCTGAGGGTGAGGGTGAGGGTTAGGGGTAGGGTTAGGTTGAGGTTTAGGGTTTAGGTTAGGGTTAGAGTTAAGTTTAGGGTGAGGGTGAGGTTTAGCGTCAGAGTTAGATTTAGGGTGAGGGTTAGGTTGAGTGTTACGTTTAGAGTTAGGGTTAGGGTTAGCGTTAGGGTGAGATTTACGGGGAGGTTTGGGTTAGGGAAAGGGTTAGGATTAGGGTTAGGTTGAGGGTGCTTGTGTTTGTTAGGGTTAGGTTTAGGGTTAGGATTAGGGTTAGGCTGAGGGTGAGGTTGATGGTGAGGGTTAGGGTTACTGTGAGGGTTAGGGTAAGGGTTGGGGGAGGGTTAGGATGAGTGTTAGGATTAGGTTTAGGGTTAGGGTGAGATCTAGGGTGTGAGTGAGGTTTAGGTTTAGGGTTAGGATGAGGGTTAGGTTTAGGGTTAGGGTGAGAGTTAGGGTTCGTTTTAAGTTTAGGTTTAGGTTGAGGGTTAGGGTAAGGGTTACGGTGAGGTTGAGGGTTAGGGTTAGGTTGAGGGTTAGGTTTCAGATGAGGGTTAGGGTGAGGGTGAGGGTGAAGGTTAGGTTTAGTGTTTGGGTGAAGGTTAGGATGAGAGTTAGGGTTAGGATTAGGGTTAGGGTGAGGGTTAGGGTTAGGGTGAGGTTTAGGGTTAGGTTTAGGTTTAGGGTGAAGCTGAGGTTGAGAGTTAAGGTTAGGGTTAGGATTAGGTTTTGGTTAAGGGTTAGGGTGAGTGTGAGCGTTATGGTTAGGGTTAGGGTTAGGCTTAGAGTTAGGCTAAGGGTTAGGTTTAGGGTGAGGGTTAGGGTTAGGGTGAGTTAGGGTTAGGTTTAGGGTGAGAGTTAGGGTTCGGTTAAGTTTAGGGTTAGGGTCAGTGTTAGGGTTAGCGTTACGGTGAGCATGAGGGTTAGGGTTAGGTTGAGGGTTATGGTTAGGGTTAGGGTGAGGGTGAGGGTTATGTTTAGGGTTAGGATGAGAGTAAGGATGAGGATTAGGTTTAGCATTAGCGTTAGGGTGAGGGCTAGGGTGATGTTGATGGTTAGGGTTAGTGTTAGATTGAAGTTTAGGGTTAGGGTTAGGGTGAGGGTTAGCTTGAGGGTTAGGGTTAGGGTGAGGGTCAGGGTTAGGCTTAGGATGAGGGTTAGGTTTAGGATTATTTTTAGGGTGAGGGGGAGTGTTAGGATTAGGGTTAGGTTTAGGGTTAGGGTTAGGTTTAGGGTTAGGATTAGTGTTATTGTTATGGTTAGGATTAGAGTTATGGTGAGGGAGAGGGTGAGTGTTAGGGTTAGGTTTAGGGTGAGGTTTAGGATTCGGGTTAGGATTAGGGTGAGTGTGAGGTTTAGGGTTAGGTTTAGGGTTAGTTGGAGGGTTGGGTCGAGGGTGAGGGTTATGTTTAGTTTTAGGATTAAGGTTAGGGTGAGGGTTAGGTTGAGGTTTAGGGTTAGGGTTAGGGTTAGGGTTAGGATTACGGTGAGGGTGAGGATGAGTGTGAGGGTTAGGGTTAGGCTTAGGCTTAGGCTTAGGGTTAGGCTGAGGGTGAGGGTGGGGGTGATGATTAGGTTTAGGGTGATGGTTAGGGTTAGGGTTAGTCTGAGGGTTAGGATGAGGGTTAGTATTAGGATTAGGGTTAGGGTGAGGGCTAGGGGGCAGGGGAGGGTTAGGTTTAGGGTGATAGTTAGGTTTACGTTTAGAGTGAGGGTTAGTATGAGTTTTAGGGTCAGGATGATGTTAAGGGTAAAGGTGAGGTTTAGGCTAAGGGTGAGAGTTAAGTTAAGGGTGAGGATTAGGGTTTGGTTTAGGGTTAGGGTGAGGTTTAGATTGAGGATTAGGGTTAGGGTTAGTGTGAGGTTTAGGTTGAGGATGAGGGTTAGGGTTAGTATGAGGGTGAGGGTTAGAATTAGGGTTAGGGTGAGGTCTAGGGTGAGGGTGAGGGTTAGGATTAGGGTTAGTATTAGGGTGAGGTTTACGATTAAGGTGAGGGTAAGGGTTAGTGTGAGGCTTAGTGTTAGGGTTAGGGTTAGTGTTAGGATGAGGTTTATTGTTAGGGTGAGGGTTAGATTTAGGGCGAGGGTTCTGGTTAGGTTGAGGTTTAGGGTTCTGGTTAGGGTTATTGTTAGATTTAGGGTTAGGGTTCCGGTTCAGGTTAGGGTGAGTGTTAGAGTTAGTGTTAGGGTGAGGTTTATTGTTAGGGTTAGGGTTAGAGTTAGGGTTAGGGTGAGGGTGAGGTATAGGGGTACAGTTAGGTTTAGGATGAGGGTTAGATTTAGTGTGCGGGTTAGCGTAGGTGTGACGGTAAGGGTAAAGATGAGGGTTAGGCTGAGGGTGAGGGTTACTGTAAGGGTGAGGGTTAGGGTTAGGGTGAGGGTTAGTGTTAGCTTTAGGGTGAGGGTGAGGGTTATATTGAGGATTAGTGTTAGGTTTAGTGTGAGGTTTAGGGTGAGGATGAGGGTTAGGTTTAGGGTGAGGGCTATGGTGAGTTTGAGAGTTAAGGTTAGTGTTAGTGTGAGGTTTAGTGTTAGGGCGATTTTTAGGGTTAGTGTGAGGGTTAGGGTTAGTGTTAGGGTGAGGGTAAGTGTTAGGGTGAGGGTTGGGGTTAGGGTAAGGTTTATGGTTAGGGTGAGGGTTAGGTTAGGGTTAGGTTTATTGTGAGGGTTAGGGATAGGGTTAAGGTTACAGTCAGGGTGAGGGTTAGGGTTAGGGTTAGGATGAGTTTTAGGTTTAGGGTTAGTGTTAGAGTTATGGTTAGGCTGAAGGTTAGGGTTAGGTTTAGGCTTAGGCTTAGGCTTAGGCTGAGCATTAGCTTGAGTGTTAGGCTGAGGGTTAGGGTGAGCATTAGGGTAAGGGATAGGGTTTTGTTTAGGATTAGGGTTAGGTTGAGGGTGCGTGTGAGGGTTAGGATTAGGGTTAGGGTTAGGCTTAGAGTTAGGATGAGGGTTAGGGTTAGGGTTTGGGTTAGGGTGAGGGTGAGGATGAGTATTAGGGTTAGGTTTAGGGTTACGTTTAGTATTAGTATTAGGATTAGGGTTATGGTTAGGGTTAGGATTATGTTGAGGTTTAGGTTTAGGGTTAGGGTTAGGCTTAGAGTTAGGATGAGGGTTGTGGTTAGGGTTTGGGTTAGGGTCAGGGCGAGACTGAGGATTAGGGTTAGTTTTAGGGTTAGGTTTAGCGTTAAGGTTAGTGTTAGGTTTAGGGTTAGTGTTAGGGTTACGGTGAGGGTTAGGGTTAGGGGTAGGGTTAGGCTGAGGGTGAGGTGGGGTGAGGATGAGTGTTATGGTTAGGGTTATTCTTAGGGTTAGGGTTATGTTTAGGGTGAGGGTTAGGATTAGGGTTAGGGTTATTGTTAGGGTTAGGGTTAGGGTTAAATTTACAGTGAGGGTGAGGGTGAGGGTGAGGTTTAGGGTTAGGGTTGGGTTGAGGTTTAGGGTTTAGGTCAGGGTTAGTGTTAGGTTTAGGGTGAGGGTGAGGTTTAGGGTTAGAGTTAGGTTTAGGGTGAGGGTTAGGTTGAAGGTTAGGGTTAGAGTTATGGTTAGGGTTAGCTTTAGTTTGAGAGTTACGGGGATGGTTTGGGTTAGGATTAGGGTTAGGTTGAGGGTGCTTGTGTTTGTTAGGGTTAGGTTTAGGGTTAGGCTTAGGGTTAGGCTGAGGTTGAGGTTGCGGGTGAGGGTTAGGGTTACTGTGAAGGTTAGGGTAAGGGTTAGGGGGAGGGTTAAGAAGAGGGTTAGGGTAAGGATTAGGGTTAGGGTGAGATCTAGGGTGTGGTTGAGGTTTAGGTTTAGGGTTAGGATAAGGGTTAGGTTAAGGGTTAGGGTGAGAGTTAGGGTTTGTTTTAAGTTTAGGTTTAGGTTGAGGGTTAGTGTAAGGGTTACGGTGAGGGTGAGGGTTAGGGTTAGGTTGAGGGTTAGGGTTCGGATGAGGGTTAGGGTGAGGGTGATGGTGAGGGTTAGGGTTAGTGTTTGTGTGAAAGTTAGGATTAGGGTTAGGGTGAGGGCTAGGGTGAGGGTGAGTGCTAGGGTGAGGGTGAGGTTCAGGCTTATGTTTAGGGTTAGGGTGAAGCTGAGGTTGAGGGTTAAGATTAGGGTTAGGATTAGGTTTAGGGTAAGGGTTAGGGTGAGTGTCAGCGTTAGGGTTAGTGTTAGGGTTAGGCTTAGGGTTAGGCTAAGGGTGAGGGTTAGGGTTAGGGTGAGTTAGGGTTAGGGTTAGGGTGAGTGTTAGGGTTCGGTTAAGTTTAGGGTTAGGGTCAGTGTTAGGGTTAGGGTTACGGTGAGCGTGATGGTTAGGGTTAGCTTGAGGGTTAGGGTTAGGTTGAGGTTTAGGGTTAGGGTTAGGGTTAGGGTGAGGGCTAGGGTGATGGTGATGGTTAGGGTTAGGGTTAGATTAAAGTTTAGGTTTAGCTTTAGGGTTAGGGTGAGGGTTAGCTTGATTGTTAGGGTTACGGTGAAGGTGAGGGTTTGGGTTAGGTTTAGGGTTAGGTTTAGGATTAGAGTTAGGGTGAGGGGGTTTGTTAGGATTAGGGTTAGGTTTAGGGTTAGGGTTAGGTTTAGGGTTAGGGTTAGGTTTAGGGTGAGGATTAGTGTTATTGTTAGGATTAGAGTTATGGTGAGGGTGAGGGTGAGTGTTAGGGTCAGGGTTAGGGTGAGGTTTAGGATTAGGTTTAGGATTAGGGTGAGTGTAAGGTTTAGGGTTAGATTTAGGGTTAGTTGGAGGGTTAGGTCCAGGGTTAGGGTTAGGGTTATTTTTAGCAGGGTTAGGTCGAAGGTTACGGTTAGGGTTATTTTTAGCATTAAGGTTAGGTTGAGTTTTAGGTTGAGCTTTAGGGTTATAATTAGGATTAGGGTTATGATTAGGGTGAGGTTGAGGGTGAGTGTGAGGGTTTGGGTTAGCGTCAGGCTTAGGCTTAGTGTTAGGCTGAGGGTGAGGGTGCGGTTGAGGATTAGGTTTAGGGTGATGGTTAGGGTTAGGGTTAGGGTGAGGCTTAGGATGAGGGTCAGGGTGAAGTCTAGCGTAAGTGTTATGTTTAGGGTGAGGTTTAGGATTAGGGTGAGGGTTAGGGTTAGTGTGAGGGTTAGTGTTAGTGTTAGGGTTAGTGTTAGGGTGAGGGTAAGTGTTAGGGTGAGGGTCACGGGTAGGGTGAGGTTTATGGTTAGGGTGAGAGTTAAGGTTAGGGTTAGGGTTATTGTTAGGTTTAGGATTAGGGTTACAGTTATGGTGATGGTGAGGGTTAGGGTTAGGGTTAGCGTGAGGTTTAGTGTTAAGGTTAGGGTTAGATTTAGGGTTAGGGTGATGATGAGGTTTAGGGTTAGATTTAGGTTTAGTGTTAGTGTTAGGGTCAGAGTGAGGGTTAGTGTTAGGTTTAGGCTTAGGCTTAGGCCGAGAATGAGGGTGAGGGTTAGGGATCAGGTTAGGGTTTGGGTTAGGTTTAGGGTTAGTGGTAGGTTGTGGGATGAGGATTAGGGTTAGGATTAGGGCAACGGTAAAGGCTAGGCTGAGGGTTAAGTCCAGGGTTAGGGTTAGGGTGAGGGTGAGTGTGAGAGTTAGGTTTAGGGTTTGGGTTAGGCTTAGAATTAGTGTGAGGGTTAGGGTTAGCTTTTGGGTTAGGGTGAGGGTGAGGCTGAGGATTAGGTTTAGGGTTAGGTTTAGGATTAGGTTTAGGGTTAGGGTTAGTGTTAGGGTTAGGGTTAGGGTTAGGGCTAGGCTTAGTGTTAAGCTGAGGATGAGGGTGTGGATGAGGATTAGTGTTATGATTAGGGTTAGGCTTAGGGTTAGGGTTATTGTTAGTGTTATGGTTAGGGTTAAGTTTGCAGTGAGGGTGAGGCTGAGTGTGAGTGTTATGTTTATGGTTATGGTTAGGGTTAGGGTTAGTGTTAGGGTTAGTATTATTGTTAGGGTTAGAGTTAGATTTACTGTGAGGGTGAGGATGCGAGTGAGGGTTAGTTTTAGGGTTAGGGTGGGGTTTATGGTTAGGGTTAGGGTTCGGGTGAGGATGAAGTTTATAGTTAGTGTTAGGCTGAGCGTTAGGGTTAGGTTTAGGGTGAGAGTTAGGGTTCGGGTTAAGTTTAGGGTTAGTTTGAGGGTTAGGGTAAGGTTTACGGTGAGGTTGATGGTTAGGATTAGGTTGAGGGTTAGGGTTAGAATTAGGGTTAGGGTGAGGGTGAGTGTGAAGATTAGGATTAGTGTTAGGGTGAGGGTTAGGATGAGGGTTAGGTTTAGGATTAGGGTTAGGGTGAGGGCTAGGGTGAGGGTGAGGTTTAGGGTAAGGTTTAGGCTTAGGCTTAGGTTTAGGCTGAGCATGAGTTTGACATGGAGGTTTAGGGTTAGGGTGATGGTTAGGTTTACGGTTAGGGTGAGGGTTAGGATGACGTTTAGGGTTGGGGGAGTTTTAGGGTGAGGATGATGGTAAGGGTAAAGGTGATTTTTAGGCTGAGGGTGAGGTTTAACATAAGGGTGTGTGTTACGGTCACGTTTAAGGTTAGTGTAAGAGTTAGTGTTAGGGTGAGTGTTAGGGTGAGGGTTAGGTTAAGGGTTAGGGTAAGGGTTAAGATTAGGTTTATGATGAGGGTTAAATTTAGGTTTAGGGTTAGGATTAGTGTAAGGTTTAGGGTGAGGATGAGGATTAGGGTTAGGGTTAGGGTGAGGGTGCGGTTTTGGGGTGGCATTAGGGTTAGGGTGATGGTTAGGGTGAGTGTTAGGGTTAGGGTAAGGGTTAGCGTGGGGGTGATGGTATGGGTAAACGTGAGGGTTAGTCTGAGGGTGAAGGTTACATTGGGGTGAGGGTGAGGGTTAGGGTGAGGGTTAGGGTTAGGGGAAGGATGTGTGTGAGGGTTAGATTGAGGATTAGATTTAGGGTTAGTGTGAGGTTTAAGGTGAAGATGAGGGTTAGGATTAGGGTGAGGGCTAGGGTGAGGGTGAGGTTTAGGTTTAGGTTTAGGGTGAGGTTTAGGGTTATGGTGATGATTAGGGTTAGTGTGAGGGTTAGTGTTAGGGTTAGGGTTAAGGTGAGGGTGAGGGTAAGTGTTAGGGTGAGGTTTAGGTTTAGGGTGAGGGTTATTTTTAGGTTGAGTGTTAGGGTTCGGGTTAGGTTATTGTTAGGGTTAGGGTTAGGGTTACGGTTACGGTGAGGGTGAGGGTGAGGGTTAGGGTTAAGGTTAGTATGAGGTTTAGGTTTAGGGTAAGTGTTAGAGTTAGGGTTAGGGTGAGAGTGAGGTTTACGGTTAGAGTTAGGGTTAGTGTTAGGGTTAGTGTTAGGGTGAGGGTTTGTGTTAGAGTTACGCTTAGGCTTAGGCTTAGGCCAAGCATGAGGGTGAGGGTGAGAGTTAGGGTTATGGTGAGGTTTAGGATGAGGTTTAGGGTTAGGATTAGTGTTAGGGTGAGGACTAGGTTGAGGGTTAGGGTAATGGTTAGCTTTAGGGATAGGTTTAGGTTTAGGATTAGGGTTAGGTTGAGGGTGATTTAGGGTTAGGCTAAGGGTTAGGGTGAGGGTTAGGGTTAGGGTTTTCGTTAAAGTGAGGGTGAGGCTGAGGATTAGGGTTAGGTTTAGGGTTGGGTTTAGGGTTAGGGTTAGGCTTAGGGTTAGGCTGAGGATGAAGATGGGGTTGAGGATCAGGTTTAGGGTTAGGATTAGGGTTATTGTTAGTGTTATGTTAGGTTTAAGTTTGCCCTGACATCAAGGCTGAAGGTGAGGGTTATGGTTAGGGTTAGTGTTATTTTTAGGGTTAGGTTTACAGTTACGGTGAGATTGAGGGTGAGGGTGAGGGTTAGGGTTAGGGTGAGGTTTAGCGTGAGGTTTAGGGTTAGGGTTAGGGTGAGGGTGAGGTGTAGGGTTAGAGTTAGTGTTAGGTTGAGGGTTAGGGGGAGGTTCAGGGTTATTGTTAGTGTTAGGTTTAGGGGGAGGGGGAGGGTTAAGTTGAGGTTTAGGGATAGGTAAAGTTTAGTATTAGATTTAGTGTGAGGGTGAGTGTGATGGTTAGGGTGAGGGCTAGGATTAGGCTTAGGGTTAGGCTGAGGGTGAGGGAGGGGTGAGGATTAGGGTTAGGATGATGGTTTGGATTAGAGTTAGTGTTATAGTTAGGGTTACGGTTAGAGTTATGGTGAGGTTGAGGGTGTGGGTGAGGGTTAGGGTTAGGGTTAGGATGAGGTTTAGGGTTAGGGTTAGTGTGAGGGTGAGGTTTTGGGTTAGATATAGGGTTTGGGGGAAGGTTAGGGGGAGGTTTGGGATAGGATTAGTGTTAGAGTTAGGGTGAGGGTGAGGGTTAGGTTGAGGTTTATGGTTAGGGTAATGGTTAGGGTTAGTGTTAGGGTTAGGGTTAGTTTTAGGGTGAGGGTAAGTTTTAGGGTGAGGTTTTGGGTTGGGGTGAGAGTTATGGCTAGGGTGAGTGTTAGGATTAGAATTAGGGTTATTGTTAGGGTTAGGTTTGGGTTTTGGTTACGGTGAGGGTGAGGTTTAGGGTTGGAGTTAGGGTGAGGTTTAGGGTTGGGGTTAGGGTTAGAGTGAGGGTTAGGATGAAAGTGAGGTTTACCGTTAGAGTTAGGGTGAGGGTGATTGTTAGGGTTTGGATTAGGGATAAGGAGAGGGTGAGTGTGTGTGTTAGAGTTAGGGTTAGGTTTAGGCTAATGGTAAGGCTAAGTGTGAGGTTGAGTGTGAGGGTTAGGGTTAGGATTAGTGTTAGTGTGAAAGTGAGGGCGAGGGTTTGGTTTAGTGTTAGGGTGAGGGTTAGGATGAGTGTTAGGATTAGGGTTAGGCTTATGGTGAGCATTAGGTTTAGGGTTAGGTTGAGGGTTTGGGTTAGGAGAAGGATGAGGGTTAGTTTTAGGGTTAGGGTGAGGGTTAGGATGAGGATTAAGGTTACGATTAGTGTTAGGGTGAGGCTGAGAACTAGGTTTAATGTTAGGGTAAGTTTTAGGGTTATAGTTAGGGTTAGGGTGAGGGTTAGGATGAGGGTTAGGGTTACGGTGAGGGTGAGGGTTAGGGTTAGGGTGAGGTTTAGTGTTAGGTTTAGGGTAAGGGTTAGGATGAGGATGAGGTTTAGGGTTAGTGTTAGGGTTAGTGTGAAGCTGACGATGAGTGTTAGGGCGACAGTTAGTGTTAGGTTTAGGGTTAGGGTAAGGTTCAGGGTTATGGTGAGTGTAAGGATGAGGGTTAGGGTTAGGGTGAGGGTTAGGGTTAGGGTGAGGGCTAGGGTGCGGGTGAGGTTTAGGGCTAGGGTGAGGGTGAGGTTTAGGGTTAGGGTTAGGGTGAGGTTTAAGGTTAGGTTTTGGGTTAGGGTTAGGATGAGGGTGAGGTTTAGGGTTAGAGTTAGGTTAAGCTGAGGCTGAGGGTGAGGGTTAGGGTTAGGTTTAGGATTAGGGTAAGGGTTAGGGTGAGTGTGAAGGTTAGGGTTAGGGTTAGGCTTAGGCTTACGGTTAAACTGAGGGTGAGGGTGAGGGTGAGGTTTAGGGTTAGGATTAGGGTTAGGGTGAGGGTGATTGTGTGTGTTATACTTAGGTTTAGGGTTAGGCTTAGGGTTAGGCTGAGGGTGAGGTTGAGGGTGAGGGTTAGGTTTAGGGTGAGGGTTTGTGCAAGACTTAGGGGGAGGGTTAGGATGAGGGTTAGTGTTAGGATTAGTGTTAGGGTGAGGGCTAGGGTGAGGGTGAGGTTTAGGTTTAGGTTCAGGGTGAGGTTTAGTGTTAGTGTTAGTGTTAGGGTGAGGCTGAGGGCGAGGGTTAGGGTTAGGATTAATGTTAGGCTTATCCTTAAGCTGAGGTTTAGGTTGAGGGTGAGGGTTAGGATTAGGGTTAGGAGTAGGTTTAGGGTTAGGGTGAGGGTGAGGGTTAAGGTTAGGTTTAGGTATATGCTTAGGATTAGGCTGAGGTTGAGTTTGAGGGGTAAGGGTGAGGTTTAGTGGTAGGGTTAGGGTGAGTGTGAGGTTTAGTGTTAGGGTTAGGGTTAGGATTAGGATTATGCTGAGGGTGAAGGTGTGGGTTAGTGTTTGGGTTATGGTTAGCGTTATTGGGAGGGTTAGGATCAGGGTTAGGGTTAGTGTGAGATTTAGGATGAGGGTGAGTGTGTGTGTAGGGTTAAGTTTAGGGTTAGGCTTAAGGTTAGGCTGAGGGTGAAGTTAGGGTTAGGGTTAGGCTTAGGCTTAGGCTTTGGTTTAGGCTGAGGGTGAGGGTGAGGCTCTGGGTTAGTGTTAGGGTGAGGGTAAGGGTAAGGGTTGGGGGAGGTTTAGGAAAAGGGATAGGGTTAGGATTAGGGTTGGGTATGACTAGGGTGAGAATGAGGTTTAGGGTTAGTGTTAGCTTGAGGGTTAGGATTATGTTAAGGGTGAGAGTTAGTGTTCGGGTTAAGTTTAGGGTTAGGTTGAGGGTTAAGGTAAGGGTTACGATGAGGGTGAAAGTTAGGGTTAGGTTGGGGGTGAGGGTTCGGATTAGTGTTAGGGTGAGCTTGAGGGTTACGGTTAGTGTTAGGGTGAGGGTTAGGATGAGGGTTAGGGTTAGGATTAGTGTTAGGGTGAGGGCTAGTGTGAGGGTGAGGTTTAGGGTTAGGGTTAGGGTTAGGGTGAGGTTTAGGGTTAGAGATAGGGTTAGTGTTAGGGTGAGGGTGACGTTTATGTTTAGAGTTAGGGGTAGGATGAGGCTGAGGTTGAGGGTTAGGGTTAGGGTTAGTGTAAGATTTAGGGTTAGGGTGAGGGTTAGGATTGAGGGTGAGGGTTAGGTTTAGGGTTAGTATTAGGTTTAGGGTAAGGGTTAGGGTGAGTGTGAGCATTAGGGTGAGTGTGAGCATTAGGGTTTGGCTTAAGGTTAGGCTGAGGTTGAGGGTGAGGGTTAGGGTTAGTGTTAGATTAAGGTTTAGCGTTAGGGTTAGGGTTAGGGTGAAATTTAGGGTTCGGTTATAATTAGCATTAGGGTGAGGGTTATGGTTAGGGTTAAGGTGAGCATGAGGTTTAGGATTATGTTGAGGATTAGGCTTAGGTTTAGGGCTAGGGTGAGGGTTAAGGTTAGGGTGAGGGTGAGGGTAAGGATGAGGATTAGGGTTAGGATTAGGGTTAGGGTGAAACCTAGGGTGAGGGTGAGGGTTAGGGTTAGTGTTAGATTAAGGTTTAGGGTTAGGGTGAGGGTGATGGTAAGTTTGAGGGTTAGGGTTACGGTCAGGGTGATGATTACTTTTAGGGTGAGGGTTAGGTTTAGGATTAGGTTTAGCCTGAGGATGAGTGTTAGGATTAGGGTTAGGGTTAGGGTTAGGGTTAGGTTTCAGGTTAGGAAAAGTGTTATTGTTAGGGTTAGGGTTAGATTTATGGGGAGGGTGAGGGTGAGAATGAGGGTTAGGGTTAGGGTGAGGTTTAGGTTTAGGTTTAGGATTAGGGTTAGGGTTAGGGTGATGGTTAGAGTTAGGGTGATTGTTAGTGTTAGGGTGAGAGTGAGAGTTAGGGTTCGGTTATGTTTAGGGTTAGGGTGAGTGTTAGGGTTAGGGTTATGTTGAGCATGAGGTTTAGGGTTAAGTTGAGGATTAGGCTTAGGGTTAGGGCTAGGGTGAGGGTTAATTTTAGGGTTAGGGTGAGGGTAAGGATGAGGATTAGGTTTAGGATTAGGGTTAGAGTGAGGGATAGGGTGAGCTTGAGGGTTAGGGTTAGTGTTAGATTAAAGTTTAGGGTTAGGGTTACGGTTAGGGTGAGGGTTAGGTTGAGGGTTAGGGTTATGGTGAGGGTGATGATTAGGGTTAGGGTGAGGGTTTGGTTTAGGATTAGGGTTAGCTTGAGGGTGAGTGTTAGGATTACTCTTAGGGTTAGGGTTAGGTTTTGGTTTAAGATTAGTGTTATTGTTAGGGTTAGGGTTAGAGTTATGGTGAGGGTGAGGGTGAGGATTAGGGTTAGGGTGAGGTTTAAGGTTAGGGTTAGGATTAGGGTTGCGGTGAGGGTTAGGGTTAGGATTACGGTTAGCAAGAGGGTGAGTGTTAGGATTACAGTTAGGGTTAGGATTAGGGTTAGGATTAGTGTTCTTGTTAGGGTTAGGGTTAGAGTTATGGTGAGGGGAAGGCGAGGGTGAGGGTTAGGGTTTGGGTTAGGGTGAGGTTTAGGGTTAGGGTTAGGATTAGAGTTAGTGTGAGGGTGAGAATGAGGGTTAGGGTTATGGTGAGAGTTAGTGTTAAGGTTAGGCGCAGGGTTAGTATGAGGGTTACGGTTAGGATTAGTGTTAGGGTGAGGACTAGGGTGAGGGTGAGGTTTAGGGTTAGGGTTAGGGTGAGGTTTAGGGTTAGGGTTAGGGTGAGTGTGAGGGTTAGGGTTAGGGTTAGGTTTAGGCTTAGGGTTACACTGAGGGTGAGGGTGAGGATGAGGTTTAGGCTTCGGATTAGGGTTAGGGTGAGGGTGAATTTGTGTGCTAGAGTTAGGTTTAGGATTAGGCTTAGGGTTAGGCTGAGGGTGAGGTTGAGGGTAAGGGTTAGTGTTAGGGTGAGGTAAAGGTAAGGGTTAGGGGGAGGGTTAGGATGAGGTTTAGTGTTAGGATTAGGGTTAGGGTGAGGGCTAGGGTGAGGGTAAGTTTTAGGTTTACAGTCAGGGTGAGGTTTAGTGTTAGAGTTAGTGTTTGGGTGATGCTGAGGGTGAGGGTTAGGGTTAGTATTAATGATAGGCTTAGGCTCAAGGTGAGGTTTAGGTTGAGGGTTAGGATTTGGGTTAGTAGTAGGATTAAGGTTAAGGTGAGGGTGAGGATTAGGGTTAGGGTTAGGGTAAGGCTTAGGGTAAGGCTGAGGTTGAGGGTGAGGGTTAGTGTTAGGGTGAGGTTTAGGGTTAGGTTTAGGGTGAGTGTGAGGGTTAGGGTTAGGCTTAGGCTTAGGATTATGCTGAGGGTGAGTGTGTGGTTTATTGTTAGTGTTAGGGTTAGGGTTATGGGGTGGGTTAGGATGAGGGTTAGGGTTAGTGTGAGGTTTAGGGTGAGGGTGAGTGTGTTGTTAGGTTTGGTTTAGGGTTAGGCTTAGGGTTAGGCTGAGAGTGAGTTTGAGGCTGAGGGTTAGTGTTAGGGTCAGGGTTAGGATAAGGGTTAGGGGGAGGTTTAGGAAAAGGGATAGGGTTAGGATTAGGGTTGGGTGAGGCTAGAGTGAGAATGAGGTTTAGGGTTAGGGTTAGCTTGAGGGTTAGGATTATGGTAAGGGTGAGAGTTAGTGTTCGGGTTAAGTTTACGGTTAGGTTGAGGGTGAAGGTAAGGGTTACGGTGAGGGTTCGGATTAAGGTTAGGGTGAGCATGAGGGTTATGGTTAGTGTTAGGGTGTGGGTTAGGATGAGGGTTCGGGTTAGGATTAGTGTTAGGTTGAGGGCTAGGCTGAGCATGAGGTTTAGGGTTAGCGTGAGGTTTAGGGTGAGGTTTAGGTTTAGGGGTAGGGTTAGTGTTCGGGTGAGGGTGACATTTACGGTTAGAGTTAGGGGTAGGATGAGGCTGAGGTTGAGGGTTAGGGTTAGGGTTAGTGTTAGTTTTAGGGTTAGGGTGAGGGTTAGGTTGAGGGTGAGGGTTAGTGTTAGGGTTAGGATTAGGTTTAGGGTAAGGTTTAGGGTGAGTGTGAGCATTAGGTCTAGGGTTAGGGTTTGGCTTAGGGTTAGGCTGAGGGTGAGGGTGAGGATCAGGGTTAGGGTTAGTGTTAGATTAAGGTTTAGGGTTAGGGTTAGGGTTAGGGTGAGAGTTAGGGTTCGATTATGTTTAGGGCTAGGGTGAGGGTTAAGTTTAGGGTTAGTGTGAATGTAAGGTTGAGGATTAGGGTTAGGGTGAGGGCTAGCGTGAGGTTGAGGGTTAGGGTTACTTTTAGATTAAGGTTTAGGTTTAGGGTTTGGGTTAGGGTGAGGGTTAGGTTTAGCCTGAGGATGAGTGTTAGGATTAGGGTTAGGGTTAGGGTTAGGGTTAGGTTTCGGGTTAGGATTAGTGTTATTGTTAGGGTTAGGGTTAGAGTTATGGTGAGGGTGAGGGTGAGGGTGAAGGTGAGGGTTAGGGTTAGGGTGAGGTTTAGGGTTAGTGTTAGGATTAGTGTTAGTGTGAGGGTGAGGTTTAGGGTTAGATTCAGGGTTAGTTGGAGGGTTAGGTCTAGGGTTAGGCTTAGGGTTAGTTTTAGGGTTAAGGATACGGTGAGGGTTAGGTTGAGGTTTAGGTTTTTGGTTAGGGTTAGGATTAAGATGAGCGTGAGGGTGAGTGTGAGGGTTAAGTTTAGGGATAGGCTTAGCCTTATGGTTAGGCTGAGGGTGAGGGTATGGGTGAAGATTAGGTTTAGGGTGATGGTTAGCATTAGGTCTAGGGTGAGGGTTAAGATGAGGGTTAGGATTAGGATTAGGTTTAGGGTGAGGGCTAGGGTGAGGGTGAGGGTTAGCGTAAGGTTTTGGCTTAGGCTTAGGTTTAGGCTGAGCATGAGCTTGAGGGTGAGGGTTAGGGTTAGGGTGATGTTTCGGTTTACAATTAGGGTGAGTGTTAGGATGAGGTTTAGGGTTAGGGTGAGGATGATGGTAAGGGTAAAGGTGAGGTTTAGGCCGAGGGTCAGGTTTAAGATAAGGGTGAGGTTTAGGGTTAAGTTTAGGGTTAGGGTAAAGGTTAAGGTTAGGGTTAGGGTGAGGGTTAGATTGAGGATAAGGGTTATGGTTAGTGTGAGATTTAGGGTGAGGATGAAGGTTAGGGTTAGGGTCAGGGTGATGGTTAGAATTAGGGTTAGGGTGAGGGCTAGGGTGAGGGTGAGGATTAGTGTTTTGGTTAGGGTTAGGGTGAGGTTTAGGATTAGCGTGAGTTTTAGTGTTAGTGTGAGGGTTAGTGTTAGGGTTAGGGTTAGCATTAGGGTGTGGGTTATGGTTAGTGTGCGGGTTAGGGTTAGGGTTAGGGTTATTGTTAGGTTTAGGGTTAGGGTTACGGTTACGGTGATGGTGAGGGTTAGGGTTAGGGTTAGGGTGAGGTTTAGTGTTAGGGTTAGGGTTAGAGTTAGGTTTATGATGAGGGTGTGGTTTAGGGGTACAATTCGGGTTATGGTGAGGGTTAGGGTTAGGGTGTGTGTTAGCGTGGGGGTGACAGTAATGGTAAAGTTGAGGGTTAGGCTGAGGCTGAGGGTTACGGTAAGGGTGAGGGTTAGGGTTAGGGTGAGGGTTAGTGTTAGCTTTAGGGTTAGGTTGAGGGTTAGATTGAGGATTAGTGTTAGGGTTAGTGTGAGGTTTAGGGTGAGGATGAGGGTTAGGATTAGGGTGAAGGCTTGGGTGAGGGTGAGGGTTGGGGTTAGTGTTAGGTTGAGGTTTAGGGTTAGGGTGATATTTAGGGTTAGTGTGCGGGTTAGTGTTAGTGTTAGGTTTAGTGTTAAGGTGAGGGTAAGTGTTAGGGTGAGCATTAGGTTTAGGGTGAGGGTTATGGTTAGGGTGAGTGTTAGGGTTAGGGTTATGTTTATTGTTAGGGTTTGGGATAGTGTTACGGTTTCGGTGAGGGTGAGGGTGAGGGTTAGGGTTAGGGTGAGGTTTAGGGTTAGGGTTAGGGTTAGGATTAGGGTGAGGTTGAGGTTTAGGGTTAGATTTAGGGTTATTGTTAGTGTGAGGGTTAGTGTTAGCATTAGGGTTAGTGTTACAGTGAGGATACATCTAAGGGTGAGGGTTTGGGTCAGGGTGAGGGTTATGGTTAGTGTGAGGGTTAGGATTGGTGATAGGATTATTGTTAGGGTTCGGTTTAAGGTTATGGTTATAGTGGGAGTGAGGGTGAGGTTTAGGGTTAGGGTTAGGGTGAGGTTTAGAGTGAGGGTGAGGTTTAGGGTTAGAGTTAGGGTTAGGGTGAGGGTTAGGTTGAGGGTTAGGGTTAGGGTTAATGTTAGGTTTAGGCTTACGGTGAGAGTTAATGGGAGGTTTAGGGTTAGGGTTAGGGTTAGGATTACGGTTAGGGTGAGGGTGAGTGTGTGTTTTAGGGTTTGGTTTAGGGTTAGGCTTAGCGTTAGGCTGAGGGTGAGGTTGAGGGTGAGGGTTAGGTTTAGCTTTAGGGTTAGGGTTTCGGTGAGTGTGAGGGTTAGGATTAGGTTGAGGGTGGGGTTAGGATTGGGGTTAGGGTGAGGGAGACGGTGAGGTTTACGTTTAGGGTTAGGATGATGGTTAGGGTTAGGATTAGTGTTAGAGTGAGTGCTAGTGTGAGGGTGATGGTTAGTGTTAGGGTGACGGTTAGGTTTATGGTTAGGGTGAGGGTTTGGATGAGGTTTAGGGTTAGGAGAAGGTTTAGGGTGAGCATGATGGTAAGGGTAAAGGTGAGGTTTAGGCTGAGGGTTAGGGTTAAGATAAGGGTGAGTGTTAGGGTTAGGTTTAGTGTTAGGGTAAGGGTTACGATTAGGGTTAGGATGAGGGTTAAATTGAGGTTTAGGGTTAGGGTTAGTTTCAGGTTTAGTTTGAGGATGAGGGTTAGGGTTAAGGTTAGGGTTAGGGTGAGGATGAGTTTTTGTGTTGTCATTAGGGTTAGGGTGAGATTTAGGGTGAGGGTTAAGTTTAGGGTAAGGATTAGCGTGTGGGTGCTGGTAAGTGTAAACGTGAGGGTTAGGCTGAGGTTGAGGGTTACAGTGGGGTGAGGTTCAGGGTGAGGGTGAGGGTTAGGGTTATGGGAAGGGTGTGGGTGATAGATTGAGGATTAGTGTTAGGGTTAGTGTGAGGTTTAGGGTGAGGATGAGGGTTAGGGGTAGGGTGAGGGCTAGGGTGAGGGTGAGGGTTAGGTTTAGGTTTAGGGTGAGGTTTAGGGTTAGGGTCATGATTAGGGTTAGTGTGAGGGTTAGTGTTAGGTTTCGGGTTAGTGTTAGGCTGAGGGTAAGTGTTAGGGTGAGGGTTAGGGTCAGGGTGAGGGTTATGGTTAGGTTGAGTGTTAGGGTTAGGGTTAGGGTTATTGTTAGGTTTAGGGTTACGGTTATGGTGAGGGTGAGGGTTAGGGTTAGGGTTACTATGAGGTTTAGGTTTAGGGTAAGTGTTAGAGTTAGGGTTAGGGTGAGAGTGAGTTTTACGGTTAGAGTTAGGGTTAGTGTTAGGGTTAGTGTTAGTGTGAGGGTTTGGGTTAGCGTTATGCTTAGGCTTAGGCTTAGGCTTAGGCCAAGCATGAGGGTGAGGTTTAGAGTTAGGGTTAGGGTGCAAGTTAGGGTTAAGGTTAGGGTGAGGTTTAGGATGAGGTTTAGGGTTAGGATTAGTGTTAGGGTGAGGACTAGGGTGAGGGTTAGGATGAGGGTTAAGATTAGGGTTAGGGTTAGTTTGAGTGTGAGTCTGAGGGTCAGTGTTAGGGTTAGGGTGAGGGTGAGGGTTAGGGTTTTGGTTAGGGTGAGGGTGAGGCAAATGATTAGGGTTAGGTTTAGGGTTGGGTTTAGGGTTAGGGTTAGGTTTAGGGTTAGGTTTACAGTTAGGGTTCGGGTTAGGTTTAGGCTTAGCGTTAGGCTGAGCGTGAGGGTGGGGTTTAGCATTAAGTTTAGGATTAGGATTAGGGTTATTGTTAGTGTTATGATTAGGGTTAAGTTTGCACTTAAATTGAGGCTGAAGGTAAGGGTTATGGTTAATGTTAGGGTTAGGGTTAGGGTGAGTGTTATTTTTAGGGATAGGTTTACAGTTACGGTGAGATTGAGGGTGAGGGTTAGGGTTAGGGTTAGGGTGAGGTTTAGCGTGAGGTTTAGGGTTAGGGTTAGGGTGAGGATGAGGTTTAGGTTTAGAGTTAGTTTTAGGGGGAGGGTTAGCGGGAGGTTTACGGTTATTGTTAGTGTTAGGGTTAGGGGATGATGAGTGATCGGTTGAGGTTTAGGGATAGGGTTAGGTTTAGTATTAGGGTTAGGGTGAGGGTGAGAGTGACCATTAGGGTGACGGCTAGGCTTAGGCTTAGGGTTAGGCTGAGGGTGAGGGTGGGGGTGAGGATTAGGGTTAGTGTGATTGTTTGCGTTAGGGTTAGTGTTACTGTTAGTGTTAGGGTTAGAGTTACGGTGAGGGTGAGGGTTAGGGTTAGTGTTAGGTTGAGGTTTAGGGTTAAGGTTAGGATTAGGGTTAGGGTGAGGGTGAGGTTTAGGTTAGATTTAGGGTTAGTTGGAGGGTTAGGTCGAGGGTTAGGGTTAGGGTTAATTTTAGGGTTAAGGTTACGGGGAGGGTTAGGTTGAGGTTTAGGGTTATGGTTAGGGTTAGTGTTAGGAGTAGGGTGAGTGTGAGGGTGAGGGTGAGGGTTAGGGTTAGTATTAGGTGTAGGCTCAGGTTTAGGCTGAGTGTGAGGGTGGGGGTGAAGATTAGGTTTATCGTGATGGTTAGGGTTGGGGGTAGGCTGAGGGTTAGGATTAGGATTAGGGTTAAGGTGAGGGCTAGGGTGAGGGTGAGGGTTAGGGTAAGGGTTAAGCTTCGGCTTATGGTTAGGCTGAGCGTGAGTTTGAGGGTGAGGGTTAGGTTTAGAGTGATGGTTAGGTTTACGGTTAGTGTGAAGGTTAGGATGAGCTTTAGGGTTAGGGTGAGGGTTAGGGTGAGGATGATGGTAAGGGTAAAGGTGAGGTTTAGGCTAATGGTGAGGGTTAAGATAAGGGTGAGGGTTAGGGTTTGATTTAGTGTTAGGGTTAGGGTTAGGGTTAGGGTTAGGGTGAGGATTAGGTTGAGGATTAGGGTTAGGGTTAGTGTGAGGTTTAGAGTGAGGATGAGGGTTAGGGTTAGGGTGAGGGTGAGGGTTCGGATGAGGTTTAGTTTTAGGATTAGGGTTAGGGTGAGGGGTAGGGTGAGTTTGAGGTTTAGGGGTTGGTTTAGGGTTAGGGTTAGGGTGAGGGTGAGGTTTAGGGATAGAGTTAGGGTTAGGGGGAGGGTTAGGGGGAGGTTTATGGTTATTGTTAGTGTTAGGGTTATGGGATGGTGAGGGTTAGGTTGAGGTTTAGGGATTGGGTTAGGTTTAGTATTAGGGTTAGGGTGTGGGTGAGTGTGATGGTTAGGGTGAGGGCTAGTCTTAGGCTTAGGGTTAGGCTGTGGGTGAGGGTGGGGATGAGTATTAGGGTTAGGGTGATGGTTTGGGTTAGGGTTAGTGTTATTGTTAGGGTTACGGTTAGAGTTACGGTGAGGGTGAGGGTGCGGGTGAGGGTTAGGGTTAGAGTTAGGGTGGGGTTTAGGGTTAGGTTTAGGGTTAGTGTGAGGTTGAGGTTTAGGGTTAGATATAGGTTTAGGGGGAGGGCTAGGGTTAGGGTTATGGTTAGGGTTAGTGTTAGAGATAGGGCGAGGTTGAGGTTTAGGGCTAGGTTTATGGTTATGGTTAGTTTGAGGGTTAGTGTTAGGGTTAGGGTTAGTATTAGTGTGATGGTAAGTTTTAGGGTGAGGCTTTGGGTTAGGGTGAGTGTTATGGTTAGGGTGAGTGTTAGGATTACGGTTAGGGTGATTGTTAGGTTTAGGTTTAGGGTTTGGGTTACGGTGAGGGTGAGGTATAGGGTTAGGGTTAGGGTGAGGTTTAGGGTTTGGGTTAGGGTTAGAATGTGGGTTAGGATGAAGGTGAGGTTTGCGGTTAGAGTTAGGGTGATGGTGAGGGTTAGGTTTAGGATTTGGGTTAGGGTGAGGGTGAGTGTGTGTGTTAGGGTTAGGTTTATGTTTAGGCTAATAGTTAGGCTAAGGGTGAGGTTGAGGGTGAAGGTTAGGGTTAGGGTTAGGGTTTGGTTTAGTGTTAGGGTGATGGTTAAGGTGAGTGTTAGGATTAGGGTTAGGGTTATGGTGATTGTTAGGGTTAGGGTTAGGTTGAGGTTTTGGGTTAGGGTAAGAGTTAGGGTTCGATTAAGTTCAGGGTTAGGGTCAGGTTTAGGGTTAGGGTTATGGTGATCATTAGGGTTGTTGTTAGGTTGAAGGTTTGGGTTAGGTTAAGGATGAGGGTTAGTTTTAGGGTTAGGGTGAGGGTTAGGATGAGGATTAGGGTTAAGATTTGTGTTAGGGTGAGGGATAGGGTGAGGGTGAGAACTAGGGTTAGTGTTAGGTTAAGGTTTAGGGTTAAGCATAGCGTTAGGATGAGGGTTAGGACGAGGGTTTGGGTTACGGTGAGGGTGAGGGTTAGGGTTAGGGTTAGGGTGAGGGTTATGGTTAGGGTTATGGTTAGGGTGAGGGTGAGGTTTACAGTTAGAGTTAGGGTTAGGGTGAAGCTGAGGGTGAGTGTTAGGGTTCCAGTTAGTGTTAGGTTTCGGGTGAGTGTAAGGGTCAGGGTTAGAGTGAGGGTAAGGGTGAGTGTTAGGGTTAGGGTGAGGGTTAGGGTTAAGGTTTTGGGGAGGGTTAGGATGAGGGTTAGGACAAGGATTAGGGTTAGGGTGAGGGCTAGGATGAGGGTGAGGTTTAGGGTTAGGTTTAGGGTGAGGTTTAGGTTTAGGATTAGGATTAGGGTAAGGGTTAGGGTGAGTGTGCGGGTTAGGGTTAAGGTTAGGGTTAGGCTTAGGGTTACACTGAGGGTGAGGGTGAGGATTAGGGTTAGGATTAGTGTTAAGGTGAGGTTGAGTGTGTGTGTTAGAGTTAGGTTTAGGGTTAGGCTTCAGGTTAGACTGAGGGTGAGGATTAGATTTTGGGTGAGGGTTAGGGTAAGTGTTAGATGGGAGGGTTAGGATGTGGGTTAGTGTTAGGATTAAGGTTAGGGTGAGGGCTAGGGTGAGAGAGAGGATTAGGGTTATGGTTAGGGTGAGGGTGCGGTTTAGCATTAGGGTGAGGGTTAAGGTTAGTTTGAGGATTAATGCTACGGTTAGGTTTAGTGTTAGGGTGAGGGTATGTGTTAGGGTGAGGGTTAGGGTTAAGGTGCATGTTATGGTTAGTGTGAGGGTTACGGTTAGGGTTATTGTTAGGTTTAGGATTAGGGTTACGGTTACAGTGAGGGTGAGTATTAGGGTTAGGGTTAGTGTGGGGGTTAGCGTGAGGGTAATGGTAAGGGTAAAGGTTAGGGTTAGGGTGAGGGTGAGCGGTACGATAAGGGTGAGGGTTAGGGTTAGGGTTACAGTTAGGCTGAGGGTGATGGTGGGGGTGACGATTAGGGTTAGGGTGATGGTTAAAGTTAGGGTTATGGTGAAGTCTAGGTTGAGGGTAAGGGTTGGGGTTAGTGTTAGGCTGAGGTTTAGGGTTTGGGTGATGTTTAGGGTGAGTGTGAGGGTTATGGTTAGGTTGAGGTTTAGGGTTAGGGTTAGGGTTAGGGTTAGGGTTAGGGTGAGGTTGAGGTTTAGGGTTAGATTTATGGTTAGTGTTAGTGTGAGGTTAGTGTTAGCGTTAGGGTTAGTGTTATGGTGAGGGAAAATCTTAGGGTGAGGGTTTGGGTCAGGGTGAAGTTTATGGTTAGGGTGAGCGTTAGGATTAGGGTTAGGGTTATTTTTAGGGTTCGGTTTAAGGTTACGGTTATGGTGCGGGTGAGGGTTAGGTTTAGTGTTAGGGTGAGGTTTAGGGTGAGGGTGAGTTTTAGGGTTACAGTTAGGGTTAGGGTGAGGATTGGGGTTAGGGTTAGGATTAGGCTTAGGCTTAGGCTTAGGCTGAGCATGAGGGTGAGTGTTAGGGTTCGTGTTTGGATGAGGGGTAGTGTTAGGATTAGGGTTAGGTTGAGGGTGAGTTTTAGGGTTAGATTTAGGGTTAGTGTTTGGGTGAGGTGTAGTGGTAGAGTTAGGGTTAGGGTGAGGCTGAGGGTGAGGGTTAGGGTTAGGATTAATGTTAGGGTTAGGCTTAAGTTGAGGGTTAGGTTGAGGGTGAGGGTTAGGATCAGGTTTAGGAGTAGGATTAGTGTTAGTGTTAGGGTGAGTGTGAGGGTTAGGGTTAGGTTTAGGGATAGGCTTAGGGTTAGGCTGAGTTTGAGGGTGAGTGTTAGGATTAGGGTGAGGGTTAGTGTTAGTGTGAGGTTAGTGTTAGCGTTAGGGTTAGTGTTATGGTGAGGGTAAATCTTAGGGTGAGGTTTTGGGTCAGGGTGACGGTTATGGTGCGGGTGAGGTTGAGGGTTAGGGTTAGTGTTAGGGTGAGGTTTAGGGTGAGGGTGAGGTTTAGGATTACAGTTAGGGTTAGGGTGAGTGTGAGGGTTAGGGTTAGGGATAGGCTTAGGATTAGGCTGAGGGTGAGGGTGTGGGTTAGGGTTAGGATTAGTGTTAGGATGAGGTTTAGGGTTTGGGTTAAGGTTAGAGTTAGACTTAGGGTGAGATTGAGCTTTAGGGTTAAAGTTAGGGTTAGGGTGAGGTTTAGGTTGAGGGTTAGGATAAGGGTTATATTTAGGTTTAGGGTTACAGTTAGAGTTAGGGGGAGGGTTAGGGTTAGGGTTAGTGTTAGGGATAGGATTTGGGTTAGAGTGAGGGTGAGTGTGTGTGTTAGGTTTAGGTATAGGATTAGGCTTACAGTTAGGCTGAGGGTGAGGTTGAGGGTGAGGGTTAGGGTTAGAGGGAGGTTTAGGTTGAGGGTTAGTGTTAGGATTAGGGTTAGGGTAAGGGATAGGGTTAGTGTGAGGGTGAGGTTTAAGTTTAGGGTTAGGGTTAGGGTGAGGTTTGTGTTGGGGTTAGGGTTAGAGTTAGGGATAGGGTGAGGGTGAGGTTTACGGGTACAGTTAGGGTTAGGGTGCGGGTTAGCTTGGGGGTGACGGTAAGGGTAAAGTTGAGGGTTAGGCTGAGGGTGAGGGTTATGGTAAGGGTTAGGTTTAGGTTTAGGGTGAGGGTTAGTGTTCGCTTTAGGGTGAAGGTGAGGGGTAGATTGAGGATTAGTGTTAGGGTTAGTGTGAGGTTTAGGGTGAGGATGAGGGTTAGGATTAGGGTGCTGGCTAGGAAGAGGGTGAGGTTCAGGGTTAGTGTTAGGGTGAAGTTTAGGGTTAGTGTGATGGTTAGGTTTAGTGTGAGGGTTAGTGTTAGGGTTAGAGTTAGTGTTAGGGTGAAGGTAAGTGTTAGGTTGAGGGTTAGGTTTAAGGTGAGAGTTATGGTTAGGGTGAGGGTTAGGGTTAGGGTGAGGGTTATGGTTAGGGTGAGGGTTAGTGTTTAGGTTAGGATTATAGTAAGCATTAGGGTTATCGTTAAGGTTATGGTGAGGGTGAGGGTTAGCCTTAGCTTTAGGGCTAGGATGAGGTGTAGTTATAGGGTTAGGGTTAGGATAAGTGTCAGGGTGAGGTTTAGTGTTAGAGTTAGGGTTAGGATGAGGCTGAGGGTGAGAATTAGGTTTAGGATTAATGTTAGGGTTAGGCTGAGGTTTAGGGTTTGGGTGATATTTAGGGTGAGTGTGAGGGTTATGTTTAGGTTGAGGTTTAGGGTGAGGGTTAGAGTTAGGGTTAGGATTAGGATTAGGTTTAGGGTTAGGGTGAGTTTGAGGGTTAGTGTTAGGGTTAGGGATAGGCTTAGGGTTAGACTGAGGTTGAGGGTGAGTGTTAGGGTTAGGGTGAGGGTTAGGGTTAGGGTTAGGATTAGGAATAGGTTTAGAGTTAGGGTGAGTGTGAGGGTTAGGGTTAGGTTTAGGGTTGGGCTTAGGGTTAGGCTCAGGATGAGGGTGAGGGTGAGGGTTATGGTTAGGGTGAGGGTTAGGGTTAGGGTTATGGGGAGGGTTAGGGTGAGGGTTAGGGTTAGGATTAGGGTTAGAGTGAGGGCTAGGAAGAGGTTGAGGTTTATGGTTAGGGTTAGGGTGAGGGTTAGTGTGAGTGTTATTTATAGGGTTAGAATTAGGGTTAAGCTGAGGATGAGGGTGATGCTTAGGGTTCTGGTTAGGGTTAGGATTAGGGTAAGGGTTAGAGTGAGTGTGATGGTTAAGGTTCTGGTTAGGGTTAGGCTTTGGATTACACTGAGGGTGAGGTTGAGGGATAGGATTAGGCTTAGGGTTAAGGTGAGGGTGAGTGAGTGTGTTAGGTTAGGTTTAGGTTTAGGTTAAGGGTTAGGCTAAGGGTGAGGTTGAAGGTGAGGGTTAGGGTTAGGGTGAGGTTTAGGGTTAGGGTTAGGGTTAAGTTGAGAGTAAGGGTGAGGGTTAGGGTTAGTGTTAGGGTGAGGGTTAGGATGAAGTTTAGAATTAGGGTTAGGGTGAGGGCTAGGCTGAGGGTGAGGTTTAGGGTTAGGGTTAGGTTTAGGGTTAGGGTTAGGGTTAGGGTGAGGGTGAGGTTTATGGTAAGAGTTAGTGTAAGGGTGAGGCTGAGGTTGAGGTTTAGGTTTAGGGTTAGTTTTCGAGTTAGGGTTAGGATAACGGTTAGGGTGATGGTGAGGAATAGGGTTAGGGTTAGGATTAGGATTAGAGTAAGCGTTAGGGTGAGTTTGAGGGTTAGGTTTAGGGTTAGGTTTAGGCTTAGGGTTAGGCTGAGGCTGAGGATAAGGGTGAGGGTTAGGGTTAGGGTTAGGGTGGGGTTTAGGGATAGGGTTAGTGTTAGGTTAGGGATTAGTGTGAGGGTTAGGGTTAGGGTTAGTATTACGATTATGGTGAGGGTGAGGGTGAGTGTGATGGTTAGGCTTAGGGTGAGAGTTAGGGTTCGGTTTAGTTTAGGGGTAGGGTGATTGTTAGGTTTAGGATTAGGGTGAGTGTAAGTGTTAGGGTTAGGTTGAGGGTTAGGGTTAGGGTAAGGATGAGGGTTAGTGTTAGGGTTCGTGTGAGGGTTAGGATGATGATTAGGGTTACGATTAGTGTTAGGGTGAGGGCTAGGGTGAATGTGAGGATTAGGGTTTGTTTTAGTGTAAGGTTTAGGATTAGGTTTGGGGTTAGGGTGAGGGTTAGGATGAGGGTTATGGTTACGGTGAGGGTGAGGGTTAGGGTTAGGGTGAGGTTTAGGGTTAGGATTAGGGTTAGGGTGAGGTTGAGTGTTAGCATTAACGTTAGGGTTAGGGTTAGGTTTAGGGTTAGGATTACTGTTATAGTTAGGGTTAGGGTTAGAGTTATGGTGAGGGTGAGGGTTAGGGTGATTGTGAGGTTTATGGTTAGATTTAGGTTCAGTTGGATCGTTAGGTCGAGGGTTAGGGTTTGTGTTAGGGTTAGGGTGAGGGTGAGGGTTAGGTTGAGGTTTAGGGTTAGGGTTAGGGTTAGGGTTAGGATTAGGATTAGGGTGAGGGTGAGTGTGAGGTTTAGGGTTAGGGTTAGGCTTAGGCTTAGGGTTAGGCTGAGGGTGTGGGTGGGGGTGAGGATTAGGTTTAGGGTGATGGTTAGGGTTAGGGTTATGGTGAAGGTTAGTGTTAGGGTTAGGGATAGAGTGAGGATTAGGGTGACGATGAGGTTTAGGGATAGAGTTAGGGTTACGGTGAGGGTTAGCGTTAGAGTGAGGGTTAGGGTGGAGTTGAGGTTAAGGATAAAGGTGAGGGTTAGGTTGAGGGTGAGGTTACAGTAAGGGTGAGGGTTAGGGTTAGGGTGAGGGTTAGGGTAAGAGTAAGTGTTAGGGTGAGGGTTAGGGTTAAGGTGAGAGTAAGTGTTAAGGTGAGGGTTAGGGTTAGGGTGAGGGTTATGGTTAGTTTCAGGTTTAGGGTTAGGGTTAGGATTATTGTTAGCATTAGGATTAGGTTTATGGTTATGTTGAGGGTGAGGGTGAGGGTTAGGGTTAGGGCTAGGATGAGATTTAGGGATAGGGTTAGGGTTAGGTTTAGGGTCTTGGTGAGGTTTAGTGTTAGAGTTATGGTTAGGGTGAGACTGATGGTGAGGATTAGGGTTAGGGTTAGTGTTAGGGTTAGGGTTAGGGTGAAAGTTAGGAGTAGAGTGAGGGTTAGGGTTAGGCTTAAGGTTAGAGTTAGGTTTAGGGTTTCAGTTACGGTGAGGGTGAGTTTCAGTATTAGGGTTTGGGTGAGTGTGAGGTTTAGGGTTAGAATTAGGGTTAGGATTAGGATTATGGTTAGGGTTAGCTTGAGTGTGAGGGTTAGGGTTAGTGTTAGCCTTAGGCTTAGGCTGAGGTTTTGCGTGAGGGTTAGGGTTATGGTTAGCTTGATATGTAGGTTTAGGGTTAGGGTGAGTTTTAGTGTTAGGGTTATGTTTAGAGTTATGGTTACGGTGAGGGTGATGTTTAGGGGTAGAGTTAGTTTTAGGGTGATGGTTATGGTGAGTGTGAGGTTTATGTTGAGGGTTAGGGTAGGGGTGAAGTTAAGGGTAAACGTGAGGGTTAGGCTGAAGGTCAGGGTTACGTTAAGGTTGAGGGTTAGGGTTAGGGTGACCGTTAGGGTTAGGGTTAGTGTGCGAGTTAGGGTACAGGTTAAGTGTAGGGTTAGGGTGAGGTTTAGGGTAAGGGTTACGGTGAGGGTGAGGGTTAGGTTTAGGTTGAGGGCTAGGTTGAGGGTGAGGGTTAGGGAAAGGGTTAGGGTGAGTGCTAGGGTGAGGGTTAGGGTGAGGGTTAGGGTTAGATATAGGGTTAGGTTTAGGATTAGTGTTAGGTTGAGGGTGGGTGTGAGTGTTAGGGTTAGGGTTAGGTTTAGGCTTAGAGTTAGGTTGAGGATTAGGGGTAGGGTTTTTCTTAGGGTGAGGCTGAGGCTGAGGATTAGGGAAATGTTTAGGGTTAGGGTTATGCTTAGGGTTAGGCTGAGGTTGAAGGTGGTGGTTAGGATTAGAGTTAGGGTTAGCTTAGGCTTAGGTTTAGGGTTATTGTTAGTGTTACGGTTCGGGATAAGTTTGCAGTGAGGGTGAGGCTGAGGGTGAGGGTTATGGTTAGAGTTAGGGTTAGCGTTAGGGTTAGTGTTATTGTTAGGTTTAGGGTTAGAGTTACGGTGAGGTTGAGGGTGAGGGTGAGGTTAGTGTTAGGGTGAGGTTTGGGGTTAGGGTTTGGGTTAGGGTTAGGGTGAGGGTGATATTTAGGGTTAGAGTTAGGGTTAGGGGGAAGGTTAGGGTGAGGTTTAGGGTTAGGGTTAGTGTTATGGTTAGATTGAGGGTGAGGGTTAGGTTGAGGTTTATGGATAGGGTTAGGTTTACTATTAGGGTTTGTGTGAGGGTTAGGGTGAGCGTTAGGATGAGGGTTAGGCTTATGCATTTGGTTCGGCTGAGGGTGAGTGTGGGGGTTAGGATTAGGGTTAGGGTGATGGTTTGGGTTAGGGTTAGGGGGAGGTTAAGGGTGAGGGTTAGGGTTAGGTTTAGTGTTAGGATTAGGGTAAGGATGAGGGTTAGGGTTAGGGTTCGGGTTCGGGTTAGGGTTAGGGTAAGGGTGAGGTTTAGGGTTAGGGTTAGGGTTAGGGTTAGATTTATGGTGAGGGTGACAGTGAGGATGAGTGTGAGGTTTAGGGTTAGGCTTACGGTTAGGCTTAGGGTTAGGCTAATGGTCAGGGTGAGTTTTAGGGTTAGGGTGAGGGTTAGGGTTAAGGTTATGGGGGGGTTAGGATGAGGGTTAGTGTTAGGATTAGGGTTAGGGTGATTGCTAGGGTGACGGTGAGGTTTAGGGTTAGGTTAGGTTGAGGTTTATGGTTAGGGTTAGGGTTAGGGTTAGGGTTAGGGTCACGTTGAGGTTTATGGTAAGAGTTAGGGTTAAGGTGAGGCTGAGGGTGAGGGTTATGGTTAGGGTTAGGATAAGGATTAGGGTAAGGGTTAGGGTGAGTGTGAGTGAAAGTGTTAGGGTTAGGGTTAGGCTTAGGTTTACACTGAGGTGAGAGTGAAGTTGAGGCTTAGGGTTAGGGTGAGAGTTAGGGTTCAGGGAAAGTTTAGGTTTAGGTTGAGGGTTAGGGTTAGGTTTACGTTGAGTGTGAGGTTTAGAGTTACGTTGAGGGTTAGGGTTAGGGTTAGGGTTGGGGTGAGGGTTAGGGTTAGTGTTAGGGTGAGGTTTAGAGTTAGGGTTAAAGTTAGAGTGAGGCTTAGTATGAGGGTAAGGGTTACGGTAAGTGTGAGGGTTAGGGTTAGGGTGAGGGTTAGGGTTAGGGTTAGGGTTAGGGTGAGGGTGAGGGTTAGGATTATGGTTAGTGTTAGGGTTATTTTTAGGGTTACGGTTACGGTGACGGTGAGGGTGAGGGTTAGGGTTAGGGTTAGGTTGAGGTTTTTAGTGTTAGGTTTAGGGTTAGAGTTAGGGTTAGGGTGAGGTTAGTGTTAGGGTTATTGTGAGGGTTAGTGTTTGGGTTATGTTATGCGTTACGGTTAGGGTTGTGGTTAGGGTTAGTGTTAGGATAAGAGTTAGGGTTACAGTAAGGGTGTGTTTTAAGGTTTGGGTGAGGGTTAGGATTAGGTTTAGGGTTAGGGTGAGGGTCTGGGTTAGGATTAGGTTTAGGGTTAGGGTTATTGTTAGGGTTAAGTTTATGGTGAGGTTGCTGGTGAGGATTATGGTTAGGGTTCGGTTGAGGTTTTTAGTGTTAGTGTTAGGGTTAAAGTTAGGGTTAGGGTGAGGTTAGGGTTAGGTTTAGTGTGAGGTTTAGTGTTTGGGTTAGGGTATGGGTTAGGGTGATGGTTGTGTTTAGGGTGAGGGTTAGGATTAGGGTTAGGGTTATTGTTAGGGTTAGGTTTAGGGTTACGGTTACGGTGAGGGTAAGGGTGAGGGTTCGGGTTTAGGGTTAAGGTCAGTTTTAGGGCTTGAGTAAGGGTTAGAGTTAGGGTTAGGGTTAGGGTAAGGTTTAGGGTTAGAGTATGGTTAGGATGATGGTTAGGTTGAGGATTAGGGTTAGGGTTAGTGTTAGGGTTAGGGTGAGGTTTAGGTTGAGGTTGAGGGTTAGGGTTAGTGTTATGGGGAGGGTTAGGATGAGGGTTAGGGTTAGGATTAGGGTTAGGGTGAGGGCTAGGGTGAGGGTGAGTTCTAGGGTTAGGGTTAAGGTGAGGTTTAGGTTTAGGGTTAGGGTTAGTGTTAGAGTGAGGGTTACGGTTAGGGTTATGGTGATGGTTAGGATTAGGGTTCGGGTTAGGTTCAGGATGGGGGTGAGGGTGGCGTTGAGGATTAGGGCTAGGGATACAGTTAGGGTTATTGTGACTTTTATGGTTAGGGTTAAGTTTGCAGTGAGGCTGAGGTTGAGAGTGAGTGTTATGTTTAGTGTTAGGGTCAGGTTTAGGGTTAATGTTATTGTTATGGTTAGGGTTAGAGTTACAGTGAGGTTGAAGGTGAGGGAGAGGATTAGAGTTAGCGTGAGTTTTAGAGTTAGGGTTAGGGTGAGTTTGAGCTTTAGGGTTAGATTTAGGGTTAGGGGGAGGGTTAGGGTGAGGTTTAGGTTTAGGGGTAGTGTTAGGGTTAGGGTGAGGTTGAGGGTTAGGTTGAGGTTTAGGGAAAGGGTTAGGTTTAGGATTAGGGTTAGGGTGAACATGAGTGTGAGAATAAGGGTAAAGGTTAGGCTTAGGCTTAGGAATAGGCAGAGGGTGAGTGTGGGATGAGGATTAGTTTTAGGGTAATGGTTAGGTTTAGGGGTAGTTTTATTGTAAGCGTTAGGGTTAGAGTTATGGTGAGGGTGAGGTGCGGGTGAGGTTTAGGGTTAGGGTTAGGGTGGGGTTTAGTGTTAGGTTTAGGGTTAGGGTGAGGGTGAGGGTGAGGTTTAGGGTTAGCGTTAGGGTGACTGTTAGGGTGAGGGTTAGGGTTGGGTTTAGTGTTAGGGTTAGGGTGAGGATGAGGGTTAGGGTTAGGGTTAGGGTAAGGGTTAGGTTTAGGGTTAGGGTTACAGTTAGGGTTATAGTTACAGTGAGGGTGATAGTGGGGAATGAGTGTGAAGTTTACGGTTAAGTTTAGGGTTAGGCTTAAGGTTAGGCTTAGGTTTGGGCTAAAGGTGATTGTGAGGTTAATGGTTATTGTGAGGGTTAGGGTTAGGGTTATGGGGAGGGTTAGGATGAGGGCTAGTGTTAGGATTAGGGTTAGGGTAATGGCTAGGGTGAGGGTGATGTTTAGGGTTAGTTTAGTGTGAGGTTTAGGGTTAGGGCTGGGGTAGGGTTAGGGTGAGGGTGAGGTTTAGGGTTAGAGTTAGGGTTAAGGTGAGGCTGAGGGTGAGGGTTACGGTTAGGGTTAGGATTAAGATTTGGGTAAGGGTTAGGGTGAGTGTGAGTGTTAAGGTTAGGGTTAGCATTAGGCTTAGGGTTACATTGAGCGTGAGCGTGAGGGTGAGGGTTAGGGTGAGAGTTAGGGGTCAGGTTAAGTTTACAGTTAGAAGGAGGGTTAGGGTTAGGTTTACGTTGAATGTGAGTGTTAGGGTTAGGTTGAGGATTAGGGTTAGGGTTAGGGTGAGGTTTAGGTTTAGGGTTAGGGTGAGGGTTAGGATGAGGACTAGAGTTAGGATTAGGGTTAGGTTGAGGGCTAGGTTTAGGGTGAGGGTTAGGATTAGTTTTAGGGTTAGTTTTAGGGTTAGGGATAGGTTTATGGTGAGGGTTAGGATGAGGGTTAGGGTTACGTAAGGGTGAGGGTTAGGGTTTGGGTGAAGGTTAGAGTTAGGTTTAGTGTTAGCATGAGGGTGAGGGTTAGGATTAGGGTTAGGGTTAGAGTTATTGTTAGGGTTACGGTTACGGTGAGGGTGAGGGTGAGGGTGAGGGTAAGGGTTAGGGTTAGGTTGAGGTTTTCAGTGTTTGGGTTAGGGTTAGAGTTAGGGTTAGGGTGAGGTTAGGTTAGGGTTACTCTGAGGGTTAGTGTTTGGTTTAGGGTATGGGTTATGGTGAGGGTTGTGGTTAGGGTGACGGTTAGGATTAGGGTTAGGGTTATTGTTAGGGTTAGGTTTAGGTTTTGGTTTAGGGTTAGAGTTAAGATTAGGGTGAGGGTGAGGTTTAGAGTTAGAGTTATTGTAAGGGTGAGGGTTAGCTTAAGGGTTAGGGTTAGTGTTAGTGTTAGGGTTAGGGTTAAGTTTAGGTTGAGGGTGAGTTTTAGGGTTAGGGTTATGGGGAAGTTTAGGATGAGGGTTAGGGTTAGGATTAGGGCTAGGGTGAGTGCTAGGTTGAGGGTGGGGTTTAGGCTTAGGGTTAGGGTGATGTTTAGTTTTAGGGATAGGGTAGGGATAGGGTGAGGGTGAGGTTTAGGTTTAGAGTTAGGGTAAGGGTGAGGCTGAGCCTGAGGGTTAGCGTTAGGGTTAGTGTTAGAGTTAGGGTTAGGGTGAGGGTTAGGATTAGGGTGAGGGTAAAGGTGAGGGTTTGGCTTAGGCTTAGGTTATGATTAGGATTAGGGTAAGGGTTAGGGTGAGTAGATGGTTAGGGTTAGGGTAAGGCTTGGGCTTAGGTTTAGGCTGAGAGTGAAGGTGAGGTTGAGTGTTAGGGTTAGGGTGAAAGTTAGGGTTAGGGTTAGGGTGAGACTTAGGGTTCGATTATATTTAGGGTTAGGGTGAGGGCTAGGGTGAGGGTGAGGTTAGGGTTTGTGTTAGGGTAAGGTTTAGGGTTAGCGTTAGGGTTTGAGTTAGGGTTCGGATGAGGGTTAGGGTTCCTGTGAGGGTGAGGGTTAGGGTTAGGTTGAGAGTTAGGGTTACGATTATGGTTAGGGTGAGGGTGAGTTTTAGGATTAGGGTTAGGGTTAGGGTTAGGTTTAGTGTTAGGATTAGTGTTATGGTTACTGTTAGGGTTAGAGTTATGGTGAGGGTGAGGGTGAGTGTGAGGGTGAGGGTTAGGGTTAGGGTGAGGTTTAGGGTTAAGTTTAGGATTAGGGTTAGAATGATGGGGAGGTTTAGGTATAGATTTAGGGTTAGTTGTAGGGTTAGGTCCAACGTTAATGTTAGGGTTAGTGTTAGGGTTAAGTTTAGGGTGAGGGTTAGGGTGAGGTTTAGGGATTAGGATGAGGTTTATGGTTAGGGTTAGTTTTAGGATTAATGTTAGTGTTAGGCTTAAGTTGAGGGTTAGGGTGAGGGTGAGGTTTAGGTTTAGGGTTAGGATTAGGATTAGGATTAGTGTTAGGGTGAAGGATAGGGTGAGGGTTATGGTTAGGGATAGGGTTAGGCTTAGGATTAGGCTGAGGTTGAAGTTGAGGATGAGGGTTAGGGTTATGATGAGGGTTAGGGTCAGGATAAGTGTGAGAGTTAGGTTTCGGGTTAAGTTTAGGGTTAGGGTGAGGGTTAGGGTAAAGGTTACAGTGAGGGTAAGGTTAGGGTTAGGTTGAGGTTTAGGGTTAGGCTTAGGGTTAGTGTGAGGATGAAGGTGAGGGTTACGGTTAGTGTTAGGGTGAGGGTTAGGATGAGGGTTAGGGTTAGGATTGGGGTTAGGCTGAGGGCTAGGTTGAGGTTGAGGGTTAGAGTAAGGGTTAGGCTTAGGCTTAGGGTTAGGCTGAGCATGAGTTTGAGAGTGAGGGTTAGGGTTAGGGTGATGGTTAGGTTTAAGGTTAGGGTGAGGGTTAGGATGAGGTTTAAGGTTAGGGTGAGGTTTAGGGTGAGGATGATGGTAAGGGTAAAGGTGAGGTTAAGGCTGATGTTGAGGGTTAAGATAAGGGTGAGGGTTAGGGTTAGGTTTATGGTTAGGCTTAGGGTTAGGATGAGGGTTAGATTGAGTATTAGGGTTAGGGTTGGGGTTAGTGTGAGTTATAGGGTGAGGATGAGGGTTAGGGTTATGGTGAGAGTGAGGGTTAGTGTGAGGGCTAGGGAGAGGGTGAGGGTTAGATTTAGCGTTAGGGTTAGGGTGAGGTTTAGGTTTAGGGTGAGTTTTAAGGTTAGTGTGAAATTTACTGTTAGGGTATGGGTTAGTGTTAGGGTGAGGGTAAGTGTTAGGGTGAAGGTTAATGTTAGAGTTAGGGTTATGTTTAGGGTGAGGGTTAGTGTTAGGGTTAGGGTTATTGTTAGGGTTATTGTTAGGATTAGCGTTAGGGTAACAGTTTCTGTGAGGGTGAGGCTTAGGGTTAGGGTTAGGGCGAGGTTGAGGCAGAGTTGGAGGGTAAGGTTTAGGTTTAGGTTTAGTGTTAGGGTTAGGGTGAGAGTTAGGGTGAGGATGAGTGTGAGGGTGAGGGTTAATCGTAGGGTTAGGATTAGGATTAGTGTAAGGGTTCGGGTGAGTTTGAGGGTTAGGTTTAGGGTTAGGCTTAGGCTGAGGATTCTCCTGAGAGTGACGGTGAGGTTGAGGGTTAGGGTTAGGGTGAGGGTTAGGGTTAGGATCAGGGTGAGGGTGAGGGCTAGGGTGATGGTGAGGGTTAGGATTGGTTAGGGTTAGTGTTTGGGTGAGGTTTAGAGTTAGGGTTAGGATTTCGGTTAAGGTTAGGTTGAGGGTTATTGTTACGTTATGGTGAGGTTGAGGGTTAGGGTTAGTTTGAGGGTTAGGGTTAATATTATGTTTAGGGAGAGGGTGAGTGTTAGGATTAGGTTTAGAGTTATGGTTAGGTTTAGGGTTAGGGTTAGGGTTAGTTTTAGGGTGAGGTTTAGGGTTAGGGTTAGGATTAGTGTTAGGGTGAGGGTGAAATTTAGGGTTAGATTTAGGCTTGGTTGGAGGGTTAGGTCGAGCGTTAATGTTAGAGTTAGTGTTAGGGTTAAGGTTAGGTTGAGGGTTAGGTTGAGGTTTAGGGTTAGGGTTAGGGTTAGGATTAGGCTTAGGGTGAGGTGATTGTGAGTTTTAGGGTTAGGGTTAGGCTTAGGCTGAGGGTTTAGCTGAGGGTGAGGGAGTGGGTGAGCATTAGGGTAAAGTTGATGTTTAGGGTTCGGGTTAAGGTGAGGGTTAGGATGAGGGTTAGGGTTAGGCTTAGGGTTAGGGTGAGGGCTAGGGTGATGGTGAGGGTTAGGGTAAGTGTTAGGCTTAGGCTTAGGGTGAGCCTGAGCATGAGGTTGAGGGTGAGTTTTAGGGTTGAGAATAGGGTGAGATTTAGTGTTAGGGTTAGGGTTAGAGTTAGGGTTAGGACGAGAGTGAGGTTTAGGGGTAGGGTTAGGGTCAGCGTGAGGGTTAGGGTTTGGGTGAGGGTTAGGGTGGGAGTGACGGTATGGGTAAAGGTGAGGGTTAGGCTGAGCGTGAGGGTTATGGTAAGGGTGAGGGTTAGGTATAGGATGAGCGTTAGGGTTAGGGTTAGGGTGAGGGTTAGATTGAGGATTAGTGTTAGGGTTAGTGTGAGGTTTAGGGTGAGGATGAGGGTTATGTTTAGGGTGAGGGCTAGGGTGAGGGTGAGGGTGAGGGTTAGATTGAGGACTAGTGTTTGGGTTATTGTGAGCTTTAGGGTGAGGATGAGTTTTAGGGTTAGGGTTATCATTAATGTTAGGGTTAGGCTTAAGGTGAGGGTTAGAGTGAGGTTGAGCTTTAGTGTTAGTGTTAGGATTAGGATTAGGGTTAGGGTTAGGGTGAGTTTGAGGGTTAGTGTTAGGGTTAGGGTTAGGCTTAGTGTTAGGCTGAATGTGAGGGTGAGGTTGAGGGTTACTGTGAGGGTGAGGGTTAGGGTTAGGGTTAGGGTGTGAGTTAGGGTTAGTGTTAGGTTGAGGGTTAGGGTTAGGGTTAGGTTTAGGGTGAAGGTTAGGGTGAGGGTGAGGGTTAGTGTTAGGGTGAGGGTTAGGATGAGTGTTAGGTTTAGGATTAGGTTTAGGGTGAGGGCTAGAGTGAGGGTGAGGTTTAGGGTTAGGTTTAGGGTGAGGTTTAGGTTTAGGTTTAGGGTTAGGTTTAGGGTGAGGTTCAGGTTTAGGGTTAGAGCTAAGGTTAGCGTGAGGCTGATGGTGAGGGTTAGGGTTAGGGTTAGTGTTAGAGTTAGGGTTACAATGAGGGTTCGGGTGAGGGTGAGGTTTAGGCTTAGTGTTAGGATCAGTATTAGGGTACAGGTTAGGGTAAGTGTGAGGGTTAGGTTTAGGGTTACGGTTAGCCTTATGATTAGGCTGAGGGTGCAGGTAAGTGTAAGGGTGAGGGATAGGGTTAGGGTGAGTGTTAGGGGTAGGATTAGGGTGAGTGTTAGGTTTCTTGTTAAATTTAGGGTTAGGGTGAGTGTTAGGGTTATGGTGAGGGTTAGGGTTAGGATTAGGATTAGGGTGAGGGTTAGTGTTAGGGTTAGGGTGAGGGTTAGGATGAGGATTAGGGTAAGGATTAGGGTTAGGGTGAGGGCTAGGGTGAGGGTGAGTTTTAAAGTGAGGGGGTAGGGTTAGGGTAAGGGTGAGGGTTAGGGTTATGATTTGCGTTAGTGTAAGGGTGACTTTTAGAGTTAGATTTAGGGTTAGGGGGAGGGTTAGGTCAAGGTTTAGGGTTACCGTCAGTGTTAGGGTTAAGGTTATGGTGATGGTTAGGTTGAGGTTTAGGGTTAGGGTTAGGTTTAGGCTTAGGGTTAGGGTTATGCTGAAGGTGAGGTTGGGGGTGAATATTAAGGTTAGGGTGATGGTTTGGGTTAGGATTAGGGTGAGGGTTAGGATGAGGGATAGGGTTAGGATTTGGTTTAGTGTCAGGGCTAGGGTGAGGGTGAGGTTTAGAGTAAGGTACAGGATTAGGCTTCGGATTAGGCTGAGCATGAGGTTGAGGGTGAGGGTTAGGGTTATGGTGATGGTTAGGTTTAAGGTTAGGTTGAGTGTTCGGATGAGGTTTAGGGTTAGGGTGAGGATGATGGTAAGGTAAATGTGAGGTTTAGGCTGAGGGTGAGGAATAAGATAAGGGTGAGGGTTAGGGTTAGCTTTAGCATTAGGGTTAGGGTTATTGTGAGGTGTAGATTGAGGATTAGGGTTAGGATTAGGGTTATGTGAGGTTTAGGGTGAGGATTAGGGTAAGGGTTAGGGAGAGGGTGAGGGTTAGAATTAGGGTTAGGGTGAGGGCTACAGTGAGAGTGAGGGTTAGAGTTAGGGTTATGGTGAGGTTTAGGATTAGGGTGAGGTTTAGGGTTATTGTGAGTTAGTGTTATGGTTAGGGTTAGTGTTAGGGTGAGGTTAAGTGTTAGGGTAAGGGTAAATGTTAGGGTGAGGATTATGGTAAGGGTGAGGGTTCAGGTTAGGTTTAGGGTGAGGTTTATTGTTGGGGTTAGGATTAGAGTTAGGGTTAGCGTGAGAGTGAGGTTTAGGTTTAGAGTTTTGGTAAGGTTGAGACTGAGGTTGAGAGTTAGGCTTAGGGTTAGTGTTAGAGTTAGGGTTAGGGTGAGGTTTAGGGTGAGGGCGAGGGTGAGGGTTAGGATTAGGATTGGAATTAGGATTAGTGTAAGGGTTCGAGTGAGTGTGAGGGTTAGGGTTAGGCTTAGGCTTAGGCTTAGGGTTAGGCTGAGAGTGAGGGTGAGGTTGAGGGATAGGGTTAGGGTGAGGGTTAGAGTTAGGTTCAGTGTGAGAGTTAGGGTTCGGTTTAAGTTTAGGGTTAGGGTGAGGGTTAGGGTAACGGTTACAGTGAGGGTGAGGGTTAGGGTTAGGTTGATGGTTAGGGTTAGGTTTAGGGTTAGGGTGAGATGAGGGTGAGTGTTAGGGTTAGTGTTAGGGTGAGGACTAGGATGAGGGTTAGTTTAAGGATTAGGGTTAGGGTGAGGGCTAGGGTGAGGGTGAGGTTAATGGTTTGGGTTAGGCTGAGGTTTAGGGTTAGGTTTAGGCTTAGGGTTAGGGTGAGGGTGAGGTTTAGGGTTAGAGTTAGGGTTTGGGTGAGGCTGAGGGTGAGGGTTAGGTTTAGGCTTAGTGTTAGAGTTAGGGTTACGGTGAGGGTTAGTATGAGGGGGAGGGTTGGGTTTATGGTTAGGATTCAGGTAAGGGTTAGGGTGAGTGTGAGAGTTAGGGTTAGGGTTAGGGTTAGGGTTATGGTTAGGTTGAGAGTGAGGGTGAGGTTCAGGGTTAGGGTTAGGGTGAGGGTTAAGGTTAGGGTTAGAGTGTCAGTTAGGGTTCGGTTAATTTTACGGTTAGGGTGAGGGTTAGGGTAAGGGTTACATTGAGGGTGAGGGATAGGGTTAGGTTGAGCGTTAGGGTTAGGGTTACGGTGGGGGTGATGGTGAGGGTTAGGGTTAGCTTTAGGGTGAGGCTTAGGATGAGGGTTAGGGTTAGGATTAGGGTTAGGGTGAGGGCTAGGGTGAGGGTGAGGTTTAAGGTTAGGGTCAGGGTGCGGTTTAGGGTTAGGTTTAGGATTATGGTTAGGGTGAGGGTGAGGTTTAAGGTTAGAGTTAAGGTTAGGGTGAGGCTGAGGGTGAGGGTTAGTGTTAGGTTCAGTGTTAGAGTTAGGGTTACCTTGAGGGTTAGGGTGAGGGTAAGGTTTAGCCTTAGTGTTAGAATTAGGTTTAGGGCAAGGTTTAGGGTGAGTGTGAGGGTTAGGGTTAGGGTGAGAGTTAGGGGTAGAGTTAGGGTGAGGGTTAGGGTTCGGGTTAAGTTCAGGGTTACTGTGAGGGTTAGTGTTAGGTTGAGGGTTAGGGTTAAGCTTAGGATTAGGGCGAGGGTCAGGGTTAGGTTTAGGGTTAGTAGAGGATTAAGGTTAGGATTAGGTTTAGGGTGAGGGCTAGGGTGAGGGTGCGGGTTAGGGTTAGTGTTTTGGTGAGATTTAGGGTTAGGGTTAGGGTTAGGGTGAGGGTTAGGATGACGGTTATGGTTACAGTGAGGGTGAGGTTTAGGGTGTAGGGTCAGGGTTAGGTTTAGGATTAGGGTTAGGGTGATGGTGAGTTTTAGGGTTAGATTTAGGGTTATGGGGAGGGTAAAGTCGAGGGTTAGGGTTAGGATTAGTGTTAGGGTTAAGGTTAGGGTGAGGGTTAGGTTGATGTTTAGGGTTAGGTTTAGGGTTAGTGTTCGGATTAGGAAGAGGGTTAGGGTATGTGAGGGTTAGGGTTATGGTTAGGCTTAGGGTTAGGGTTATGCTGAGGGTGAGGGTGGGGTTTAGGATTAGGGTTAGGGTGATGGTTAGGGCTAGGGTTAGGGTGAGGGTTAGGGTGAGGGTTAGGGTTAGAGTAAGGTTTAGGCTTAGGCTTAGGGTGACACTGAACTTGAGTTTGATGGTGAGGGCTAGGGTTAGTGTGATGGTTAGGGTTAAGGTTAGGTTGAGGGTTAGGATGTGGTTTTGGGTTAGGGTGAGCTTTAAGGTGAGGATGATGGTAAGGGTAATGTTGAGGTTTAGGCTGAGGTTGCGGGTTCAGATAAGGGTGAGAATTAGGGTTAGGTTTATATTTAGGGTTAGGTTGAGGGTTAGATTGAGGATTAGGGTTAGGGTTAAGGTTAGTGTGAGGTTTAGGGTGAGGATGAGGGTTAGAGTTAGGGTGAGGGTGAGGGTTAGAATTAGGGTTAGGATGAGGGCTAGGGTGAGGGTGAGGGTTAGAGTAGGGGTTAGGGTAGTTTGAGATTTAGTGTAAGGGTTAGGGTTAGTGTTAGGGTGTGGGTAAGTGTTAGGGTGAGGATTAATGTTAGGGTGAGGGTTATGGTTAGGGTGAGGGTTAGTGTTATTGTTTGGGTTAGGGTTAAGTTTACTGTGAGGGTGAAGGTTAGGGTTAGGGTTAGGGTGAGGTTTAGTGTAAGGGTTAGGGTTAGAGTTAGGGTAAGTTTGAAGCTGAGGTTGAGGGCTAGGTTTAGTATTAGTGTTTGAGTTAGGGTTAGAGTTATGGTGAGAGTTAGGGTGATGGTGAGGGTGAGTGTTAGGTTTTGGGTTAGGGTGAGGTTTAGGTTTAGGTTTAGGGTTACTGTTCGGCTGAGGGTGAGGTTTAGGGTTAGAGTTAGGGTTAGGGTAAGGGTTATGGTTAGGGTTAGTTTTAGAGTTAGGGTTACAGTGAGGGTTAGGGTGAGGGTGAGTGTTAGGCTTAGTGTTAGGGTTAGGATTAGTGTAAGGTTTCGGGTGAGTGTGAGGGTTAGGGTTAGGGTTAGGCTTAGGCTGAGAGTGAGGGTTATGGTTAGTGTGAGGGTTAGGGTTAGGTTTAGAGTGAGAGTTAAGGTTCTGTTAACTATAGGGTTAGGGTGAGGTTCAGGGTTAGGATTAGGGTGATGTTGAGGGCTAGGGTGATGGTGAGGGTTAGGGTTAGTGTGAGGGTAAGGTTTTGGGTTCGGTTTAGGTTTTCGGTTACGGTTAGGATGAGGCTTAGGGTTACAGTGAGGGTGAGGGTTAGGGTTATGTTGAGGGTTAGGGTTAAGATTATAGTTAGTGTGAGGGTGAGTTTTAGGATTATGGTTAGGGTTAGGGTTAGGTTTAGGGTTAGGATTCGTGTTATTGTTAGGGTTAGGGTTAGACTTATGGTGAGGGTGAGTGTGAGGGTTAGGGTTAGTGTTAGGGTGAGGTTTAGGGTTAGGGTTAGGATTAGGGTGAGGGTGAGAGTGAGGTTTAGGGTTAGATTTAGGGTTAAGTTGGAGGGTAAGGTCGAGCGTTAATGTTAGGTTTAGTGTTAGGGTTAAAGTTAGGGTGAGGGTTAGGTTGAGGTTTAGGGTTAGGGTTAGGGTTAGGATGAGGGTTAGGTTGAGGGTGAGTGTGAGGGTTAAGGTTAGGGTTAGGCTTAGGCTTAGGTTTAGGCTGAGGGTGAGGATTAGGGTTAGGGTGATGGTTAGGGTTTGGTTTAGGCTTAGGGTTAGGATGAGGTTTATGGTTAGGCTTAGGTTTAGGGTGAGGGCTAGGGTGAGGGTGAGGGTTAGAGTAAGGGTAAGGATTAAGCTTAGGCTTAGGGTTAGGCTGAGCATGAGGTTGAGTGTGAGGGTTAGGTTTAGGGATACGGTGAGGTTTAGTGTTAGGATTAGGGTTAGAGTTAGGGTTAGGATGAGGGTGAGGTTTAGGGGTAGGGTTAGGGTCAGGGTGAGGGTTAGGGTTCGGGTGAGGGTTAGGGTGGGGGTGACGGTAAGTGTAAAGGTGAGGGTTAGGCTCAGGGTGAGGGTTATGGTAAGGGTGAGTGTTAGGTTTAGGATGAGGGTTAAGGTTAGGGTTAGGGTGAGGGTGAGGGTTAGATTGAGGATTAGTGTTAGGGTTAGTGTGAGGTTTAGGGTGAGGATGAGGTTTAAGGTTAGGGTTAGGGTTACCATTAATGTTAGGGTTAGGCTTAAGGTGAGGGTTAGGGTGAGGGTGAGCTTTAGTGTTAGTGTTAGGGTTAGGGTTAGGGTGAGGGTGAAGGTTAGTGTTAGGGTTAGGGTTAGGCTTAGTGTTAGGCTGAATGTGAGGGTGAGGTTGAGGGTTACGGTGAGGGTTAGGGTTAGGGTTAGGTTGAGGGTTAGGGTTAGGGTTAGGGTTAGAGTGAAGGTGAGGGTGAGTGTGAGGGTTAGTGTTAGGGTGAGGGTTAGGGTTAGGATTAGGGTTAGGTTGAGGGCTAGGGTGAGGGTGAGGTTTAGGTTTAGGTTTAGGGTGAGGTTTAGGGTTAGGTTTAGGGTTAGGGTTAGGGTGAGGGTCAGGTTTAGGGTTATAGTTAAGGTTAGGGTGAGGCTGAGGTTAAGGGTTAGGGTTAGTGTTAGTGTTAGAGTTAGGGTTACAGTGATGGTTCGGGTGAGGGTGAGGTTTAGGCTTAGTGTTAGGATTAGGATTAGGGGACAGGTTAGGGTAAGTGTGAGGGTTAGGGTTAGGATTAGGGTTAGCCTTATGTTTAGGCTTAGGGTGAGGGTGAGGGATAGGGTTAGGGTGAGAGTTAGGGGTAAGATTAGGGTGTGTGTTAGGGTTCGGGTTAAGTTTAGTGTTAGGTTGAGGTTTAGGGTTTAGGATGAGGTTTAGGGCTAAGGTTAGGGTTAGGATTAGTGTTAGGTTTAGGCTTAAGTTGAGGGTTAGGGTGAGGGTGAGGTTTAGGGTTAGGGTTAGGATTAGGATTATGGTTAGTGTTAGGTTGAGGAATACGATGAGGGTTAGGGTTAGGGATAGGGTTAGGCTTAAGGTTAGGCTGAGGGTGAGGGTAAGGGTGAGGTTTAGGGTTAGGGTGAGTGTTAGGGTCAGGATAAGTGTGAGAGTTAGGTTTCGGTTAAGTTTAGGGTTAGGGTGAGGATTAAGTTAACAGTTACAGTGAGGGTGAGGTTTAGGGTTAGGTTGAGGGTTAGGGCTAGGTTTAGGTTAGGATGAGGGTGAAGGTTAGGGTTAGTGTTAGGGTGAGGGTTAGGATGAGAGTTAGGGTTAGGATCAGGGTTAGGGTGAGGGCTAGGTTGAGGGTGAGGTTTAAGGTTATGTTTAGGGTGAGGGTGAGGTTTAGGGTTAGAGTTAGGGTTAGGGTTAGGCTGAGGGTGAGGGTCATGGTTAGGGTTAGTGTTAGAGTTAGGGTCACGATGAGGGTTCGGGTGAGTGTGAGGGTTAGGCTTAGAGTAAGGCATAGGATTAGGGTAAGTGTTAGTGTGAGTGTGAGGGTTATGGTTAGGCTTAGGGTTAGGCTTAGGGTTAGGCTGAAGGTGAGGGTGAGGGTAATGGTTAGGGTTAGGGTTGGGGTGAGAGTTAGGGCTATGGTTAGTGTGAGAGTTAGGGTTCGGTTTAAGTTTACGTTTAGGGTGAGGGTTAGGGTTAGAGGTATTGTGAGCATGAGGTTTAGGGTTAGGTTGAGTGTTAGGGTTAGGCTTAGGATTAGGGTGATGTTTAAGTGTTAGGCTTCGGGTGATGGTTAGGATGAGGATTAGGGTTAGGGTTAGGTTTAGGATGAGGGCTAGGGTGAGGGTGAGTGTTAGGGTTAGTGTTTGGGTGAGGTTTAGGTTTAGCGTTAGTGTTAGGGTGAGGGTTAGGATGAGGGTTAGGGTTAGAGTGAGTGTGAGGTTTAGGGTAAGTGTGATGTTTAGGGTTAGGATTTGGGTTAGTGTGAGGGTGAATTTTAGGGTTAGATTTATTGTTAGGGGGAAGTTTAGGTTGAGGGTTAGGGTTAGCGTTAGGCATAAGGTTAGGGTGAGGGTTAGGTTGAGGTTTAGGGTTAGGGTTAGGGTGAGGGTGAGGGTATGTGAGGGTTAGGGTCAGGGTTAGGGTTAGGGTTATGGTTAGGCTGAGGGTGAGGTTGGGGGTGAGGATTAGGGTTAGGGTGATGGTTAGGGCTACGGTTAGTGTTAGGGTTAGGATGAGGGATAGGGTTAGGATTAGGGTTAGGGTGAGGGCTAGGTTGAGAGTGAGAGTTAGATAAGGGTTAGGCTTTGGCTTAGGTTTAGGCTGAGCGTGTGGTTGAGGGTGAGGTTTAGGGTTAGGGTGATGGTTATGTTTACGGTTAGGGTGATGCTTAGGGTTAGTGTGAGGGTTCATATTAGGGTTAGGGTTAGTATTAGGGTGAGGGTAAGTGTTAGGGTGAGGGTTATGGTTAGGGTGAGGTTTAGCCTTAGGTTTATTGTTTGGGTTAAGGTTAGTTTACGGTTATGGTGATGGTGACGGTTAGGGTTAGGGTTAGGGTTAGGGTGAGATTTAGGTTTAGGGTTAGAGTTAGGGTTAGGGTGAGGTTTTGGATTAGGGTTAGGCTGAGTGTTAGGGTTAGGGTTAGTGTTAGAGTTAGGGTTATAGTGAGGGTTAGGGTGAGGGTCAGGGTAAGGCTTAGTTTTAGGATTAGGATTTTGGTAAGTGTTAGCGTGAGTGTGAGGGTTAGAGTTAGGGTTAGAGTTAGGCTTAGGGTTAGGCTGAGCATGAGTTTGAGTGTGAGGGTTAGGGTTCTGGATAGAGTGAGGTTTAGTGTTAGGGTTACCTTTAGAGTTAGGGTTAGGTTGAGGGTGAGGTTTAGGGGTAGGGTTAGGGTCAGGGTGAGGGTTAGGTTTAGTGTTAGGGTGACGGTGAGGGTTAGATTGAGGATTAGTGTTTGGTTTAGTGTGAGGTTTAGTGTGAGGATGAGGGTTAGGGTTAGCGTGAGGGCTAGGGTGAGGATGAGGGTGAGGGTTAAATTGGGGATTAGTGTTAGGGTTAGTGTGAGGTTTATGGTGAGGATAAGTTTTAGGGTTAGGGTTATTGTTAGGATTAATGTGAGGGTTAGGCTTAAGGTGAGGGATAGGGTGAGGGTGAGGTTTAGCGTTAGTGTTAGGATTAGGATTAGGGTTAGGTTTAGGGTGAGTGTGAGGGTTAGGGTTAGTTTTAAGGTTAGGCTTAGTGTTAGGCTGTAGGTGAGGGTGAGGGTGAGGGTTAGGATTAGGGTGAGTGTTAGGTTTAGGGTGAGAGTTAGGGTTCAGTTTAATTATAGGGTTAGAGTGAGGGTTATGGTAAGGGTTACAATGAGTGTGAGGGTTAGGGTTAGGTTGAGGGTTAGGGTTAGGTTTAGGGTGAGAGTTAGGTTTCGATTTAAGTTTTGCTTAGGGTAATGGTTATGGTAAGGTTTACAGTGAGGGTGAGGGTTAGGGTTAGGTTGAGGGTTAGGCTTAGGGTTAGAGTTAGGGTGAGAGTGAGGGTTAGGGTTAGTGTTAGGGTTAAGGTGACATTGATGGTTCGGGTTAGTGTTAGCCTTAGAGTTAGGGTTACATTGAAGGTTAGGGTGAGGGTGAGGGTTAGGCTCAGTGTTAGGATTAGGATTAGGGTAAGGTTTAAGGTGAGTGTGAGGGTTAGAATTAGGGTTAGGGTTAGGCTTAGTGTTAGGCTGAAGGTGAGGGTTAGGGTGAAGTTTAGGGTTAGGGTGAGTCTTAGGGTTAGGGTTAGGGTGAGAGTTAGGGTTCGGTTTAAGTTTAGGGTTAGGGTGAGGGTTAGGGTTAGGGTTACGGTAAGTGTGAGGGTTAGTGTTAGGTTGAGGTATATGGTTAGGCTTAGGATTAGGGTTAGGGTTAGGGTTAAGGTGAGGTTTAGGGATAGGGTTAATGTTATTGTTAGGGTTAGGGATAGGATGAGGGTTAGATTGAGGATTAGTGTTAGGGTTAGTGTGAGGTTTAGGGTTAGGATGAGGATTAGGGTTGGGGTGAGGGCTAGGATGAGTTTGAGGGTTAGGGTTAGGGTTAGAGTGAGTTTTAGGGTTAGGAATATGGTTAGTGTTAGTGTGAGCATTAGTGTTGCATTAGGGTTTGTGTTAGGGTGAGGGTAAATGTTAGGGTGAGGGTGAGGGATAGGGTTAGGTTAGGGTTATTGTTATTGTTATGGTTAGGGTTACTGTTACGGTGAGTGTGAAGATTAGGGTGAGGTTTAGGGTTAGGATGAGGTTTAGTTTTAGAGTTAGGGTTAGGGTGAGTGAGACTTTTAGGGTTAGAGTTAAGTATAGTGTTAGGGTTAGGGATAGGGTGAGGGTTAGTGTTAGGCTTAGGCTTAGGCTTAGGCTGAGGCCGAGCATGAGGGTGAGGGTTAGGGCTAGGGTTAGGGAGATGGTTAGGGTTTGGGTTATTGTGAGGTTCAGGATGAGGTTTAGGGTTAGGATTAGGTTTAGGGTAAGGGCTCGTGTGAGGGTTAGGGTGAGGTTTAGGGATAGGTTTAGGTTTAGGATTTGGGTTAGGTTGAGGGTGAGTGTGTGGGTTAGGGTTAGGGTTAGGGTGAGACTTAGGTTTAGGGTGAGGGTTAGTGTTAGGGTTGGGGTTAGAGTGAGGTTGAGGCTGAGGATTAGGTTTAGGTTTAAGATTAGGTTTAGGGTTTGGTTTAGGTTTAATGTTAGTGTTAGGGTTAGGTTTACCTTGAGGGTTAGGGTTAGGGGTAGGGTTAGGGATAGGCTGAGTGTGAGGGTGGGTGTGAGGATTAGGGTTAGGGTTAAGGTTAGTGTTATTGTTAGTGTTATCGTTAGGGTTAAGTGTGCAGTGAGGGTGAGGCTGAGGGTGAGGGTTATGGTTAGGGTTAGGATTAGGGTTAGGGTTAGTGTTATTGCTAGGGTTAGGGTTAGAGTTACAGTGAGGTTGAGGTTGAGGGTGAGGGTAAGGTTTAGGGTGAGGTTTAGGATTAGGGTTAGGTTTAGGGTTAGGGTGAGGGTGAGGTTTAGGGTTAGAGTTAGGGTTAGGGGGAAGGTTATGTTGAGGTTTAGGGTTAGGGTTAGTGTTAGTGTTAGGGTAAGGGTGAGGGTTAGCTTGCTGTTTAGGGATAGGGTTATGGTTAGGGTTAGAGTTAAGGTGAGCGTGAGTATGAGGGTTAGCCTGAGGGTTACGCTTAGGCTTAGGGTTAGGCTGTGGGTGAGGGTGGGGGTGAGGATTAGGATTAGGGTGATGTTTAGGGTTAGGGTTAGTGTTATTGTTAGGATTAGGGTTCGAGTTATGGTGAAGTTGAGGTTGCAGGTGAGGGTTAGGTTTATGGTTAGGGTGGGGTTTAGGTTTAGGGTTAGGGTTAGTGTGAAGGTGAGGGTGAGGTTTAGGGTTAGACATATGGTTAGGGGGAAGGTTAGGGTTAGGGTTAGTGTTTTTGGTTAGGGTGAGGCTGAGGTTTAGGGTTAGATATAGGACTAGGGGGAGGGTTAGGGTTAGCGTTAGAGTTAGGGCGAGGGTTATGGTAACGGTGAGGTTTAGGGTTAGGATTAGGGTTAGGGTTAGAGTTACTGTGAGGGTGAGGGTTAGGGTTACGGTTAGGGTTAGGGTTAGGGTGAGGTTTAGGGTTAGGGTTATGGTTAGGGTTAGAATTACGGTGAGGTTGAGGGTGCGGGTGAGTGTGAGATTTAGGGTTAGAGTTAGGGGTAGGGTGAGTATGAGGGTTAGGGTTAGGGTTAATGTTAGAGTTAGGGTTATGGTGAGGGTTAGGGTGAGGGTAAGGCTTAGTGTTAGAATTAGGATTAGGGTAAGTGTTAGGGTGAGTGTGAGGGTTAGGGTTAGGGTTAGTCTTAGGGTTAGGCTGAGCATGATGTGGAGGGTGAGGTTTAGGGTTAGGGATAGGGTAAGTTTTAGTGTTAGGGTTAGGGTTAGAGTTAGGCTTAGGTTGAGGGTGAGCTTTAGGGGTAGGGTTAGGGTCAGGTTGAGGTTTAGGGTTAGAATGAGGGTTAGCGTGGGGGTGACTGTACGGGTAAAGTTGAGGGTTAGGCTGAGGGTGAGGGTTATGGTAAGGGTGAGGGTTAGTTTTAGGGTGAGGGTTAGTGTTAGGATTAGGGTGAGTGTGAGGGTTAGATTGAGGATTAGTGTTAGGGTTCATGCGAGGTTTAGGGTGAGGATGAGGTTTAGGGTTCGGGTTAGGGTTAGGATTAATATTATGGTTAGGCTTAAGGTGAGGGTTAGGCTGAGGATGAGGTTTAGAGTTAGTGTTGGATTAGGATTTGGTTTAGGGTTAGGGTGAGTGTGAGGGTTAGGGTTAGGGTTAGGGTTAGGCTTACTGTTAGGCTGAAGGTGAGGGTGAGGTTGCGGGTTAGGGTTAGGGTGAGTGTTAAAGTTAGGGTTAGGGTGAGAGTTAGGTTTCGGGTTAAGTTTAGGGTTAGGGTGAGGGTTAGGGTAAGGGTTAGAGTGAGGGTGAGGGTTAGGGTTAGGTTGAGGGTTAGGTTTCGTGTTAGGGTGAGGGTTAGGATGTGGGTTAGGGTTAGGATTAGGGTTAAGGGGATGGCTAGGGTGAGGGTGAGGTTTAGGGATAGGGTTAGGGTGAGGTTTCGGGTTAGGTATAGGGTGAGATTTAGGGTGAGGGTGAGGTTTAGGGTTAGTGTTAGGGTTAGGGTGAGGCTGTGGGTGAGGGTTAGGGTTAGGGTTAGTGTTAGAGCTAGGGTTTCGGTGAGGGTTAGGGTGAGGATGAGGGTAAGGCTTAGTGTTAGGATTAGGATTAGGGTAAGGGTTAGCATGAGTGTGAGGGTTAGTTTTAGGGTTAGGGTTAGGTTTAGGCTTAGGCTTAGGATGAGGGTGAGGTTAGGGTTAGGGTGAGAGTTTGGGGTAGGGTTTTTGTGAGAGTTAGGGTTCGGGTTAAATTTAGGTTTAGGGTGAGGGTTAGGGTTAGTGTTACAGTGAAGGTGAGGGTTAGGGTTAGGTTGAGGGTTAGGGTTAGGCTTAGGATTAGGGTGAGGGATAGGGTTAGGCTTAGGATGAGGATTAGGGTTAGGATTAGGCATAAGGTGCGGGCTCTGGAGAAGGTGAGATTTTGGGTTAGGGTTAGGGTTAGGTTTAGGGTTAGGGTTAGGGTTAGGGTGAGGGTTAGGATGAGGGTTAAGGTAACAGGTGAGGGTGAGAATTAGGGTTTTGGTGAGGATTAGGGTTAGGATTAGGGTTACAGTGAGGGTGAGGGTTCGATTGAGCATTAAGGTTAGGGTTACGGTTAGTGTGAAGTTTAGGGTGAGGATGAGGGTTAGGGTTAGGGTGAGGGTGAGGGTTAGAATTAGAGTTAAGTTGAGTGCTAGGGTGAGGGTTAGGGATAGGTTTAGGTTTAGGATTTGGATTAGAGTGAGGTTGAGTGTGAGGGTTAGGGTTAGGGTTAGGCTTAGGGTTAGGTGAGGTTTAGTGTTAGGGTTTGGGTTAGGGTGAGGTTGAGGCTGAGGATTAGGGTTAGGTTTAGGGTTTGTTTTCGGGTTAGGGTTAGTGTTAGTGTTAGTGTTAGGGTTAGGGTTACTTTGAGGTTTAGGGTTAGGTTTAGGTTTAGGTTTAGGGTTAGGCTGAGTGTGAGGGTGCGGGTGAGGATTAGGGTTAGGGTTAGGGTTAGGGTTATTGTTAGTGTTATGGTGAGGGTTAGTTTTGCAGTGAGGGTAAGGCTGAGGGTGAGAGTTATGGTTAGTGTTAGGATTAGGGTTAGGGTTAGTGTTATTGTTTAGGTTAGGGTTAGAGTTACATTGAGGTTGAGGGTGACGGTTAGGTTTAGGGTTAGGTTTACGGTTAGAGTTAGGGTTAGGGTTAGGGTGAGGGTGAGGTTTAGGGTTAGAGTTAGGGTTAGGGGAGGTTTAAGGTGAGGTTTAGGGTGAGGGTGAGGGTTAGGATGAGCGTTAGAGTTAAGTTGAGGGTGAGAGTTAGGGTTATGATGAATGTTAGGGTTAGGATTAGGGTTACAGTGAGGGTGAGGGTTATTGTTAGGGTTAGGGTTAGGGTTAGGGTTACTGTGAGGGTGAGGGTGAGGGTTAGGGTTAGGGTGAGGTTTAATCTTAGGGTTAGGTTTAGAGTTTGGGTTAGGGTGAGGTTGAGGTTTAGGTTTAGAGTTAGGGTAAGGGTGAGGCTGAGGTTGAGGTTTGGTTTAGGGTTAGTGTTAGAGTTAGGGTTAGGGTGAGTGTTAGGGTGAGGGTGAGGGTGAGGGTGAGGTTTAGGCTTAGGGTTAGGATTAGGATTAGGGTAAGGGTTAGGGTGAGTGTGAGGGTTAGGGATATGGTTAGTCTTAGGCTTAGGGTTAGGCTGAGAGAGAGGGTGAGCGTTGAGGGTTAGGTTTAGGTTTAGGGTGAGAGTTAGGGTTTGGTTAAGTTTAGTGTTAGGGTGAGGTTTAGGGTTAGGATTAGGGTAAGATTTAGGGTTAGGGTTAGGGTTTGGTTTAGGGTTAGGATGAGGGTTAGGGTTAAGATTATGGTTGGGGTGAGGATGAGTGTAAGGATTAGGGTTAGGTTTAGGGATAGGATTAGTGTTATTGTTAGGGTTAGGGTTAGAGTTATGGTGAGGGTGAGGGTGAGTGTGAGGTTGAGGGTTAGGGTTAGATTTAAGGTTAGTTGAAGTGTTCGAGGGTCAATGTTAGGGTTAGTGTTAGGGTTAAGGTTAAGGTTAGGTTGAGGTTGAGGTTTAGGTTTAGGGTTAGGGTTAAGGTAAGGATTAGGGTTAGGGTGAGTGTGAGTGTGAGGGTTAGGGTTAGGGTTAGTCTTAGGCTTAGGGTTATGCTGAGGGTGAGGATGGGGTGAGGATTAGGGTTAGGGTGATGGTTATGGTTAGGGTTAGGGTGAGGGTTAGGGTTAGGATTCGGGTTAAAGTGAGGGCTAGGGTGAGGGTGAAGTTTAGGGTAGGGGATAAGCTTAGGCTTAGGTTTAGGCTGATCATGAGGTTTAGGCTGAGGGTTAGGATTAGAGATAGGGTGAGTTTTAGTGTTAGGGTTAGGGTTAGAGTTAGGGTTAGGGTGAGGGTGAGGTTTAGCGCTAGGGTTAGGGTCCGGGTGAGGGCTAGGGTTAGGGTGAGTGTTAGGGTGGGGGTGACGGTAATGGTATATATGAGAGTTAGGCTGAGGGTGAGGGTTATGTTAAGGGTGAGGGTTAGGTTTAGAGTGAGGGTTAAGGTTAGGGTGAGGGGGAGGGTTAGGTTGAGGATTTGTGTTAGGGTTAGTGTGAGGTTTAGGGTGAGGATGAGGGTTAGGATTAGGGTGAGGGCTAGGGTGAGGGTGAGGGTGAGGGTTAGATTGAGGATTACTGTTATGGTTAGTGTGAGGTTTAGGGTGAGGATGAGATTTAGGGTTGGGGTTAGGGTTAGGATTAATGTTAGGGTTAGGGTGAAGGTGAGGGTGAGGGTGAGGGTGAGTTTTAGGGTTAGTGTTAGGATTAGAATTAGGGTAGGTTTAGGGTGAGTGTGAGGTTTAGGGTTAGTTTTAGGGTTAGGCTTAGTGTTTGGCTGAAGGTGAGGGTGCGGGAGAGGGTTATGGTTAGGGTGATTGTTAGGGTTAGGGTTTGGGTGAGAGTTAGGGTTCAGGTTAAGTTTAGGGTTAGGGTGAGGTTTAGTGTTAGGTTGAGGGTTAGGGTTATGGTGAGGGGGAGGGGGAGGGTTGGGTTTAGTGTTAGGGTGAGGGTTAGGATGAGCGTCTGGGTTAGGATTACGGTTAGGGTGAGGGCTAGGGTGAGGGTGAGGTTTAGGTTTAGGGTTAGGGTGAGGTTTATGTTTATGTTTAGGGTTAGGGTTAGGGTGAGGGTGAGGTTTAGGTTTAGAGTTAGCATTAGGGTGAGGCTGAGAGTGAGGGTCAGGTTTAGGGTTAGTGTTAGAGTTAGGGTTAAGGTGAGGGTTAGAGTGAGGTTGAGGGTAAGGCTTAGTATTAGTATTAGATTTAGTTTAAGTGTTAGGGTGTGTGTGAGGGTTAGGGTGAGGGTTAAGCTTAGGCTTAGGGTTAAGCTTATGGTGAGGGTGAGTTTTAGGGTTCGGGTGAGAGTTAGGAGTAGGGTTAGGGTGAGAGTTAGGGATCAGGTTAAGTTTAGGGTCAGAGTGACGGTTAGGGTTAGGGTTACAGTGAAGGTGAGGGTTAGAGTTAGGTTGAGGGTTAGGGTTAGGCTTAGGATTAGGGTGAGGGTTAGTGTAAGTGTTAGGGTGAGGGTTAGGATGAGGATTAGGGTTATGATTAGGGTTCGGGTGAGGGCTAGGGTGTGGGTGAGTGTTAGGATTAGTGATTGGGTGAGGTTTTGGGTTAGGTTTAGGCTGAGGTTTAGGATATGGGTTAGGGTCACAGTGAGGGTGAGGGTTAGGGTTAGGGTGAGGTTTAGGGTTAGGATTTGGGTTAGGGTGAGGGTGAGTTTTAGGATTATATTTAGGGTTAGGGTGAGGGTTAGGTCAACGGTTAGGGTTAGGGTTAGCGTTAGGGTTAAGGTTAGGTTGAGCGTTAGGTTGAGGTTTAGGTTTAGGGTTAGGATTAGGGTTAGGGTAAGGCTATGTGAGAGTTAGGGTTAGACTTAGGCTTAGAGTTAGGGTTGTCCTGAGGGTGAGGGTGGTGGTGAGGATTAGGGTTAGGGTGAGGGTTAGTGTGAGGGTGAGTGTAAGGGTAAGGGTTAGGCTTAGGCTTAGGTTTAGGCTGAGCGTGAGGTTGAGGGTGAGGGTTAGGGTTAGGGTGATGGTTAGGTTTACGGTTAGGGTGAGGGTTAGGATGAGGTTTATTGTTAGGATGAGGATGATGGTAAGGGTAAACGAGAGATTTAGGCTGAGGGTGAGGATTAAGATAAGGGGGAGGGTTAGGATTATGGGTTTAGGGTTATGGTTATGGTTAGTGTGAGGGTTCGATTGAGCATTAGGGTTAGAGTGACGGTTAGTGTGAAGTTTAGGGTGAGGATGAGGGTTAGGGTTAGGGTGAGGGTGAGGGTTAGAATTAGGGTTAGGGTGAGGGCTAGGGTGAGGGTGAGGGTGAGGTTAAGGGTTAGGCTTAGGCTCAGGATTAGGCTGAGGGGGAGGGTGGGCTTGAGGATTAGGGTTAGGGTGATAGATAGGATTAGGGTTAGTGTTATTGTTAGGGTTAAGGTTCATGTTACGGTGAGGGTTCGAGTGAGGGTTAGGGTGAGGGTTAGGTTTAGGGTTAGTGTTAGGGTTAGGGAGAGGATGAGGTTTAGGGTTAGATATAGCGTTAGGGGAAGGGTTAGGGTTAGGGTTAGGTTTAGGGATAAGGTTAGGGTGAGGTTTAGGTTTAGGGTTAAGTTTAGGGTTAGAATTACAGTGAGGTTGAGGGTGCAGGTTAGTGTGAGGTTTAGGGTTAGGGTTAGGGTTAGGGTTAGGCTGAGTGTTAGGGTTAGGGTTAGTGTTAGAATTAGAGTTATAGTGAGGGTTAGGGTGAGGGTGAAGGTAAGGCTTAGTGTTAGGATTAGGATTAGGGTAAGGGTTATTGGGAGTGTGAGGGTTAGGGTTAGGGTTTCTGTTAAGCTTAGGGTTAGGCTGAACTTGAGGTTGAGTGTGAGTGTTAGGGTTAGGGATAGGGTGAGGTTTAATTTTAGGGTTAGGGTTAGAGTTAGGGTTAGGTTGAGCGTGAGGTTTAGGGATAGGTTTAGGGTGGGGGTGAGGGTTAGGGTTAGGGTGAGGTTTAGGGTGAGGGTCAGGGTGAGGGTTAGGGTTAAGGTGAGAGTTAGGGTTCGGATTAAGTTTAGGGTTAGGGTGAGGGTTAGGTTAAGGGTTACATTGAAGGTGAGGGTTAGGGTTAGTTTGAGGGTTAGGGTTAGGGTTATTGTTAGGGTGAGGTTTAGGATGAGGGTTAGGGTTAGGATTAGGGTCCGGGTGAGGGCTAGGGTGAGGGTGAGGTTTAGGGTTAGGGTTAGAGTGAGGTTTAGGTTTAGGTTTAGGGTTAAAGTTAGTGTTAGGGTGAGGGTTCGATTGAGGATTAGTGTAAGGGGTAGGGTTAGTGTTAGGTTTAGGGTGAGCATGAGGGTTAGGGTTAGGGTGAGTTTGAGGTTTAGAAGTCGGGTTATGGTGAGTGCTAGGGTGAGGGTGAGGGTGAGGATTAGGGTTAGGGTTAGGGTTATTGTTAGGGTGAGGGTGAGATTTAGGGTTAGAGTTAGGTTTTGGGGGAGGGTTTGGGTGAGGTTTAAGGTTAGGGTTAGCGTTAGGGTTATTGTGAGGGTGAGGGTTAGGTTGAGGTTTGGAGATAGGGTTAGGTTTAGGATTAGGGTTAGGGTGAGCATGAGTATGAAGTTTAGGGTGAGGGTTAGGCTTAGGCTTAGGGTTATGCTGAGGGTGACGGTGGGCGTGAGTATTAGGGTTAGGGTGATGGTTTGGGTTAGGTTTAGTGTTATTGTTAGCGTTAGGGTTTGAGTTATGGTGATGGTGTGGGTGGGGGTGAGGTTTAGGCTTCAGCTTAGGGTGGAGTTTAGAATTAGGGTTAGTTTTAGAATGAGGATGAGGTTTAGGGTTAGATATAGTGTTAGGGGAAGGGTTAGCGTGAGGGTTAGGGTTAGGGTTTGTGTTAGGGTTAGTGTGAGGGTGAGGGTTACGGTTAGGTGTAAGGTTAGGGTTAGGGTGAGGTTTAGGGTTAGGGTTAGAATTTCGGTGAGGGTAAGGGTGCGGGTGAGTGTGAAGTTTAGGGTTAAGAGTATAGTTAGGCTTAGGTTTATGCTTAGGGTTAGGTTGAGAGTGAGGGTGAGTGTGAGGGTTAGGGTTAGGGTGAGGGTTAGGTTTAGGGTTATGGGGAGGGTTAGGATGAGGGTTAGGGTTAGGATTAGGGTTAGGGTGAGGGCTAGGGTGAGGGTTATGTTTATGTTTAGGGTTAGGGTGAAGTTTAGGTTTAGGGTTAGTGTTAGGGTTAGGGTTAGGTTGAGGTTTAGAGTTAGAGTTAGTGTTAGGGTGATGGTGAGGTTTAGGGTTAGAGTTAGGTTTAGGGTGAGGTTTAGGTAGAGGGTTAGGGATAGGGTTAGTGTTAGGGTTAGGTTTAGAGTGAGTGTTAGGGAGAAGGTTTGGGTTAGGGTTAGGGTTAGGGATAGGATTATTGTTAGGGTAAGGGTGAGTGTGTTTTTTAGGGTTAGGTTTAAGGTTAGGCTTAGGGTTAGGGTGAGGGTGAGGTTGAGTGTAGGGTTAAGTTTAGGTTGAGGGTTAGGGTTACGGTTAGGGGGAGGGTTAGGATGAGGGTTAGGTTTAGGATTAGGGTTAAGGTAAGGACTAGGGTGAGGGTGAGGTTTAGGGTGAGGTTTATCTTTAGGATTAGGGTTAGGGAAAGGGTGAGGTTGATGTTTAGGGTTGGAGTTAGGGTTAGGGTGAGGCTGAGTTTGAGGGTTAGGTTTAGGGTTAGTGTTAGGGTTAGAGTTAGGGTTAGGGTGAGGTTTAGGGTGAGGGTGAGGGTTAGGGTTAGGGTTAGGATTACGATTTGGGTTAGGGTTAGGGGGAGTGTGAGGGTTAGGGTAAGGTTTAGGGTTAGGCTTAAGGTTAGGGTGAGGGTGAGGGTGAGGGTGAGGGTTAGGGTTAGGGTGAGGGTTAGGGTTAGGGTTATGGGGAGGGTTAGGATTAGGGTTAGGGTTAGGATTAGTTTTAGGATGAGGCCTAGGGTGAGGGTTAGGTTTAGTGTTAGGCTTAGGGTGAGGTTTAGGGTTAGGGTTAGGGTTAGGGTGAGGGTGAGATTTAGGGTTAGAGTTATGGTAAGGTTGATGCTGAAGTTGAGATTTTGTGTTAAGGTTAGTTTTAGAGTTAGGGTTTGGGTGAGGGTGAGGGTTAGGCTTAGAGTTAGGATTAGGGATTGGGTAAGGTAAGGGTGAGTGTGAGGGTTAGGTTTAGGGTTAGACTTAGGCTTAGAGTTAGGCTGTGGGTGAGGGTAAGGGTGAGGATTAGGGTTAGGGTGAGGGTTAGAGTTAGGGTTGGGGTGAGAGTAAGGGTGCGTTTAAATTTGGGGTTAGCGTTAGAATTAGGGTTAGGGTGAGGGCTAGGGTGAAGGTGAGGGTTAGGGTTAGTGTTAAGGTAAGGTTTAGGTTTAGGGTTAGGGTTAGGGTGAGGGTTAGGATGGGGATTAGTGTTACTGTGAGGGTGAGGGTTAGGGTTATGGTGAGGGTTAGTGTTAGGATTAGGGTTACGGTGAGGGTGAGTGTTATTGTTAGGGTTAGGGTTACAGTTGGGTTTATGGTGAGGTTGAGGGTTAGGGTTAGGTTAAGAGTGAGTTTTAGTGTTAGGGTTAAGGTTAGAGTTATGTTTAGCGTGAGGGCGAGGTTTAGGGTTAGAGTTAGGGTAAAGGTGAGGTTGAGGTTTAGGGTTAGGTTTAGGCTTAGGTTTAGGATTAGGATTAGTTTAAGGGTTAGGGTGAGTGTCAGATTTAGGGTTAGGGTTAGGCTTAGGCTTAGGGTTAGGCTGAGAGTGAGGGTGAGGGTGAATGTTAGGATAAGGTTGAGGGTTAGGGTTAGGGTTAGGATTACGATTAGGGTTAGGGTTAGGTGGAGTGTGAGGGTTAGGGTTAGGTTTAGGGTTATGCTTAAGGTTAGGCTGAGGGTGAGGGTGAGGGTGAGGGTTAGGGTTAGGGTGAGGGTGAGGGTTAGGGTTATGGGGAGGGTAAGGATGAGGGTTAGGGTTAGGATTAGGGTTAGGGTGAAGGCTAAGGTAAGGGTGAGGTTTAGGGTTAGTGTTAGGGTAAGGTGTAGGGTTAGGGGTAGGGTTTGGGTTAGGGTTAGGATGAGGCTTAGTGTTAAGATTATGGTTAGGGTGAGTGTTAGGTTTAGGGTTAGGTTTAGGGTTAGGTTTAGGGATAAGATTAGTGTTATTTGTAGGGTTAGGGTTAGAGTTATGGTCAGGGTGAGGGTGAGGGTTAGGGATAGGGTTAGGGTGAGGTTTAGGGTTAGGTTTAGGATTAGAGTTAGGGTGAGGGTGAGGTTTAGTGATAGATTTAATGTTGGAGGGTTAGGTCGAGCGTTAATGTTAGGGTTAGTGTTAGGGTTAAGGTTATGGTTAGGGTTAGGCTGGGGTTTAGGGATAGGGTTTAGTTTAGGCTTAGGGCTAGGATTAGGTTTAGGTTGAGGGTGAGTGTGAGGGTTAGGGTTAGGCTTAGGCTTTGGGTTAGGCTGAGGGCGAGGGTGGGGGTGAGGATTAGGGTTAGGGTGATGGTTATGGTTAGGGTTAGTGTGAGGGTTAGGATGAGGTTTAGTGTTAGGCTTAGGGTTATGGTGAGGGCTAGGATGAGGGTGAAGTTTAGGGTAAGGGATAAGCTTGGGCTTAGGGTTAGGCTGAGCATGAGTTTGAGGGTTAGGGATAGGGTAAGGTTAATGTTAGGTTTAGGGTTAGAGTTAGGGTTAGGGTGAGGGTGAGGTTTAGGCGTAGGTTTGGGTTAGGGTGGGGGTGACGGTAAGGGTAAAGGTGAAAGTTAGGCTGAGGGTCAGGGTTATGACAAGGGTGAGGGTTAGGTTTAGGGTGACGTTTAGGGTTAGGGTGAGTGTGAGGGTGAGGGTTAGTTTGAGGATTAGTGTTAGGGTTAGTGTGAGGTTTAGGGTGAGGATGAGGGTTAGGGTAAGGGTGAGGGCTAGGGTGAGGGTGAGGTTGAGGGTTAGATTGAGGATTAGTGTTAGGGTTAGTGTGAGGTTTAGGTGAGGATGAGATTTAGGGTTAGGTTTAGTGTTAGGATTAATGTTAGGGTTAGTCTTAACGTGAGGGTTAGGGTGAGGGTGAGGTTTAGGGTTAGTGTTAGGATTAGGATTAGGGTTGGGTTCAGGGTGAGTGTGAGTGTTAGTGTTAGGCTTAGTGTTAGGCTGAAGGTGAGGGTGAGTGTGAGGGTTAGTGTTAGGATGAGTGTTAGGGTTAGGGTTAGGGTGAGAGTTAGGGTTCGGGTTAAGTTTAGGGTTAGAGTGAGGTTTAGTGTAAGGTTTACAGTGAAGGTGAGGGTTAGAGTTAGGTTGAGGGTTAGGGTTAGGGTTAGGGTTATGGTTAGGGTGAGGTTTAGGGTTATGGTTAGAGTTAGGGTTAGAATTACAGTGACGGTGAGGGTGCAGGTTAGTGTGAGGTTTAGGTTTAGAGTTAGGGTTAGGGTTATGCTCAGTGTTAGGGTTAGGGTAAGTGTTAGAGTTAGGGTTATGGTGAGGGAGTAGGGTGAGGGTGAGTGTAAGGCTTAGTGTTAGGATTAGGAATAGGGTAAGTTTAGGGTGAGTGTGAGGCTTAGGTTTAGGGTTAGTGTTAGGCTTAGGGTAAGGCTGAGCATGAGGTTGAGTGTGAGGATTAGGGTTAGGGATATGGTGAGGTTTAGAGTTAGGGTTAGGGTTAGAGTTAGGGTTAGGGTTAGGATGAGGGTGAGGGTGGGGCTGAGGATTAAGTTTAGGCTTAGGGTTATTGTTAGGGTGATGGTGAGTTTTATGGTTAGAGTTAGGATTAGGGGGAGGGTTGGTGTGAGATTTAGGGTTAGGGTTAGTGTTAGGGTTAGGGTGAGGGTTCGGGTTCGGTTGAGGTTTAGGGATAGGGTTAGGTTTAGGATTAGGATTAGGTTGAGCATGAGTATGAGGCTTAAGGTGAAGGTTAGGCTTAGGGTTAGGCTGAGGGTCAGCGTGGGGGAGAGGATTAGGGTTAGGGTGATGGTTAGGGTTAGGTTTAGTGTTATTGTTAAGATTAGGGTTTGCGTTATGGTGACGGTGAGGGTGCGGGTGAGGGTTAGCCTTAGCGTTAGGGTGGGGTTTAGTGTTAGGGTTAGGTTGAGGGTGAGGGTGAGGTTTAGGGTTAGAGTTAGGGTTAGGGGGAGGGTTAGGGTGAGGGTTAGGGTTAGGGTTAGTGTTAAGGTTAGGGTGAGGGTGAGGGTTAGGATGAGGTTTAGGGATAGGGTTAGGGTTAGGATTAGGGTTAGGTTGAGCATGTGTATGAGGGTTAGGGTGAGGGTTAGGCTTAGGCTTAGGGTTAGGCTGAGGGTGAGGGTGGGGGTGAGGATTAGGTTTAGGGTGAGGGTTAGGGTTAGGGTTAATGTTATTGTTAGGGTTAGTTTTCGAGTTACGGTGAAGGTGAGAGTGCGGGTGAGGTTTAGGGTTAGGGTTAGGGTGGGGTTTAGGGTTAGGGTTAGTGTTAGGGTTAGGGTGAGGGTGACGCTTAGAGTTAGATATAGGGTTATGGGGAGGGTTAGGGTGAGGGTTAGTGTTAGGGTTAGTGTTAGGTTTATTGTGAGGGTCTGGTTTAGGGTTAGATATAGGGTTAGGGTGAGGATTAGGGTTAGGGTTAGGGTGAGATTTAGGGTTAGGGTTAGTGTTAAGGTTAGAATTACAGTGACAGTGATGGTGCAGGTTAGTGTGAGGTTTAGGGTTAGAGTTAGGGTTAGGGTTAGGCTGAGTGTTAAGGTTAGGGTTAGTGTTAGAGTTAGGGTTATGGTGAGGGTTAGGGTGAGGGTGAGTGTAAGGCTTAGTGTTCAGATTAGGAATACCTTAAGGGTTAGGGTGAGTGTGAGGGTTAGGGTTAGGTTTAGTGTTAGGCTTAGGGTAAGCCTGAGCATGCAGTTCAGTGTGAGGGTTTGGGTTAGGGATATGGTGAGTTTTAGTGTTAGGGTTAGTGTTAAATTTAGGGTTAGGGTTAGGATGAGGGTCAGTGTGGGGCTGAGGATTTGGGTTAGGCTTAGGGTTATTGTTAGGGTGATGATGAGTTTTAGGGTTAGAGTTAGGTTTAGGAGGAGGGTTAGGGTGAGGTTTAGGGTTTGGGTTAGTGTTAGGGTTAGGGTGAGGGTGAGGGTTCGGTTGAGGTTCAGGGATAGGGTTAGGTGTAGGATTAGGGTTAGGGTGAGCATGAGTATGAGGCTTAGGGTGAGGGTTAGGCTTAGGCTTAGGGTTAGGCTGAGGGTGAGGGTGGGGGTGAGGATTAGGGTTATTGTGATGTTTATGGTTAGGGTTAGTGTTATTGTTAGGGTTAGGGTTTGAGTTTCGGTGAGGGTGAGGGTGCGGGTGAGGATTAGGTTTCGGGTTAGGTTTAGGGTTAGGGTGGGGTTTAGGTTTAGGGTTAGGGTTAGGTTTAGGATGAGGGTGAGCTTTAGCGTTAGATATAGGGTTAGGGGGAGGTTTAGGGTGAGGGTTACGGTTAGGTTTAGTGTTAGGGTTAGGGTGAGGGTGAGGGTTAGGTTGAATTTTAGGGATAGGGTTAGGTTTATGATTAGGGGTAGGGTGAGCATGAGTATGAGGCTTAGGTTGAGCGTTAGGCTTAGGCTTAGGCTTAGGCTGAGGGGGAGGCTAGGGGTGAGGATTAGGGTTAGGGTGATGGTTAGCGTTAGGGTTAGTGTTATTGTTATCGTTAGGGTTTGACTTTTGGTGACGGTGGGCGTGCGGGTGAGGGTTAGGTTTAGGGTTAGGGTGGGGTTTAGGTTTAGGGTTAGGTTTACGGTGAGGGTGAGGTTTAGGGTTAGATATAGGGTTAGGGAGAGGGTTAGGTTGAGGGTTAGGTTAGGGTTAGGGTCAGGTTGAGGGTTAGGTTTAGGGTTAGGGTTAGGTTGAGGGTGAGAGTGCGGGTGAGTGTGAGGTTTAGGGTTAGGTTTATGCTTACGCTTAGGTTTATGCTTAGGGATAGGCTGAGGGTGAGGCTGAGGGTTAGGTTTAGGGTCAGGGTTAGGGTTAGGGTTATGGGGAGGGTTAGGATGAGGGTTACGGTTAGGATTAGGGTTAGGGTGAGTGCTAGGTTGAGGGTTTAGTGTTAGTGTTAGGGTGAGGTTTAGGATTAGGGTTAGGTTTAGGGTGAGGGTTAGGGTGAGTGTTAGGGTTAGGGTTAGGGTGAGGGTTAGGGTTAGGTTGTTGGTTAGGGTTAGGGTTATGGTGAGGTTTAGAGTTAGGGTTAGTGTGAGGGATAGGATGAGTATTAGGGTTAGGATTAGGGTTAGGGTGAGTGCTAGGTTGAGGGTTTAGTGTTAGTGTTAGGGTGAGGTTTAGGATTAGGGTTAGGTTTAGGGTGAGGGTTAGGGTGAGGGTTATGGTTAGGGTGAGGGTGAGGATTAGGGTTAGTGTTATTGTTAGGGTTAGGGTTACAGTTATGGTGAGGGTGAGGGTTAGGTTTAGGGTTAGGATGAGGTTTAGGTTTAGGGTCAGTGTGAGAGTACGTTTTAAGGTGAGGGTGAGGTTTAGGATGAGGTTTAGGGTTAGAGTTAGGGTTAGGGTTAGGGTGAGGGTGAGGTTTAGGTTTAGAGGTAGGGTTAGGGGGAGGGTTAGGGTGAGGTTTAGGGTTAGGGTTAGTTTTAGGGTGAGGGTGAGGGGTAGGTTGAGGTTAGGGATAGGGTTAGGGTTAGGGTTAGGATTAGGGTTACGGTGAGTGTGAGTATGAGGGTTAGCGTGAGGGTTAGGCTTAGGCTGAGGGTGGGGGTGGGGATGAGGATTAGGGTTAAGGTGATGGTTAGGGTTAGCGTTAGTGTTATTGTTAGGGTTAGGGTTCGAATTCTGGTGAATGTGAGAGTGCGGGTGAGGGTTAGGGTTAGGGTTAGGGTGGGGTTTAGAGTTAGGGTTAGGGTTAGGGTTAGGATGAGGGTCAGGTTTAGGGTTAGATATAGGGTTAGGATGAGGGTTAGGTTGAGGGTTAGGGTTAGGGTTAGTGTTAAGGTTAGGGTGAGGGGGAGGTTTAGGGTTAGATATAGGGTTATTGGGAGGGTTAGGGTTAGGGTTAGGGTTAGGGTTAGGGTGAGGTTTAGGGTTAGGGTTAAGGTTAGGTTTAGAGTTACTGTAAGGGTGAGGGTTAGGGTTAAGGTTAGGGTTAGAGTTAGGGTGAGGTTTAGGGTTAGGGTTAGGTTTAGGGTTAGAATTACAGTGACAGTGAGGGTGCAGGTGAGTGTGAGGTTTAGGGTTAGAGTTAGGTTTAGGGTTAGGCTGAGTGTTAGGGTTAGGGTTTGTGTTAGGCTTAGGGTTAGGCTGAGCATGAGGTTGAGTGTGAGGGTTAGGGTTAGGGATAGGGTGAGGTTTAGTGTTAGGGATAGGTTTAGAGTTATGTTTAGGTTGAGGGTGAGCTTTAGGGGTAGGGTTAGGATCAGGGTGAGGGTTAGGTTTAGGGTTAGGGTAAGGGTGAGGGTTAGACTGACGATTAGTGTTAGGGTTAGTGTGAGGTTTAGGGCGAGGATGAGGGATAGGGTTAGGGTGAGGGCTAGGGTGAGTATGAGGGTGAGGGTTAGATTGAGGATTAGTGTTAGTGTTAGTGTGAGGTTTAGGGTGAAGATGAGGTTTAGGGTTGGGGTTAGGGTTTGGATTAATATTAGGGTTAGGCTTAAGGTGAGGGTTAGGGTGAGGGTGTGGATTAGGGTTAGTGTTAGGATTAGGGTTAGGTTTATGGTGAGTGTGAGGGTTAGAGTTAGGGTTACATTTAGTCTTAGTGTTAGGCTGAAGGTGAGGTTAGGGTTAGGGTGAGTGTTAGGGTTAGGATTAGGGTGAGAGTTAGCATTCCTATTAAATTTAGGGTTAGGGTGAGTGTTAGGGTTAGGGTTAGTGTTAGGGTGAGAGTTAGGATGAAGGTTAGGGTTAGGATTAGGTTTAGGGTGAGGGCTAGGGTGAGGGTGAGGTTTAGGGTTAGGATTAGGGTGAGGTTTAGGGTTAGGTTTAGGGTTAGTGTTAGGGAGAGGGTGAGGTTTAGAGTTAGAGTTAGGGTGAGTCTGAGGGTGAGGGTGAGGATTAGGGTTAGTGTTAGAATTACGGTTACGGTGACGGTTAGGTTGAGGTTGAGTGTAAGGCTTAGTGTTCTTTTTAGGATTAGGGTAAGGATTAGGGTGAGTGTGAGAGTTAGGGTTTGGGTTAGGTTTATGCTTAGAGTTAGGCTTAGTGTGAGCCTTAGGGTTAGGGTGAGATTTAGGGGAAGGGTTAGTGTGAGAGTTAGGGTTCGGTTTAAGTTTAGTGTTATGGTGAGGGTTAAGGTTAGGGTTAGAGTTAGGTGTAGGGTTAGGGTTAGGCTTAGGGTGAGGGTGAGGTTAATGATTAGGGTTAGGGTGAGAGTTATGGGTAGGGTTAGGGTGAGAGTTAGAGTTCGGGTTAAGTTTAGGGTTAGGGTGAGGGTTAGAGTTAAGGTTACAGTGAGGGTGAGGGTTAGGGTTAGGTTGAGGGTTAGGGTTAGGCTTAGGATTAGGGTGAGGGTTAGGGTTAGTGTTAGTGTGATGGTTAGGATGACGATTAGGGTTATGATTAGGGTTCGGTTTAGGACTAGGTTGAGGGTGAGGGTTGGGATTAGTGTTTGGGTGAGGTTTAGGGTTAGGGTTAGGGTGAGGGTTAGGATATGGGTTAGGGTCACAGTGAGGTTGAGGGTTAGGGTTAGGGTGAGGGTTAGGGTTAGGATTTGGGTTAGGGTGAGTGTGAGTTTTAGGATTATATTTAGGGTTAGGGGGAGGGTTAGATCAAGGCTTAGGGTTAGGGTTAGTGTTAGGGTTAAGGTTTGGGTGAGGGTTAGGTTGAGGTTTTGGGATAGGGTTAGGTTTAGGATTACAGTAAGGATTAGGGTATGTGATTGTTAGGGTTAGGGTTAGGCTTAGGGTTATGGTTATGCTGAGGGTGAGGGTGGGGATGAGGATTAGGGTTAGGGTGATGGTTAGGGTTAGGGATAGGGTGTGGGTTAGGATGAGGGATAGGGTTAGGATTATTGTTAGGGTGAGGGCTAGTGTGAGGGTGAGGGTAAGGTTAGGGTTAGGCTTAGGTTTTGGTTTAGGCTGAGTGTGAGGTTGAGGGTGAGGTTTAGGGTTAGGGTGATGATTAGATTTAAGGTTAGGGTGAGGGTTAGGGTTAGGGTTTGGGTTAAGCTGAGGGTGAGTTTGAGGGTTAGAGCTAGGGTAAGGTTGAGGCTGAAGTTGTGGGTTAGTGTTAGGGGTAGTGTTAGAGTTAGGGTTAGGGTGAGGTTTAGTTGAGGGTGAGGGTTAGGCTTAGGGTTAGGATTAGGATTAGAGTAAGGTAAAGGTGAGTGTGAGGGTTAGGGTTAGGGTGAGGGTTAGTGTAAGGATTATTGGGAGGGTTAAGATGAGGGTTTAGGTTAGGATTAGCTTTAGGGTGAGGGCTAGGGTGAGGGTGATGTTTAGGGTTATCGTTAGGGTGAGGTTTATGGTTAGGGTTAGGGTTAGGATGAGGGTGAGTGTGAGGTTTAGGGTTAGACTTAGGGTTAAGTTGAGGCTGAGGGTAAAGGTTAGGATTAGGGTTAGGATTAGGATTTGGGTAAGCGTTAGGGTGAGTGTGAGGGGTAATTTTAGGGTTAGGGTTAGGCTAAGCATTACACTGAGGGTGAGGGAGAGGGTGAGGTTTACGGTTAGGGTGAGGGTTAGTGTTAGGGTTAGGATGAGAGTTAGATTTCAGGTTAAGTTTAGGGTTAGGGTGAGGGTTAGGGTTAGGTTGTGGTTTAGGGTTAAGGTTAGGGTTAGGGTGAGCTTTAGGGTTGGGGTTAGGGTGAGGGTTAGGATGAGGATTAGGGTTAGGATTAGGGTTAGGGTGAGGGCTAGGGTGAGGGCGGTGTTTGGGTTAGTGTTAGGGTGAGGTTTAGTGTTAGGGTTAGGTTTAGGGTGATGGTTAGGTTGAGATTTAGGGTTAAAGTAATGGTTAGGGTTAGGATTAGGGTTAGGGTTAGAGTTAAGGTTAGGGTTAGGGTGAGGGTTAGTTTTAGGATTAGGGTTAGGGTGAGGGTGATAGTTAGGATTAGGGGTAGAGTTAGGGTTATTGTTAGGGTTAGGGTTAGGTTTATGGTGAGGGTTAAGATTAGCGTTATTGTTAGGGTTAGGGTTAGGCTGAGGGTGAGGGTGGGGGTGGGTGTGAGGATTATGATTAGGGTTAGGGTTATTGTTAGTGTTATAGTTAGGGTTAAGTTTGCAGTGAGGGTGAGGCTGAGGGTGAGGGTTATGGTTAGGGTTAGGGTTAGGGTTAAGGTTAGTGTTATTGTTAGGGTTAGGGTTAGACTTATGGTGAGGTTGAGGGTGAGGGTGAGGGTTAAGTTTATGGTGAGGTTTAGGGTTTGGGTTAGGTTTAGAGTCAGTGTTAGTGAGAGGGTTAGGTTTAGGGTTAGAGTTAGGGTTAGGGTGAGGGTTATGTTGAGGGTGAGGTTTAGGGTTAGTATTAGGGTTAGGTTTAGAGTGAGATTTAGGGGGAGGGTTTGGGTTAGGGTTAGGGTTAGGGATAGGATTAGGATTAGGGTGAGGGTGAGTGTGTGTGTTAGGGTTAGGTTTAGGGTTGGGCTGAGGGTGAGATTGAGGGTGAGGGTTAGGTTTAGCGTGAGGGTTAGGGTTAGGGTTAGTGAGAGGGTTAGGATTAGGGTTAGGGTTAGGATTAGGCTTAAGGTAAGGGCAAGGGTGAGGGTTAGGTTTAGGGTTAGTGTTAGGATGAGGTTTAGGGTTAGGGTTAGGTTTAGGATTAAGTTGAGGTTTAGATTTAGGGTTAGAGTTAGGTTTAGGGTGAGGCTAAGGGTGAGTGTTAGGTTTAGGGTTAATGTTAGGATTAGGGTTAGGTTTAGGTGAGGTTTAGGGTGAGTGTGAGGGTTAGGGTTAGGTTTAGGATTACGATTAGGGTTAGGGTTAGTGTGAGTCTGAAGTTTAGGGTTAGGTTTAGGGTTAGGGTTAGGGTGCCATGAGTATGAGGATTAGGGTGAGGGTTTGGCTTAGGCTTAGGGTTAGACTGAGGCTGAGGGTGAGCTTGCGGGTGAGGATTAGGTTTAGGGTTAGGGTGGGGTTTAGGTTTAGGGTTCCGTTTAGGGTGATTGTGAGGTTTAGGGTTAGATATTGGGTTAGGGTGAGGGTTAGGGTGAGGGTTAGTGTTAGGGATAGTGTTAGGGATAGGGTGAGGGTGAGGGTTAGGTTTAGGGTTAGGGTTCAGGTGAGGTTTAGGGTTAGGGTTAGGGTTATGGATAGAATTACGGTGAGGGTGAGCGTGCGGGTGACTGTGAGGGTTACGGTTAGGTTTAGATTTAGGCTTAGGGTTAGGCTTAGGGTTAGGCTGACTGTGAGGTTGAGGGTGAGGGTTAGGGTTAGGGTGAGGGTTAGGGTTATAGTTATGGGGAGGGTTAGGGTGAGGGTTAGGGTTAGGATTAGGGTTAGGGTGAGGGCTAGGGTCAGGGTGATGTTTAGGGTTAGGCTTAGGGTGAGGTTTAGGATTAGGATAGGGTAAGGGTGAGCGTAAGATTTAGGGTTAGACTTAGGGTTAAGGTGAGGCTTAGGGTGAGGTTTGGGATTAGGGTTAGGATTAGGATTAGGGTAAGTTTTCGGGTTAGTGTTTGTGTTAAGGTTAGGGTGAGGGTTAGGTTGAGGTTTAGGGTTAGGGTTAGGGTTAGGATTAGGGTTAGGATGAGGTTGAGTGTGATTGTTAGGGTTAGGGTTAGGCTTTGGCTTAGGCTGAGGGTGAGTGTGGGGGTGAGGATTAGGGTTAGTGTGATGTTTAGGGTTAGGGTTAGGGTTAGGGTGAGGGTTAGAATGAGTGTTAGGTTTAGGGATAGGGTGAAGTTTAGTGTTAGGGTTAGGTTTGGAGTTAGGGTGAGGGTGAGGGTGAGGTTTAGGGATAGGGTTAGGGTCCGGGTGAGGGTTAGGGTTAGGTATAGTGTTATGTTTAGGGATAAGGGGAGGGTTAGGATGAGGTTTAGAGTTAGGATTAGGGTTAGGGTAAGGACTACCGTGAGGGTGAAGTTTAGGATTAGGGTTAGGGAGAGGTTTAGGGCTAGGGTTACGGTTCAGGTTAGGGTGAGGGTGAGGTTTCAGGTTAGGTTTAGGGTTAGGTTGAGGTTTAGGGTTAGGTTTAGGGTGAGGGTTAGGATGAGGATTAGGGTTAGGATTAGGGTTATGGTGAGGGCTAGGTTGAGGGTGAGGTTTAGTGTTAGTGTTAGGGTGAGGTTCAGGGTTAGGGTTAGTGTTAGGGAGAGGGTTAGGTTGGGGGTTAAGGTTACAGTAAGTGTGAGGGTTAGGGTTATGGTGAGGGTTAGTGTTAGGATTAGGGTTAAGGTGAGTGTGAGGGTTAGGATTAGGGTTAGTGTTAGGGTTATTGTTAGGGTTAGGTTTAGGGTTACAGTGAGGGCTAGGGTTAATGTTAGGGTTAGGGTTAGGGTTAGGCTGAGGGTGAGGGTGGGGGTGGGGTTGAGGATGAGGATTAGGGTTAGGGATAGGGTAATTGTAAGTGTTATGGTTAGGGTTAAGTTTGCGGTGAGGTTGAGGCTAAGGGTGAAGGTTATGTTTAGGGTTAGGGTAAGGGTTAGTGTTAATGTTATTTTTAGGGTTAGGGTTAGAGTTATGTTGAGGTTGAGGGTGAGGGTGAGGTTTAGGTTTAGGGTGAGGTGTAGGTTTTGGGTTAGGTTTAGAGTTAGGTTTAGTGTGAGGGTGAGTTTTAGGGTTAGATTTAGGGTTAGAGTGAGGTTTAAGTTGAGGGTTAGGTTTAGGGTTAGTGTTAGGGTTAGGTTTAGATTGAGAGTTAGAGGGTGTGTTTGGGTTAATGTTAGGCTTAGGGATAGGATTAGGTTTAGGATGAGGGTGAGTGTGTGTGTTAGGATTAGGTTTAGGATTAGGTTTAGGGTTAGGCTGAGAGTAAGTTTGAGGGTGAGGTTTAGGGTTAAGTTGAGGGTTAGGGTTAGGGTTAGGGGGAGGGTTAGGATGAGGGTTAGTGCTAGGTTTAGGGTTAAGGTAAGGGCTAGGGAGAGGGTGAGGTTTAAGGTTAGGGTTAGGGTGAGGTTTAGGTTTAGGTTTAGGGTTAGGGTTAGGGTGAGGGTGAGGTTTAGTGGTATGGTTAGGGTTAGAATTAGGGTTAGGGAGAAGATGAGATTCAGGGTTAGAGTTAGGGTATGTTGAGGCTGAGGTTGAGCGTTAGGTTTAGTGTTAGTGTTAGAGATAGGGTTAGGGTGAGGGTTAGGGTGGGGTTGAGTTTGAGGGTGAGGGTTAGGCTTAGGGTTAGGATTAGGATTAGGGTAAGGGTTAGGGTGAGTGTGACGGTTAGGATTAGTGTTAGGCTTAGGCTTAGGGTTAGGCTGAGAGTGAGGGTGAGTGTGAGGGTAAGGGTTAGGGTGAAGGTTAGGGTTAGGTTTAGGGTGAGAGTCACGGTTCGGTTAAGTTTTGGGTTAGGGTGAGGATTAGGATTAGGGTTAGGGTGAGGGCTAGGGTGAAGGTGAGGGTTAGGTTTAGTTTTAGGATAAGGTTTAGAGTTAGGGTTAGGGTTTGGGTTAGGGTTAGGATGAGGGTTAGGGTTATGGTGAGGGTGAGAGTTAGGGTTAGGTTGAGGGTTAGTGTTAAGATTATGGTTAGGGTGAGGGTGAGTGTTAGGATTAAGGTTGGGTTGAGGTCTAAGTTGGGGGTGAGTTTTAGAGTTAGGGTTAGGGTTAGGGTGAGGTTTAGGATTAGGGTGAGGGTTAGGGTTAGTTTGAGGGTTACTGTTAGTGTTAGGGTTAGTGTTAGGATGAGGGTAAGTGTTAGGGTGAGGGTTAATGTTAGGGTGAGGGTTATGGTTAGGGTGAGGGTTAAGGTTAGGGTTAGGGTTATTGTTAGGGTTAGGGTTAGGGTTACGGTTAAGGTGAGGGTGAAGTTGAGGATTAGATTTAGGGTAAAGTTTAGAGTTAGGGTTAGGGTTAGAATTAGGGTTAGGGTGAGGGTGAGGTTTAGGGGTAGAGTTAGGGTTAGTGTGAGGGTTAGGGTTAGGGTGAGCGTTAGGGTTGGGTTGATGGTAAGGGTAAAGGTGAGGGTTAGGCTGAGGGTGAGGGTTACACTAAGGGTGAGGGTTAGGGTTAGGGTGAGGGTTAGGTTTATGTTTAGGGTGAGGGTGAGGGTTAGTTTGAGGATTAGTGTAAGGGTTAATGTGAGGTTTAGGATGCGGACCAGGATTAGCGTTATGGTGAGGGCTAGGGTGAGGTTGAGCGTTAGGGTTATTTTTATGGTGCAGTTAAGGGTTAGGTTGATAGTTAGGGTTAGTGTGAGCGTTAGTGTTATTGTTAGGGTTCATGTTAGGGTGAGGGTAAATGTTAGGATGAGGGTAATTGTTAGAGTGAGGATTATGGTTAGGGTGAGGGTTAGGAATAGGGTTAGGGTTATTGTTAGGTTTGGGGTTACTGTTACAGTGAGGGTGACGGTGAGGGTTGGGGTTAGGTTTAGGATGAGGTTTAGGTTTAGGGTTAGGATTAGAGGTAGGGTTAGGGTGAGGGTGAGGTTTAGGGTTAGAGTTTGAGATAGTGTTAGTGTTAGGGATAGGGTGAGTGTTAGGGTTAGGGTTAGGCTCAGGCTTAGGCTTAGGCTTAGGCTGAGCATGAGGGTGAGGGTTAGGTTTAGGGTGAGGGTTAGGATGAGGTTTAGGGTTAGGATTATGTTTAGGGTGAAGGCTAGGGTGAGGGTTAGGGTAAGGTTTAGGGTTAGGGATAGGGTTAGGTTTAGGATTTGAGTTAGGGTGAGGGTCAGTGTGAGGGTTAGTGTTAGGGTTAGGGTTAGGCTTAGAGTTAGGGTGAGGTTTAGTGTTAGGGATTGGTTAGGGGTAGGGTGAGGCTGAGGATTAGGGTTAGGTTTCGGGTTAGGTTTAGGGTTTGGTTTAGGGTTAGGGTTAGTGTTAGGGTTAGGTTTAGGGTTAGGCTGAGGGTGAGGGTGGGTGTGAGGATTAAGGTTAGGTTTAGGTTTATTGTTAGGGTGAGGGTGAGTTTTAGGGTTAGAGTTAGGTTCAGGGGGAGTGTTAATGTGAAGTTTATGGTTAGGGTTATTGTTAAGGTTCGGGGGAGGGAGAGGGTTAGGTTGAGATTTAGGGATAGTGTTAGGTTTAGGATTAGGGTTAGGGTGCCGTGAGCATGAGGATTAGGGTGAGGGTTAGGCTTAGGCTTAGTGTTAGGCTGAGGGTGAGGGTGGCTGTGACGATTAGGGTTAGGGTGATGGTTAGGGTTAGGGTTAGGGTTATTGTTAGGGTTAGGGTTCGAGTTACGGTGAGGTTGAGTGTGGGGGTGAGGTTGAGGGTTAGGGTTAGGGTGAGGGTGAGGTTTAGGGTTAGATATTGTGTTAGGGTGAGGGTTAGTGTTAGGGATAGTGTTAGGGTTAGGGTGAGGGTGAGGGTTAGGTTTAGGGTTAGGGTTAGAATTACGGTGAGGGTGAGGGTGCGGGTGTGTGTGAGGGTTAGGGTTAGGTTTAGGGTTAGGCTTAGGGTTAGGCTTAGGGTTAGGCTGATTGTGAGTGTGAGGGTGAGGTTTAGGGTTAGGGTGAGGGGTAGGGTTATAGTTATGGGGAGGGTTAGGGTGAGGGTTAGGGTTAGTATTAGGGTTAGGGTGAGGGCTAGGGTGAGGGTGATGTTTATGGTTAGGGTTAGGGTGAGGTTTAAGGTTAGGGTTAGGGTTAGGGTGAGGGTGAGGTTTAGGGTTAGATTTAGGATTAAGGTGAGGTTTAGGATTATGGTTAGGATTAGAATTAGGGTAAGGTTTAGTGTTAGTGTTTGTGTTAAGGTTAGGGTGAGGGTTAGGTTGAGGTTTAGGGTTAGGGTTAGGGTTAGGATTAAGATTAGGGTTAGTGTGAGGTTTAGGGTGAGGATGAGGGTTAGGGTTAGGGTGAGGTCTGGAGTGAGGGTGAGGGTGAGGGTTAGATTGAGTATTAGTTTTAGGGTTAATGTGAGGTTTAGGTTTAGAATGTGGTTTAGTGTTAAGGTTAGGGTTAGAATTATTATTAGGGTTAGGCTTAAGGTGAGGGTTAGGGTGTGGGTGAGGTTTAGGATTAGTGTTAGGATTAGGATTAGGGTTAGGGTTAGGGTGAGTGTGAGGGTTAGGTTTGGGTTAGGGTTAGAGTTAGTGTTAGGCTGAAGGTGAGGGTGAGGGAGGAGGGTTAGGGTTAGAGTGCGGGTTAGGATTAGGGTTATGATGAGGGCTAGGGTGAGGGTGAGGTTTAGGATTAGGGTTAGGGTGAGCTTTAGATTTAGGTTTAGGTTTAGGGGTATGGTGAGGTTGAGGTTTAGGGTTAGAGTTAGGGTTATGGTGAGGCTGAGGGTGAGGATTAGGGTAAGGTTTAGGGTGAGTGTGAGTGTTAGTGTTAGGGTTAGGGTTAGGTTTAGGGTGAGGGTTAGGATGAGGATTAGGGTTAGGATTAGGGTTAGGATGAGGACTCGTGTGAGAGTGAGGGTTAGGGTTAGAATTTGGGTGAGGTTTAGGGTTAGGGTTAGAGTTAGGGTGAGGGTTAGGATGAGGACTCGTGTGAGAGTGAGGGTTAGGGTTAGAATTTGGGTGAGGTTTAGGGTTAGGGTTAGAGTTAGGGTGAGGGTTAGGATGAGGGTTAGGGTTACGGTGAGAGTGAGAGTTAGGGTTAGGGTGAGCTTTAGGGTTAGGTTTAGGGTTACGGTGAGGGAAAGGGTGAGTGTGAGGGTTAGGGTTAGGGTTAGGCTTAGGGTTAGGGTGAGGGTGAGGTTGAGGGTTTGGATTAGGGTGAGGGTGAGGGTTTTGGTTATTGTTATTGTTATGCTTAGGGTTAAGTTAGTGGTGAGATTGAGGCTGAGGGTGAGGATTACAGTTAGGGTTAGGGTTATTGTTAGGGTTAGTGTTATTGTTAAGGTTAGGGTTAGAGTTATGATGAGGTTGAGAGTGCGGGTGTGGGTTACGGTTAGGGTGAGGTTTAGCGTGAAATTTAGTGTTAGGGTGAGGGTGAGTGTGAGGTTTAGGATTAGAGGTAGGGTTAGGGTGAGGGTTAGGGTGAGGTTTAGGGTTAGGGTTAGTGTTAGGGTTAGGGTCTGGGTGAGGTTTAGGTTGAAGTTTAGGGATAGGCCTAGCTTTAGGATTCGGGTTAGTGTGAGGGTGAGTGTGAGGGTTAAGCTTTGGAGTAGGTTTAGGCTGAGGATGAGGGTTGGGCTGAGGATTATGGTTAGTGTGATGGTTAGGGTTAGGTTTAGTGTTAGAGTTAGGGTTAGAATTATGGTGAGGGTGAGGGTGGGGGTGAGGGTTAGGTTTAGGTTTAGGGTGAGGGTTAGTGTAAGGGTTATGGTGAGGGTGAGGGTTAGGGTTAGGTTGAGCTTCAGTGTTAGGTTTAGGGTTAGGGTGTGGGTGAGTGTTAGGTTTACTGTGAGGTTGAGGATTAGGTTGAGGGTTAGGTTTAGGATTAGGGTTAGGGTGAGGGCTAGGGTGAGGGTGAGGTTTAGGGTTAGGTTTAGGGTGAGGTTTAGGGTTAGGGTTAGGGTTAAGGTGAGGTTTAGGGTTAGAGTTAGTGTTAGGATATGGCTGAGGGTGAGGGTTAAGGTTAGGGTTAGTGTTAGAGTTAGGGTTAGGGTGAGGGTTAGGATGAGGGTGAGGGTTAGGCTTAGGGTTAGGATTAGGATTAGGGTAAGGGTTAGGGTGAGTGTGGGGGTTAGGTTCAGGGTTAGGCTTAGGCTTAGGGTTAGGCCGAGGGTAAGGGTGAGGGTGAGTGTTAGGGTTAGGGTTAGTGTTATTGTTAGGGTTAGTGTTAGATTTACGGTGAGGGTGAGGGTTAGGTTTAGGTTTTGTGTGGGATTAAGAGTTAGGGTTAGGGTTAGGCAGAGGGTGAGGTTTAGCATTAGATATAGTGTTAGGGGGAGGCTTCGGGTGAGGGTTAGTTTTAGATTTAGTGTTAGTGTTACTATTAGGGTTAGTGTTAGATTTGGGGTTAGGGTGAGGTTTAGGGTTAGGGTTAGTGTAAGGGTTAGGGTGAGGGTGAGGGTTAAGTTGAGGTTTAGGGATAGGTTTAGGTTTAGGATTAGGGTTAGGGTGAGGGTGAGTGTGAGTATTAGGGTGAGGGTTAGGCTTAGGATTAGGGTTAGGCTGAGGGAGAGGTTGGGGGTGAGGACTAAGATGATGGTGATGGTTCGGGTTAGGGTTAGTGTTATTGTTAGGGTTAGGCTTAGTGTTAGGGTTAGGGTGAGGGTGAGGCTTAAGTTGAGGTTTAGGCTTAGGGTTACAGTTAGTGTTAGTGTGAGGGTTAGTGTTAGGGTTAGGGTTAGTGTTAGGGTGAGGTTAAGTGTTAGGGTGAGATCTTGGTTTAGGGTGAGGGTTGTGGTTAGGGTGAGGTTTAGGATTAGGGTTAGGGTTATTGTTAGGGTTAGGTTTAGTGTTAAGGTTACGGTGAGGTTGAGGGTTAGGTTTAGTTTTAGGGTGAGGTTTAGGGTTTAGTTAAGGTTAGAGTTAGGTTTAGGGTGAGGGTGAGGTTTAGGGTTAGAGTTAGGGTTAGGTGAGGCTGAGGGTGAGAGTTAGGTTTAGTGATAGTGTTAGGTTTAGGGTTATGGTAAGAGTTAGGGTGAGGTTTAGGGTTCGGGTTAGGGATAGGTTTAGGCTTAGGGTGAGTGTGAGTGTGTGTGTTATGGTTAGGTTTAGAGTTAGCCTTAGGGTTAGGATGAGGGTGAGGTTGAGGGTGAGGTCTAGGGTAAGGTTCAGGGTTAGGGTTAGGTTTAGGGGGAGGGTTAGTATGAGGGTTAGAGTTAGGATTAGGGTTAGGGTAAGGGCTAGGGTGAGGGTGAGGTTTAGGGTTAGGTTTAGGGTGAGGTTTAGGGTTAGGGTTAGGGATAAGGTGAGGGTGAGGTTGAGGTTTAGGGTTAGAGTTAGGGTTAGGGTGAGGCTGAGGGTGAGGTTTAGGGTTAGGGTTAGTTTTAGGGTTAGGGTTAGGGTGAGGGTTAGGGTGAGGGTGTGGGTTAGGATGAGGATTAGGGTTAGGTTTAGGGTGAGTGTGGGGGTTAGGGTTAATGTTAGGGTTAGGCTTAATGTTGGGCTACGGGAGAGGGTGAGGGTGAGGTTTTGGGTTAGGGTGAGGGTTAGGGTTAGGGTCATGGCTATGGTTAGGATGAATGTTAGGTTTAGGATTAGGGTTAGGGTGAGAGCTACGGTGAAGTTGATGTTTAGGGTTAGGTTTAGGATGAGGTTTAGGATTAGGTTAGGGTAGGGTTAGGGTGAGGGTGAGGTTTAGGGTTAGAGTTAGGTTTAGAGTGAGGCTGAGTGTGAGGGTTAGGGTTAGTGTTAGTGTTAGAGTTAGGGTTAAGGTGAGGGTTTGTTGAGGGTGATGGTTAGTGTTAGTGTTGGGTTAGGCTTAGGTTTAGGCTGAGGTTGAGGGTGAGGATTAGGATTAGGATTAGTGTTAGAGTGAGGGTTATCGTTAGGGTGAGGGTTAGGGTTAGGGTTAGGGTGAGGTTTAGGATGAGGATTAGGGTTAGGATTAGTGTTAGGGTGAGGGCTAGGGTGAGGGTGAGAGTTAGAGTTAGTGTTAGGGTGAGGTTTAGGGTTATGGTTAGGGTGAGGGTTAGGATGAGGGTTAGGGTTACAGTAATGGTGAGGGTTAGGGTTAGGGTGAGGATTATGATTAGGATTACAGTTAGGGTGAGGATGAGGCTTAGGATTAGGGTTAGGGTTAGGGTTAGGGTTAGGATTAGTGTTATTGTTAGCGTTAGGGTTAGAGTTATGGTGAGGGTGAGGATTAAGGTTAGGGTTAGCGTGAGGTGTAGAGTTAGGTTTAGGTTTAGGGTTAGAGTTATGGTGAGGTTTAGGGTTAGAGTTAGGGTTAGGGGGAGGTTTAGGTCAAGGGTTAGGGTTAGGATTAGGATTAGGGTAAGGGTTCCTGTGAGGGTTCGGTTGAGATTTATCATTAAGTTTAGGGTGAGCTTTAGGTTTAGGGTTAGGATTAGGGTTAGGGTGAGGGTGGGGTTTTGGGTTAGAGTTATGGTTAGGGTGAGGCTTAGGGTGAGGGTTAGGTTTAGAGCTAGTTTTAGTGTTAGGGATATGGTGAGGGTTAGAGTGAGGGAGAGGGTTAGGCTTAGGGTTAGGATTAGGATTAGGTTAAGGGTTAAGGTGAGTGTGACTGTTAGGGTTAGGGTTTCGCTGAGGTTGATGTTCAGCGTGAGGGATATGTTTAGGGTGAAGGTTAGGTTTAGGGTGAGGTTTAGTGTTAGGGTTAGGGTTAGGGTGTGGGTTAGTCTTAGGGTTATGATTAGGGTGTGGGTTAGTCTTAGGGTTAGTGTGAGGGTTAGGATGAGGATTAGGGTTAGGATTAGGGTTAGGGTGATGGCTAGTGAGAGGGTGAGGGTCAGGGTTAGTGTTAGGGTGAGGTCTAGGTTTAGGGTTTAGGGTTAGGGTGAGGGTTAGGTTGAGGGTTAAGGTTACTATAAGGGTGAGGGTTAGCATTAGGGTGAGGGTTAGGGTTAGGATTAGTGTTAGGGTGAGGTTGAGTGTTAGGATTAAGGTAGGGTTAGGGTTAGGGTTTGGCTTAGTCTTAGGATTAGTTTCATTTTTTGGGTTAGGGTTAGAGTTACAGTGAGGGTGAGCGTGAGGGTAAGGGATAGGCTTAGGCTTATGCTTAGGAATAGGCTGAGCGTGAGGTTGACGGTGAGGGTTAGGGTTAGGGGGATGGTTAGGTTTATGGTAGGGTGAGGATTAGGATGTGATTTAGGGTTAGGGTGATGTTTAGGGTGATAAAGCTGCTAAGGGTAAAGGTATGGTTTAGGCTGAGGGTGAGGGTTAAAGTTCGGTTTAGGGTTAGGGTAAGGGTTAGGGTTAGAGTTAGGGTGAGTATTAGATTGAGGATTAGGGTTAGGGTCAGTGTGAGGTTTAGTGTAAGGATGAGGGTTAGGGTTAGGGTGAGGGTGAGCATTAGAATTAGGGTTAGGGTGGGCGTTACAGTGAGGGTGAGGGTATGGGTTATGGTTAGGGTGAGGTTTAGTATTAGAATGAGGGTTAGGTTAGTGTGAGGGTTAGTGATAGGGTTAGGGTTAGTGTTAGAGTGAGGGTAAGTGTTATGTTGAGGGTTAGGCTTAGGGTGAGGGTTATGGTTAAGGTGAGGGTTAGGGATAGGGTTAGGGTTAATTTTAGGGTTAGGGTTAGGGTTACGGTTATGGTGAGGGTGAGGGTGTGGATTAGGCTTAGGCTTAGGGTGAGGTTTAGTGTTAGGGTTAGGGATAGAGTTAGGGTTAGGGTGAGGCTGAGGGTGTGGCTTAGGGTTAGGGTTAATGTTTGAGTTAGGGATAGGGTGAAGGTTAGGTTGAGGGTTAAGGTTAGGGTTAGGATTAGGGATAGGTTGAGCGTTAGGTTTAGGGTTTGGGTTAGGGTGAGGGTGATGTTGAGTATTATGGTTAGGTTTAGGGTTAGGGTTAAGGTTAGAGTTAGGGTTAGGGTTAAAGTTACAGTGAGGTTTAGAGTTAGGGTCAGGCTTAGGGTTAGGCTGAGGGTGAGGGTGGGCTTGAGGATTAGGGTAGGGGTTAGGGTTAGGGTTAGGGGAAGTTTAGGATGAGCATTACGGTAAGGATTAGGGTTAGAGTGAGGGCTAGGATGAGGGTGAGATTTAGGGTTATCTTAGGATGAGGTTTAGGGTTAGGTTTAGGGTTAGGGTGAGGCTGAGGGTGAGGGTTAGGGTTAGTGTTAGAGTTAAGGTTAGGTTGAGGGTTAGGGTGAGGGTGAGGTTTAGGTTTAGGTTTAGGATTAGGATTAGGATTATGGTAAGGGTTAGGGTGAGTGTGAGGATTAGGGTTAGGGTTAGGGTTATGCTTAGGATTAAGCTGAGGGTGAGGTTGAGGGTGAAGGTTAGGGTTGGGTTGAGGGTAAGGGTCAGGGTTACATTGAGCGTGAGGGTTAGGTTTACGTTGAGGGTTAGGGTGAGGGTAAGCGTTAGAGTTAGTGTGAGTGTTAGGGTTAGGGGTAGGATTAGGCCTAGGGTTACACTGAGGGAGAGGGTGAGCATGAGGTTTAGGGTTAGGGTGAGGTTTAGTGGTAGAGTTAGGGTTAGGGTGAGGGCTAGGGTGAGTGTTAGGGTTAGCTTGAGGATTAGATTAGTTGTACGGTGAGGGTGAGGGCTAGACTGAGGATTAGTGTTAGGGTTATTGTGAGGTTCAGGGTGAGGATGAGGGTTAGGTTTAGGTTGAGGGTTAGGTTGAGGGTGAGGGTTAGGGTTAGAGTGAGTGTGAGAATTAGGGTTAGGTTGATGGTTTGTGTTAGGTTTAGAGTTAGTATTAGGGTGAAGGTAAGTGTTAGGGTGAGGGTGAGGGTTAGGGTGAGGGTTATAGTAAGGTTGAGTGTTAGGGCTAGGGTTAGGGTTACTGTTAGTTAGGGCTACGGTTACGTGGAGGGTGAGGGTGAGGGTTAGGTTTAGGGTTTGGATGAGGATGAGGTTTAGGGTTAGGGTTAGAGTTAGGGTTAGGGTGAGGGCTAGGGTGAGGGTTAGGGTGAGGGTTAGTTTTAGGGATAGGGTTAGGATTAGGATTAGGGTTAGGGTTACAGTGAGGGTTAGGGTTAGGGTTTAGCTTAGGTTTAGGCTGAGGGTGAGCTTGGGGGTGAGGATTATGGAGAGTTTTAGGGTTAGGTTATTAATAGTGTTATGGTTAGGGTTAAGTTTGTGGTGAGGATGAGGCTGAGGGTGAGGGTTATGGTAAGTTTAGGGTTAGGGTTTGGGTTAGTGTTATTGTTAGGTTTAGAGGTAGACTTACTTTGAGTTTTTGGGTGAGGATGTGGGTTAGGGTTAGGGTTAGGTTTAGGGTGAGTCTTAGGTTTATGGTTAGGGTGAGGTTGAGGTATATGGTTAGAGTTAGGGTTAGGGGGATAGTTAGGGTGAGGTTCAGCGTTATGGTTAGTGTTAGGTTTATGGTGAGGGTGAGGTTTAGGTTGAGGTTTAGGGATATGTTTAGGTTTAGAATTAGGGTTAGGGTGAGGGTGAGTGTGAGTATTAGGGTGAGGGTTAGGTTTAGGCTTAGGGTTAGGCTGAGGGTGAAGGAGAGTTTGAGGGTTAGGGTTAGGGTGAGGGCTAGGGTTAAGGTTATGGGGAGGGCTTGTATGAGCGTTAGGGTTAGTATTAGGGTTAGGGTGAAGGCTAGGGTGAGGGTGAGTTTTAGGGTTAGGGTTAGGGTGAGGTTTAGCGTTAGGCTTAGTGTTAGGGTTAGGGTGAGGTTGAGTTTTATGGTTATATTTAGGGTTAGGGTGAGGCTGAGGGTGAGGTTGAGGGTTGGGGTTAGGGTTAGACTTAGGGTTAGGGTGAGGGTTAGGGTGTGGATGAGGGTTAGGCTTAGTGAAAGGATTAGGATTAGGGTAAGGGTTAGGGTGTGTGTGAGGATTAGGGTTAGGATGAGGTTTAGGTTTAGGGTTAGGTTTAGAGTTAGGGTTAGGGTGAGGGTGAGGTTTAGGGTTAGGGTTAGGGTTAGGGTTAGTGTTAGGTTTAGGGTTAGGGTGAGGGTTAGGCTTAGGGTTAGGCTTAGGTATAGGCTTAGGTGTAGGCTTTGGCTGATCATGAGGGTTAGGGTTAGGGTTAGGGTTAGGGTGAGGGTTAGGGTTAGGATTAGGGTGAGGGTTAGGATGAGGTTTAGGGTTAGGATTAGTGTTAGGGTGTGAGCTAGGTTGAGGCTGACTGTGAGGGTTGGGGTTAGGGATAGATTTAGGTTTTCGATTAGGTTTAGGGTGAGTGTGAGTGTGAGAGTTAGGGTTAGGGTCAGGGTTAGGCTTAGGGTTAGGGTTAGGGTGAGGGTTAGGATTTTGATTATGGTGAGGGTTTGGCTGAGGATTAGTGTTAGGTTTAGGGTTAGGGTTAAGGTTAGAGTTACAGTGAAGGTTATGGTTATGGTTATGGTTAGGTTTAGGGTTAGGGTGGGGGTTAGGGTTAGGGTTGGTGTTAGGGTGAGGGTGAGGCTGAGGATTAGGGTTAGGTTTAGGATTAGGTTTTGGGTTAGGGTTAGGATTAGGTTTAGGTTTATTGTTATGGTTATGGTGAGGTTTAGGGTTAGGTTTTAGCTTAGGGTTAGGCTGAGGGTGAGGTTGGGGGTGAGGATTAGTGTTAGTGTTAGGGTTAGGGTTATTTTTAGTGTTATGGTTAGGGTTAAGTTTGCTGTGAGGGTTAGGCTAAGGGTGAGGGTTATGGTTATGTTTATGGTTAGGGTTAGGGTTATTGTTAGGTTTAGAGTTAGACTTACTTTGAGGTTTTGGGTGAGGGTGAAGCTTAGGTTTAGGGTGAGGTTTAGGTTTAGGGTTAGGTTTAGGGTGAGTGTGAGGTTTAGGGTTAGAGTTAGGGTTAGGGGGACAGTTAGCGTGAGGTTTATGTTTAGGGTGAAGGTGAGTTTTAGGGTGAGGTTGATGTTTAGGTTGAGGTTTAGGGATAGTGCTAGGATTAGGATTAGGGTTACGTTGACGGTAAGTGTGAGGGTTATGGTGAGGGTTAGGTTTAGGCTTAGGGTTAGGCCGAGGGTGAGGGTGAGTTTGTGGGTTAGGGTTAGGGTGAGGGATAGGGTGAGGGTGAGTTTTAGTGTTAGTGTTAGGGTGAGGTTTAGCGTTAGGTTTAGGGTTAGGGTTAGGGTGAGATTGAGGTTTAGGGTTAGAGTTAGGGTTAGGGTGAGGCTGAGCGTGAGGGTTAGGGTTAGTGTTAGAGTTAGGGTTAGGGTGAGTGTTAGGGTGTGGGTGAGGGTTAGGCTTAGTGATAGGATTAGGATTGTGGTTATGGTTAGGCTGTGTGTGAGGATTAGGGTTAGCATGAGGTTTAGGTTTAGGGTTAGGTTTAGGGTTAGGTTTAGGGTTAGGGTTAGAATGAGGGTGAGGTTTAGGGTTAGAGTTATGGTTAGTGTTAGGGTTAGGGTTAGTGTGAGGTTTAGGGATAGGGTTAGGGTTAGGGTGAGGGTGAGTCTTAGGTTGAGGTTTAGGGATAGGGCTAGGTTTAGGATTAGGGTTAGGATGAGGGTGAGTGTGAGGGTTAGGGTGAGGGTTAGGCTTAGGCTTAGGGTTCAGCTGAGGATGAGGGTGAGTGTGAGGATTAGGGTTAGGGTGATGGTTAGATTTAGGGTTAGTATTATTGTTAGGGTTAGGGTTAGAGTTATGGTGAGGGTGAGGGTGGGGGTGAGGGTTAGGTTTAGGGTAAGGGTGAGGGTTAGGGTAAGGGTTATGGTGAGGGTGATGTTTTGGGTTAGTTTGAGCTTAAGTGTTTGGTTTAGGGTTAGTGTGTAGTTGAGGATTAGGCTTAGTGTGAGGGTGAGGGTTAGGATGAGGGTTAGGTTTAGGAATAGGTTTAGGGTGAGGGCTAGTTTGAGGGTGAGGTTTAGGGTTAGGTTTAGAGTGAGATATAAGATTAGGGTTAGGGTGAAGGTGAAGTTTAGGGTTAGAGTTAGGGTTTAGCTGAGGCTGAGGGTGAAGGTTAGGTTTAGGGTTAGTTTTAGAGTTAGGGTTAATTTGAGGGTTAGGATGAGGGTGAGGGTTAGTTTTAGTGTTAGGATTAGGATTAGGGTAAAGGTTAGGGTGAGTGTGAGGGTTAGGGTCAGGGTTAGGGTTAGGCTTAGGTTTAGGCTGAGGATGAGGGTGAGGGTGAGTGTTAGCGTTTGGGTGAGGGTTAGGGTTAGGGAAGGTTAGGATGAGCATTACGGTAAGGATTAGGTTTAGAGTGAGGGCTAGGATGAGGGTGAGATTTAGGGTTAGGCTTAGGGTGAGGTTTAGGGTTAGGGTGAGGCTGAGGGTGAGGGTTAGGGTTAGTGTTAGTGTTAGAGTTAGGGTTAGGGTGAGGGTTAGGGTGAGGTTGAGGTTTAGGCTTAGGTTTAGGATTAGGATTAAGGTAAGGGTTAGGTTGAGTGTGAGGGTTAGGGTTAGGGTTAGGGTTATGCTTAGGATTAAGCTGAGGGTGAGGTTGAGGGTGAAGGTTAGGTTTAGGTTGAGGGTAATGTTTAGGGTTAAGGTGAGGGTTAGTGTGAGGGTAAGCGTTAGAGTTAGTGTGCAGGTTAGGGTTAGGGTTAGGTTTAGGCTTAGGGTTACACTGAGGGAGAGGGTGAGCAGGAGAGTTAAGGTTATGATGAGGTTTAGCGGTAGAGTTAGGGTTAGGGTGAGGGCTAGGGTGAGGGTTAGGTTTAGCGTGAGGATTAGATTTAGGGGTAGGGTGAGTGTGAGGGCTAGATTGAGGATTAGTGTTAGGGTTATTGTGAGATTCAGGGTGAGGATGAGGGTTAGGTTTAGGTTGAGGGTTAGGTTGAGGGTGAGGGTTAGGGTTAGGGTGAGTGTGAGGATTAGGGTTAGGGTGATGGTTTGTGTTAAGGTTAGAGTTAGTATTAGGGTGAGGATAAGTGGTGGGTGAGGGTGAGGGTTAGGGTGAGGGTTATAGTAAGGTTGAGTGTTAGGGCTAGGGTTAGGTGTTACTGTTAGCGTTAGGGCTACGGTTACGGTGAGGGTGAGGGTGAGGTTTAGGTTTAGGGTTAGGATGAGGTTTAGGTTTAGGGTTAGTGTTAGAGTTAGGGTTAGGATGAGCACTAGGGTGAGGGTTAGGGTGAGGGTTAGGTTCAGGGATAGGGTTAGGTTTAGGATTAGGGTGAGGGTGAGTATGAGGGTTAGGGTTGGCTTAGGCTTAGGCTTAGGGTTAGGGTGGGGGTTAGGGTTAGTGTTTGGGTTAGGGTGAGGCTGAGGCTGAGGATTAGGGTTAGGGTTTGGGTTAGGTTTAGGGTTAGGGTTAGGGTTACAGTGAGGGTTGGGTTTACAGTGAGGGTTAGGGTTAGGTTTTGGCTTAGGGTTAGGCTGAGGGTGAGCGTTGGGGTGAGGATTAGGGTGAGTTTTACTGTTAGGGATATTGTTAGTGTTATGGTTAGGTTTAAGTTTGCGGTGAAGGTGAGGCTGAGGGTGAGGGTTATGGTTAGGTTTAGGGTTAGGGTTAGGGTTAATGTTATTGTTAGGTTTAGAGTTAGAGTTACTTTGAGGTTTTGGGTGAGGGTGAGGGTTAGGGTTAGGGTTAGGTTTAAGGTGAGTCTTAGGTTTATGGTTAGGGTAAGGGTGAGGTTTAGCGTTAGAGTTAGGGTTGGGGGATAGTTAGGGTGAGGTTCAGCGTTACGGTTAGTGTTAGGTTTATGGTGAGGGTGAGGTTTAGGTTGAGGTTTAGGGATAGGGTTAAGTTTAGGATTAGGGTTAGGTGAGGGTGAGTGTGAGTGTTAGGGTGAGGGTTAGGTTTAGGCTTAGGGTTAGGCTGAGGGTGAGGGAGAGGTTGAGGGTTAGGGATAGGGTGAGGGCTACGGTTAAGGTTATGGGGAGGGCTTGCATGAGCTTTAGGGTTAGTATTAGGGTTAGGGTGAAGGCTAGGGTGAGGGTGAGTTTTAGGGTTAGGGTTAGTATGAGGTTTAGCATTAGGTTTAGGTTTAGGGTTAGGGTAAGGTTGAGGTTTATGGTTATATTTAGGGTGAGGGTGAGGGTTAGGGTTAGGGTTAGGGTTAGAGTTAGGGTTAGGGTGAGGGTTAGGGTGTGGATGAGGGTTAGGCTTAGTGAAAGGATTAGGATTAGGGTAAGGGTTAGGATGTGTGTGAGGTTTAGGGTTAAGATGAGGTTTAGGTTTAGGGTTAGGGTTAGAGTTAGTGTTAGGATGAGGATGAGGTTTAGAGTTAGGTTTAGGGTTAGTGTTAGGTTTAGGGTTAGTGTAAGGGTTAGGCTTGGGTTTAGGCTTAAGTGTAGGCTTTGGCTGAGCATGAGTGTGAGGGTTAGGGTTAGGTATAGGATGAGGTTTAGGGTTAAGATTAGGGTTAGGGTGAGGGCTAGGTTGAGGCTGACTGTGAAGGTTGGGGTTAGGGATAGATTTAGGTTTACGATTAGGTTTAGGGTGAGTGTGAGTGTGAGAGTTAAGGTTAGGTTTAGGGTTAGGCTTAGAGTTAGGGTGAGGGTTAGGGTTAGGATTTTGGTTATGGTGAGGGTGAGGCTGAGGATTAGTGTTAGGTTTAGGGTTAGGGTTAGGGTTAGAGTTACAGTGAAGGTTATGGTTATGGTTATGGTTATGGTTAGGTTTAGGGTTAGGGTGGGGGTTAGGGTTAGGGTTTGTGTTAGGGTGAGCATGAGGCTGAGGATTAGGGTTAGGTTTGGGTTTAGGGTTTGGGTTAGGTTTAGGGTTGCTTTAGGTTTATGGTTATGGTTATGGTGAGGTTTAGAGTTAGGGTTTATCTTAGGGTTAGGCTGAGGTTGAGGGTGGGTGTGAGGATTAGGGTTAGTGTTTGGGTTAGGGTTATTTTTAGTGTTATGGTTAGGGTTAAGTTTGCTGTGAGGGTGAGGCTGATGGTGAGGGTTAGGGTTAGGGTTAGGGTTAGGGTTAGGTTATTGTTAGGTTTAGAGTTAGACTTACTTTGAGGTTTTGGGAGAGAGTGAAGGTTAGGGTTAGTGTGAGGTTTAGGGTGAGGTTTAGGTTTAGGGTTAGGGTTAGGGTGAGGGTGAGGTTTAGGCTTAGAGTTTGGGTTAGGGGGACAGTTAGCGTGAGGTTTAGGGTTAGGGTTAGTGTTAGGTTTAGGGTGAAGTTGAGGTTTAGGTTGAGGTTTAGGGATAGTGCTAGGTTTAGGATTAGGGTTACGTTGAAGGTGAGTGTGAGGGTTAGGGTGAGAGTTAGGCTTAATGATAGGATTAGGATTGTGGTAACGGTTAGGCTGTGTGTGAGGATTAGGTTTAAGATGAGGTTTAGGTTTAGGGTTAGGGTTAGAATGAGGGTGAGGTTGAGGGTTAGACTTAGGGTTAGTGTTAGGGTTAGGGTTAGTGTGAGGTTTAGGGTTAGGGTTTGGGTTAGGTTGAGGGTGAGTTTTAGGTTGAGGTTTAGGGATAGGGCTAAGTTTAGGATTAGGGTTAGAGTGAGGGTTGGCGTAAGGGTTAGGGGGAGGGTTAGGATGAAGGTTAGGGTTAGGATGAGGGTGAGGGTGAGGGTGAGGATTAGGGTTAGGGTGATGGTTAGGGTTAGGTTTAGGGTGAATTTTAGGATCAGGGTTAGGGTTAGGGTGAGGATTAGGGTGAGTGTGACCGTAAGAGTATAGGTGAGGGTTAGGCTGAGGGTGAGTGTTCCACTAAGAGTGAGGGTTACATTTAGGGTGAGGGTTAGGGTAAGAGTTAGGGTGAGGGTAGGGTGAGGGTGAGGGTTAGATTGAGGCTTAGGGTTAGTATGAGGTTTAGGGTGAGGATTAGGGTTAGTGTTAGGGCGAGGTTTGGGTTTAGGTTGAGAGTTAGGGTTACTGTGAGGGTTAGTATTAGAGTTAGGGTTAGGGTAAGGTTGAGGGTAAGTGTTAGGGTGAGGGTTAGGGTTAGGGTGAGTGTTATGGTTAGAGTGAGGGTTAGGGTTAGGTTTAGGATTATTGTTAGGTTTAGGTTTAGTGTTACAGTGAGAGTGAGGGTGAGGGTTAGAGTAAGGGCGAGGTTTAGGTTTAGGGTTAAGGTTTGAGTTAGGGTTAGTGTGAGGGTGAGGTTTAGGTTTAGGTTTAGTTTTAGGGTTAGGGCTAGGGTGAGGGTAAGGTTCAGGGTTAGGGTTAGGGTGAAGTTTAGTGTTAGGATTAGGGTGAGTGTCAGGGTGAGTTTGAGGTTTAGGGTTAGATAGGGTTAGGATGAGGGTTAGGGTAAGTGTAAGTGTTAGGATTAGGGTTAGGGTGAGGGTTAGGGTGAGGTTGTGTGTTAGGGTTAGGGTTAGGATTAGGATTAGGGTTAGTGAGACAGTGAATGTGAGGGTTAGGGTTAGGGTTAGGCATTGGGATAGGCTGAGGGTGAGGTTGAGGTTGAGGGTGAGGGTTAGGGTTAGGGTGATAGTTAGGTTTCGGGTTAAGTTTAGGGTTAGGGTAAGATTTATTTTGAGGGTGTCGGTAAGTTTAAAGGTGAGAGTTATGCTGAGGATGAGGGTTACGGTAATGGTGAGGGTTAGGGTTAGGGTGAGTGTTAGGTTAAGGGCTAGGGTTAGAGTTAGGGTGAGGGTAAGGGTTAGAATGAGGATTAGGGTTAGGGTGAGGGTGAGGTTTAGGGTGAGGATGAGGGTTAGGGTTAGAGGTTTAGGGTTAGATTTAGGTTTAGGGTGAGGGTTAGGGTTAGGGTTAGGGTTTGGGTGAGGGTGAGGGTTAGAATTAGGGTGAGGGTTAGGTTTAGTGTGAGGTATAGTGTTAAGGTTAGTGTTAGGGTGAGGGTAAGTGTTATGGTGAGGGTTAGGTTTAGGGTGAGGTTTAGGGTTAGGTTTACACTGAGGGTGAGGGTGAGGGTGAGGATTAGGGTTAGGGTTAGGGTGAGATTTTGGGTTAGGGTTAGGGTTAGAGTTAGGGTTAGGGTGAAGTTGAGGTTTAGGGTTAGAGTTAGGGTTAGGGTAAGGGTGAGGGTGTGGTTTAGGGTTAGGGTTAGTGTTAGGGTTAGGGTTAGGGTGAGCTTTAGTGTGAGGGTTAGGGTTGGGTTTAGGATTAGGGTTAGGGTGAGGGTGAGTGTGAGGGTTAGGGTTAGGGCTAGGGCTAGGTTTAGGGTTAGGCTGAGGGAGAGGTTGAGGGTGAGAGTTAGGGTTAGGGTTAGAATTAGCCTTAGGGAGAGGTTTAGGGTTAGGGTTAAGGTTAGGGTTCTGGTAAGGTTGAGGTTTAGAGTTAGCATGATGGTTAGGGTGAGAAGTAGGATTAGGGTTAGGTTGAGGGTTAGGGTGAGGCTTAGGTTGAGGGTTTGGGTTTGGGTTAGGGTTAGGGTGAGCATGAGGTTTAGGTTGAGGTTTAGGTTAGGCTTAGTTTTAGGATTAGGCTGAGGTTAAGCATTAGGGTGTTGATTAGGTTTAAGGTTAGGGTGAGGGTTAAGATGAGGTTTAGGGTTAAAATGAAGGTGAGGGTTAGGGTTAAGGTGAGGGTTCATGTTAGGATTAGGATTAGAGTGAGGGTGATGTTTAGGATTAATGTTAATGTTATTTTAAGTGTTATGGTTAGGGTTACATTTGCAGTGAGGGTGAGGTTGAGGGTGAAGGTTAGGGTTAGGGTTAGGGTTAGTTTTAGGTTTAGGATTAGTGTTAATGTTAGGGTTAGGTTTAGAGTTATGGTTTGGGTGAGGGTGAGGGTGAGGGTTAGGGTGAGGGTTAGGGTGACGTTTAGGTTTAGGGTTAGGATTAGGGATTGGGTGAGTGTGAGGTTTAGGGTTAGAGTTAGGATGAGGGGGAGGTTGAGGTGTAGGTTTAGGGTTAGCGTTAATGTGAGGTTTAGGGTTAGGGTTAGGGTGAGGGTGAGGGTTAGGTTGAGGGTTAGGGTTTGGGTTAGGGTAGGTTATAGGTTAGGGTGAGGGCTAGGGTTAGGGTTAGGATGAGGGTTAAGATGAGAGTTAGGGTTTCAGTGAGGGTGAGGGTTAAGTTTCGGGTGAGAGTTAGGGTTAGAATTAGGATTCGGGTGAGGGTGATGGTTAGGATTAGGGTTAGGGTTATTGTAAGTGTTATGGTTAGGGTTACATTTGCATATAGAGTGAGGCTGAGGGTGAAGGTTAGGTTTAGGGTTAGTTTTAGGGTTAGCATTAGTGTTAATAATAGGTTTAGGGTTACAGTTGGGGTTTGGGTGAGGGTGAGGGTGAGGGTTAGGGTTAGGTTTAGGTTAAGGGTGAAGGTTAGGGTGAGGGTTAGAGTTAGGGTTAATGTTAGGGTTAGCGTTAGGTTTAGGGTGAGGGTTAGGTTGAGGTTAAGCGTTAGGATTAGGGTTAGGGTTAGGATTAGGGTTAGTGTGAGGGTGAGTATAGGGTTAGGGTTAAGATTAGGCTTAGGCTTAGGGTTAGGCTGAGGGTGAGGGTGGGGGTGAGAATTAGGCTTAGGGTGATGGTTAGCCATAGGGTGAGGGTGAGGGTTAGGATGAGGGTTAGGGTTAGGATACGGGTTAGGGTGAGGGCTAGGGTGAGGGTGAGGGATAGGGTTAGGGTTAGGCTTAGGCATAGGCTTTAGGCTGATGGCGATGGTGAGTGTGAGTGTTAGAGTTATGGTGATGGATAGGGTTAGAGTTAGGGTGAGTGTTAGGATGACGGTTCAGGTTAGGGTGAGGGTCAGTATTGAGCATTGGGTTGATAGTAACGTTTAGGCTTAGGTTGAGGGTGAGGGTTAATGTAAGGGTGAGGGTTAGGGTTAGGGTGAATTTTAGGGTAAGGGTTAGGGTTTGGGTTAGATTGAGGATTAGGGTTAGGGTTAGTGTGAGGTTTAGGGTGAGCATGAGGTTTAGGGTGAGGGTTATGGTAAGAATTAGGGTTAGGGTGAGGGCTGGCGTGAGGGTGAGGGTTAGGGTTAGGGTTAAGTTTAGGGTGAGGGTTAGGGTGAGGGGTAGGGTTAGGTTTAGGTTGAGGGTTAGGTTCAGTGTGAGGGTTACGGTTAGGGTAACGGTTTGGGTGAGGGTGAGGTTTAGGGTTAGGAAAAGTGATAGGGTTAGTGTTACACTGAGGGTGAGTGTGAGTGTGAGGGTGAAGGTTAGGGTTAGGGTGAGGGCTAGGGTGAGGATTAGGGTAAGGGTGAGGGTTAGGGTGAGGGTGATGGTAAGGGTAAAGTTGAGGGTTAGGCTGAGCGTGATTGTTAAGATAAGGGTGAGGGTTAGTGTTAGGGTGAGGGTTAGGTTAAGGGTTCGGGTTAGGTTTAGGGTGAGGGTTAGATTGAGGATTATGGTTAGGGTTAGTTTGAGGTTTATGTTGAGGATGAGGGTAAGGGTTAGGTTGATGGTTAGGGTTAGAATGAGGGTTAAGGTGAGGGCTAGGGTGAGGGTGAGGTTTAGGTTTAGGGTTATTGTTAGGGTGAGGTTTAGGGTTATGGTGAGGGCTATGGTTAGTGTGAGGGTTAGTGATAGAGGTATTGTTAGTGTTAGGCTGTGGGTAAGTGTTAGGGTGAGGGTTAGGGTTAGGGTGAGGGTTAGGGTTAGGGTAGGGTGAGGTTGCGGGTGAGAGTGAGGGTTAGGGTGAGGATTAGGGTGAGTTTTAGGGTTAAGGTGAGGGTTAGGGTTAGGGTTAGGGTGTGGGTGATGGTGAGGGTGAGAGTTAAGTTTAGAGTTATGGTGAGGTTTCGGATAAGTGTGACATTTAGGGTGAGGATGAAGTTAAGGGTTAGGGTGAGGGTTAGGGTGAGGGTGAGGGATAGGGTTAGGGTTTGGGTTAGGGTGACCGTTAAGGTTAGGGTTTTGCTTAGGGTTAGGGATAGGGTGAGTGTGTGGGTGAGAGTGAGGGTTAGCCTGAGGGTTATGGTGAGGGTTAGAGTTAGGGTTAAGGTGAGGGTTAGGGTAAGGGTTAGGGTTACGGTTAGGGTGAGAGTTAGGTTTAGTGTGAGAGTTTGGGTTAGGGTTAGGGTTAGGGGTAGGGTTTGCGCTAGGGTTAGGTTTAGGGTTAGGGTTAGGGAGAGCGTTAGGTTGAGGGACAGTTTCAGGTGTATGGTGAGGGTTAGGTTGAGGGTTAGTGTTTTGGTTAAATTTAGTGTGAAGGTTAGGGTGAGGCTGAGGATAAGGGTAAGGGTGAGGGTGAGGGTGAAGGTTAGGGTGAGGTTTAGGGTTAGTGTTAGGGTGAGGGGCAGGTTTAGTGTGAGGGTCAGGGTTAGGGTGAGGGTTAGGGTGTGGGTGAGTATTAGGGTTAGGGTAAGTGTTAGGGTGAAGGTAAGGATTAGGGAGAGCATTAGGGTGAGGGACATTTTCAGTGTTAGAGATAGGGGTATGTTGAGGGTTAAGTTGCGTGTTAGGGTTTGGGTTAAAGTTAGGGTGAGGATGAGGTTGAAGGTTAGGGTTAGGATTAGGTTGAGGGTGAGTGTTAGGTGGAGGGTGAGGGTGAGGGTTCGGTTGAGGGTTTGGGTTAGGTTTAGGTTTAGGTTGAGGGTGAGGGTGAGGGTTAGGGTGAGGGCTAGGGTTAGGATTAGGGTTAGGGTGAGGGTGAGGGAGAGGGTTATATTTAGAATTAGGGTTAGGTTGACGATGAGGGTGATCGTTAGGGTTAGGGTTGGGTTAGGTTTTTTGTTATGGTTAGGGTTAGGGTGAGGTTGAGGGTGAGGGTGAGGTTTAAGATTGGGGTTAGGTTTAGTGTGAGGGTGAGGGTGAGGGTTAGGGTTAGGATTAGGGTTAGTGTTAGGGTTAGTCTGAGGGTGAGGGTGAGGTTGAGGATGAGGGGTACGGTTAGGTTTAGGGTTAGGTTTAAGATGAGGGTTAGGGTTAGTATGAGGGTTAGGTTTAGGGTTAAGGTGAGGTTAAGGGTTAGGTTGAGGGTTAGGCTGAGTGTTAGGGTGAAGGTAAGGGTTAGGGTGAGGGTTAGTTTTAGGGTTAGGGTTAGAGTCAGGATTAGGGTTAGGGTGGAGGTTAGGGTTAGTGGTAGGGTTAGGTTGAGAGTAAGAGTGAGGGTTAGTGTTAGGATTTGTGTTCGGGTTAGGGTGAGGTGGGGGTGAGGGTGAGGGTGTGGGGTAGTGTGAGGCTTAAGATTAGGGTTAGGGTGAGGGTTAGGGCGAAGGTAAGTGTTAGGGTGAGGGTTAGGGTTAGGGTGAGTTTTAGGGTGAGGTTGAGGGTTAGGGTTAGGTTTAGGGTTACGGTGAGGGCTAGGGTGAGAGTGATAGTTAGGGTTAGCTTTAGGCTTAGGGTGAGGGTTATGGTTAGGGTGAGCGTTAGGTTTAGTGTGAGGATTATTGTTAATGTTAAGGTGAGTGTTAGGGTGAGCTTAAGGGATAGGGTGAGCGTTAGGGTTAGGGTGAGGGTTAGGGTAGGTTAGGGTTAGTGTCAGGATTAGGGTTAGGGTGGAGGTTAGGGTTAGGTTGAGGGTTAGGGTGAGGGATAGGGTTAGGTGTAGGGTTAGGTTTAGAGTGCAGGTGAGGTTTAGTGTTAGGATTAGAGTTAGGTTTATGCTGAGGGTGTTGGCAAGGGTGAGGGTTAGGGTAAGGGTGAGGGTGAGGCTTAGGGTTAGGGTGATTATTAGGGTTAGGATCATGTTTAGGGTGAGGGTGTGGGTTAGGTGGAGGGTGAGGTTGAGGGTTCGGTTGAGGGCTTGGGTTACGTTTAGGGTGAGAGTGAGGGGGATGGTGAGGGTTAGAGTTAGGGTTAGGGTTAGGCTTAGGGTTAGGGTGAGGGTGAGGGAGAGGGTTACGTTTAGGATTAGGAATAGGGTTAGGGTTAAGCTTAGGGTGAGGATGAGGGTGTGGGTTAGGGTGAGGTTAGGGTTAGGGTTAAGGTTATTGTTAGGGTTAAGATTAGGGTGAGGTTGAGGATGACGGTGAGGGTGAGGGTTAAGATTAGGGTTAGGTTTAGGGGGAGGGGGAGGGTGACAGTTTAGGTTAGGATTAGGGTTAGGGTTAGGCTGAGGGTGAGGGTGAGGGTGAAGGTTAGGATGAGGGGTACGGTTAGGTTTAGGGTTTGGTTTAGGATGAGGGTTAGGGTTACTGTGAGGGTTAGGTTTAGGGTTAGGGTGAGGGTAAGGGTTAGGTTGAGGGTTAGGGTGAGGGTTAGGGTTAGGGTTAGCGTTAGAGTCAGGATTAGGGTTAGGGTGGAGTTTAGGGTTAGGGTGAGTGTTAGCGTTGGGGTAAGGTTAGGTTGAGAGTGAGGGTGAGGGTTAGTGTTAGGTTGAGGGTAAGGGTTAGGGTTAGGGTGAGGGTGAGGTTTAGGTTTACCGTTTGCGTTATAGTGAGGGTTAGGTTGAGGGTTAGGGTTTGGGTTAGTGTTAGGTTGGGGGTGAGGGTTAGGGTGAGGTTTAGGGTTAGGGTTAGTGATAGGGTGAGAGTTAGGGTGACAATAAGGTTTAGCGTGAGTGTTAGGGTTAGGGTGAGGTTGAGGGTGAGGTTGAGGGTTAGGGTTAGGGTGAGGGTTAGGGTGACATTAAGGGTAAGGGTGATGGTGAGGATTAGACTGAGGGTGAGGGTTACTGTAAGGGTGAGGATTGGGTGAGGGTGAGGGTTAGGGTGAGGGTTAAGGTTAGGATTAGGCCGAGGGTGAGGGCAAGGGTTAGGGTGAGGGTGAGGGTGAGGGTGAGGTTTAGCGTTAGGGTTAGTGTTACAGTTAGGGTGAGGGCTAGAGTTAGGCGTAGGGATAGAGTTCGAGTGATGGTTAGGTTTAGTAAGAGCATTAGGGTTACAGTTAGGATTAGGATTAGTGTGAGGGTAAGGGTTAGGGTGATGGTTAGGGTGAGAGTGAGGGTTAGGGTTACCGTGAGTGTTACGGTGAGGGTTAGGGTTAGGGTTAGGGTGAGGGTTAGGGTTAGGGTTAGTGTTAGGGTGAGGGTTCGGGTTACGGTGAGGGTCAGAATGAGCATTGGGGTGATAGTAACGTTTAGGGTTAGGTTGAGGGTGAGGGTTACGGTAAGGGTGAGGGTTAGGGTTAGGGTGAAGTTTAGGGTAAGGGTTAGGGTTAGGGTTAGATTGAGGATTAGGGTTAGGGTTAGTGTGCGGTTTAGGGTGAGCATGAGGGTTAGGGTGAGGGTTAGGGTAAGAATTAGGGTTAGGTTGAGGGCTGGCGTGAGGGTGAGGGTTAGGGTTAGGGTTAAGTTTAGGGTGAGGGTTAGGGTTACAGTGGAGGTTAGGGTTCGGGTGAGAATTAGGGTTAGGGGTAGGTTTAAGTTTAGAGTGAGGGTGAGGTTTAAGGTTAGGATTGGAGTTAGGATTAGGCTGAGGTTTAGGGTGAGGGTGAGGGTTAGGGTTAGGGTGGAGGTTAGGGTTAGGGTGAGGGTAAGAGTTTGGGTTAGAGTATTGGTGAGGGTGAGGGTGAAGGTGAGGTTTAGGGTTAGGGTTAGGGATATTGTGAGGGCTAGGGTGAGGGTTAGGGTTAAGGTGAAGGTGAGGGTGAGGGTTTCGTTTAGGTAAGGGTTATGGTTAAGGTGAGGATTAGGTGAGGGTGAGGGTTAGGGTGAGGGTTACCTTTAGGGTCAGGTTTAGGGTTAGGGTTAGGGTGAGTGTTTGGGTTAGGGTGATGTGTAGGGTGATGTTGAGGGTGAGAGTGTGGAAGAGAGTTAGGGTTAGCGTGCGGGTTAGCCTGACAGTGAGGGTTAGGGTGAGGGTGAGGATTAGGGTTACGTTTAGGGTGAAAGTTAGGTTTAGGGTTAGGGTTAGAGATAGGGTGAGGGGTAGGGTTTGGGTTAGTGTTAGCGTTAGGGTTAGGCTGAGGATAAGGTAAGTGTGAGGGTTAGGGTTAGGGTGAGGGTTAGGGTTAGTGTGAGTGTTGCGGTTAGGGTTAGCGTTAGGGTAAGGGTTAGTATGAGGTTTGAGGTGAGGGTGAGGGTTAGGGTTAGGGTGAGAGTAAGGGTTGGGGTGAGGGTTAGGGTGAGGGTGAGGTTTAGGCTTAGGGTTAGGGTTATGGTGAGGGTTAGTTTGAGGGTTAGGGTTTGGGTTAGGGTTAGGGTGAGTGTGAGGGTTAGGGTGAGGTTTTGGGTTACAGTAAGGGTTAGGGTGAGGGTTAGAGTGAGGGTATGGTTTAGGGTGAGATTTAGGGTTAGGGTGAGGATTAGGGTTAGGGTTACGGTGAGGGCTAAGTTGAGGTTGAGTTTTAGGGTGAGGGTTATGGTGAGGGTGAGGGATTGTGTTAGGTAACGATTACGTATAGGTTTAGGGTTAGGGTGAGGGTTAGGTTTAGGGTGAGGGTTAGCTTGAGGCGTACGGTTTGGGTTAGGGTGAGGATTAGGGTTAGTGTGAGGGTAAGGGTGATGGTGAGGATTAGAGTGAGGGTGAGAGTTACTGTAAGGGTGAGGATTGGGTGAGGGTGAGGGTTAGGGTGAGGGTTAGGGTTAGGATTAGGCCGAGGGTGAGGGCAAGGGTTAGGGTTAGGGTTAGGGTTAGGGTGAGGTTTAGCGTTAGGGTTAGTGTTACAGTTAGGGTGAGGGCTAGAGTGAGGGGTAGCGATAGATTTCTAGTGCTGGTTAGGTTTAGTAAGAGCATTAGGGTTACAGATAGGGTTAGGATTATTGTCAGGGTAAGGGTTAGGGTAAAGTTTAGGGTGAGAGTGAGGGTTAGGGTTACCGTGAGGGTTAGGGTTAGGGTTAGTGTTAGGGTGAGGGTTAAGGTTAGGTTAAGGTTTATGGTGAGGGTTATGGTTAGGGTGAGGTTGAGTGTTAGGGTTAGTGATAGGGTTACGGTGAGGGCTAGGGTGAGAGTTAGAGTTAGGGTTAGGGTGAGGGTTAGGGTTAGGGTGAGATTTAGGTTTTGTGTGAGGGTTAGTGTTAGGGTTAGGGTGAGTGTTAGGGTGAGGGTAAGGATTAGGGTGAGGGTTAGGGTCAGGGTGAGGTTTAGGTTTAGGATTATGGTTAGTGTCAGGGTTAGGGTTACAGTGGAGGTTAGGGTTCGGGTGAGAGTGAGGGTTAGGTGTAGGGTTAGGCTTAGAGTGAGGGTGAGGTTTAAGGTGAGGATTGGAGTTAGGGTTAGGCTGAGGGTGAGGGTGAGGGTGAGGTTTAGGGTTAGGGTGGAGGTTAGGGTTAGGGTGAGGGCTAGAGTTTGGGTTAGAGTATTGGTGAGGGTGAGGGTGAAGGTGAGGTTTAGGGTTAGGGTTAGGGATATTGTGAGGGCTAGGATGAGGGTGAGGGTTAAGGTGAAGGTGAGGGAGAGGGTTTCGTTTTGGTAAGGGTTATGGTTAAGGTTAGGATTAGGTGAGGGTGAGGGTTAGGGTGAGGGTTACCTTTAGGGGGAGGTTTAGGGTTAGGGTTAGGGTGAGTGTTAGGGTTAGGGTGATGTGTAGGGTGATTTTGAGGGTGAGGGTGTGGAAGAGATTTAGGGTTAGCGTGAGGGTTAGCCTGACAGTGAGAGTTACGGTGAGGGTGAGGATTAGGGTTACGTTTATGGTGAAAGTTAGGTTTAGGGTTAGGGTTAGAGATAGGGTGAGGGCTAAGTTGAGGGTGAGTGTTAGGGTGAAGGTTATGGTGAAGGTGAGGGTTTGTGTTAGGTAAGGATTACGGTTAGGTTTAGGGTTAGGTTGAGGGTTAGGTTTAGGATGAGGGTTAGCTTGAGGGGTACAGTTAGGGTTAGGGTGAGAATTAGGGTTAGTGTGAGGGTTAGTGTTGGGTTAGGGTTAGGGTGAGGGTTAGGGTGAGCCTAAGGGTTAGGGTGAGGGTGAGGGTTAGGTTTAGGGTTAGGGTTAGGGTTAGGTTGAGAGTGAGAGTTAGGGTGAGGGTAAGGGTTAGGGTGAGGGTTAGGTTGAGTGTAAGGGTTAGAATTAGCATTAGGGTTACGGAGAGGGTTAGGGTTCAACTGAGGGTGAGGGTTAGGGTTAGGGTGAGGGTTAAGTTTAAGGCGAGGTTTAGTGTTAGGGTTAGGGTTTGGGTGAGGGTGAGGGTGATGATGAGGGTTAGGGTTAGGGTGAGTGTGAGGGCTAGGGTTAGGGTGAGGGTTAGGGTTAGGCTTAGGGTGAGGTTTAAGGTTAGGTTTAGGGTGAGGGTTAGGGTGAGGGTGAGGGTTTGTGTTAGGTAAGGATTACGGTTATGTTTAGGGTTAGGCTGAGGGTTAGGTTTAGGATGTGGGTTAGCTTGAGGGGTACAGTTAGGGTTAGGGTGAGAATTAGGGTTAGTGTGAGGGTTAGTGTTGGGTTAGGGTTAGGGTGAGGGTTAGGGTGAGCCTAAGGTTTAGGGTGAGGGTGAGGGTTAGGATTAGGGTTAGGTTGAGAGTGAGAGTTAGGGTGAGGGTAAGGGTTAGGATGAGGGTTATGTTGAGTGTAAGGGTTAGAATTAGCATTAGGGTTAGGGAGAGGGTTAGGGTGAGGGTTAGGGTTCAGCTGAGGTTAGGGTGAGGGTTAAGTTTAAGGCGAGGTTTAGTGTTAGGGTTAGGGTTAGGGTGAGGGTGAGGGTGATGGTGAGGGTTAGGGTTAGGGTGAGTGTGAGGGCTAGGGTTAGGGTGAGGGTTATGGTTAGGCTCAAGGTGAGGTTTAAGGTTAGGTTTAGGGTGAGGGTTAGGGTGAGAGGTAGGGTTAGGGTTGGGTTAGTGTGAGGGCTAGGGTGAAAGTAAGGGTTAGGGTGTGGGGGAGGGTTAGGGTTACGGTGATGGTTTGGGTTAGGTTTAGGCTGAGTGTTAGGTTGAGGGTTTGTGTTAGGTCTAGGCTTAGGGTGCAGGTTAGGGTTAGGTTTAGGGTTACGGTTCGGTGAGTTGTAGGGTTAGGGTTAGGGTTAGTGTGAGGGTTAATGTGAGGGTGAGTGTAGGGTTAGCATTAGGGTTAGGGTGAGGGTGAGGTTTAGGATTAGGTTTAGGGTGAGAGCTAGGGTGAGGGTGAGGGTTAGGGTTAGGGATAGAGTGAGGATTAAAGGTTAGGGTTAGGGTTAGGGTGAGGGTTAGGGTTAGGGTGAGGGTTATGGTTAGCATTAGGGTTAGGGTTAGTATTAGCCTGAGGGTTAGGGTTAGATTTAGGTTTAGGTTGAGGGTGAGGGTGAGGTTTAACCTTAGAGTTAGGGTGAGGGTTAAGTTTAGGATGAGGGTTAGGGTTATTGTTAGGGTTAGGGTGAGGGTGAGGCTTAGGTTTAGGGTGAGGTTTAGGTTTAGGTTGATGGTTAGGTTAGTGTGAGGGTTAGTGTTGGGGTTAGGGTTAGTGTTAGGTTGAGGGTAAGTGTTAGTGTGCGGTTAAGGATTAGGGTGAGGTTTAGGGTTAGGGTTAAGTTTAGGATTAGGGTGAGGGTGATGTTTAGGGTTAGAGTTAAGGTTAGTTTGAGGGTCAGGGTAAGGTTTAGTGTTAGGATTTGGGTTAGGGGGAGGTTTAGGGTGGAGGTGAGGGTTAGGGTTAGGTTTAGGATTAGGATTACGATTAGGGTTAGGGTGAGGGTGAGTGTGAGGGTTAGGTTTAGGGTTAGGATTAGACTTAGGTTGAGGGTGTGGGTGAGGGTTAGGGTGAGGTTTAGGCTTAGGCTTAGAGATAGACTATGGGCTAGGGTGAGGGTGAGGGTTTGGGTTAGGGTTAGGGTATGGGTTAGGGTGAGGGTTAGGGTTAGGGTTATTGTTGGGGTTAGGGTTGGGGTTAGGTATAGGCTTAGTGTTAGGTGGATGGTGAGGGTGAGGGTGAGGGTTAGGGTTAGTGTGAGGGTTAGGGTTAGAGTGAGAGTTAGGGTAAGGGTTAGGGTTAGGGTTAGCCTGAGGTTAAGGGTTAGGTTGAGATTTAGTGTGAGGGTGAGGGTTAGGGTTAGGGTTAGGGTGAGGGTGAGGTTAAGGGTTAGGGTGAGATTTAGTGTGAGGCTGAGGTATAGGGTTAGGCTAAGGGTGAGGGCTAGGGTGAGGTTTAGGTTTAGGTTTAGGGTGAGGTTTAGAGTGTGGTTTAGGGTTAGGTTTAGTGTGAGCGTTAGGGTAAGGGTAATTGTTCGGGTGAGGGTTAGGGTGAGGATGAGTGATAGGGTTACTGTTAGGGGTAGGGTGAGGGTTAGAGTTAGGGTTTAGCGTTAGTGTGAGGGTTTTGTTTAGTGTTAGGGTTACGGTTATGGTGAGGTTTAGGGTGGGGGTGAGGGTTAGGGTTAGGATTAGTATTAGGGTTAACGTGAGGGTTTGGGTTAGGGTTAATGCTAGGATTAGACTTAGGGTGAGGGTGAGGGTGAGGGCAAGGGTTAGGTTTAGGGTGAGGTTTAGGGTTAGGGTTATGGTGAGGGTTCGGGTGAGGGTGAGTGTGAGGGTGAGGGTGAGGGTTAGGGTGTTGATGATGGTTAGTGTTAGCGTGAGGTTTAAGGTGATGGTGACGGTTTGGGTGAGGGTGATGGTTAGAGTTAGTGTGAGTATTAGGTTTAGGGTTAGGATTAAGGTTATGGTGAGGGTAAGGGTTAGGGTTAGGTTTAGAGTGAGGGTCAGGGTTAGGGTTAGCTTTAGGGTTACGCTGAGATATAGGGTTTGGGTTAGGGTTAGGGTTAGGGTGAGGTTGAGGGTTAGATTTAGGGTTTAATTGAGGTTTAGGGTTAGGGTGAGGGTTAGGGATAGGGTTAGGGTTAGGGTGAGGGTTATTGTTAGGGTTCGGGTTTGAGTTAGGTTGAGTATGAGGGTGAGGGTTAGTGTTAGGATTATGGTTAGGGTTGGCAGAGGGTGAGGGTGAGGGTGAGGGTTAGGTTTAGTGTTAGGGTTAGGGTGAGTGGTAGGGTTAGGGATAGGGTGAGGTTTAGGGTTAGGGTGAGGGTTTGGGTTAGTTTGAGTGTTAGGGTGAAGGTGTGTTTGAGTTTGAGGGTTAAGGTTAGTGTGATGGTGACGGTGAGGTTTAGGGTTAGGATTCTGGTTAGGATTAGGTTGAGGGTGAGGGTTGGGGTTAGGGTTAGGGTGAGGGTGAGGGTGGGTGTTAGGGTTAGGGTTAGGTTTAGGATTAGGTTTAGGTTTAGGTTAAGGGTAAGGTTTAGGGTGAGTGTTAGGTTTAGGGTTAGGGTGAGGGTTAGGGTGAGGGTTAGGGTTAGGGTTAGGGTTAGGGTCAGGTGTAGGTTGAGGGTTAGGATTAGGGTAAGGACTAGGTTTAGGCTGAGGGTGAGGGTGAGGTTGATGGTGAGGTTTAGGGTTAGAGTGAGGGTTAGTGTGAGGGTGAGGGGGAAGGGGAGAATTTGGTTTAGGGTTAGAGTTAGTTTGAGGGTGAGGGTTAGGATTAGGGGTAGCAGTAGGTTTAGGCTGAGGGTGAGGGTGAGGTTGAGGGTGAGGGTTAGGGTTAGGGTGAGTCTAAGGGTTAGGGTTAGGGTGAGGGTTAGGGTTAGGGTGATTTTTAGGGTGCCGCTGAGAGTTAGGGTGAGGGTGAGTTTGAGTGTGAGGTTTAGGGTGAGTGTGAGGGTGAGTGTGAGTTTGACGATTAGGATTAGGTTTAGGATGATTGTAAGGGTTATCTTTAGGATTATGGTTAGTGTAAGGCTTAGGCTGAGGGTGAGGGTGAGGGTGAGGGTTAGGGTTAGGGTTAGGTTGAGGGTTAGGGTTAGTGTGAGGGTTAGAGCGAGGGTGAGGTTCACGTTCAGGTAGAGGTTGAGAGTGACATTGAAGGTGAGGGTTAGGGTTAGGGTTATGGTTAGGTTGAGGGTGAGGGTGAGGGTTAGGGTTAGGGTTAGTGTTATTTTTATGGTTAGGGTTAGGGATAGTAATAAGGTGAGAGTGAGGGTGAGGGTTAGCATGAGGGTGATGGTTACGGTTATGGTTATGGTGAGGGTGAGGGTGAGACTTAGGGTTAGGATTAGGGTTAGGGTTAGGGTTAGGATGAGGGTTGGGCTGAGGGTTAGAGTTAGGGTTAGTGTGAGGTTTAGGTTTAGGGTTATGGTTAGGGTGAGGGCAAGGGTTATGGTGAGGGTTAGGTTGAGTTTGAGGGTTAGGGTTAGGGAGACGGTTAGGGTGAGATTTAGGGTTAATGTTAGGGTTAAAGTTAGGGTTAGTCTAATGGTTATAGTGAGAGTTACTGTGAGGGTGAGGGTTTGGGTTAGGGTGAGGGTAAGTGTTAGGGTGAGGGTTAGTGTGAGGGTTTGGGTTCGGGTTAGCATTAGGGTTAGGTTCAGGGTGAAGGTTAGGTTGAGGTTTAGTGTCATTGTTCGGGATAGGGTGAGTATTAGGGTTAGTGTGAGGGTGAGGGTCTGGATTAGGGTTAGGTTTAGATTTAGGGTGAGGGTGAGGGTGAGGGTTAGAATTAGTATTAGGGTTAGGGTTAGAGTTAGGTCACATTGACTGTGAGGGTTAGGGTTTGGGTTTGAATTAGGCTGAGGTTGATCGTGAGGGTTAGGGTTAGGATTAGGGTTAGGGTTATGGTTAGGTTTAGGATGAGGGTGAGGGTGAGGCTTATGGTTAGGTTTAGGGTGAAGTTTAGGTTTAGGGTGAGGGCTATGGTGAGGTTGAGTGTTAGGGTGAGTGTGAGGGTGAGGTTGAGGGTTTCTATTAGGTAATGGTTAGGGTTAGGGTTAGGGTGAGAATTAGGTTGAGGGTGAGGTTTAGGTTGAAGGTTAGAGTTAGGGTGAGGATTAGGGTGAGACTGAGTGTTAGGGTGAGGGTTAGTGTTATGGCGAGGATTAGGATTAGGGTTATGTTGATGCTGAGGGTTAGGTATACAGTAAGGTATAGGGTTACGGTGAGGGTTAGGGTTAGGGTTAGGGTTAGGGTGAGGGTGAGGTTGAGGGTTAGGTTAGGGTGAGGTTTAGGGTTAGGGTTAGGGTTAGTGTAAGGGTTAGAGTTAGGGTGAAGGTTAGGATTAGGGTTAGGGTGAGGTTTATGGTGAGGGTTTTGTTTAGAGTTAGGGTGAGTGTGAGGTTTAAGGTTAGGGTGAGTTTTAGGTTTAGGGTGAGGGCTACAGTGAGGGTGAGGTTTAGGGTGAGTGCAAGGGTGAGGGTTTCAGTTAGGTAATGATTAAGGTTAGGGTTGGGGTGAGGATTAGGGTAGGGTGAGGTTTAGGTTGAGGGTTAGGGTTAAGGTGAGGGTTAGGGTGAGGCTGAGGGTTAAGGTTTGGGTTCGGGTTCGGGTGAGGGTGATGGTGAAGGTGAGGTTGTGGATTAGGGTTAGGTTTAGGCTGAGGGTTAGGGTGACTTTCAAGGTTAGGGTGAGGGTGAGGGTTAGGATTAGGGTTAGGGTGAGGGTTAGGTTTAGGGTGAGGTTTTGGGTGATGGGTTGGGTTAGGGTTAGGGAGAGGGTTAGTGTTAGGGTGAGAGTTAGGTTTAGTTTGAGGGTTAGGTTGAAGTTGAGTTTGAAGTTGAGGGTTAGGGTGAGGGTGATGGTGACGGTGAGATTTAGGGTTAGGATTCGGGTTAGGGTTAGGGTGAGGTTTAGGGTTAGGGTTTGGGTTAGGTGAGGGTAGGTTGAGGATGAGGGTTAGGGTTAGGGTTAGGATTAGGGTTAGACTTAAGGTAAGGATTAGGGTTAGGGTGAGTGTTAGGTTTGGGGTTAGGTTGAGGGTTTGGGTTTGGTTTAGGTTTAGGGTGAGGGTTAGGGTAAGGATTAGCGTGAGAGTGAGGGTTAGAGTGAGGGTAGGGTTAAGGATAGGGTAAGGGTTAGGGTAAGGTTGAGGGTTAGTTTTAGGTTTAGTGTTAGGGTGAGGGTGATGCTGAGGGTTAGGGTTAGGGTTAGTGTGAGGATAAGGGTTAGGGTGAGGATTAAGTTGAGGGTGAGGGTTAGGGTTAGCATAAGGTTTAGGGTGAGAGATAGGGTTAGGCTTAGGTTTAGGTAAGGGTTAGGGTTAGGGTTAGGTAAGGGTTAGGGTTAGGGTAAGGTTTAGGGTTAGGCTTAGTGTTAGGGTTAGGGTTAGGGTGAGGGTTAGGCTTAGGGTTAGGTTTAGGGTGATGGTTAGGTTTATGGTGATGTTTAGGGTGACAGTGAGGGTTAGAGTGAGGGTGAGGTTGAGCGTGAGGATTATGGTTAGGGTGAGGGTGAGTGGGAGGGTGACGGTGAGGGTTAGGTTTACAGTTAGGTTTAGGGTAAGGGTAAGAGTTAGGGTTAGGGTAAGGGTTAGGCTGAGGGTGAGGGTGACTGTGAGGTTGAGGTTGAGGGTTTCGGTTAGGTAAGGGTTAGGGTTAGGGTTAGGGTGAGGGTGAGGTTAAGGGTAAGGTTTATTAGGGTCAGGGTTAGGGTGAGGGTGAGGGTTAGGTTTAGTATTAGGGTTAGGGTTAGGGTAAATTTGTATGTTAGGTTTAGGGTTAGGGTTAGGATGCACATTAGGGCTAGGGTGAGAGTGAGGGTGAGGGTGAGAGTTATGGTTAGGATTAGGTTTAGGTTTAGGGTGAGGCTGAGGGTGAGGCTGAGGGTGAGGGTTAAGATTAGAGTTAGGTTTAGGGTGAGAGCTAGGGTGAGGGTGATATTTTTGGTTAGAAAAGGTTCAGGGTTAGGTTTAGGGTGAGGATTGGGGTGAGGGTGAGGTTTAAGGTGAGGTTTACGGTTAGGGTGAGGGTTAGGGTTAGGGTGACGGTTAAGGTTTTGGTGATATTTAGGGTGAGGGTGAAGGTGAGAGTGAGGGTTCGGGTGAGGGTTAGGGTTAGGGTGAGGGTTAGGGTTAGGGTTAGGATTAGGGTGAGGGTGAGGGTGAGGGTAGGGATTAGGATGACAGTTAGCGTGAGGGTGAGGTTTATGGTTAGGTTTAGGGGTATGGTGAGGGTCAGGGTGAGGGTTAGTTTTAGGGTTAGGTTGAGGGTTAGGGTGAAGGTTAGGGTTAGGGTTAGGGTTTGGGTTAGTGTTAGGGAGAGGGTGAGGCTGAGGGTTAGGGTAAGAATGAGGGTTAGGGTTAGTGTGAGGGTGAGGGTTAGGTTTAGGGTGAGGATTATGTTTAGGGTGAGGGTGAGCGTTATGTTTAGGACTAGGGTTAGGTTTAGGCTTAAGGTGAGGGTGAGGTTGAGCGTGAGGGTTAGGGTTAGGGCTAGGTTTAGGGTGAGGGTTAGGTTTAGGGTGAGGGTTAGTGTTAGTGTTAGGGATAGGGTTAGGATGAGCGTTAGGCTGAGGGTTAGGTTTAGGGTTAGTGTGAGGGTTAGGGTTAAGTTTAGGTTTAGAGTTAGTGTTTGGTTAGGGTGAAGGTTAGTTATAGGTTTAGGGTTAGGATAAGATTGAGGCTGCGGGTTAGGTTTAGGGTTAGTGTGAGGGTTATGTTTAGCGTTAGGGTTAGGGTGTGGGCTACGGTAAGGGTGAGGGTTAGGTTCAGGGTTGAGTTTAGGTAATGGTTAAGGTTAGGTTAGGGTGAGGATTAGGGTGAGTTTGAGGTTTAAGATGAGTGTTAGGGTTATGGTGACCGTTAAGGTTACGATTAGGGTGAGGGTTAGTGTAAGGGTGATGTTTAGGGTGAGGGTGAGGGTGAAGGTTCGGCTGAGGGGGAGGGTTAAGTTTAGGGTTAGCTTGAGGGTTAGGGTTAGGGTTGGGTTAGGGTTAGAGTTAGGGTGAGCGTGAGGGTTAGGGTGAGGGGTAGGGATAGGTTTAGGGTGAGGGTTTGGGTTAGTGTGAAGGTTAGGGTTAGGTGAAGGTGAGGGTAAGGGTTAGGGTGAGGGTTAGGGTGAGGTTTAGTGTTAGTGTGAGGGTTAGGGTTATTGTTAGGGTTAGGGTGCGGGTGAGGGTGAGGGTGAGGATTAGGGTTAGGGTAGGGTTAGGTTTATGCTGAGGTTGAGGGTGAGGGTGAGGTTGATGGTCAGTGTTAGGGTTAGGGTGAGGGTGAGGGCTTGTGTGAGGGTGAGGGTTAGTGTGAGGTTGAGTGTGAGGGTTTCGTTTATGTCAGGGTTAGGGTTAGGGTGAGGATTAAGGTGAGGTTGATGGTGAGTGTCGTTTACATCAGGGTTAGGGTTAAGCTGAGTTTAGGTTTAGGGTGAGGGTTAGGGTTAGGGTTAGGGTGTGGATTAAGTTTAGGGTGACATTTAGGGTGAGGGTGAGGGTTAGGGTGACAGGGTGAGGTTTAGGGTTAGTGTTAGGATTAGGGTTCAGGTGAGGGTGAGGATTAGGGTTAGAGTTAGAGTTATGGGGAGGCTTAAATTGAGGGTCAGGTTTAGGGTTAGTGTTAGGGTTAGGGTAAGTCTGAGGGTTATGTGGAGTTATAGAGTTAGGGTTAGGGTTAGGGTTAGGATGAGCTTTAGGCTGAGGGTTAGGGTTACGGTTAGTCTGAGGGTTAGGGTTAGGTTGGGGTTAGGGTTAGGTTTTGGTTAGCGTGAAGGTTAGTTTTAGGTTTAGGGTTCGGATAAGGTTTAGGCAGAGGGTTAGGGTTAGGGTTAGTGTTAGGGATAGGTTTAGGGTTAGGATTAGGGTGTGGACTATGGTGAGGGTGAGGATTAGGGTGAAGGTTAGGGTTAGGGTTAGGGTTAGGGTCAGGGGTAGGTTGAGGGTTAGGATTAGTTTAAGGACTAGGGTTAGGCTGAGGGGGAGGGGGAGGTTGAGGGTGAGCGTTAGGGTTAGAGTGATGGTTAGAGTGAGGGTGAGGGGGAAGGGGAGAGTTTGGTTTAGGCTTAGAGTTAGGTTGAGGGTGAGGGTTAGGATTAAGGTTAACCCTAAGTTTAGGCTGAGGGTCAGGGTGAGGTTGAAGGTGAGGTTTAGGGTTAGGGTGAGGGTTAGGTTTAGGGTTAGGTTTTAGGTGAGGGTTAGGGTTAGGGTTAGGGTTAGGTTTAGGGTTAAGGTTTGGTTAGGGTGAAGGTTAGTTTTAGGTTTAGGGTTAGGATAAGGTTTAGGCTGAGATTTAGGGTTATGGTTAGTGTGAGGGTTAGGGTTAGGGTTAGTGTTAGGGTTAGCTTTAGGCTGAGGTTGAGGGTGAGGGTGAGGGTGAGATTGAGGGTTAGAGTTACAGTTACGGTGAGGGAGAGGGCTAGGGTGAGGGTGAGGGTTAGTGTGAGGGTGAGGGTATCGTTTACGTCAGGGTTAGGGTTAAGATGAGGTTAGGGTTATTGTAAGGGTTAGAGTTAGGGTTAGGGTGAGGTTTATGGTTAGGGTGAGGGTGAAGGTTAGGTGAGGGTGAGGGTTAGGGTAAGGGTGAGGGTGAGGGTTAGGATTGGGAATAGGGTTAGGGTTAGGGTTAGGCTGAAGGTGCGGGTGAGGGTGAGGCTGAGGGTTAGGTTTAAGGTTAGTGTTAGGGTTAGTGTTAGGCTGATGGTTATGGTTAATGTGAGAGTTATGGTTAGGGATAGGGTTAGGGTTAGGGTGAGGGAAAAGGTTAGAGTGAGGTTTAGGGTGAGGTTGAATGTTAGGGTTAGGGTTAGGATTAGGTTGAGGGCTAGGGTGAGGGTGAGGGTTAGTGTGAGGGTGAGGGTTAAGATTATTTTTGGGTTAGGTTTAGGATGAGGATTAGGTTGAGGGTGAGGGTTAAGCTGAGGTTAAGGTTAGGGTGAGGGTTTGTGTTCGGTGAGGGTGAGGGTGAGGATGAGGGTTAGTGTGAGTTTAAGGTTGAGGGTTTCTTTTAGCCAAGGGTTAGGCTTACGGGGGGGAATAGGGTGAGATTGAGGATTAGGTTTTGGGTTAGGGTTAGGGTGAGGGTTAGAGCTAGGGTTATGGTGATGGTTAGGGTTTGGGTGATGTTTAGCGTGAGGGTGAGGGTTAAGGTGAGGGTGAGGGTTAGGGTGTGGGTGAGGATTAGGGTTAGGTTGAGTGTTAGTGTTAGGTTAAGGGTGAGTGTGAGGGTGAGGGTTAGGGTTATCGTTAGGGTTAGGTTGAGGGTTTGGATTAGGGTTAGGGTTAGTGTGAGGGTTAGAGTGAAGGGTAGCGTTAGGTTTAGGGTGAGGGTTAGGGTGACGGTGAGGCTTAGGGTGAGGGTGTGTGTGAGGGTAAGGGTTAGGTGTAGGGTTAGGGTGAGTTTAAGTGTGAGGCTTAGGTTTAGGAATAGGGTTAGGTTTAGGGTTAGGGTGAGTTTAAGGGGGTGTATGAGGCTTAGGTTTAGCGTGAGGATTAGGGTTATAGTTAGGTTTATGGTGAGGGTAAAGTTAGGGTGAGTTTCAGTGTGAATGCTAGGGTTAGGGTTAGGGTGAGGGTGAGGTATAGGGTTTGGGTTAGGCTTAGAGTGAGGGTTAGGGATAGGTTTAGGCTTTGGGTGAGGGTGAGGGTGAGGTTTAGGATTAGGTTTAGGGTTAGAGTTAGGGTGAGGGTGAGGGTTAGGGTTAGTATTAGAGTTAGCCTGAGGGTGAGTGGGAGGGTTAGGGATAGGGTGAGTTTTATGGGTAGGGTTACGGTTAGGGTGACGGGTAGGGTTACGGTTAGGGTTAGGATGAGCGTTAGGCTGAGGGTTAGGTTTAGGGTTAGTGTGAGAGTTAGGTTTAGGCTTTGGGTGAGGGTTAGGGTTAGGTTTAGGGATAGGATAAGGGTTAGGTTGAGGGTTAGGTTTAGGGTTAGTTTGAGGGTTAGATTTAGGGTTAGGGTTAGGGTCAGGGTAAAGGTTAGGGTGAGGGTTAGGGTGAGGGTGAGGGTAAAGGTTAGGGTGAGGGTTAGGGCAAGGGTGAGGGTTAGGGTTAGGGTGAGCGTTAGGTTGCAGGTTAGGCTGAGGTTTAGGGTGAGGGTAAGGGTTTGGGTGATGGTAAGTTTGTGAGTGAGGGATAGGATTATGTTGTGTGTAAGGGTTAGGGTGAGGGTTACGGTGAGGGTTAGGGTTAGGTTGGGGGTTAGGGTTAGAGTTAGGTTGAGGGTTAGGGTTAGGGTGATGTTTATTGTGAGAGTATGGTTTAGGGTGAGGGTGAGGATTCGGCTGAGCGTGAGGGTTAGGATGAGGGTGAGGCTTAGGGTTACAGTTTGGGTTAGGCAGAGGGGTAGTGTGAGCATTAGGGTTAGGATTAGGGTTAGAGCGAGGATGAGGGTGAGGGTTAGGGTGTGGGTAAGTGTTATGGTTAGGGTTAGGGTTAGTGCTAAGGTGAGGATGAGGGTGAGTGTGTGGGTGAGGGTTACATTTACGTTTGGGTTAGGGTTAGGGTGAGGATTAGGTTGAGGGTGAGGGTTAAGCTGAGCTTAGGGTTAGAATGAGGGTTTGTGTTCGGTGAGGGTGTGGGTGAGGGTGAGGGTTAGTGTTAAGGTTAGGTTTAGGTTGAGGGTTATTGTGAGGGTTAGGATTAGGAATAGGTTTAGGGTTACGGTGAGTGTGAGGGTCAGTGTGAGGGTGAAGGTTAGGGTTAGGTTTAGGGTTATGTTTAGGGTGAGGGTTATGGCTAGTGTGAGGGTTATGATTAGGGTTAGGGTTAGGGTGAGGGTGAGGGTAACGGTTAGGGTAAGGGTTAGGGTGAATGTGAGGATTAGGGTTCGGGTTAGGGTTAGTGTTTGGGTGAGGGCTAGGGTCAGGGTGAGGGTTAAGCTGAGCTTAGGGTTAGAATGAGGGTTTTTGTTCGGTGAGGGTGTGGGTGAGGGTGAGGGTTAGTGTTAAGGTTAGGTTTAGGTTGAGGGTTATTGTGAGGGTTAGGATTAGGAATAGGTTTAGGGTTACGGTGAGTGTGAGGGTCAGTGTGAGGGTGAAGGTTAGGGTTAGGTTTAGGGTTATGTTTAGGGTGAGGGTTATGGCTAGTGTGAGGGTTATGATTAGGGTTAGGGTTAGGGTGAGGGTGAGGGTAACGGTTAGGGTAAGGGTTAGGGTGAATGTGAGGATTAGGGTTCGGGTTAGGGTTAGTGTTTGGGTGAGGGCTAGGGTCAGGGTGAGGGTTAGTGTGAGGGTTAGGTTGAGGGTTTCTTTTCGGTCAGGGTTAGGGTTATGGTGAGGATTAGCATGAGGGTGAGTGTTAGTGTTAGGGTGATGTTTAGGGTGCGGATGAGGGTGAGGGTGAGGGTGAGGGTGAAGGTTCAGGTGAGGGTTAAGTTTAGGTGTGGTTGAGGATTAGGGTTATGGTTAGGGATATTGTGAGGGTAAGGTATAGTGTGAGGTTTATTGTGAGGATGAGGGTTATGGTTAGTGTTAGGGTTAGGGTGAAGTTTAGGTTGAGGGTTAGGTTTTGGTTTAGGGTTAGGGTGAGGGTGAGATATAGGGTGAGTTTTAGTGTTAGGGTGAGGGTTAGGTTTAGGGTTAGAGTTAGGGTGAGGGTGAGGGTTAGGATTAGGGTAAGGATTAGGGTTAGGCTGAGGGTGAGGGTGACTGTAAGAGTGAGGGTTAGGGTTAGGGTGAGGGTTAGGTTTAGGGTGAGGGCTAGGGTTAGGGTGAGGGTGAGGGTGAGGATTAGGGTGAGGGTGAGGGTGTGGGTAAATGTTAGGGTGAGGGTTAGGGCGTGGGTGAGGGTTGGGCTTAGGGTGAGGGTAAGGGTTATAGTGAGGTTAAGGGTAAGGTTGTGGGTTAGGGTGAGGGTGAGGGTTAAGATTAGCATTAGGGTTAGGGTGAGGGTGAGGGTTAGGGTGAGGGTTAGGGTTAAGGTTAAGGATAGTGTGAGGATTATGGTTAGTGTAAGGTTTAGGTTTAATGTGAAGTTTATATTTAGGGTTAGGTTTAGGATTAGTGTTAGGGTGTGGGTTAGGTTTAGGGTGAGGGTTATGGTTAAAGTAAGGTGAGGGTGAGGGTTAGGGTTACGGTTAGATTTAAGGTGAGCGTCAGGGTGAGGCTTAGGTTTAGTTTGAGGTTTAGGTTTAGGGTGAGTGTTAGGGTTCCGGTGAGCATTAGCGTGATGGTGAGGGTTAGGGTGAGGGTGAGGGTTAGGTTTAGATTTAGGGTTAGGGTGAGTGTTAGGGTTAGGGTTAAGGTGAGATTTAGGTTGAGGTGGAGGGATATGGTTAGGTTGAGGGTTAGGATTAGTGTGAAGTTTAGGGTTAGGGTTAGGTTTAGTGTGAGGATACTGTTTAGGGTGAGGGTTAGTTTGAGGGTGAGGGTTAGGGTGAGCGTTAGGGTTAGGTTCAGTGTGAGGATTAGGGTTAAGGTGATGCTTAGGGTGAGGTTGAGGGTTAGTGTTAGGGGGAAGGGGAGTTTGAGGGAGAGGGTTAGGGTGAGGGTGCGGGTGAGGTTAGTTTAGGATTAGGGTTAGAGTTAGGGTTAGGCTGAGTGTGACGGGGGAAGTGAGGGTGAGGGTTAGGGTTAAGGCTAGGGTGAGGGTTAGGGTTAGTGTGAGCGTTAATGTGATGGTGAGGTTCAGCATGAGGGTAATGTTTAGAATGAGGGTGAGGGCGAGGTTGAGGGTTAGGGTTAGGATGAGTTTTAGGGTTAGGGTTAGGGTTAGAGTTATTATTAGGGTTAGAGTAAGCCTGAGAGAGAAGGGGAGGTTGAGGGTGAGGGTGAGGGTTAAGGTTAGGGTTAGGGTGAGGACATGGGTGAGGGTGAGGGTTAGGCTGAGTGTGAGGGTGAGAGTATCTGTTAGGTAAAAGTTACGGTTAGGGTGAGGATTAGGGCGAGGGTGAGGATTAAGCTGAGGTTAGGTTCAGAGTGAGAGTTAGGGTTAGGTTGAAGGTGAGGATTAGGGTTAAGGTGATGTTTAGGGTGAGGGTGAGGGTTAGGTTGAGGGAGAGGGTGAGGGTGATGGTTAGGGTTAGGGTTAGGGTTAGGTTTAGTTTGACGGTGAGTGTTAGGATTAGGAATAGGATTAGGGTGAGGGGGAAGGTTAGGGTCAGCGTTATGGTTAGGGTTAGAGTGAGGGTTACGGTTAGTGTGAGGGTTATGGTTAGGGTTAGGGTAAGGGAAAGGGTTAGGCTGAGGGTTAGGGTGAGTGTGAGCGTTTGGATTAGGGTTTGTGTTAGGGTTAGGGTGAGGGTTAGGGTTTGGGTGATGTTTAGAGTGAGGGTGAGGGTTAGGGTGAGTATGAGGGTTTGGGTTCAGGTGATTGTTAGGTTGTGGGTGAGCATTAGGTTTAGGGTGAGGGATAGCGTTAGGGGTAGGTTTACGGTTAGGTTGAGGGTTAGGGTAAGCATTAGGATTAGGGTAAGTGGTAGGGAGAGGGGTAGGTTTAGGTTTAGGGTGAGGTTTAGAGTGAGGGTGAGGGTTAGGTTGAGGGTCTGGGTGAGGGTTAGGGTTAGGTTTTGGGTTAGAGTTAGGGTGAGTTTGAGGGTGAAGGTTAGGTTTAGGATTAGGGTGAGGGTTAAGGTTATGTTGAGGCTTAGGGACAATGTTAGGGTTAGGGTAACTGTGAGGGTGAGTGTTAGGGTTAGGTTTAGGGTTACAGTTATGGTGAGGGTGAGGGTTAGGATTAGGGTGAGGGTTAGGATGAGGGTTAGGCTGAAGGTTAGGATTAGGTTAGGGTGAGGTTTAGGGCTACGTTAGGGTTAGGATAAGGGTTAGGCTGAGGGTTAGGGTTAGGGTTACCGTGAGCGTTAGGTTTAGGGGTAGGCTAAGGGTTAAGGTGAGGGTAAATGTTAGGGTGAGAGTTAGGGTGAGGGTGAGTTTTAGGGTTAGGGTGAGGGTTAGGGTCAAGTTTAAGTTTAGGTTTAGGGTTAGGGTGAGGGTAAGGGTTTGGGTAAGTCTTAGGGTGAAGTTGAGGTTGAGGGTGAGTGTTAGCATCAAGGTTAGGTTTAGGTTTAGGGTTTGGGTGAGGTTTAGGGTTGGGGTAAGTGTTAGGGTGAGGTTTAGGGTCAGGGTGAGGGTTAGGGTTAGGGTGAGGGTAAGTGTTAAGGTGAGGTTTAGGGTGAGGCTGAGGGTTAGGGTTAGCATTAGGGTGAGGGTGAGGGTGATGGTTACGGTGAATTTTGGGTCAAGATTAACGATAGGGTGAGGATTAGGGTTAGGGTTAGTTTGAGAGTGAGGTTTAGGGTGAGGGGTAACATTAGAGTTTGGGTGAGGGTTAGGTTTAGTGTGAGGGTTAGGGTTAGGGTTAGGGTGACAGTAAGGGTTAGGGTGAGGGTTAGGGTGAGTGTGAGGTAGGGTGAGGGTTAGGGTTAGGGATAGGTTTAGGGTTGGGGTGAGGGTTAAGTTTAGGGTTAGGATTAGAGTTAAGTTGAGGGTAAGGCTTAGGGTGAGGTTTAGGGTGAGGTAGAGTGTTAGGGTTAGGGCGAGTGTGAGGGTGAGGGTGAGGGTTAGTGTTAGGATGAGGGTTAGGGTTAGGGTTAGGGTGAGGGTCAGGGTGAGGGTGAGGGTTAGTGTTAGGATGAGGGTTAGGGTTAGGGTGATGGTTAGGGTTAGGGTTAGGGTGAGTGTTAGCTTTAGGGTTATGTTTAGTGTGAGGGTGTGTGTTAGGGTGAGGGTGAGTGTTAGTGTGAGAGTTAGAGTTAGGGTTAGGTTTAGGGATACGTTTAGGGTGAGGTTAAGGTTTAGGGTGAGGGTTAGCGTGAGGGTGAGGGTTAAGGTTAGGGTGAGGGTTAGGATGAGGTTTAGGTTCAGGGTTAGGGTTAGGTTTAGGGTTAGTGTGAGGTTTCCGGTTAGGGTGAGGGTTGGGGTTAGGTTTAGGTTTAGTATAAAGGATAGGGTGAGGGTTAGGTTTACAGTTAGTGTGAGTGTTAGGTTTAGGGTTCGGTTTTGGGTTATGTTGAGGGTAAAGTTTAGGGTGAGGGTTAGGGTGAGGCTGAGGGTTAGTGTTAGTGTGAAGTTTAGGTTGAGGGTTAGGATTAGATTTACGGTTAGGTAAAGCTGAGGGTGAAGGGGAGGTTGAGGGGGAGGTTTAGGGTTAAGGTGAGGGATAGGTTGAGGATTTGGGTTACGGTTAGATTTAGGGTGAGGGTTAGGCTGAGTGGTAGGGTTAGGTTTAGGTTGAGGCTTAGGTTTAGTGTGAGGTTTAGGGTTAGGGGTAGGGTGAGGGTTAGGTTTAGTGTGTTGGTTAGGTTTAGGGTTAGGGTGAGGTTTAGGTTAATGTGAGGGTTACGGTTAGGGTTAGGGTGAAGGTAAATTTTAGGGTGAGGTTTAGGGTGAGGGTGAGGTTTAGGGTTAGCATTAGGTTTAGGTTTAAGGTTAGGATGAGGGTTAGGGTTAGGGTGAGGGTGAGGGTGAGGGTGAGGCTTAGGTTTAGGATTATTGTTAGGGTTAGGGTTCGGGTTCTGGTTAGGTGTAGTGTGAGGGTTAGGGTCAGGGTAAGTGTTAGGGTGAGGGTTAGTGTTATGGTTAGGTTTAGTGTGATGGTCAGGGTGAGGGTTAGGGTTAGTTTGAGGGTTAGCGTTAGGGTGAAGTTTAGGGTTAGGGGTAGGGTGAGAGTTAGGGTTAGGGTTAGTGTTAGGGTTAGAGTGAGGGTTATGGTCAGGGTTAAGTGGAGGATTACGGTGAGGGTTATGGTTAGGGTAAGTGTTAGGGTTAGGGTTAGGCTGAGGGTGAGGGTGAAAGTGAGTGTGAGGGTTAGGGTTAGGGTTAGGGTGAGGGGTAATGTGAGGGGTAGGGTTAGGGTTAGGTTGAGGTTTAGGGTTAGGTTATCGTTAGGGTTAGGGTGAGGGTTATGGTGAGAGTTAGGGTTACGGTTTGGGTTAGGGTTTGGGTTAGAGTGAGACTTAGTGTTAGGGTGAGGGTGATCGTGTGGATTAGCGTTAGAGTTAGGTTTAGCGTGAGGGTGGGATTGAAGGTTAGGGATTGGATTAGAGTTAAGGTTAGTATAATGCTGAGGGGGAAGGGGAGGTTGAGGGTGAGGATTAGGGTGAGGTTTAGGGTCAGGGTGAGGGTGAGGGTTTCGGTTAGGTAAGTGTTAGGGTGAGGATTAGGATGAGGGTGGGGGTTATGCTGAGGTTAGGTTTAGGGTGAGGGTTTGGGTTAGGGTTAGGATGAGGGTTAGGGTGAGGGTGATGGTTAGGGTGATGGTGAGGGTTAGGATAAGGGTGAGGGTTAGGGTTAGGGTTAGGGTTAGGGTGAGGGTTAGGGTGAGTGGTAGGTTTAGGGTTAGGGTTAGTTTGCGGTTATTCTGAGGATAAGGCTTAGGGTGAGCTTTAGGTTGAGGGTGAGGGTTAGGATTAGGGTAAGGGTAAGGGTTAGGTTGAGGGATAGGGTGAAAGTGAGGGTTAGGGTTAGCATTAGAGTTAGGGTGAGGGTGAGGGTTATGTTGAGGTGTAGTGTGAGGGTTAGGGTTCGGATGAGGGTTAGGGATAGGGTTAGGGTGAGGATGAGGGTGAGTGTTAGGGTTAGGTTTAGGGTAAGTGTGAGTTTGAAAGTTAGGATTAGGAATAGGGTTAGGGTTAGGGTTAGGCTGAGGGTGAGGGTCAGGGTGAGGGTGAAGGTTAGGGTTAGGGTTAGGATGAGGGTAAGTGTTAGGGTGAAGGTTAGGGTTAGAATCAGGGTTAGGGTGAGGGTTAGGATTTGGGTGATGTTTAGGGTGAGGGTGAGGGTTAGGGTGGGGTTGAGGGTTTGGATGGGGGTGAGGGTTCGTGTGATGGTTCCAGTTAGGGTGTGGGTGATGATTAGGTTTAGGGTGAGGGTTAGCATTATGTTTAGGGTTAGTTTGACGGTGAGGGTGAGGGGTAGGGTTAAGGTTAGGTTGAGTGTTAGGGTTATGGTTAGGGTTAGGGTGATGGTTAGGGAGCGGGGTAATGTTAGGTTTAGGGTGAGGTTTAGGGTGAGTGTGAGGATTAGGGTTAGGTTGAGGGTTAGGGTTAGGGTTAGGGTTTGGTTGAGGATGAGGTATAGGGTGAGGTTTAGGGTTAGGGTGAGGGTTATGGATAGTGTTAGGTTAGGGTTAGGGTGAGTGTTAGGTTTAGGTTTAGATATAGAGTTAGGGTGAGGGTGACGGTGAGGGTTAGGATTAGGTTTAGGGTTAGGGTTAGTGTGAGGGTTAGGTTTAGGTTTAGGGTTAGTGTGAGGGTTAGGGTTTGGTTGATGTTTAGGGTGAGGGTGAGGTTTAGGGTGAGTATGAGAGTTTGGGTGTGGTTGTGGGTTCAGGTGAGTTTTCGGGTTAGGGTGTGGGTTGAGGATTAGGGTTAGGGTGAGGGCTATCATTAGTTTTAGGTCTAGTGTGAGGGTGAGGGTGAGGGGTAGGGTTAGGTTGAGGGTTAGGTTTAGGTTTAAGCTGAGGTGAAGGTCATCGTGAGGGTGAAGGTTAGGGTTAGGTTTGTAGTTAGGCTGAGGTTTAAGGTTAGTGTGAGGGTTATGGTTATGGTTATGGTTAGGGTTATGGTGACGGTAAGGGTTAGGGTGAGGGGTAGGGTTAGGGTGAGTGGTAAGGTTAGGGTTAGGGTTAGGGTGAGGGTTTGGGTTTGGGTGATGTTTAGGGTGAGGGTGAGGTTTAGTTTGAGGATGAGAGTTTGGGGGTGGGTGTGGGTTCAGGTGAGATTTCGGGTTAGGGTGTGGATGAGGATTAGGGTTAGGGTGAGCTTTAGGGAGAGGGTGAGGGTTAGCGTTACAGTGAGGGTTCGGGTGAGGTTTAGAGGTAGGGTTATATTTAGGGTTAGCATGAGGTTTATGATGAAGGTTAGGTTTAGGTTTAGGGTTAGGGTTAGGGTTATGGTGTGGATAACTGTCAGAGTGAGGTTTACGGTGAGGGTGAGGGTTAGGAGGAGGAGGAGTGTTAGTGTTAGAATTAGGGTTAGGTTGAGGTTGAGTGTTAGGGTGATGTTAGGGTTAAGTTTAGGGATAGGGTGAGGATTAGTGTTAGGATTAGGCATAGGGTGAGGGTTATGCTGAGTGTTAGGGTTAGATTTAGTGTGAGGGTTAGGTTTAGTGTGAGGATTAGGGTTAGGGTTAGGGTTAGGGTGAGGTTTAGGTTTAGTGTGAGGGTTAGGGTTAGTGTTAGGGTGAGGGTGAGGGTTAGGGTGATGTTTAGGGTGAGGGTGAGGTTTAGGATTAGCATTAGGTTTAGGTTTAAGGTTAGGATGAGGGTTAGGGTTAGAGTGAGGGTGAGGCTTAGGTTTAGGATGAGGGTTAGGGATAGGGTGAGGTTCAGGTTAGGTTTAGGGTTAAGGTTAGGGTCAGGGTAAGTGTTAGGGTGAGGGTTAGAGTTATGGTTAGGTTTAGTGTGAGGGTCAGGATGAGGGTTAGGGTTAGGTTGAGGATTAGGGTTAGGGTGAGGTTTAGGTTTAGGGTTAGGGTGAGAGTTAGGGTTAGGGTTAGTGTTAGGGTGAGGGTGAGGGTTATGGTCAGGGTTAGGTGGAGGATTAAGTTTAGGGTTAGGGTTAGGTAAGTGTTAGGGTTAGGGTTAGGCTGAGGGTGAGGGTGAAACTGAGGTTTAGGGTTAGGGTTAGGATTAGGGTGAGGGGTAGAGTGAGGGGTAGGGTTAGGGTTAGGGTGAGGTTTAGGGTTAGTGTGACGGGTAGGGTTAGGGTTAGTGTGAGGATAAGGGTTAGGTTGAGGGTTAGGTTGAGGGTGTGGTTTAGGGTTATCGTTAGGTTTAGGGTGAGTGTTAGGGTGAGGGTTAGGGTTCAGGTTAGTGTTAGGATTCAGGTTAGGGTGAGGGTTAGGGTTAGGGTGATGTTTAGGGTGAGGTTGAGGGATAGGGTGAGGTTGAGGATTAGGGTTAGTGTTAAGGTTAGGGTGAGGGTTAGGGTGAGTGTTAAGGTTAGGTTTAGGGTTAGGTTGAGGGTGAGGTATAGGGTGAGGGTTAGGCTTAGGGTGAGGGTTAGGGATAATGTTAGGTTAGGGTGAGGGTGAAGGTCAGTGTTAGGTTTAGGTTTACGTTTAGATTTAGGGTGAGGGTGAGGATGAGGGTTAGGATTAGTGTTAGGGTTAGGGTTAGGATGAGGGTTAGGCTGAGGGTTAGGTTTAGGTTTAGTGTGAGGGTTAGGGTTAGTGTTAGGGATAGATTTAGGCTTATCATAAGGTTTAGGCTGAAGGATAGGGTTAGGGTTAGTTTGAGCATTAGGTTTAGGGATAGGTTAAGTGTTACGGTGAAGGTAAGGTTACGGTGAGGTTTAGGGTGAGGGTGAGGGTTAGGATTAGGGTGAGCGTTGTGGTGAAGTTTTAGGGTGAAGTTTTGGGTTAGGTTCAGGGTGAGGGTGAGGGTGTGGGTAAGTTTTAGGGTGAGGGTTGTGTTGAGGGTGAGTTTTTGGTTTAGGGTGAGGGTAAGGGTTAGCATGAGTGTTAGGGTCAGGGTGAGGGTTAGGGTTAGCATTAGGTTTAGGGTGAGGGTTAGGGTGAGTTTTTGCCTTAAGGTTAATGATAGGGTGAAGATTAGGGTTAGGTTTGTGGTGAGCGTTAGGCTGAGGGGAAGGGTTAGTTAGGTTTAGGGTGAGTGTTAGGTTTATTGTGAGAGTTAGGATTAGGGTTAGCGTGACGGTAAGGGTTAGGGTGAAGGTTACGGTGAGTATGAAGTTTAGGGTTAGCATTAGTTTTAGAGTTAGGGTTAGGATGAGTGTTAGTGTTAGGTTTAGAGTTAGGGTTAAGGTGAGGGTGAGGATTCGGGTGAAGGTGATTTTTTCATTCAGGTAAGGGTTAGGGATAGGGTTAGGGTGAGGTATAGGGTGAGGGTGTGGGTTGTCGTTAGGGTTAGATTTAGGGTGAGGGTGAGGTGAAGGTTAGTGTTAGGATGAAGGTTAGGGTGAGGGTGAGGGTGAGGGGGAGGGTGAGAGTTAGGGTTAGGGTTATGGTGAGGGTTAGGGTTGGGTGATGTTTACTGTGAGGGTAAAGGTTAGGGTGAGGGTGAGTGTTCTGTTGAGAATTAGGGTTAGGGTTAGGGTTAGGGATTGCGTTAATATGAGGGTAGGGGTTAGGGTGAGGGTTACGGTGAGGGTGAGGTTTATGGTTAGGTTGAGTGTTAGGTTTAGGGTTAGGGTTATGGTGAGGGTGAGGGTTAGGGTGAGCAGTAGGTTTAGGGTTAAGTTTAGTTTGCAGGTTAGGTTAAGGGTAAGGGTTAGGGTGAGGTTAAGGGTTGAGGGTGAGTTTTAGGTTTAGGGTGAGGGTAAGGGTTAGGGTGAGGGTTTGGGTTAGGGTTAGAGTTAAGGTGAGGGCTAGGGTGAGGGTGAGGGTTAGGGTTAGTGTTAGGGTGAGTTTTAGGGTTAGGGTTAGGGTTAGGGTGAGTGTTAGGATGAGGGTTAGGGTTATGGTGAGGGTTAGGGTTAGGGTTAGGGTGAGGGTTAGGGTTAGGATAAGGGTTAGGGTGAGGGTGAGTGTTAGGGTTAGGGTAGGGTTAGGATTATTGTTAGTGTTATGGTTATGGTTACGTTTGCAGTGAGGGTTAGGGTTAGGGTTAGGGTTAGGGCTAGGGTGAGGTTTAGGTTTAGGTTGATTGTTAGGGTGAGGGTGAGGGTGAGAGTTAGGATTAGGAATAGAGTTAGTGTTAGGGTTAGGCTGAGGTGAAGGTCATTGTGAGGGTCGAGGTTAGGGTTAGGGTTAAAGTTAGATTCAGGGTTAAGGTTAGTGCGAGGGTGAGGGTGAGGGTTAGGGTGAGGTTGAGAGTTAGTTTTAGGGTGAGGGTTAGGATTAGGATGAGTGTTATGGTTAGGGTGAGTATGAGGGTTAGGGTTAGGTTGAGGATTAGGGTTAGGGTGAGGTTTAGGGTTAGGGTTAATGTGAGAGTTAGGGTTAGGGTGATGTTTATTGTGAGGGTGAGGGTGAGTGTTCGGTTCAGGATGAGGGTTCTGTTGAGGGTGAGAGTTAGGGTGTGGTTGAGGGTTAGGGTTACGGTGAGAGTTAGGTTGAGGTGTTGGGATAGGGATAGGTTAGGGTTTGTGTGAGGGTAAGGGTTAGGGTGAGAGTGAGGGTGAGGGTGCCAGTGAGGGTGAGGGTGAGAGTGAGGGTTATAGTTAGGGTTATGGTGGGGCTGAGGGTTAGGGTTAGGATGAGGGTTCAGGTTAGTGTGAGGGTTAGTGTGATGTTGAGGTTCAGGGTGAGGGTGAGTGTTAGAATGAGGTTTAGGTGAGGGTTAGGTTTAGGATTAGGATTAGGTTGAGTTTTAGGGTTAGGGTTAGTGTTAGGGTTATGGTTATTGTTATGGTTAGGGTTAGGGAGAGGTTGAGTGTGATGCTGAGGTTTAGCGTTAGGGTTAGGGTTAGGGTTAGGGTGAGCGTGGGATTGAAGGTTAGGGTTAGGATTAGGGTTAGGGTTAGGGTAATGCTGAGGTTGAAGGGGAGGTTGAGGGTGAGGGTTAGGGTTAGGGTTAGGGTTTGGCTGAGGGCTAGGCTGAGGGTGAGGTTGAGGGTGAGGGTTTCGGTTAGGTAAGTGTTAGGGTTAGGGTGAGGATTCGGGTGAGAGTGAGTGTTAAGCTGAGTTTATGTTTAGGTTGAGGGTTAGGGTTAGGGTGACGGTTAGCATTAGGTTTATGGTTAGTTTGAGGGTGAGGGTGAGGGTGAGGGGTAGGATTAGCGTTAGGTTAAGGGTTAGGGTTAGGGTTAGCGTTAGGGTTATGGTTAGGGTTAGTGGTAATGTTAGTGTTAGGGTCAGGTTTAGGTATGTGTGCCGGTTAGGGTTAGGTTTAGGGTTAGGTTGAGGGTTAAGGTTTAGGGTTAGGGTTAGGGTGTGGGTTAATGTTAGAGTTAGGGTTAGGGCTAGTTTGAGGGTGAGGGCTAGGTTTAGGAATAGGGTTAAGGTTAGGGTGAGGGTTAGTGTTAGTGTGGGATTAGGGTGATGGTTAGGGAGAGGGGTAATATAAGGTTTAGGGTGAGGTTTAGGTGAGTGTGAGGGTTAGGGTTAGTGTTATGGTTAGGGTGATGGTTAGGTAGAGGGTTAATGTTAGGGTTAACCTTAGGTTTAGGTGAGTTTGAGTGTTAGCGTTAGGGTTAGGGTTAGGTTGAGGGTTAGGGTTAGTGTTATGGTTAGGGTGATGGTTAGGTAGAGTGGTAATGTTAGGGTTAGGGTGAGGTTTAGGTGAGTGTGAGGGTTCGGGTGAGGGTGAGGGTTAGTGAGTGGGTGAGGGTTAGGGTTAGGGTGAGGATTAGGTTTAGGCTTAGGGTTAAGTTTATGGTGAGGGAAAGGGTTAAGGTGAGGTTTAGTGTGAGGATGAGGGTTAGGATTAGTGTTAAGTTTAGGGTGAGGGTTAGAGTGAGGGTTAGGATTAGGGTTACTATGAGGGTGACATATAGGGTTAGGGTTAGTGTTAGGATGAGGGTTAGGAATAGTGTTAGGTTAAGGTGAGGGTGAGGGTAAGTGTTTTGTTGAGGGTGAGGGTGAGGGTGAGGGTGTGGGTTAGTGTGTGGGTGAGTGTTAGAGTTATGGTGAGGATTAGGTTTAGACTGAGGGTTAAGGTTATGGTCAGGGTAAGGGTTATGCTTTGGTTTAGTGTGAGGGTGAAGGTTAGGGTTAGCGTTAGGGTTAGGGTGAGTGTTAGGGTTAGGGTTAGGGTGAGGGTGAGATATAGGGTGATGGTTAGGGTTAGGGTGATGGTTAGGGTTAGGGTGAGGTTTAGGGATAGTTTTAGGTTAAGGTGAGGATGAGGTTGAGTGTTAGGTTTAGGTTTAGGTTTAGAGTTAGGGTGAGGGTGAAGTTAGGATTAGGGTTAGGTTTAGGGTTAGGATGAGGGTTAGGCTGAGGGTTAGGTTTAGGTTTAGTGTGAGGGTTAGGGTTAGGGCTAGGTTTAGGGGTATGGTGAAGGTTAGGGTTAGATTTAGGGTTAGCATAAGTTTTAGGCTGAGGGTTAGGCTTAGGTTAGTGTGAGGGTTAGGTGTAGGGTAAGGGTAAGGGTTAGGGTGAGGGTAACGGTTAGGGTGAGGGTTAGGGTGAGAGTGAGGGTTAGGGTAAGGGTGAGCGTTAGGGTGAAGTATAGGTTTAGGTTTAGTGTTAGGGTGAGGGTGAGGGTGTGGGCAAGTGTTAGGGTGAGGGTTAGTGTGAGGGTGAGTTTTAGATTTAGGGTTAGGTATAGGGTGAGTGTTAGGCTGAGGGGAAGGTTTAGGGTTAGTGTGAGGGTTAGGGTTAGGTTTAGGGTGACTGTAAGGGATAGGGTTCGGGTTAGGGTGAGTGTGAGGTTTAGGGTTAGCATTAGGTTTAGAGTTAGGGTTAGGATGTGTGTTAGGGTTAGGATTAGGTTTAGGGTTAGGGTGTGGGTGAGGCTTAGGTTTAGGTTTAGGGTGAGGGTTCGTTTTAGGGTGAGGGCTAGGGTGAGGGTGAGGATTAGGGTGAGGGTGAGTGTGAGGGTGAGGTTTTCGGTTAGGTAAGGGTTAGGGTTAGGGTTTGGGTGAGGTTTAGGGTGAGGGTGTGAGTTGGGGTTAGGGTAAGGTTTAGGGTCATGGTGAGGGTTAGGGTGAGGTTGAGGGTTAGGGTTAGGGTTTGGGTGAGTGTTAGGGTTAGGGTGATTTTTAGTGTGAGGGCGAGGTTTAGCGTGAGGGTGAGTGTTCTTTTGAGAATAAGGGTTAGGTTTAGGGTGAGAGATAGGGTTATTGTGAGGGTAAAGGTTAGGGTGAGGATTAGGGTTTTGGTGAGTGTGAGGGTTAGGGTGTGCCGTCGGTTTAGGGTTAGGGTTAGTTTGCGGATTAGGGTGAGGGTAAGGGTTAGGGTGATATTTAGGGTGAGGGTGATGGTTAGGGTTATGGTGCGGGTAAGGATTACGGTGAGGGTTAGGGTGAGGGTTTGGGTTAGGGTTAGGGATAGGGTAAGGATTAAGGTTAGTGTGAGGGTTATGGTGAGGTTTAGGATTAGGGTAAGTGTTAGGATAAGGGTTAGTGTGAGGGTTTGAGTGATGGTGAGGTGTTGGGTTAGTGTTAGGGATAGGGAGGGCATTAGGGTGAGGGTTAAGTTTAGGGTGAGGGTTAGGGTTAGGTTTAGGGTGAGGGTTATGGTTATGGTGATGTTTTTGGTCAGGGTGAGTGTTAAGGTGAGGGTGAGTGTTAGGTTTAGTGTTAGGGTTAGGGTGACGGTGAAGTTGAGGGTGAGTGTTAGGTTTAGGATTAGGGTTAGGGTTAGCGTTAGGGTCAGTGTTAGGGTGAGGATAAGGGTTCCGGTGAAGGTGAGGATTAGGGTGTGTGCGAGGGTTAGGGTTAGGGTGAGGATTAGGGTTAGGGTTAGGGTTAAGGTTATGGTGAGTTTAAGGGTTAGGGTGAGATTTAGGGTGAAGTTAAGGGTTAGGGTTATCATTAGAGTTAGGATGAGGGTTTCGATTAGGGTTAGGTTTAGGGTGAGGTTGAGGGTGAGGGTGAGGGTTAGGATTTGTGTTAGTGTGAGGGTTAGGGTTAGTGTGAGGGTGAGGGTGAGGGTGAGGTTTAGGGATATGGTAAGTGTTAGGATGAGGTCTAGGGTTAGTTTTAGCATTAGGGTTAGGGTTAGGGTGAGGATAACAGTGAGGGTTAGGGTTAGGTTCAGGGTTATAGTTAGGGTAAGGGCTAGCGTTAGCATGATGTTGATTGTGAGGGTGAGGTTTAGGGTGAGGGTGAGTGTTAGGGTGAGGGTGAGGGTTCGGTTGAGGGGGAGGATTAGGGTGGGGTTGAGGGTTAGGGTTAGAGTGAGGGTTAGGGTGACTGTGATGGTTAGGGTGAGGGTTAGTGTTAGTGTTAGGGTTAGTGTGATAGTGAGGGTGAGGGTAAGGGTGAGGGTTAGGTTGAGGGTGAGTGTGAGGTTTAGGGTAAGGATTAGGGTTAGTGTGAGTTTTCGGGTTAGGGTTAGGTTGAGGGAGAAGGTTAGGGTTAGGGTTAGAGTTATTTTTAGGGTAAGAGTTAAGGTTAGGGTGAGTGTGAGAGTGAGGTTTAGCGTTAGGGATAGTGTTATGGTTCGGGTGAGGTTGGGGATGAGGGTTAGGGTTAGGATTAGTGTTACGTTTAGGGTTCGGTTGAATGGAGGCAGAAATTTAGGGTGAGGGTTTGGGATAGGGATAGGGTGAGGCTTAGGCTGAGGGTGAGTGTTAGGGTTATCTTAGTGATAGGGTGAGGGTTAGGGTGAGGGTAAGGGTTTGGGCGAGGTTTAGGGTGAGGGTTAGGGTTAGGGCGAGGTTTAGGGTGAGGTTGAAGGTTAATGTTAGCATTAGGCTTAGGGTGAGCATGAGCTTTCGCGTGAGGGTTAGGGTTTGTGTTAGGGATAGGTAATGATTAGGGTTAGGGTTAGGGTGAGGGTGAGGTTTAGGATGTGGGATAGGGTTAGGGTTAGGGTTAGGGTGAGGGTGAGGGTTAGGCTGAGCGTTAGGGTGAGGGTAAGGATTTCAGTTAGGAAAGGCTTAGAGTTACGGTTAGGGTGAGGATTAGGTTGAGGGTGAGGTTTAAGGGGAGGATTAGGGTTAGGTTGAGGATTAGTGTTAGGATTAGGGTGAGGGTGAGGATTAAGGTTAGGGTTAGGGTTAGGGTTATGTGAGGGAAAGGGTTAGGGTGAGGTTTAGGGTGAGGGTGAGGGTTAGGGTTAGTGTTAGGGTTAGGGTGAGGGTTAGGGGGAGGGTTTGTGTTAGGGGGAGGGTTACGGTTAGGGTTAGGCTTGGGGTGAGGGTAAGGGTTAGGGTTAGGCTTGGGGTGAAAGTTAGGGTTAGGGTGAGGGTTAGGGTGAGAGTGAGGATTAGGATTAGTGTTAGGGTGAGGGTGAGGATGAAGGTGAGGGTTTCCGTTAGGAAAGCCTTAGGGTTAGGGTTAGTCTGAGGGTGAGGATTAGGGTGAGGGTGAGGTTTAAGGTGAGATTTAGGGTTAGGGTGAGCATTACAGTTAGGTTTAGGGTGAGGGTTAGGATTAGGGTGATGTTTAGGGTGAGGGTGAGGGTTAGGGTGAGGGTGACGGTGAGAGTGAGGGTGTAGGTGAGTATTAGGGTTAGGGTGAGGGTTAGGGTGACAGTGACATTGAGGGTTAGTGGGAATGTGAGGGTTACGGATAGGGCTAGGGTGAGGGTTAGTGTTAGGGTTAATGTGAGGGGTAGGGTGAGGGGTAGCATTAGGGTTAGTGTGAGTGTTAGGGTTAATGTGAGGATTAGGTTTAGGGTTAGGGTTAGTGTGAGGATAAGGGTTAGGATGAGGGTTAGGGTGAGAGTGAGAGTTAGGGTTAGCTTTAGGGTTAGCATGAGGGTTAGGGTGAGGTTTAAGGTGAGGGTTTGGGTTAGTATGAGGGTTAGGTTTAGAGTTAGGTTTAGGGTGAGGATTAGGATTCGGGTGAGGTTTAGGGTAGGGTTAGGGTGATGGTTCGGGTTAGGGAGAGGGTGAGTTTTAGGGTGAGAGTGACGGTTAGGGTTAGGGTGAGGGTTAAGGTGACGGTGAGGGTTAGGGTGAGTTTCAGGGTTAGGTATATGGTGAGGATTAGTGTTAGGGATAGGGTGAGGTTAAGTTTTAGGGTGAGGGTTAGGGTGAGGTTTAGGTTTAGATTTAGGAATAGGGTGAGGGTTAGGGTGAGGTTTAGTGTTAGTGTTAGGGTTAGGGTTAGGGTGAGGGTTATGGTTAGGGTAAGGGTTAGAGTGAGGTTTAGGGTGATGGTGAGGGTTACGGATAGTATTAGGGTTAAGGTTAGGTTTAGGGTGAGGGTTAGGATTAGGTTTACTGTGACGGTGAGTGTTAGGGTTAGCATTAGGGTTAGGGTTAAGGTGAGGGGGAGGATTAGGGTTAGTGTTAGGGTGAGGGCTAGGGTTAGGGTTAGGGTAAGGTTTAGGTTTAGGGTGAGGGTGAGGGTGAGGTTTAGGTGTAGGATTAGGCTTAGGTGTAGGTTTACACTTGGGGTGAGGGTGAGGGTGAGTGTCAGAGTTAGGTTTAGGGTGAGGGTTAGGGTTATGGTTAGGATTAGGGTGAGGGTGAGTGTTAGGGTGAGGGTGATGGTAAGGGTGAGGGTGAGGCTGAGGTTGAGGGTGAAAGTGAGGTTTTGGGTGAGGATTAGGGTTAGGGTTAAGGTTAGGGTGAGGGTTAGGGTTAGGATGAGGATTAGTTTTAGGATTAGGTTTAGGGTTAGCATGAGGGTTAGGGATAGGGTTAGGTTTAGGTTGAGGGTTTTGGTTAGGTTTAGAGTTAGGGTGAGGGTGAGGGTGAGGGTTACGGTTTGGATTAGGGTTAGGGTTAGGGTTATACTGAGGGCGAGGTTGAGTGTGAGTGTGAGGGTTAGGGTTAATATGAGGGTTACCTTTATTGTTATCGTTAAGGTTAGAGTGAGGGGTAGGGTTAGGGCTAGGGTTAGGATGAGGGTTAGGCTGAGTGTTAGTGTTCGTGTGAGGGTAAGGGTTAGGGTGATTGTTAGCGTGAGAGTGAGGTTTAGGGTTAGGCTTAGGGTTAGGGTGAGGGTTAGGGTGAGGGTAAGTGTTAGGGTGAGGTTTAGGGTGAGTGTGAGTGTGAGGGTTAGGGTTAGGGTTAGGCTTAGACTTAGGGTTAGGCTGAGGGTGAGGGTGGGGGTGAGGATTAGGGTTAGGGTGATGATTAGGTTTAGGGTTAGTGTTATTGTTAGGGTAAGGTTAGATTTTCGTTGATGATGAGGTTGCGGGTGAGGGTTAGGGTTAGGGTTAGGGTGAGGTTTAGGGTTAGGGTTAGAGTTAGGGTGAGGTTTAGGGTGAGATTTAGGTTTAGGGTTAGGGTTAGTGTTAGGGTTAGATTTAGGGTTAGGCTGAGGTTGAGGGTGGGGTTGAGAATTAGGGTTAGGTTTAGGGTTAGGGTTAAAGTTAGGGTTAGGGTTAGGGTTATTGTTAGTGTTATGGTTAGGGTTTAGTTTCTGATGAGGGTGAGTTTTATGGTTAGGGTTAGGTTTAGGGTTAGGGTTAGAGTTAGTGTTTTTGTTAGGGTTAGGGTTAGAGTTAAGTTGAGGGTGAGGGTGACGGTTAGGTTTAGGGTGAGATTTATGGTGAGGTTTAGGGTTAAGTTGAGGGTGAGGTTTAGGTTTAGAGTTAGGTTTAGGGAGAGGGTTAGGTGAGGGTTAGGTTTAGGTTGAGGTTTAGGGATAGGCTTAGGGTTAGGATTAGGGTTAGGCTAAGCATGAGTGTGAGGTTTAGGTTTAGGGTTAGGCTTAGGCTTAGGGTTAGGCTGAGGGTGAAGGTAGGTGTGAGGGTTAGGGCTATGGTTAGGGTGAGGATTAGTGTTAGGGTGAATTTAGAATTTGGATTAGGCTTAAGGTGAGGGTGAGGGTTAGGTTTAGGGTGAGGGTTAGGGTTAGGATTAGTGTTAGGGTGAGTGTGAGGTTTAGGATTAGGTTTAGGGTTAGGGTTATTGTTAGTGTTATGGTTAAGGTTACCTTTGCTGTGAGGTTAACGCTGAGGGTGAGGTTTAGGTTTAGGATTAGCGTTAGGGTTAGGGTTAGGTTTAGAGTTAGGATTAGTGTTATTGTTAAGTTTAGGCTTAGAGCTATGGTGAGGGTGAGGGTGAGGGTGAGGGTTAGGTTTAGGTTTAGGGTGAGGGTTTGGATGAGGGTCAGGGTTAGGATTAGGGTTAGGGTGAGGGCTAGGGTGAGGGTTAGGGTTAGGGTTAGGGTTAGGGTTACGGTTAGCTTTAAGGTTAGCTTGAGGTTTAGAGATAGGGTGAGGGTTAGGGTGAGCGTGATATAAGGGTAAAGTTGAGGGTTAGGCTGAGAGTGAGGGTTAAGATAAGGGTGAGGGTTAGGGTTAGGGTGAAGGTTACGGTAAGGTTGAGGGTTAGGGGTTAAGGTGACGGTGAGGGTTAGATTGAGGATTAGGGTTATTTTGAGGGATATGGTTAGAGTGAGGGTTAAGTTTATGGTTAGGGTTATTTTTAGGGTTAATGTTAGGGTTAAGGTTACGGTGAGGGTGAGGGTGAGTGTTAGGGTTAGGGTGAGGTAAAGGTTTAGGGTTAGGTTTAGAGTTAGGCTTAGGTTGAGGGTGAGGTTTAGGGTTAGATTTAGTGTTCGTTTTAGGGTTAGGGTTAGGGTGAGGCATAGGGTGATGGTTAGAGTTCGGGTTAGGCCTATTCTTAGGCTTAGTCTTAGGCCGAGCTTGAGGGTGAGGGTTAGGGTTAGGGTTAGGGTGAGGTTTAGGGTTAGGTTTAGGGTGAGGGTTAGGATGAGGTTTAGTGTTAGGGTTATGTTTAGGTTTAGAGTTAGGTTTAGGATTAGGGTTGGGGTTAGGGTGAGGGTTAAGGATAGGGTTTGGGTTAGGGTGAGGGTGAGGGTGAGGATTATAGATAGGGATAGTGTTAGGGTTAGGGTTAGGTTTAGGGTTTCGATTAGGGTTTGGGTTAGCGTTACAGTGAGGGTTGGGTTAGGGTTAGGGTTATTGTTAGTGTTATGGTTAGGGTTAAGTTTGCGGTGAGGGTGAGGCTTACGGTTAGTGTTAGGGTTAGGGTTAGGGTAAGGGTTAGCGTTATTGTTAGGTTTAGGGTTAGAGTTACAGTGACGGTGAGAGTGAGGTTGAGGGTGTGGGTTAAGGTGAGGTTTAGGGTTAGGGTTAGAGTTAGGGTTAGGGTGAGGGTGAGATTTAAGTGTACGGTTAGGGTTAGTGTTAGGGTAGGCTTAGGCTTAGGCTGAGGTTGAGGGTGGGGGTATGAATTAGGGTTAGGCTTAGGGTTAAAATTAGGGTTACGGTTAGGGTTATTGTTAGTGTTATGGTTACAGTTAAGTTTGCGTTGAGGCTGAGGTTTATGGTTAGGGTTAGGTTTAGAGTTAGGGTTAGGGTTAGTGTTATTGTTAGGGTTAGGTTTAGAGTTAAGTTGAGGGTGAGGGTGAGGGTGAGGGTTAGGGTTAGGGTGAGGTTTATGGTGAGGTTTAGGGTTAGGGTTTGTTTGAGTGTGAGTTTTAGGTTTAGAGTTAGGTTTAGGGGGAGGTTTAGGATGAGGGTTAGGGTTAGGTTGATGTTTAGGGATAGGCTTAGGTTTTGGATTAGGGTTAGGGTAAGGGTGAGTGTGAGGGTTAGCGTTAGGGTTATGTTTAGGCTTAGGGTTAGGCTGAGGGTGAAGGTAGGTGTGAGGGTTAGGGTTATGGTGAGGATGAGGATTAGTGTTAGGGTGAGTTTTAGAATTTGGATTAGGCTTAAGGTGAGGGTGAGGGTTAGGGTTAGAGTGAGGGTTAGGGTTAGGATTAGGGTTAGGGTGAGGGTGAGGGTTAGGATTGGGTTTAGGGTTAGGGTTATTGTTAGTGTTATGGTTAAGATTCCCTTTGCTGTGAGGGTGAGGCTGAGGGTGAGGGTTAGGTTTAGGATTAGCTTTAGGGTTAGGTTTAGAGATAGGATTAGTGTTATTGTTAAGGTTAGGATTAGAGTTATGTTGAGAGTGAGGGTGAGGGTGAGGGTGAGGGTGAGAGTTACGGTTAGGGTGAGGGTTTGGATGAGGGTTAGGGTTAGGGTTAGGGTGAGGGCTAGGGTGAGGGTGGGGGTTAGGGTTAGGGTTAGTTTTAGGCTTAGGCTAAAGGTGAGGTTGAGGGTGAGGTTTAGGGTTAGGGTGATGTTTAAAGTTACGGTTAGGTTGAAGGTTAGCATGAGGTTTAGGGATAGGGTGAGAGTTAGGGTGAGTGTGATGGTAAGGGTAAAGTTGAGGGTTAGGCTGAGGGTGAGGGTTAAGTTAAGTTTGAGGTTTAGGGTTAGGGTGAGGGTTAGGGTAAGGTTGAAGGTTAGGGGTTAAGGAGAGGGTGAGGGTTAGATTGAGGATTAGGGTTAGGTTTAGTGTGAAGTTTAGGGTGAGGATGAGGGTTAGGCTTAGGGTTAGGGTTAGGGTTAGGGATTGGTTTAATGTGAGGGTGATGGTCAGGATTAGGGTTAGGGTTAGGGTTAGTGATAGGATTACGTTTAGGGTTATAGTGAGGGTTAGGGTTAGGCTTAGGCTTAGGTGTAGTGTTAGCCTGAAGTTGAGGGTGGTGTGAGGATTAGGTTTAGGGTGATGGTTAGGTTTAGGGTTAGGGTTAGATTTATGGTGAGGGTGAGGGTGCGGTTGAGGGTTAGGGTTAGGGTGAGGTTTAGAGTTTGGGTTAGTGTTAGAGTTAGGTTTAGGGTGAGGTTGAGTTTTAGGGTTAGATTTATGGTTAGTTTTAGGGTTAGGCTTAGGGTTAGGGTTAGGGTTATTGTTAGTATTATGCTTAGGGTTTAGTTTGCAGTGAGGGTGAGGTTTATGGTTAGGGTTAGATTTAGGGTTAGGGTTAGTGTTAGTGTTATTGTTAGGGTTAGGGTTAGAGTTATTGTGAGGGTGAGGTTGTGGGTGAGGATTAGGGTGAGGGTGAGGTTTAGGGTGAGGTTTAGTGTTAGGGTTAGGTTGAGGGTGAGGTTTAGGGTTAGTGTTAGTCTTAGGCTGAGTGTGAGGTTTTGGTTTCGGTTTAGGGATAGGGTTAGGGTTAGGATTATTTAAGGTGAGGGTGAGTGTCAGGGTTAGGGTTAGGGTTATCCTTAGGCTTAGGGTTAGGCTGAGGGTGAGGGTGGGGATGAGGGTTAGTGTTACAGTCAGGGTGAGATTTAGGGTTAGAGTGAGGGTTTGGATGAGGTTCAGGGTTAGGGTTAGGGTTTGGTTTAGGGTGAGAGTGATTGTGAGGATTAGGGTTAGGGTTAGCCTTAGGTTACCGTTAGGTTTATGGTGAGGTTTAGGGGTAGGGTTAGGCTTAGGCTTAGGCTTAGGGTTAGGCTGATGCTGAGTGTGGGGATGAGGCTTATGTTTAGAGTGTTGGTTAGGGTTACGTTTACGTTGAGGGTTAGGATGAGGGTAATGGTTTGGATTAGGGTTACTGTGAGGGCTAAGGTGAGGGTGAGGGTTAGGGTTTGGCTTAGGATTAAGGTTAGGCTGAGGCTGAGGGTGAGGGTGAGGGTGAGGGTTAGGGTGATGGTTAGGGTTACGGTTAGGGTGAGGGTTAGAATGAGGGTTAGGGTTAGGGTGAGGGTTAGGGTGAGTGTGAGGGTTAGTGTGAGCGTGAGGGTGAGGTTGAGGGTGAGGGTGAAAGTTAGGGTTTAGGTGAGGGTAAGGTTTATGGTTAGGGTTAATGTTAGGGTGAATGTTAGGGTTAGGGTTAGGATGAGGGTTAGACTGATAATTTAGGGTTAGGGTGAGGGAAAGGTTTAGAGTGATGTTAAGGGTTAAGGTGAGGATTAATTTTTGGATTAGGGTTATGGTTAGGGTGAAGGTTAGGGATAGGTTTACGATTTCGGTGAGGTTTTTGGTTAGCATTAGGTTTAGCGTTAGGGTGAGGGGTAGGGTTAGTTTTGGATTAGGGTTAGGGTTAGGTTTATGTTGAGGGTGAGGTTGAACGTGACAGATAGGGTTAGGGTTAATGTGAAGGTTAGGGTTAGGGTTAGGGTTAGGATAAGGGTTAGCCTGAGGGTTAGGTTTAGCGTGAGGGTTAGGGTTAGGGTTAATGTGAGGGTTAGGGTTAGGATTAGCATTAAGCTTAGAGCGAGGGTTAGGGTTAGGGGTAGGTTTAGGATGAGGGTTAGGCTGAGGGTTAGGTTTAGGGTTCGGGTGAGGGTAAGGGTTAGGGTGAGGTTTAGGGTGAAGTTGAGGGTTAGGTTTAGGCTTATGTTTACGGTGAGGTTTAGGGTGAGAGTTAGGGTGAGGGTTAGGAACAGGGTTAGGGTTAGGTGAGGGTTAGGGATAGGGTTGTGTTTAGGGTGAAGTTCAGGGTTAGGTTTAGGGTTAGAGTTACGGTGAGGGTGAGGGTGAGGGTTAGGGTTAAGGTTAGGCTTAGACTTATGTTTACGCTGAGGCTGTGGGTGAAGGTGAGGTTTAGGGTTAGGGTTAGGGTAATGGTTGGGGTTACTGTTAGGGTGAGGGTTAGGATGAGGATTAGGGTTTGGGTGAGGGTGACGGTAATCATAAAGGTGAGTTTTCGGCTTAGGGTGAGGGTTATGGTAAGGGTGATGGTTAGGATTAGGGTGAAGGTGAGGGTTAGATTGAGGATTAGTGTTAGGGTTAGTGTGAAATTTAGGGTGAGGATGAGGGGTAGGTTGCGGCCTAGGTTGAGGGTGAGGGTTAGGATTATGGTGAGATTTAGGGTTAGGGTGATGGTTAGGGTTAGTGTGAGGGTTAGTGTTAAGGATAGGGTTAGTGTTAGGGTGAGGGTAAGTGTTAAGGTGAGGGTTAAGGTTAGGGTGAAGGTTATGGTTAGGATGGTTAGGGTTAGGGTTGGGGTTATTGTTATGGTTAGGGTTAGGGTTACGTTTACAGTGAGGTTGAGGGTGAGGCTGAGGGTTAGGGTTAGGATGAGGTTTAGGTTTAGGGTAAGGGTTAGAGTTAGGGTTAGGGTGAGGGTGAGGTATAGGATTAGAATTAGGGTTAGCGTTAGTGTTAGGGTTAGGGTGAGGTTTAGGGTTAGGGTTAGGCTTAGGCTTTGGCTTAGGCCGAGCATGAGTGTGAGGGTTAGGGTTAGGGTTACAGTGGGGTTTAGGCTTAGGCTTAAGGTGAAAGTGAGGGTGAGGATGAGGGTTAGATATAGGGTTAGGGGAAGGTTTAGGTTGAGGGTTAGGGTTAGGGTTAGTGTTATGGTTAGGGTGAAGGTGAGCATTAGGTTGAGGGTTTGGGTTAGGGTGAATGTTATGGTTAGGGTGAGGGTTAGGAGTAGGGTTAGGGTTAGGGTTAGGGTCAGGGTTAGTGTTAGGTTAGGGTGAAGGTGAGGGTTAGGTTTAGGGTTACAGTTACTGTGAGGGTGCAGATGAAGTTTAGGTTTAGGTTTAGGGTGAGGTTTAGGGTTTTGTTTAGGGTTAGACTTAGGGTTAGGGTCAGGGTGAGGTTTAGGGTTAGAGTTATTGTTAAGGTGAGGTTTGATGTGAGGGTTATTGTTAGGGTTAGTGTTTGGGTTAGGGTTAGGGTGAGGGTAAGGGTGAGGGTTAGGGTTAGGGATAGGGTTAGGTTGAGGATTAGGGTTTGGGTGAGGGTGAGTGTGAGTGTTAGGGTTAGGGTTAGCGTTAGGCTTAGGGTTAGGATGAGAGTGAGGGTGAGGGTTAGGGTTAGGGTGAGGGTTAGGGTTAGGGTTAGGGTGAGAGTTAGGATGAGGTTTAGGGTTAGGATTAGGGTTAGGGAGAGGGCTAGGGTGAGGGTGAGGGTTAGGGTTAGGTTTAGGCTTAGGCTTAGGGTTAGGCTGAGACTGAGGGTGAGGGTGAGGGTTAGGGTTAGGGTGATGGTTGGGGTTACCCTTATAGTCAGGGTTAGGATGAGGATTAGTGTTAGGGTGAGGGTTAGGGTGAGGGTGACTGTAAGGGTAAAGTTGAGGTTTTAGCTGAGTGTGAGGGTTATGGTAAGGGTGAGGGTTAGGGTAAGGTTGAGGGTGCTGGTAAGATTGAGAATTAGTGTTAGGGCGAGTTTGAGGTTTAGGGAGAGGATGAGGGTTAGGGTTAAGTTGAGGGTAGGTTGACGGTGAGGGTTAGGGTTAGGGTGAGGTTTAGAGTTAGAGTGATGGTTAGGGTTAGTGTGAGGGTTAATATTAGGGTAAGGGTTAGTGTTAGGGTGAGGGTAAGTGTTAGGGTGAGGGTTAGGGATAGGGTGAAGGTTTTGGTTGGGATGAGGGTTAGGGTTAGGTTTAGAGTTTTTTTAGTGCTGGGGTTAGGGTTAGGGTGAGTTTTAGGGTTAAGGTTAGGGTGAGGGTGAGGGTGAGGGTTTGGGTTAGGGTTAGGGTTACAGTGAGGGTGAGGTTTAGGGTTAGGGTTAGGATTAGTGTTATTGTTAGGGTTAGGATTAGTGTTATGGTGAGTGTGAGGGTGAGGTTTATGGTTAGGGTGAGGTTTGGGTTAGGGTTAAGGTTAGGGTGAGGTTGAGGGTGAGGTTTAGTTTTAGTGTTAGTGTTAGTGTGAGGGTTAGGGTGAGGGTTAGGGTTGGGTTTAGTGTTAGGTTTAGTGTGTGGGTTAGGATGAGGGTGAGGGTTAGGCTTAGGGTTAGGATTAGGATTAGGGTTAGTGTTAGGGTGAGGGTTTAGGTTAGGCTTAGGGTTAGGTTTAGGCTAATTGTTAATCTGAGGGTGAGGATAAGGGTGAGGTTTAGGGTTAGGGTGAGGGTTAGGTTTAGGGTTAGGGTGAGGGTTAGGATGAGGGATAAGGTTACGATTAGTGTTAGGGTGAGGTTTAGGGTAAGGGTTAGGGTTAGGGTGAGGGATAGGGTGAGGTTTAGGGTTAGGTTTAGTGTTAGGGTTATTGTTAGGGTCAGCATTAGGGTTAGGATGAGGGTTAAGTTTAGGGTTAGGATTAGGATTAGGGTCAGTGTGAGGGTGAGTGTGAGGGTTAGGGTTAGGGTTTTGCTTAGGGATAGCCTGAGGGTGAGGGTGAGGGTGAGGGTTAGGTTTAGGGTGAGGGTGAGGTTTAGGGTTATTATTAGCGTTAGGGTGAGGGTTATTGTTAGGGTTAGTGTTAGGTTTAGGGTTAGTGTGAGGGTTAGGGTTAGGGTTAGTGTTAGGGTTAGGGTTAAGGTGAGGGTTAGGGTTAGGGTTAGGGTGAGGGTTTGGATGAGGGTTAGGTTTAGGTTAGGGTTAGGGTGAGGGCTAGCATGAGGGTGAGGTTTCGGGTTAGGTTTAGGGTGAGGTTTAGGGTTAGGGTTAGGTTTAGGGATAGGGTGATGTTTCGGCTTAGGGTTATGTTGAGGGTGAGGGTTAGGGTTAGGTTGAGAGTTAGGATTACGGCTAGGTTTAGGGCGAGGTTTAGTGTTAGGGTTAGGGTGAGTGTTTACATGAGAGTTCGGGTTAGGATTAAGTTTAGGATGAGGGATAGGGTTAGGATGAGGGTTAGGGTTAGGGTGAGGTTTAAGGTTCAGATTAGGTTTAGGTTAGGGTGCGGGTTATTGTTAGGGTTACGGTGAGGGTCAGGGTTAGGGTTATGTTGAGGGTTAGAATTAGGTGTAGGGTTAGGTTGACGGTTAGGGTTAGGGTTAGGGTGAGTGTTTGGATGAGGGTTAAGGTTGCAATTAATGTTAGGGTGAGGGCAATGGTGAGGGTGAGGCTTAGGGTTAGGGTTAGGGTGAGGTTTAGTTTTAGGATTAGGGTGAGGGTTAGGGTGAGGCCTATTGTGAGGGTGAGTGTTAGGGTTAGGTTTAGGGTGAGGGTTAGGTTGAAGTTTAGGTTTAGGGTTAGTTTTAGGATTAAATTTAGGGTGAGGGTGACTGTGAGCGTTAGGGTTAGGGTTAAGCTTAGGCTTTGGGTTAGGCTGAGGGTGAGTGTGGGGATGAGGATTAGGTTTAGAATAATGGTTCAGGATATGGTTAGCTTGAGGGTTAGTCTGAGGGTTAGGGTTAGGATTAGGTTTAGGGTGAGGGCTAGGGTGAGTGTGAGGTTTAGGGTTAGGTTTAGGCTTAGGCTTAGGGTTAGGCTGAGGCTGAAGGTGACGGTGAGGTTTAGGGTTAGGGTGATGGTAAGGGTTATAGTTAGGGTGCGGGTTAGGATGAGGGTTAGGTTTAGGGTGAGGGTTAGGATGTGGGTGACAGTAAGAGAAAAGGTGAGGGTTAGGCTGAGGGTTCGGGTTAGATTGAGGATTAGTGTTAGTGTAACGGTGAGGTTTAGGGTTAGGATGAGGGTTAGAGATAGGGTGAGGGCTAGGGTGAAGTTGAGGGTTAGGGTTAGGGTTACGGTGAGGTTTAGGTTTGGGGTGAGGTTTAGGATTAGTTTTAAGGTTACGGATAGTGTGAGGGTGAGGTTTAGGTTTAGAGTTAGGTTTAGGGTGAGGGTTAGGGTTAGAGTTAGTGTTCTGGTGATGTTTACTTTGGGGGTGAGGGTTGGTGTTAGGGTTAGGATTAGGATTAACGTTAAGGTGAGGGTGAGTGTTAGGGTTAGGGTTAGGATTAGAGTTAGGGTGAGGGTGAGGGTGAGGGTTAAGGTTAGGGTGAGTGTTGGGGTTAGGGTTAGAGTGAGGGTTATGGTGAGGGTTAGGCTTAAGCTTATGGTTTGGGTTTGGGCTAGGGTGAGGGTGAGGGTTAGGGTTAGGGTTTGGGTGAACGTTAGGGTGAGGGTTAGGTTTAGTGTTAGGGTTAGGGTTAGGGTTAGAGTTAGGCTTAATGGTAAGCTGAGGCTGAGGGTGAGGGTGAGGGTTAGGGTTAGGGTGATGGTTGGGATTAGCGTTAAGGTGAGTGTTCAGATGAGGTTTATGTTTAGGATTAGGGTTAGGGTAGAGTGAGTGTGAAGTTTAGGGTTAGGGTTAGCCTTAGGCTTAGGGTTAGGGTGAGGTTTCGGGTTAGGGTTTGGTTTAGGGTGAGGGTGAAGCTGAGGATTAGGTTTAGGGTTAGGGTTAGGTTTAGGTTTAGGGTTAGGTATAGGGTTAAGGTTACGGTTTCGGTGAGGGTTAGTCTTAGGGTTAGGGTTAGGCTTAGAGTTAGGATGAGGATGAGGGTGGGGCTGAGGATTAGTGTTAGTGTTAGGGTTAGGGTTATTGTTAGTGTTATGGTTAGGGTTAAGTTTGCAGTGAGGGTGAGGCTGAGGGTGGGGTGAGGAATAGGTTTAGGGTGATGGTTAGGGTTAGGGTTAGTGTTATTGTTAGCGTTAGGGTTAGAGTTACTGTGAGGTTGAGATTGCAGGTGATTGTTAGGGTTAGAGTTAGGGTGGGGTTTAGGTTAGGTTTAGGGTTAGGGTGAGGGTGAGGTTTACGGTTAGATATAGGGTTAGGGGGAGGCTGAGGGTGAGGGTTAGGGTTAGTGTTAGAATGAGGGTTAGGATTTGGGTTAGGTTTGGATTCAGATTAGGGTGAGGGCTAGGGTGAGTGTGAGGTTTAGGTTTAGGGTTAGGCTGAGGTTTAGAGTTAGGGTTAGGGTTAGGGTTAGAGGGAGGGGGAGGTTTAGGCTTAGAGTTAGGGTTAGGGGGTAGCTGAGGGTGAGGGTTAGGGTTAGGGTTAGTGTTAGCGTTAGGGTTAGGGTGAGGGTAAGTGTTAGGGTGAGGGTTAGGGTTAGGGTGAAGGATATGTTTAAGATGAGGGATAGGGTTAGGGTTAGTGTTATTGTAAGGGTTAGGTTAGGGTTATGGTTACAGTGAGGGTGAGGGTGAGAGTTATGATTAGGGTTAGAGTCAGTTTTAGTTTTAGGGTTAGGGTTTAAGTTAGGGTTAGGTTTAGGTTTAGGGTTAGGGTGAGGGTTAGGGTTATTGTTAGTGTTATGGTTTGGGTTAAGTTTGCGGTGAGGGTGAGGCTGACGGTGAGGGTTATGATTATGGTTAGGGTTAGGTTTAGTGTTAGGGTTAGGGTTAGGGTGAGGTTGAGGTTTAGGTTTAGGGTTAGGGTTAGGGTTAGGGTTAGGGTTAGGATTAGTGTTAGGGTGAGGGTTAGTGTTAGGGTGAGGAATAGGGTGAGTGTGAGGTTTAGGTTTAGGGTTAGGCTTAGGATTGGGGTTAGGCCGAGGCTAAAGCTGAGGATGAGGGTTAGGGTTGGGGTGATGTTTAGGGTTACGGTTAGGGTGAGGGTTAGGATGAGTGTTAGCTTTACGGTGAGGGTTTGAATGAGGGTGACACTAAGAGTAAAAGTGAGGTTTAGGCTGAGGGTGAGGGTTGTGGTAAGGGTGAGGGTTCACATTAGTGTTAGGGTGAGGGTGAGTGTTAGATTAAGGATTAGTGTTAGGATTAGTGTGAGGTTTTGGGTGAGGATGATTAGGGTTAGTGTGATGGTTAGGGTGAAGTTGATGGTTAGGATTAGGGTTATGGGGAGGTTTAGGGTTAGGGTTAGGTTTAGGATTAGGGTGAGGGTTAGGGTTAGGTTTAGGGTGAGTGTGAGGGTTAGATTAGAGTTAGGGTTAGGGTTATTGTTAGTGTTATGGTTAGGGTTAAGTTTACAGTGAGGGTGGGGCTGAGGGTGAGAGTCAGGGTTAGGGTAAGGGTGAATTTTAGGGTTAGGGTTAGTGTTAGGGTTAGGGTGAGGGTTTGGGTTAAGGTTAGGTTTACGATGAGGGTGGGGGTTAGGGTTAGGGTTAGGATTAGTGTTATTGTTAGGGTTAGGATTAGAGTTATGTTGAGGGTGAGGGTGAGGTTGTGCATTAGGGTTAGGGTGAGGTTTAGGGTTAGGGTTAGGGTTAGGGTTAGGGTGAGGTTGAGGGTGAAGTTTAGGGTTAGAGTTAGGTTTAGGGTGAGGTTTAGGGTGAGGGTTAGGGTGAGGGTTAGGGTTAGTGTTAGGGTTAGGGTGAGGTTTAGGATGAGGGTGAGGGTTAGGGTTAGGATTAGGATTAGCATTAGGGTTAGTGTTAGGGTTAGTGGGTTAGGCTAAGGGTTAATCTGAGGGTGAGTGTAAGGGTAAAGGTTAGGTTTAGTTTTTGGGTTATGGGTAGTGTTAAGGTGAGAGTTAAGGTTCAGGTTAAGTTTAGGGTTTGGGTGAGGTTTACGGTTCAGGTTACAGTGAGGGTGCGGGTTAGGGTTATTTTGAGGGTTAGGACTAGGGTGAGGGTTAGGGTTTGGGTTAGGCTGAGTGTTAGGATGAGGATTAGGTTTAGGATTAGCTTTAGGGTGTGGGCTATGGTGAGGGTGAGCATTAGGTTTATTGTTAGGGTGAGGTTTAGGTTTAGGGTTAGGGTTAGGGTGAGGGTTAGGATGAGGTTTAGGGTTATTGTTAGTGTTATGGTTATGGTTATGTTTGCAGTGAGGGTGAGGCTGAGGGTGAGGGTTGGATATAGGATTAGGGTTAGGGTTAGGATTAGGGTTAGGATTTGTGTTATTGTTAGGGTTAGGGTTAGAGTTACATTGAGGGTGAGGGTGAGGTTAAGGGTGAGGGTTAGGGTTAGGGTGAGGTTAAGGGTTAGGTTTAGGATTAGGGTTAGGTTGAGTGTGAGGTTTAGGGTTAGAGTTAGGCTTAGGGGGAGGGTTAGGGTTAGTGTTAGGTTAGGGTTATGGGGAGGTTTAGGTTGAGGTTTAGGGTTAGGGTTAGGGTTAGGATTAGGGTTAGTTTTATTGTTAGGGTTATGGTTAGAGTTAAATTTAGGTGGAGGGTGAGGCTGAGGGTGAGTTTGGGTGTGAGGATTAGGTTTCGGGAGATGGTTAGGGTTAGGGTTAGGTTGAGGGTTAGGATGAGGGTTTGGATAAGGATAAGTGTTAGGGTGAGGGCTAGGGTGAGGTTGAGGGTTAGAGTTAGATTTATGCTTAGGCTTAGAGTTAGTCTGATTGTCAGGTTGGGGGTGAGTGTTAGGGTTAGGGTGATGGTTAGGGTTACGGTTAGGGTGAGGGTTAGGATGAGGGTTAGGGTTAGGGTGAGGGTTAGGGTGAGGGTGATGGTACCGTAAAGGTGAGGGTTAGTCTGAGCGTGAGAATTATGATAAGGGTAAGGGCTGGGGTTAAGGCGAGGGTTAGGGTAAGGGTTAAAGTTAGGGTTAGGGTGAGGGTGAGGGTTAAATTGAGAATTAGGGTTAGGGTTTGTTTGAGGTTTAGGGTGAGGGCTAGCCTGAGGTTGTGGGTTAGGGTTAGGTTTAGGGTGAAGTTTAGGGTTAGGTTAAGGGTTAAGATTAGTGTGAGGGTTAGTGTTAGGGTTAGGGTTAGTGTAAGGGTTAGGGTAAGTGTTAGGGTGAGGGTTAGAGTTAGGGTTAGGGTTATTGTTAGGGTTAGGGTTACCCTTACAGTGAGGGTGAGGGTTAGGGTTAGGTTTAGGGTGAGGTTTAGGGTTAGGGTTATGGTGAGAGTTTGGGTTAGGTTTAGGATTAGGGTTAGGGTGAAGGCTAGGGTGAGGGTTAGGGTTGGGGTTAGGGTTAGGATTAGAGTTAGGGTGAGGGTGAGTGTGTGGGTTAGGGTTAGGTTTAGGGTTAGCCTTAGGGTTAGTCTAAGTATGAGGTTGAGTGTGAGGGTTAGGGTTAGGGTGAGGGTTAGGGTTAGGGGATAGGGTGAGGTTGAGTGTGTTGGTTAGTGTTAGGTTTAGGATTAGGCTTAGGCTTCGGCTAAGGATGAGGTTAAGGGTGAGGGTTAGGGTTAGGGTGAGGGTTAGGTTTAGGGTTAGGGTGAGGTTTAGGATGAGTGTTAAGGTTTGGATTAGGGTTAGGGTGAGGGCTAGGGTGAGGGTGAGGTTTAGGGTTAGGTTCAGGGTTAGGGTGGGGGTGAGGTTCAGGGTTAGAGTTAGGGTTAGGTGGAGGGATAAGGTGAGGTTTAGGGTTAGGGTTAGTGTTAGTGTTAGGGTTAGGGTGAGGCTTAGATTTAGGATGAGGGTTAGGTTTAGGTTTAGGATTAGGTTTAGGGTGAGGGTGAGTCTGAGGGTTAGGGTTAGGGCTAGGCTTAGGGAAAGGCTGAGGGTGAGGGTGAGTGTCAGGTTTAGGGTTAGGGTGAGGGTGAGTTTTAGGGTTAGAGTTAGCGTTAGGGTGACGGTTAGTGTGACGGTTAGAATTAGGGTTAGTGTTAGGGTTAGGGTTAGGGTGAGGTTTAGGGTGAGGGTTAGGGTTAGTGATATGGTTAGGTTTAGGATTAGCATTTGGGTAAGGGTGCGTGTGAGGGTTAGGGTTAGGGTTAGGGTGAGGTTTAGTGTTAGGGTTAGGGTTAGGGATAGGGTGAGGTTTCACTTTAGGTTTATGGTGAGTGTGAGGTTTAGGTTTAGGTTGAGGGTTAGGGTTAGGTTGAGGGTAAGGGTTAGAATGACGATTAGTGTTAAGGTTAGTGTGAGGTTTAGGGTGAGGATGATGGTTACGGTTAGGTTGCGGTCTAGTTTGAGGGTGAGGGTTAGGGTTAGGGTGAGGTTTAGGGTTAGGGTTCGAGTAAGGTTTAGTATTAGTGTGAGGGTTAGGGTTAGGGTTATGGTAAGGTTCAGGATTACAGTTAGGTTGAGGGTTAGAATTAGGTTTAGTGTTAGGTTAAGGGTTAGGATTAGCGTTAGGGTGAGTGCTTGGATGAGTTTTAGAGTTGCAATTAGGGTTAGGGTGAGGGCAAGTGTGAGGGTGAGGGTTAGTGTTAGGCCTAGGGTTAGGTTTAGGTTTAGGGTTAGGGGTAGAGTTAGGGTGAGTGTTAGGGTTCGGGTTCCGGTGAGGGTTCTGGTTAAGTTTGAGGTGGGGTTAGGGTGAGCCCTAAGGTGAAGGTGAGGGTTAGGTTTAGGGTTAGGGTGAGCATTAGGTTGAGGTTTAGTTTTAGGGTTAGGGTTAGGATTAAGGTTAGGGTGAGTGTGAGTGTGAGGGTTAGGGTTAGGGTTAGGCTTCGGCATTGGGTTAGGCTGAGGGTGAGTGTGGGGATGAGGATTAGGTTTAGAGTGATGGTTCATGTTATGGTTAGCTTGAGGGTTAGGATGATGGTTAGGGTTAGGATTAGGGTTAGTGTGAGGGCTAGGGTAAGTGTGAGGTTTAGGGTTATGTTTAGGCTTAGGCTTAGGGTTAGGCTGAGGCTGAAGGTGAGGGTGAGGTTAGGGTTAAGTTGATGGTTAGGGTTAAGGTTAGAGTGATTGTTAGGATGAGGGTTACGTTTAGGGTTACGTTGAGGGTTAGGATTAGGGTTATGGATAGGGTTACAGTTAGGATGAGGGTTTGGCTGAGGATTAGGTTTAGGGTGAGGGTTAGGATGAGTGTGACAGTAAGAGAAATCGGAGGGTTATGCTGAGGGTGAGGGTTATGGTAAGGGTGAGTGTTCGGGTTAGGGTTAGGGTGAGGTTGAGGGTTAGAATGAGGATTAATGTTAGCGTTAGTGAGAGGTTAAGGGTTAGGATGAGGGTTAGAGTTAGGGTGAGGCTTAGGGTGACATTGAGTGTTAGGGTTAGGGTTAGGATGAGGTTTTGGTTTACGGTGATGGTTAGCGTTAGTGTGAAGGTTAGTGTTAGTATTAAGGTGAGGGTAAGTGTTAGGGTAAGGTTTAGGTTTAGGCTGAGGTTTAGGATTAGGGTTAGGGTTACGGTTAGGGTGAGGGTGAGGTTTAGGGTTAGAGTTAGGTTTAGGGTGAGGGTTAGGGTTAGGGTTAGGTTTAGTGTTAGGGTTAGGGTTAGGATTAGAGTTAAGATGAGGGTGAGGTTGAGGGTTACCGTTAGGGTCAGTGTTGGGGTTAGGTTTAGAGTGAGGGTTAGGGTGAGGGTTAGGCATAGGGTTAGGGTTTGGGTATGGGCTAGGGTGAGGGTGAGAGTTAGGGTCAGAGTTAGGGTGAGCGTTAGGGTGATGGTTAGGGTTATTGTGAGGGTTAGTGTAAAGGTTAGGGTTAGTGATAGGGTGAGGGTAAGTGTTAGGGCAAGGGTTAGGGTTAAGGTGAAGGTTATCTTTAGGATGAGGGTTAGGGTTAGGTTTAGGGTTATGGTTACGGTGAGCGTGAGGTTGAGGGTGAGGGTTAGGGCTAGGATGAGGTTTAGGTTTCTGGTTAGGATTAGAGTTAGGGTTAGGGTGGGTGTGAGGTTTAGGGTTGGAGTTAGGGTTAGTGTTAGTGTTGGGGTTAAGGTGAGGATTAGAGTTAGTGTTAGGCTTAGGCTTAGGCTTAGGCTTAGGACGAGCATGACAGTGAGGGTTAGGGTTATGGTTAGGGTGGGGTTTAGGGTTAGGGTTAGGTTGAGGGTGAGGGTGAAGTTGAGGGTTAGTTATAGAGTTAGAGGGAGGGTTAGGGGGAGGGTTACGATTAGGGTTAGAATTAGGGTTATGGTGAGGTTGAGGGTTAGGTTGAGGTCTAGGGTTAGTGTTAGTGTGAGGGTTAGGCTTAGGGTTAGGTTTAGTGTTAGGATGAGGGTAAGTGTTAGGGTGATGGTTTGGGTTAGAGTGAGGGTTATGGTTAAGGTGAGGGTTGGTAATAGGGTTAGGGTTATTGTTAGCGTTAGGTTTAGTGTTACCGTTACTGTGAGGGTGAGCATGAGGGTTAGGGTTAGTGTTAGGGTGAGGTTTAGGGTTTGGCTTAGGGTTAGAGTTAGGGTTAGGGTGAGGGTTAGCTTGAGGGTTAGGGTTGGTGTTCGTGTTAAGTTTAGGGTTAGGGGGAGAGTTAGGGGGAGGGTTAGGTTTAGGGTTAGGATTAGTGTTAGGGTGAGGCTGAGTGTGTGTGTTAGGGATAGGTTCAGGGTTAGGCTTAGGGTTAGGCTAAATGTGAGGGTGAGGGTGAAGGTTAGGGTTAGGATGAGGGTTAGAGTTAGAGTTAGGGTGAGGTTTAGTGTTAGGGTTAGGGTTAGAGTTAGGGTTAGGCTGAGGGTGAGGTTTAGGTTTAGAGTTAAGGTTAGGGTGAGGGTTAGGGATAGGATTAGGGTTAGGGTGAGGATGAGGGTGGGGGTGAGGATTAGGATTAGGGTTTGGGTTAGGGTTATTGTTAGTGGTATGGTTAGGGTTAAGTTTGAGGTGAGGGTGAGGCTCAGGGTGGGGTGAGGATTAGGGTTATGGTGATTGTTAGGGTTAGGGTTAGTGTTATTGTTAGGGTTAGGGTTAGAGTTACGGTGAGGTTGAGGGTGCGGGTGAGGGTTAGGGTTAGGATTAGGGTGAGGTTTATGGTTAGATATAGGGTTGGGGGAGGGGGAGGGGGAGGTTTAGGGTTAGGGTTAGTGTTAATGTTAAGGTGAGGGTGAGGTTAAGGTTGAGGTTTAGGGTTAGGGTTCGGTTTAATGTGAGGGTTAATTTTAGGGTTAGTGTTAGTGTTAGTGTGAGGGTAAGTGTTAGGGTGAGGGTTAAGGTTAGTGTGAAGGATATGGTATGGATGAGGCATAGGGTTAGGGTTAAGGTTATTGTAAGGGTTAAGGTTAGTGTTATGGTTACTGTGAGGGTATGGGTGAGGGTTAGTATTAGGGTTATGGTTAGGTTTAGATTTAGGGTTAGGGTTAGGTTTAGGGTTAGGGTTAGGGTTAGGGTGAGGGTTTGAGTTATTGTTAGTGTTATGGTTTGGGTTAAGTTTGCGGTGAGGGTGAGGCTGAGGGTGAGGGTTATGGTTAGGGTTAGGGTTAGGGTGAGGTTTAGGGTGAGGGTGAGGGTGAGGGTTAAAGCTAGGATTAGTTCTAGGGTTAAGGTGAGGGTGAGTGTGAGGGTTACAGTTAGGGTTAGGGTTAGGATTAGAGTTAGAATGAGGGTGATGTAGAAGGTTAGGGTTAGGGTGAGGGCTGGGGTTAGGGTTATAGTGAGAGTTAGGGTGAGGGTTATACTTAGGCTTAGGTTTAGGGTGTGGGCTAGGGTGAGGTTGAGGGTTAGGGTGAGGGTTGGGGTGAGGTTTAGCATTAGGGTTAGTGTTATGGTTAGGGTTGGAATTAGGGTTAGGCTTAGTGTTAAGCGGAGGGTGAGGGTGAGGTTGAGGGTTAGGGTTAGGTGCGGGTGAGGTTTAGGGTTAAATTTAGCATTAGGTTGAGGGCTAGTGTAATGGTTAGCCTTTTAGGTTTGGGGTGAGGGTTAGGATGAGGTTTAGGGTTATAATTAGGGTTAGGGTGAAGGCTAGAGTGAGGGTGAGGCTTATTGTTAGCGTTAGGGTGAGGTTTAGGGTTAAGGTTAGTGTTAGAATTATGGTGAGTGCAAGGGTTAGGGTTAGGTTTAGGGTTAGGGTTATTGTTAGGGTTAGGGTTAGAGTTAAGTTGAGGGTAAGGGTGAGGGTGAGGATTAGGTTTAGGGTTAGGGTGAAGTTTAGGTTTAGGGTTAGGGTTAGTGTGAAGGTTAAGGTTAGGGTCAGGGTGAGGTTTAGGATGAGGTTTAGGGTTAGGATTTGGGTTAGGTTGAGGGCTAGGGTGAGGGTTTGGGTTGGGGATAGGGTTATGTTTACGATTAGGGTTAGGGTGAGGGTGAGTGTGAGGGTTAGGGTTAGGGTTAGTCTTAGGGTTACGGTGAGGGTTAGGGTTATTGTTTGGGTTAAGGTGATGGTGAGGGTGAGGTTTAGGGTTAGGGTTAGTGTTAGGTTTGGGGTTAGGGTTAGGGTTTCGGTTAGGGTTAGGGTTATGGTTAGGGTTTGGGATACGGTGAGGGTTAGGGTTAGGGTTATTCTTAGGGTTAGGCTGAGGGTGAGGTTGGGAGTGAGGATAAGACAAGGTTTAGGGTTCGAGTTAGGTTTAGAGTTATGGTTAGGGTTATTGTTAGTGTTATGGTTAGGGTTAATTTTGCGGTGAGGGTGAGGCTGAGGGTGAGGTTTATGGTTAGGATTAAGGTTAGGGTTAGGATTAGGGTTAATCTTATTGTTAGGTTTTGGGTTAGAGTTACAGTGAGGTTGAGGGTGATGTTGAGGGTGAGGGTTAGGGTGAAGTTTATGGTGAGGGTTAGGGTTAGTGTGAGGGTAAGTTTTAGGGTTAGAATTAGGTATAGGTGGACGTTTAGGGTGAGGGTTAGGGTTAGCTTTATTGTTAGGGTTAGGGTGAGGCTGAGGTTTATGTTGATGTTTTGGGATATGGTTAGAGTAGAATTAGGGTTAGCGTGAGGGTGAGTTTGAGGGTTAGGTTTAGGGTAAGGCTTAGGCTAAGGGTAAGGCTGAGGGTGAGTTTGGGGGTTAGGATTAGGGTTATGGTGATGGTTAGGGTTAGGGTTAGTGTTATTCTTAGGGTTAGGGTTAGAGTTACGGTGAGGGTGAGGGTGCAGGTGAGGGTTAGGGTAAGGTTGAGGTTTAGGGTTCGGGTTAGGGTTGGGGTTAGGGTGAGGGTGAGGGTGAGGTTTAGGATTAGTGTTAGGGCTAGGCTTATGGTGAGGTTTAGGGTTAGGGTTAGGGTTATTGTTAGGGTAAGGTTTATGTTTACGGTTACATTGAGTGTGTGGGTTAGGGTTAGGGTTACGGTGAGGATTAGGGTTTGGGTTAGGGTTAGAGTTAGGGTTAGTGTGAGGGTGAGGTTTAGGGTTAGAGTCAGGGTTAGGATGAGGGTTAGGATGAGGTTTAGGGTTAGTGTTAGTGTTAGGGTTAGGGTTAGGGTGAGAGTTAGGGGTAGGGATAGTGTTAGGGATAGGGTTAGGATTAGGGTTAGGGTGAGGGTGACTGTGTGGGTTAGGGTTAGGTTTAGGGTTAGGGTTAGGGTTAAGGTTAGGGTGAGTGTGAGTTTTAGGGTTAGGGTTAGGCTTTGGCTTAAGATTAGGCTGAGGGTGAGGGTGAGGGTGAGGGTTAGGTTTAGGGTGAGGTTTAGGGTGAGAGTTAGGTTTCAGGTTAAGTTTAGTTTTAGGGTGAGGTTTAGGGTAAGGGTTACTCTGAGGATGAGGGTTAGTGTCAGGGTTAGGCTTAGGCCTAGGTTGGGGATGAGTATTAGGTTTAGAGTGATGGTTCTGTTTATGTTTAGGATGAGGGTTAGGATGTGGGTTAGGGTTAGGATTAGGGTTCGGGTGAGTTCTAGGGTGAGTGTGAGGTTTAGGTTGAGTTTAGGCTTAGGTTTAGGATTAGCCTGAGGCTGAAGGTGAGGGTGAGGGTTAGGGTTAGGGTGATGTTAAGGGTTACGGTTAGGGTGAGGGTTAGGATGAGGGTTAGGTTTAGGGTGAGGGTTAGGATGAGGGTGATAGTAAGAGTAAAGGTAAGGGTTAGAGAGAGTGTGAGCGTTAGGGTTAGGATTAGGGTTAGGTTTAAGGTTAGAGTGAGTGTGAGGGTTAGGGTTAGGCTTAGGCTTAGGTTTAGGCTGAGGGTGAGGGTGAGGGTGTGGGTTAGGTTTAGGGAGAGGGTTAGGGTTAGGTTTAGGGTGAGAGTTAGGTTTTGGGTTAAGTTTAGGGTTAGGGTTAGGGTTAGGGTGAGGGTTAGGTTGAGGTTTAGGTTTAGGGTTAAGGTTAGGATTAGAATTAGGGTTCTGGTGAGGGTGACTGTGAGGGTTAGGGTTAGGGTTCGGCTTAGGTTTAGGATTAGGCTGAGGGTGAGTGTGGGGATGAGGATTAGGTTTAGAGTTATGGTTCATATTATGGTTAGGTTGAGGTTTAGGATGAGGGTTAGGGTTAGGATTAGGGTTAGGGTGAGGGCTAGGGTGAGTGTGAGGTTTAGGGTTAGGGTTAGGCTTAGGCTTAGGGCTAGGCTGAGGCTGAAGGTGAGGGTGAGGGTTAGGGGTAGGGTGATGTTTAGGGTTACGGTTAGGGTGAGGGTTAGGATGAGCGTGAGTGTTAGGATGAGGGTGACAGTAAGAGTAAAGGTGAGAGTTATGCTGAGGGTGAGGGTTATGGTAAGGGTGAGAGTTCGGGTTTGGGTTAGAGTGAGGGTGAGGGTTAGATTGAGGATTAGTGTTAGGGTTAGTGGGAGGTTTAGGGTGAGAATGATTAGGGTTAGGGTGAGAGCTAGGGTGAGGGTTAGGGTTTGGGTTAGGGTGAGATTTAGGGTTAGGGTTAGGTTTAGGGTTAGGGTGAGGTTTAGTGTTAGGGTTACAATGAGGGTGATTTAAGTTTACGGTGAAGGTGAGGCTGAGGGTGATGTTTAGGGTTAGGGTTAGGGTGAGGATTAGGGTGAGTGTTAGCTTTAGGGTTAGGGTTTGGATTAGTATTATTGTTAGGGTTAGGATTAGAGTTATGCTGAGGGTGAGGGTGAAGGTGAGGTTTAGGGTTAGGGTGAGATTTAGGTTTAGGGTTAAGTTTAGGGTGAGGGTGAGGGTGAGGTTTAGGGTTAGAGTTAGGGTTAGGGTGAGGGTCAGGGTGAGGGTTAGGGTTAGGATTAGTGTTAGGGTTAGGGTGAGGGTTAAAATGAGGGTGAGGGTTAGGGTTAGGGTTAGGATTAGTATTAGGTTTAGTTTTAAGGTGAGTGTTTGTGTTAGTCTTAGGTTTAGGGTTAGGCTAAGGGTTAAGCTGAGGGTGAGAGTAAGGGTGAGGGTTAGGGTTCGGGTTAGGGTTAGCGTTAGGGTGAGAATTAGCGTTCGGGTTAATTTTAGTTTTTGGGTGAGGTTTATAGTTCAGGTTACAGTGAGGGTGGGGGTTAGGGTTAGTTTGACGGTTAGGGTGAGGATTAGGGTTAGGGTGATGGTTAGGGTGAGGGTTAGGGTGAGTGTTAAGATGAGGATTAGGGTTAGTATTATTGTTAGGGTGAGGGGTAGGGTGAGGGTGAGGGTTAGGGTTAGTTTTAGGGTGAGTTTAGGGTTAGGGTTAGGGTTAAGGTGAGGGATAGGATGAGGGTTAGGATTATGGTGAAGGTTAGGGTTAGGGTGAGGGTTAGGGTTAGGATAAGGGTTAGGGTGCGGGTGAGTGTTAGGGTTAGGTTTAGGGTTACGATTATTTTTAGTGTTATGATTATGGTTACGTTTGCAGTGAGGGTGAGGCTGAGGGTGAGGGTTAGATATATGATTAGGTTTATTGTTAGGTTTAGGGTTAGGATTAGTGTTATTGTTAGGGTTAGTGTTAGAGTTACGGTGAGGGTGAGGGTGAGGGTTAGGGTGAGGTTGGGTGTGAGGATTTCGGTTGGAGTGATGGTTAGTGTTAGGGTTAGGGTGAGGGTTAGGAGGAGGGTTAGGTTTAGGATTAGGGTTAGGGTGAGGGCTAGGGTGTGGTTGAGGGTTAGGGTTAGGTTTAGGCTTAGGGTTAGTCCGAGGGTGAGGTTGAGGGTAAGGGTTCGGGTTAGGATGATGGTTAGGGTTACGGTTAGTGTGAGGGTTAGGATGAGGGTTAGGGTCAGGGTGAGGGTTAGGGTCAGGGTGACGGTACCATAAAGGTGAGGGTTAGGCTGAGGGTGAGGGTTAAGGTAAGGATAAGGGTTAGGGTTAGGGTTAGGGTTACACTTAGGGTTAGGGTGAGGGTGAGGGTTAGATTAAGAATTAGGGTTAGGGTTAGTGTGAGGTTTATGGTGAGGGTTAGGATTAGGGTGAGGGTTAGGGTGACAATTAGGGTTATGGTGAGGGTGTGGGTTAGGTTTAGGGTTAGGGTGAGTTTTAGGGTTAGGTTAAGTTTTAAGATTATTGTGAGGGTTAGTGTTAGGGTTAGGCTTAGTGTAAGGGAGAGGGTAAGTGTTAGGGTGAGTGTTAGGGTTAGGGTGAGTGTTATGGTTAGGGTGAGGGTTAGAGTTAGGGTTAGGGTTATTGTTAGGGTTAGGGTTAGGGTTACCCTTACAGTGAGCCTGAGGGTTAGGGTTAGGTTTAGGGTGAGATTTAGGGTTAGGCTTATGGTTAGTGTTTGGTTTAGGGTTAGGATTAGGGTTAGGGTGAAGGCTAGGGTGAGGGTGAGGGTTAGGGATGGGGTTAGTGTTGGGAATAGTGTTAGGTTGAGGGTGAGTGTGTGGTTTATGTTAGGGTTGGAGTTAGGGTTAGGCTTAGTGTTAGGCGGAGGGTGAGGGTGAGGGTGAGGGTTAGTGTTAAGTGAGGGTGAGGTTTAGGGTTATATTTAGCTAGTGTGATGGTTAGGCTTTTAGGGTTAGAGTGAAGGTTAGGATGAGGTTTACAGTTAGGATTAGTGTTAGGTTGAGGGCTAGAGTGAGGGTGAAGTTTATGGTTAGCATTAGGATGAGGTTTAGTGTTACGGTTAGGGTTAGAGTACGGTGAGTGTGAGGATTAGGGTTAGGTTTAGGGTTAGGGTTATTGTTAGGCTTAGGGTTAGAGTTAAGTTGGGGGTAAGGGTGAGGGTGAGGATTAGGTTTAGGGTTAGGGTGAGGTTTAGGATGAGGTTTAGGGTTAGGATTAGGGTTTGTTTGAGGGCTAGGGTGAGGATTAGGGTGAGGGTTAGGGACAGTGTTAGGTTTAGGATTGGGGTTAGGGTGAGGTTTAGGGTTTGGTTTAGGGTTAGAGTTAGGATTAGGGTGAGGGTGAGGTTTAGGGTTAGAGTCAGGGTTAGGGTGAGGGTTAGGTTGAGATTTAGGTTAGGAATAGTGTTAGGGTTAGGGTAAGGGTGAGAGTTAGGGGGAGAGATAGTGTAAGGGTTAGGGTTAGGATTAGGGTTAGGGTGAGGGTAAGTGTGTGGGTTAACGTTAGTTTTAGGTTCAGGCTTAAGGTTAGGCTGAGGGTGAGTGTTTGTGTTAGCGTCAGGTTTAGGGTTAGGCTTAGGGTTAGGCTGAGGGTGAGGTTGAGGGTGAGAAAGTTAGCCTTAGGGTGAGGGTTAGTCATAGGGTTAGGAGGAGGGTTAGGTTGAGTTTTAGGGTTAGGATTAGGGTTTGGGTGAGCGCTAGGGTGAGGGTGAACGTTAGGGTTAGGGTGAGCGTGAGGTTTAGGGTTAGGGTTAGGGTGAGGCTGAGGGTGTGCGTTAGGGCTAGGGTTAATGTTAGTGTTAGGGTTAAGGTGAGGGTTAGGGTGAGCATGAGGGTTAGGGTTAGGTTTAGGGTTAGGATTAGGGCAAACGTGAGGGTGAGTATGTGTGTTAGGGTTAGGTTTAGGGTTAGGCTTAGGGTTAGGCTGAGGGTGAGGTTGAGGGTGAGGGTTAGCATTAGGGTGAGGGTTAGGTTTAGGGTTAGGGGAAGGGTTAGGATGAGGGTTAGGGTTAGGATTAGGGTTAGGGTGAGGGCTAGGGTGAGAGTGAGCTTTAGGGCTAGGGTTAGGATGAGTTTAGGTTTAGGGTGAGGGTTAGGATGAGGGTGAGGTTTAGGGTTACTGTTACGGTTAGGATGAGATTGAGGTGAGGAATAGGGTTATGGTTAGTGTTAGGGTTAGGGTTAAGGTGAGGGTTAGGGTGAGGGTCAGGGTTAGGGTTAGGGTTAGGATTAGGATAAAGTTTAGGTTTAGGGTGAGGTTTAGTGTTATGATTAGGGTTATGGTTTTGGTGATGGTTAGGGTGATGGTAATGTTTAGGGTTAGGGTTAGGCTTAGGCTTAGGGTTAGGCTGAGGGTGAGGGTGAGGGTTCAGGTTAGGGTGAAGGTTAGGGTTAGGGTTAAGGTGAGAGTTAGGGTTTGGGTTAAGTTTAGGGTTAGAGTGATTTTTAGGGTAAGGGTTTTGGTGACAGTGACGGTTAGGGTTAGGTTGAGGGTTAGGGTGAGGGTTAGGATAAGTGTTAGCATTAGGATTAGGGTTAGGGTGAGGGCTAGGGCGAGGGTGAGGTGTAGGTGTAGGGTTAGGGTGAGGTTTAGGGTTAGGGTTAGGGTTAGGGGGAGTGGGAGGTTTAGGGTTAGAGTTAGGGTTAGGGGGTGGCTGAATGTGAGGGTTAGGGGTAAGGTTAGTGTTAAGGTTATGGTGAGGGTTAGGGTGAGGGTGAATTTTAGGCTTAGGGTTAGAATTAGGATTAGGGTAAGGATTAGGGTGAATGTAAGGGTTAGGGTTAGGGTTAGGATGAGGGTATGTGTTAGGGTGAAGGTTAGGTTTAGGGTGAAGGATTTGGTTAGGATGAGGGATAGGTTTAGGGTTAGGGTTATTGTAAGGGTTAGGGTTAGGGTTATGGTTACTTTGAGGGTGTGGCTGAGGGTTAAGATTAGGGTTAGGTTTAGGTTTAGGTTTAGGTTTAGGATTAGGGTTAAGGTTAGTGTTAGGTTTAGGGTTAGGGTTAGGGTTACGGTGAGGGTTAGGGTTATTGTTAGTGTTATGGTTTGGGTTAATTTTGCGGTGAGGGTTAGGCTGAGGGTCAGGGTTATGCTTAGGGTTAGGGTTAGGGTTACTGTTAGTGTTAGGGTTAGGGTGAGGTTTAGGGTGAGGGTGAGGGTTAGGGATAAGTTTAGGATTAGGTCTAGGGTTAAGGTGAGGGTGAGTGTGAGGGTTAGGGTTAGAGTTAGGGTTAGGATTAGAGTTAGGGTCAGGGTGAGGGTTAGGATTAGGGTGAGGCTTGGGGTTAGGGTTAGAGTGAGAGTTAGGGTGAGGCTTAGGCTTAGGCTTAGGTTTAGGGTGTGGGCTAGGGTGAGGTTGAGGGTTAGGATGAGGGTTAGGGTTAGGGTTAGTGTTAGGGTTAGGGTTGGAGTTAGGGTTAGGCTTAGTGTTAGGCAGAGGATGAGGGTGAGGGTGAGGGTTAGGGTTAGGTGAGGGGGAGGTTTAGGTTTAGATTTAGTGTTAGATGGAGGGCTAGTGTGAGGGTTAGGGTTTTAGGGTTAGGGTGAGGGTTAGGATGAAGTTTAGGGTTATGATAAGGGTTAGTATTAGGGTTAGGGTAAGGGCTAGAGTGAGGGTGAGGCTTATGGTTAGCGTTAGGGTCTGCTTTAGTGTTAGGGTTAGGGTTAGAGTTTCTGTGAGTGTGAGGGTTAGGGTTAGGTTTAGGGTTAGGGCTTTTGTTAGGGTTAGGTTTAGAGTTTAATTGAGGGTAAGGGTTAGGGTTAGGTTTAGGGTTTGGGTTTCTTGTTAGGGTTAGGGTTAGAGTTAAGTTGAGGGTAAGGTTGAGGGTGAGGTTTAGGTTTAGGGTTAGGGTGAGGGTTAGGATGAGGGTTAGGGTTATTGTTACTGTTATGGTGTGGGTTAAGTTTGCGGTGATGGTGAGGCTGAAGGTGAGGGTTATGGTTTTGGTTAGGGTTAGGGTTAGTGTTAGGGTTAGGGTTAGGGTGAGGTTTAGGGTTTGGGTTAGGGTTAGCCTTAGGGGTAGGCTGAGGGTGAGGTTGAGGGTTAGAAAGTTAGGGTTAGGGTGAGGGTTAGTCATAAGTTTAGGTGGAGGTTTAGAATGAGTTTTAGGGTTAGGATTAGGGTTTGGGTGAGGGCTAGGGTGAGGGTGAGTGTTATGGTTCGGGTGAGGGTGAGGTTTAGGTTGAGGTTTAGATTGAGGGTTAGGGTGAGTGTTAGGGTTAGCGTTAGGGTGAGGGTGAGGTTTAGGGTTAGAGTTAGGGTTAGGGTGAGGCTGATTGTGAGGGTTAGGGTTAGGGTTAGTGTTAGAGGTAGGGATAGGTTGAGGGTTAGGGTGTGGGTGAGGGTTAGGCTTAGGGTTAGGATTAGGTTTAGGGTAAGGTTTAGGGTGAGTGTGAGGTTTAGGGTTAGGGTTAGGGTTAGGTTTAGGGTAGGATGAGGGTGAGGGTGAGGGTTAGGGTTAGGGTGAGTGTTAGGGTTAGGGTTAAGGTGAGAGTTAGGGTTCAGGTTAAGTTTAGGGTTAGGATGAGGGTTAGTGTTAGGGTTAGTGTTAGGGTGAGGGTTAGGGTTAGGGTTAGGGTGAGGGTGAGGGCTAGGATGAGGATTAGGGTTAGGATTAGGGTTAGGTTGAGGGCTATGATGAGGGGGAGGTTTAGGGTTAGTGTTAGCATGAGGTTTAGGTTTAGGGTTAGGGTGAGTGTTAGGATGAGGGTTAGGGTTACAGTGAGGGTGAGGGTTAGCATTAGGTTTAGGGTTAGGATTAGGGTAAGGGTTAGGGTGAGTGTTTGTATTAAGGTTAGGTTTAGGGTTATATTTAGGGTTAGGATTATTGTTATTTTTATTGTTAGGGTTAGAATTAAGGTGTGGGTGAGGGAGAGGCTGAGGGTGTGGGTTATGGTGAGGTTTAGGGTTAGGGTTAAAATTAGGGTTACAGTGAGGGTGAGGTTTAGGGTTAGATTTAGGGTTAGGGGGAGGGTTAGATCGAGGATTAGGTTTAGGGTTAGTGTTAGGGTTAAGGTTAGGGTGAGGGTTAGCTTGAGGTTTAGATTTAGGGTTAGGGTTAGTATTAGGGTTAGGGTGAGCATGAGTGTGAGGGTTAGGGTTAGGTTTAGGCTGAGGGTGAGGCTGGGGGTGAGGATTAGGGTTAGGCTAATGGTTAGCGTTAGGGTGATGGTGAAGGTTAGTTTGAGGGTTAGAGTTAGGATTAGGGTTAGGGTGAGTGCTAGGGTGAGGTTGAGGGTTAGGGTAAGGCTTAGGCTTAGGCTTAGGCTTAGGCTGAGTTTGAGGTTGAGGTTGATGGTTAGGGTTAGGGTGATGGTTAGGATTACGATTAGGGTGTTGGTTAGGATGAAGTTTCGGTTTATGGTGAGGGTTAGGGTGAGGAGGATGGTAAGGGTAAACGTGAGGGTGAGGGTTAAGATAAAGGTGAGGGTTAGGTTCAGGTTTAGGGTTAGGGTAAGGGTGAGGTTTAGGGTTAGGGTGTGGTTTAGATTGAGAATTAAGGTTACGGTTAGTGTAAGGTTTCGGGTGAGAATGAGGGTTAGGGTTAGGGTGAGGGTGAGGGTTAGAACTAGGGTTAAGGTGAGGGCTAGGGTGAGGGTGAGGGTTATTGTTATGCTTAGTGTTAGTGTTAGGGTGAGTGGATGTATTAGAGTGAGGGTTAGCGTTACGGTGAGGGTTATGGTTAGGGTTAGGGTTAGGGTTTGGGTTAGGGTTTTTGTTAGGGTTAGGGTTACGGTTACGGTTACGTTGAAAGTGAGGATGAGGTTTAGGGTTAGTTATAGTGGTAGGGTTATGGTAAGGGTTACGTTGAGGGTTGGGTTTAGGGTTAGTGTTAGTTTTAGATTTAGGGTGAGAGTTAGGGGGAGGCTGAGGGTTAGGGTTAGGGTTAGGGTTAGGATTAGTGTTAGGGTGAGGGTGAGTGTGTGTGTTAGGGTTAGATTTAGGGTTAGGCTTAGGGTTAGCCTGAGTGTGCGGTTCAGGTTGAGGCTAAGGGTTAATGTGAGGGTTAGGTTTAGGGTTAGGTTGAGGGTTTGGATGAGGGTTAGGGTTACAATGAGGGTGAGGTTTAGGGTTAGTGTGAGGGTTAGGGTTAGGATTAGGGTTAGGTTGAGGGTAGGTTTTAGGATTAGGGTTAGGTTTAGGGTTAGGTTTAGGGTTAGGGTTTGGTTTAGGGTTAGGATTAGTGTTATTGTTAGGGTTAGGATTAGAGTTACTGTGAGGGTGAGGGTGAGGGTGAGCGTTAGGGTAATGTTTAGGGTGAGGTTTTGGGTTAGGGTTAGGATTAGGGCTAGGGTAAGTTTAGGTTTATGGTTAGACTTAGGGTTAGGGGAAGGGTTAGGATGAGTGTTAGGGTTAGGGTTAATGTTAGGGTTAAGGTTAAGGTGAGGGTTAGGTTGAGGTTTAGGGTTAGGGTTAGGGTGAGGATTAGGGTTAGGGTTAGGTTAGGGTGAGGGTTGGGTTTAGGGTTAGAGTTAGGGTTAGGGTGAGGCTGAGCGTGAGGGTTAGTGTTAGGGTTAGTGTTAGAGTTAGGGATAGGGTGAGGATTAGGGTGAGGGTGAGGGATAGGCTTAGGGTTAGGATTTGGTTTAGGATAAAGATTACGGTGAGGGTTAGGGTTAGGGATAGGGTTAGGTTTAGGATTAGGGTTAGGGTGAGTGTGAGTGTGAGGGTTAGGTTTAGGGTTAGTGTTAGGTTTTGGGTTAGGGTTAGTGTTAGTGTTAAGGTGAGGGTTAGGGTTAGGTTTATGTTTAGGATTAGGCTTAGGTTTAGGCTGAGGGTGACAGTGGGGGTGAGGATTAGGTTTAGGGTTATGGTTAGGGGTAGGGATAAGGTTATTGTTAGTGTTATGGTTATGGTTAAGTTTGTGGTGAGGGTGATGCTGAGGGCGAGGGTTATGTTTAGGTTTAAGGTTAGGGTTAGGATTACGGTTAGGCTTAGGCTTAGGCTGAGGGAAATGGTGGGGGTGAGGATTAGATTTAGGGTTAGGGTTATTTTTAGTGTTATGGTTAGGGTTAAGTTTGCAGTGAGGGTGAGGCTGATGGTGAGGGTTATGTTTAGGGTAAGGATTAAATTTAGGCTTAGTGTTATTGTTAGGGTAAGGGTTAGAGTTATGGTGAGTTTGAGGGTGAGGGTGAGGGTTAGGGTTAGTGTGAGGTATAGGGTGAGGTTTAGGGTTAGTGTTAGTGTTAGGGTGAGGGTGAGGTTTAGGGTTAAACTTAGGTTTAGGGGGAATGTTAGGGTGAGGTTTAGGGTAGGCTTGGTGTTAGGGTTAGAGTGAGGGAAAGGGTTAGGTTCATGTTTAGGGATACGGTTAGGTTTAGGAGTAGGCTTAGGGTGAGGGTGAGTGTGAGGGTTAGGGTGAGGGTTAGGTTTAGGGTTATGGTGAGGGTTTGGATGAGGGTTAGGGTTAGTGTAAGGGTGAGGTTTAGGGTTAGTGTGAGGGTTAGTGTTAGGATTAGGGTTAGTGTGAGGTAGGTGTTAGGATTAGGGTTATGGTTAGTGTTAGGGTTAGGTTAAGTGTTAGGATTAGTGTTATTGTTAGGGTTAGGATTAGAGTTACTGTGAGGTTGAGGCTGAGGGTGAGCGTTAGGGTTAGGTTTAGGGTGAGGTTTAGGATTAGGGTTAAGATTAGTGTTAGGGTAAGGCTGAGGTTTATGGTTAGACTTAGGTTTAGGGGGAGGGTTAGGTTGAGGGTTAGGGTTAGGGTTACTGTTAGGGTTAGGGTTAAGGTGAGGGTTAGGTTGAGGTTTAGGGTTCGGGTTAGGGTGAGGTTTAGGGTTAGGGTAATAGTTAGGGTGAGGGTGTGGTTTAGGGTAAGAGTTAGGCTGAGGGTGAGGGTTAGGGTTACGGTTAGTGCTAGAGTTAGGGATAGGGTGAGGGTTAGGGTGAGGGTGAGGGTTAGGGTGAGGGTTAGGTTTAGGGTTATGGTGAGGGTTTGGATGAGGGTTAGGGTTAGAGTGAGGGTGAGGTTTAGGGTTAGTGTGAGGGTTAGGGTTAGGATTAGGGTTAGGGTGAGGTAGGTGTTAGGATTAGGGTTATGGTTAGTGTTAGGGTTAGGTTAAGGGTTAGGATTAGTGTTATTGTTAGGGTTAGGATTAGAGTTACTGTGAGGGTGAGGCTGAGGGTGAGCGTTAGGGTTAAGTTTAGGGTGAGGTTTAGGATTAGGGTTAGGATTAGTGTTTGGGTAAGGCTGAGATTTATGGTTAGACTTAGGTTTAGGGGGAGGGTTAGGTTGAGGGTTAGGTTTAGGGTTACTGTTAGGGTTAGGTTTAATGTGAGGTTTAGGTTGAGGTTTAGGGTTCGGGTTAGGATGAGGTTTAGGTTTAGGGTGATAGTTAGGGTGAGGGTGTGGTTTAGGGTAAGAGTTAGGCTGAGGGTGAGGGTTAGGGTTACGGTTAGTGTTAGAGTTAGGGATAGGGTGAGGGTTAGGGTGAGGGTGAGGGTTAGGCTTAGGGTTAGGATTAGGTTTAGGGTTAGGGTTAGGGTGAGGGTGAGGGTTAGGGTTTGGGTTAGGGTGAGGGTGAGGCTGAGGATTATTGTTATGTTTAGGGTTATGGTTATGTTTAGGGTTAGGGTTAGGTTTATTGATAGTGTTACGGTGAGGTTTAGGGTTAGTTTTAGGGTTTGGATTAGGCTTAGGTTTAGGCTGACGGTGAGAGTGGTGGTGAAGATTAGGATTAGGGTTAGGGTTAGGGATAGGGTTATTGTTATTGTTATGGTTAGGATTAAGTTTGTGCTGCGGGTGACCCTGAGGGTAAGGGTTATGGTTAGGGTTAAGGTTAGGGTTAGGATTAGGGATAGGCTTAGGGTTAGACTGAGGGTGATGGTGGAGGAGAGGATGAGGGTTAGGGTTAGGGTTATTGTTAGTGTTATGGTTAGGGTTAAGTTTGCTGTGAGCGTGAGGCTGAGGGTGAGGGTTATGTTTAGGGTTAGGGTAAAGTTTAGGGTTAGTGTTATTGTTAGGGAAAGGTTTAGATTTATGGTGAGATTGAGGCTGAGGGTGAGGGTTAGGGTTAGGGTGAGGTGTAGGGTGAGATTTAGGGTTAGGGTTAGGGATAGTGTGAGGGTGAGGTTTAGGGTTAGACTTAGGGTTAGGGGGAGGGTTAGGGTGAGGTTTAGGGCTAGGGTTAGTGTTAGGGTTAGGGTGAAGGAAAGGGTTAGTTTGAGGTTTAGTGATAGGGTTAGGCTTAGGGTGAGGGTGAGTGTGACGGTTAGGGAGAGGGTTAGGCTTAGGCTTAGGGTTAGGCTGAAGCTGAGGGTGGGGGTTAGGATTACGGTTAGGGTGACGGTTAGGTTTAGGGTTAGGTTGAGGGTTAGGATGAGAGTTAGTGTTAGGATTGGGATTTGGGTGACGGCTAGGGTGAGGGTGAGGGTTAGGGTAAGGCTTAGGCTTAGGCTTAGGGTTAGGATGAGTGTGAGGTTGAGGGTGAGGGTTAGGTTTAGGGTTATGATTAGGTTTATGGTTAGGGTGAGGGTTAGGACGAGGTTTAGTGTTAGGTTGAGGGTTAGGTTGAGGATGATGGTAAAGGTAAAGGTGAGGTTTGGGCAGAGAGTGAGGGTTTCGTTAAGGGAGAGGTATAGGGTTAGGTTTAGGGTTAGAATAAGGGTTAGGGTTAGGGTAAGGGTTAAATTGAGGATTAGGTTTAGGGTTAGTGTGAGGTTTAGGGTGACGATGAGGGTTAGGGTTAGGGTGAGGGTGAGGGTTAGAATTAGGGTTTGGGAGAGGGCTATGCTGAGGGTGAGGGTGAGGGTTAGGGTTTTGGTTAGGCTGAGGTTTAGGGTTTGGATTAGGGTTAGAGTTAGGTTTACGGTTAATTGTGAGGCTTAGGGTTAGAGTTAGAGTTAGGGTTATGGTTGGGGTTAGAGATAGGGTGAGGTTTAGGATTAGGATGAGGGTTAGGGTTAGTGTGAGGGTGAGTGTCAGTGTTAGGGTTAGTGTTAGGGTGAGGATAAGCGTTATGGTGAGGCTTAGGGTTAGGTTTAGGATTTTGGTTAGGGTGAGGGTTAGGGTTAGGGTTAGGGTTAGGGTGAGGTTGAGGTTTAGGGTTAGATATAGGGTTAGAGGGAGGGTTAGGGTGAGGGTTAGTGTTAGTGTTAGTGTGAGGGTGAGGTTTAGGTTGAGGTTTAGGGTTAGGGTTAGGGTTAGGGTTAGTGTGACGGATAGTGTTAGGGTGAGGGTAAGTGTTAGTGTGAGGGTTAGGGTTAGGGTGAGTGTTATGGTTAGGATGAGGGTTAGTATTAGGGTTAGTGTTATTGTTAGGGTTAGGTTTAGGGTAATGGTTACAGTGAGGGTGACGGTTAGGGTTAGGGATAGGGTGAGGTTTAGGGTTAGGGTTAGGCTAAGGGTAAGGGTTTGGATGAGGGTTAGTGTTACGGTGAGGGTGAGGGTTAGGGTTCGGGTGAGGGTTAGGTTTAGGATTAGGGTTAGGGTGAGGGTGAGTTTTAGGATTAGGGTTAGGGTAAGGTTTAGGTTTAGGTTTAGGGTTAGGATTAGTGTTATTGTTAAGGTTGTGGTTAGATTCATGCTGAGGGTAAGGTTGAGGGTGAGGGATAGGGTGAGGTTTAGGGTATGGATTAGGGTTAGGGTTAGGATTAGGGTTAGGGTGACGGTGAGGTTTAAGGTTAGATTTAGAGTTAGGGGGAGGGTTAGTTCGTGGGTTAGTGTTAGTGTTAGTGTTAGGGTTAAAGTTAGGGTGAGGGTTAGATTGAGGTTAAGGTTTAGGGTTAGGATGAGGGTTAGGGTGAGGGTGACTGTGAGGGTTAGAGTTAGGGTTAGGTTGAGGCTGATTTTGAGGTTTAGGGTTAGAGTTCTTGTTAGAGTTAGTGTTATGATGAGGGTTAGGGTGAGTGTGAGGGTTAGGCTTAGGGTTAGGATTGAGATTAGGATAAGGGTTAGGGTTATTGTGAGGGTTAGGGTTAGGCTTAGGGTTAGGGTGAGGGTGAGGGTGAGGGTTAGGGTGAGGGTTAGGGTTAGGGTTAGGGTGAGAGTTAGGGTTCGGGTGAAGTTTAGAGCTTGGATGCAGGTTAGGGTTAGGGTTATGGTGAGTGTGAGGGCTAGGGTTAGATTGAAGGTTAGGGTTAGGTTTAGGGTTAGGGTGTGGGTTTGTGTTAGGTTTAGTGTGAGGGTTAGCGTTAGGGTGAGGGTTTGGATGAGGGTTAAGTTTATGGTGAGGGTGAGGGTTAGGGTTATGTTTAGGATTAGTTTTAGGGTGAGGGTGTGTTTTAGGATTAGGGTAATGGTTAGGGTTAGGGTTAGGTTTAGGATTAGGATTAGTGTTATTGTTAGGGTTAGAGTTGGAGTTCAAGTGAGGGTGAGGGTGAGGGTTCGGGTGAGTTTTGGTTAGGGGTAGGATTAGGGTTAGGGTGAGGGTGAGGTTTATGGTTAGATTTAGGGTTAGGGGGAGGGTTAGTTCGTGGGTTAGGTTTAGTGTTAGGGTTAAGGTTAGGGTGATGGTTAGGTTGAGGTTAAGGTTTAGGTTTAGGGTTAGGTTTATGATTAGGGTTAGGGTGAGGATGAGTGTGAGTGTTAGGCTTAGGGTTAGGCCTCGGCTTAGGTTTAGGCTGAGGGTGAGTGTGGGAGTGAGGATTAGGGTTAGGGTGATGGTTAGGTTTAAGGTTAGTGTGACGGTAAAGATGAGGGTTAGGGTTAGGATTAGGGTTAGGGTGAGGGCTAGGGAGAGGGTGAGGGTTAGGGTAAGGGTTAGGCTTAGGCTTAGGGTTAGGCTGAGTTTGAGGTTGAGGGTGAGGATTAGGGTTAGGGTGATGTTTAAGTTTATGGTTAGGGTGAGGGTTAGGATAAGGTTTAGGTTTAGGGGGAGGTTTAGGGTCAGGATGATCGTAAGGGTAAAGGTGAGGTTTAGGCTGAGGGTGAGGGTTAAGATAAGGTTGTGGGTTAGGGTTAAGTTTAGGGTTAGGGGAAGGGTTAGGGTTAGGGTTAGGGTGAGGGCTAGATTGAGGTTTAGGGTTAGGGTTAGTGTGAGGTTTAGGGTGAGGATGAGGGTTAGGGTTAGGGTGAGGGTGAGGGTTAGAATTAGGTTTAGGGTGAGGGCTAGGGTGAGGGTGAGGTTTTGGGTTAGGGTGTGGTTTAGGATTAGGTTGAGGGTTAGCGTTAGTGTGAGGGTTAGTGTTAGGATTAGTTTTAGTGTTAGGGTGAGAGTGTTAGGGTGAGGGATAGGGTTAGGGTGAGGTTTATGGTTAGGGTGAGGGTTATGGTTAGGTTTGTTGTTAGGGTTAGGGTTACTTTTTCAATGAGCGTGACAGATAGTGTTAGGGGGAGGGGGAGGCTTATTATTAGAGTTAGGGTTAGGCTGAGGCTGAGGGTGAGGGTTAGGTTTATGGTTAGTGTTAGGTTTAGGGTTAGTGTGAGGGTTAGGGTTAGGCTTAGGCTTCGGCTTAGGCTTAGCCTTAGGCTGAGCATGAGGGTGAGGGTTAGGGTTAGGGTGAGGGTTAGAATAAGTTTTAGGGTTAGGATTAGTTTTAGGGTGAGGGCTAGGCTGAGGGTTAATGTGAGTGTTAGGTTTAGGAATAGGGTTAGGTTTAGGATTAGAGTTAGGGTGAGGGTGAGTGTGATGGTTAGGGTTAGGGTTAGTCTTAGGGTTAGGGTGAGGGTAAGGGTTAGGGTTTGTGTTAGGGTGAGGGTGAGGCTGAGGATTAGGGTTTGGTTCAGATTTTGGGTTAGGGTTAGGGTTAGGTTTAAGGTGATGGTTAGGGTTAGGGTTAGCCTTAGGATTAGTGTTAGGCTGAGGGTGAGGGTGTGGTTTAGGGTTAGGTTTGGGTTAAGGTGAGGGTGAGGCTGTGGATTAGGTTTACGTTTAGGGTTAGGGTTAGGGTTATGTTTAGGCTTAGGGTTTGGGTTAGCGTGAGGTTTAGGTTTAGATATAGGGTTAGGCGGAGGGTTAGGGCAAGGGTTAGGAATAGGGTTATTGTTAGGGTTAGGGTGAGGGTGAGGGTTAGGTTGAGGTTTAGTTTTGGGGTTAGGGTTAGGGTTAGGGTTAGTGTGAGGGTTAGTGTTAGCGTTAGGGTTAGTGTTAGGGTGAGGGTAAGTGTTAGGGTGAGGGTTTTGTTTAGGGTGAGGGTTATGGTTAGGGTGAGGGTTAGGATTAGCTTTAGGGTTATTGTTAGGGTTAGGTTTAGGGTTACAGTTACAATGAGGGTGAGTGTGAGGGTTAGCGTTAAGTTTAGGGTGATGTTTAGTGTTTGGGTTAGGGTTAGAGTGAGGGTTAGAGTGAGGGTGAGGTTTAGGGATAGAGTTAGGGTTAGGGTGAGGGTTAGATTGAGGTTTAATGTTAGGGTTAGTATTATTGTTACGGTTAGGGTGACAGTTGGGGGGGTTATTGTTAGCGTTAGCGTTAGGGTTACGGTGTGGGTGACGTTTAGTGTTAGAATTAAGGTTAGGGTGAGGCTGAGTGTGAGGGTTAGCTTTACGGTTAGTGTTAGGGTTAGGGTGAGGGTGAGGGTTAGGGCTAGGGTTAAGATTAGGATTAGGTTTAGGTTTAGGGTTAGAGTGAATGTGATGGTTAGGGTTAGGGTTTGGGTTAGCCTTATGTTTAGGCTGAGGGTGAGGGTGAGGGTTAGGTTTAGGGTGAGGGTTAGAGTTAGGGTTAGGGTAAGGTTTAGTGTTAGGTTTAGGGTTAGGATGATGGTGAGGTTTAGGGGTAGAGTTAGGATTAGGGTGAGGTTGAGTGTCAGTGTTAGGGTTAGGGTTAATGTTAGGCTTAGGTTTAGGCTGAGGGTGAGGGTGAGTTTTAGGGTTAAGTTTAAGATGAGGTTTAGGGTTAGGGTTAAGTTTAGAATTTGTGTTATGGTGAGATTAATTGTAGGGTTAGAGTTAGGGTCAGTGTTATGGTTAGGGTTAGGGTGAGTGTTAGGGTTAGGCTTAGGCTTAGGCATAGTCCGAACATGAGGGTGAAGGTTAGGGTTAGGGTTAGGGTGATGGTTCGGTTTAGGGTTAGTGTTATTGATAGTGTTAGGGTTAGAGTTTCGGTGAGGGTGAGGGTGAGGGTGCGGGTGAGGTTTAGGGTTAGGGTTAGGGTGGGGTTTACGGGTAGTGTTAAGGTTACGGTTAGGGTGAGGGTTATGGTTAGGATTATGGTTAGGGTGAGGGCTAGGGTGAGGGTGAGGGTTAGGGTTAGGTTTAGGCTTAGGCTTAGGGTTAGTCTGAGGGTGAGGTTGAGGGTGAGGGATAGGTTTAGGGTAATGGTTAGGGTTACGGTTAGGGTGAGGGTAAGGATGAGGGTTAGTGTTAGGGTGAGGTTTAGAGTGAGGGTGATGGTAAGCGTAAAGGTGAGGATTAGGCTGAGACTAGGGTTAAGATAAGGGTGAGGATAAGTGTTAGGGTGAGGGTTAGGGTTAGGGTGAGTTTTATGGTTAGGGTGAGGGTTAGAGTTAGGGTTACGGTTTTTGTTAGGGTTAGGATTAGGGTTACCCTTACAGTGAGGGTGAGTGTAAGGGTTAGGTTTAGGGTGAGGTTATGGTTAGGTTTATGGTTAGAATTTGGGTTGGGTTTAAAGTTAGGGTTAGGGTGAAGGCTAGGGTGAGGATGAGGGTTAGGGTTAGGGTTAGATTTAGGGCTAGAATTAGCTTTAGGGTAAGGGTGAGTATGTGGGTTAGGGTTAGGGTTAGGGTTAGGCTTAGGGTTAGACTAAGGGTGAGGTTAGGTGTGACTGTTAGGGCTAGGGTGAGGGTTAGGTTTAGGGTTAGGGTGAGGGGTAGGATGAGGATTAAGGTTAGGATTAGGGTTAGGGTGAAGACTAGGGTGAGGGTGAGGTTGAGGGTCAGGGTTAGGGTTACCATGAGTGTCAGGTTTAGGGTTAGAGTTAGGGTTAGGGTGAGGGATAGGGTGAGGTTTAGGGTTAGGATTAGTGTTAGGGTTAGGGTGAGGGTGAGGGCTAGTTTTATGATGAGGGTTAGGTTTAGGTTAAGGGTTAGGGTTAGGGTTACGGTGGGGTCGGGGTTAGGGTTAGTTTGAGGGTTAGAATTAGGTTTGGGGTTAGGTTGAGGGTTAGGGATAGGATTAGGGTGAGGCTTTGGATGGGGTTTAAGGTTACAATTAGTTTTAGGGTGAGTCCTAGGGTGAGGGTGAGGGTTATTGTTAGGGTTAGGGTGAGGTTTAGGGTTAGGTTTAGGGTTAGGTTTACAGTGAGGGTGAGGGTTAGGGTTAGGGTTAGAGTTACAGTGAGGGTGAGGGTAAGGATCAGGGTTAGTGTGAGGTTTAGCGTTAGGGTTATGGTTAGGGTGAGGGTGAGGTTTAGGGTTAGAGTTAGGGTTAGGGTTAGGGTTAGGGTTATCGTGAGTGTTAGATTGAGGTTTAATGTTAGGGTTTGGGTTATGTTTAGGATTGGGTTTACGGTGAGGGTGAGTGTGAGGGTTAGGGTGAGTTTGAGGGTTATGGTTAGGGTTACAGTGAGGGTTAGGGTTAGGGTAAGGGTGAGAGTTAGGGTTAGGGTCAGGGTGAAGGTGAGGGTTAGTATTAGGGTTAGGTTTAGAGTTACAGTGAGGGTGAGGGTGAGGGTGAGGGTAAGGATCAGGGTTAGGGTGAGGTTTAGGGTTAGGGTTATGGTTAGGGTGAGGGTGAGGTTTAGGGTTAGAGTTAGGGTTGGGGGAGGGTAAGGGTGAGGGTTAGGGTTAGGGTTAGTGTTAGGCTGAGAGTTAGATTGAGGTTTAATATTAGGGTTAGGGTTACGTTTAGGATTAGGTTTACGGTGAGGGTGAGTGTGAGGGTTAGGGTTAGGGTTCAGCTTAGGCTTAGGGTTAGGCTGAGGATATGGTTGGGGATGAGGATTAGGTTTAGAAAGATGGTTAGGTTTATGGTGAGGTTAAGGGTTAGGATGAGGGTTAGGGTGAGGGCTTGGGTGAGGGTGAGTGTTAGGTTTAGGTTTAGGCTTAGGCTTAGGTTTAGGCTGAGGCTGAGGGTGAGGGTGAGGGTAGGGTTAGGGTGATGGTTGGGATTCCCGTTAGGGTGAGGGTTAGGATGAGGATTAGGGTTAGGGTGAGGGTTAGTGTGAGGGTGACAGTAAGGTTAAAAGTTATCGTTAGGCTGAGGGTGAGGGTTATGGTAAGTGTGTGGGTTAGGGTTAGGGTGAGGTTGAGGGTTAGGGTTAGCACGATGGTTAGGGTTAGTGTGAGGGTTAGTGTTAAGGTGAGTGTTAGTGTTAGGTTGAGGGTAAGTGTTAGGGTGAGGGTTAGTGTTAGGGTGAAAGTTATTCTTAGGATTAGGATTAGGGTTAGGGTTAGGGTTATTGTTAGGTTAGGGTTAGGGTTACGGTTAAGTTGAGGGTGAGGGTGAGTTTGAGGTTTAGGGTTAGGATGAGGTTCAGGTTTAGGGTTAGGGTTAGAGTTAGGGTTAGGGTGATGGTTAGGGTTTGAGTTAGGTTTAGTGTTATTGTTGGGGTTAGGGTGATGTTTAGGATTAGTGTTAGGATTAGGCTTAGGCTTAGGCTTAGGCTGAGCATGAGGGTGAGGGTTAGGGTTAGGGTTAGGGTGGGGTTTAGGGTTAGGGTTAGGGTGAGGGTGAGGTTGAATGTTAGATATAGGGTTAGGGGGAGGGTTAGGGGGAGGGTTAGGGTTAGTGTTAGAGTGAGGGTAAGTGTTAGGGTGAGGGTTAGGAATAGGGTTAAGGTTATTTTTAGGGTTAGGTTTAGGGTTACGGTTACCTTGAGGGTGAGGATGAGGGTTAGGGTTAGGGTTAGGGTGAGGTTTAGGGTTTGGGTTAGTGTTAGAGTTAGGTTTAGGGTGAGGGTGTGGTTTAGGTTAGAGTTAGGGTTAGGGTAATGGTTAGGGTGAGGGTTAGGGTTAGTGTTCCTTTTTAGGTTAGGGTTAGTGTGAGAGTTAAGGGGAGGGTTAGAGTTAGGGTTACGATTAGGAATAGAGTTACGGTGAGGATGAGGGTTATGTTTAAGGTGAGTATTTGGATTAGGGTTAGAGTGAGGGTTAGGGTGAGGGTTAGGCTTAGGCTTAGGCTTTGGTTATGGGCTATGGTGAGGGTGAGGGTTAGGGTTAGGGTTAGGGTGAGGGTTAGGTTGAGGGTTTGTCTTAGTGTTAGGGTGGGGATTGGGGTTAGGTTTAAGTTTAATATTAGGTAGAGGGTGAGGTGACTGTGAGGTTAGGGTTACGGTGAGGGTGAGGTTTAGGGTTAGAGTTAGCGTTAGGGTGAGGGTTAGTGTGAGGGTTAGGGTTAGGGTAAGTGTTACAGTTAGGGTTAGGGTGAGGGTGAGTGTGAGGGTCAGTGTTAGTCTTAGGCTTAGGCTTAAGCTTAGGCCGAGCATGAGGGTGAGGGTCAGGTTTAGGGTTAGCATTCGGGTTAGGGTGACGGTTAGAGTGAATGTGACGGTTAAGTTAGCGTTAGGGTGAGGTTTAGGGTTAGGGTTAGGGTTATGGTGTGGGTGAGAGTTAGGGTTAGGTTTAGGGTGAGGGTGAGGGTGAGGGTTAGGATTAGTGAAAGGGTTAGAGTTACAGTGAGGGTGAAGATGAGGGTGAAGGTTAGGATCAGGGTTAGGGTGAGGTTAAGGGATAGGGTTATGGTTAGGGTGAGGGTGTTGTTTAGGGTTAGATTTATGGTTAGGGGGTGGGTTAGGGTGAGGGTTAGGTTTAGGGTTAGTGTTAGGGTTAGGGTTAGGGTGAGGGTCAGGTTGAGTTATAATGCTAGGATTAGTGTTAGGTTTAGGATTAGGTTTACGGTGAGGGTGAGTGTGAGGGTTAGGGTTAGGGTTCGGCTTAGGCTTAGGGTTAGGCTGAGGGTATGGGTGGATGGGTGGGGATGAGGATTAGGTTTAGAAAGATGGTTAGGGTTATGGTTAGATTAAGGGTTCGGATGAGGGTTAGGGTTAGGATTAGGGTTAGGGTGAGTGTGAGTGTTTGTGTTAGGGTTAGGCTTAGGCTTAGGGTTAGGTTGAGGCTGAGGTTGAGGGTGAGGGTTAGGATTAGGGTGATGGTTGGGGTTACCGTTAGGGTGAGGGTTAGGATGAGGATTAGGGTTAGGCTGAGGGTTAGGTTGAGGCTGAAGGTAAGGGTAAAGGATGAGGGTTAGGCTGAGGGTGAGAGTTAGGGTAAGGGTGAGGGTTAGGGTTAGGGTGAGAGTGAGGGTTAGATTGAGGATTAGTGTTAGGGTTAGTGTGAGGTTTAGGGTGAGGATAAGGGTTAGCGTTAGGTTGAGGGCTAGTTTGAGCGTGAGGGTTAGGGTTAGTGTGAGAGTTAGTGTTAGGGTCAGGGTTTGTGTTAAGATGAGGGTAAGTGTTAGGGTGAGGGTTAGGTTTAGGGTGAAATTTATGGTTAGGATGAGGGTTAGGGTTAGGGTTAGGGTTATTGTTAGGTTTAGGGTGACGGTTACGGTTACGGTGAGGATGTGGTTGAGGTTGAGGGTTAGGGTTAGATAGAGGCTTAGGGTTAGAGGTTAGGGTTAGAGTTAGGTTTAGGGTGACGGTGAGGTTTAGAGTTAGTGTTTGTGTTAGTGTTGGGGTTATGGTGAGGGTTAGGGTTAGTCTTAAGATTAGGCTTAGGTTTAGGCTGAGCATGAGAGTGAGGGTTAGGGTCAGGGTTAGGGTGGGGTTTAGGGTTAGGTTTAGGGTGAGGGTGAGGTTGAGTTTGAGGGTTAGGTATAGGTTGAAGGGGAGGGTTAGGGTGAGGGTTATGTTTAGGGTTATTGTTAGGGTTAGGGTTAGGGTTAGGTCTTCGATTAGTGTGAGTGTTAGTGTTAGGTTTAGGGTTACAGTTAGGGTGAGGGTAAGTGATAGGGTGATGGTTTGGGTTAGGGTGAGGGTTATGGTTAGGGTGAGGGTTTGGAATAGGGTTAGGGTTACTGTTAGGGTTAGGGTTAGGGTTAGGGTTAAGGTGAGGGTGAGGATGAGGGTTAAGGTTAGGGTAACGGTGAGGTTTAGGGTTTGGCTTAGGGTTAGAGTAAGGGTTAGGGTTATGGTTAGGTTGAGGGTTAGGGTTAGGGTGAGAGTTAGGGGGAGGGTTAGGGTTAGGGTGAGGGTTAGGGTTAGTGTAAGTGTGAGGATTAGGATGAGGGTGAGGTTTAGGGTTAGGTTTAGTGTGAGGTTTAGGTTTAGGGTGAGGGTAAGTGTGTGTTAGGGATAGGTTTAGGGTTAGGCTTAGGGTTAGGCTGAGGGTGGGGGTGAGGTTGAGGGTTAGGGTTAGGGTGATGGTTAGGGTTATCATAGGGGAGGTTTAGGGTTAGTGTTAGGGTTAGAGTTAGGGTTAGGGTGAGGTTGAGGTTTAGGAGTAGGTTTAGGGTTAGGGTGAGGTTTAGGGTTAGGATTAGGGTTAGGGTGAGGGCTAGGGTGAGGGTTACGGTGAGGGTTAGGTTTATGGGTACTGTTAAGTTTACGTGTAGGGTTAGGGTTAGGGTGAGGGTTAGGGTGAGGGTTCGGGTGAGTGTGATGGTAAGCCTAAAGGTGAGGATTAGGCTGAGGCTGAGGGTTAAGATAAGGGTGAGTGTAAGTGTTAGGGTGAGGGTTAGGGTTAGGGTGAGTGTTATGGTTAGGGTGAGGGTTAGATTTAGGGTTACGGTTATTGTTAGGGTTAGGGTTAGGTTTACCCTTACAATGAGGGTGAGGGATAGGGTTAGGTTTAGGGTGAGGTTTAGGGTTAGGTTTATGGTTAGAGTTTGGGTTAGGGTTAGGATTAGGGTTAGGGTGAAGCCTAGGGTGAGGGTGAGGGTTAGGGTTAGGGTTTGGGTTAGGATTAGGGTTAGGGTGAGGGTGAGTGTGTGGGTTAAGGTGAGGGTTAGGTTTAGGGTTAGATTGAGGGTGAGTGTGTTGGTTAGGGTTAGGTTTAGGATTAGGCTTAGGGTTAGACTAAGTGTGAGGTTAAGGGTGAGGGTTAGGGTTAGGGTGAGGGTTAGGTTTAGGTTTAGGGTGAGGGTTAGGATGAGGGTTAAGGTTAGGATTAGGGTTAGGTTGAAGGCTAGGGTAACGGTGATGTTTAGGGTTAGGGTTACGGTTAAGGTGAGGGTCAGGATTAGGGTTAGAATTATGGTTAGGTTGAGGGATAGGGTGAGGTTTAGGGTTAGGATTAATGTTAGCGTTAGGGTGACGGTGAGGGTTAGGGTTAGGATGTGTGTTAGGTTTAGGGTGAGTGTTAGGGTTAGGGTTACGTTGGTGTCTGGGTTAGTGTTAGGTTGAGGGTTAGAATTAGGTTTAGGGTTAGATTGAGGGTTAGGTTTAGGGTTAGGGTGAGGATTAGGGTTAGATATAGGGTTAGGGGAGGGTTAAGGTAAGGGTTAGGAATAGGGTTAGTGTTAGGGATTGGGTGAGGGTGAGGGTTAGGTTGAGGTTTATGGTTAGGGTTAGTGTGAGGGTTAGTGTTAGGGTGAGGGTAAGTGTTAGGGTGAGGGTTTGGGTTAGGGTGAGGGTTATGGTTAGGGTGAGGGTTAGCATTAGCTTTAGGGTTATTGTTAGGGTTAGGTTTAGGGTTATGGTTATTGTGAGGGTGAGTGTGAGGGTTAGGGCTAAGGTTAGGATGAGATTTAGTGTTTGGATTAGGGTTAGAGTTGGCGTTAGGTTGAGTCTGAGATCTAGCGTTAGGGTTAGGGTTAGTGTAAGAGTTATGGTTAGGGTTCGGGTTAGGGTGAGGGTAAGTGTTAAGGTGAGGGTTAGTTTTAGGGTGAAGGATATGGTTAGGATGAGGGTTAGGGTTAGGGTTATTGTTATTGTAAGGTTTAGGGCTAGGGTTATGGTTAGGGTGAGGGTGAGGGTTAGGATTAGGGTTAAGGTGAGGTTGAGGTTTAGGTTTAGGGTTAGATTTAGGGTTAGGGTGAGGGTTAGGATGAGTGTTAGGGTTAGGGTTAGGGTGAGAGTTAGGTGGAGGTTAAGGATTAGGGATAGGGTTAGGATTAGTGTTAGGGTGAGGGTGAGTGTGTATGCTAGGGTTAATTTTAGGGTTAGGCTTAGGGTTAGGCTGAGGGTGAGGGTGAGGGTTAGGGTTAAGATGAGGGTTAGGTTTAGGTTTAGGTGGAGGGTTAGGATGAGGGTTAGGATTAGGATTAGGGTTAGGTTGAGGGCTATGGTGAGGGTGAGGGTGAGGTTTAGGGTTAGGGTTAGGATGAGGTTTAGGGTTAGGGTTAGGGTGAGGGTAAGATTTAGGTTTAGATTTTGTTTTAGGTTGAGGCTGAGGGTGAGTGTTATGGTTAGAGTTTGTGTTAGGGTTAGGGTTAAGGTGAGGGTTAGGCTGAGGGTGAGGGTTAGGGTTAGGGTTAGGATTAGGATTAGGGTAATATGGTGAGTGTGAGGGTTTTGGTTAGGGTTAGTTTTAGGCTTAGGGTTAGGCTGAGTGTGAGGGTGAGGATGAGGGTTAGGATAAGGGTGAGGGTTAGGGTTAGGGTTACGGTTAGGGTGAGAGTTTGGTTTCAGGGTAAGTTTAGGGTTAGGATGAGAGTTAGGGTTACAGTTAGGGTCAGCGTGAGGGTTAGGGTTAGGTTGATGGTTAGGGTTAGTGTGAGGGTTAGGGTGAGGTTAGGATGAGGATTTGGGTTAGGATTAGGGTTAGGGTGAGGGCTAGGGTGAGGATGAGGTTTAGTGTTAGTTTTAGTGTGAGGTTTAGGTTTAGAGTTAGGGTTAGGGTGAGGTTTTGGATGAGGGTTAGGGTAATGATGAGGGTCAGGTTTAGGGTGAGGGTGAAGTTTAGGGCTAGGTTTAGGGTTAGGTTGAGGGTGAGTGTTAGGATTAGGGTTAGGGTTAGGTTTAGGATTAGGTTTAGGGTTACCATTAGTGTTATTGTTAAGTTTATGGTTAGAGTTACGGTGAGGGTGAGGGTCAGGGTCAGGGTGAGGTTTAGAGTTAGGGTGAGGTTTAGGGTTAGGGTTAGGGTGAGGGTGAGGTTTAGGGTTAGATTTAGGGTTGGGGTGGGTTAGTTCGTGGGTTAGTGTTAGTGTTAAGGTAAAGGTTAGGTTGAGGTAAAGGTTTAGGATTAGTATTGGTTAGGGTGAGGGTGAGTGTGAGGTTTAGTGTTAGGGTTAGGCTTAGGCTTAGGCTGAGGCTGAGGGTGAGGGTGGGGCTGAGGATTAGGGTTAAGTTGATGGTTAGGGTTTGGGCTAGGGTGAGGGTTAGGGTTTGGGTTAGTGTTAGAGTTAGGTTTAGGGTGAGGTTGAGGTTTATGGTTAGAGTTACGGTTAGGGTGAGTGTTATGTTGAGGGTTAGGGTTATTGTTATTTTTAGGGTTATGTTTAGGGTGAGATTTAGGGGGAGGGTTAGGTTAGGAATAGTGTTAGGATTAGGGTTACAGTGAGGGTGAGTGTGTATGTTTGGTTTAGGTTTAGGTTTAGGCTTAAGTTTAGGCTGAGGTTGAGGTTGAGGGTGAGGGTTAGGGTTAGGTGACGGTTAAGGGGAGGGGGAGGTTTAGGGTTAGAAGTTGGGGTTAGGGTGAGGGTGAGCGTGAGGTTTAGGGTTAGTGTTAGAATTAGGGTTAAGGTGAGGGTTAGGGTGAGTGTCCTATTCCGTGTTAGGGTTAGGATTAGGATTAGGCTTAGGGTGAGTGTGAGGATTAGGTTTAGGGTTAGGCTTAGGCTTAAGCTTAGGCTGAGGGTGAAGGTGAGGGTGAGGGTTAGGGTTAGGGTGAGGGTTAGGGTTAGGGTTAGGGTGTGAGTTAGGGTTCAGGTTAAGTTTAGGGTTAGTGTGAGGGTTAGGGTAAGGGTTATGGTGAGGTTTAGAGTTAGGGTTCGGTTGAACGTTAGGGTTAGTTTTAGGGTTAGGGTGATGATGAGGGTTAGGTTTAGGATTAGGTTAGGGTGAGGGTGTGTGCTAAGATCAGGATTAGGGATGTGGTTAGAGTTAGGTTTATGGTTAGGATTAGTGTTATTGTTAGGGTTAGAATTAGAGTTAAGGTGAGGTTGATGTTCAGGGTTAGGTTTAGGTTGAGGTTGAGTTTTAGGTTTAGGGGTAGGATTAGGGTTAGGGTGAGGGTGAGGTTTATGGTTAGATTTAGGGTTAGGGGGAGGGTTAGTTCTTAGATTAAGGTTAGGGTTAGTGTTAGGGTTAAGGTTAGGGTGAGGATTAGGTTGAGGTTAAGGGATAGAGGTAGGGGTAGGTTTAGGATTAGGGTTAGGGTGGGGTTGAGTGTGAGGGTTAGGGTTAGGGTTAGGATTATGCTTAGGGTTAGGCTGAGGGTGAGGGTGAGGGTGAGGGTTAGGGTTAGGTTTAGGGTGAGGTTTAGTGTTAGGTTTAGGATTAGGTTCAGGGTGAGTTTTAGGGTTAGAGTTAGGTTTAGGGTAAGGGTGAGTGTGAGGGTTAGGTTTAGGGTTAATGTTCGGCTTAAGTTTAGGCTGAGGGTGAGGGTGAGTGTTAGGGTTAGGGTAAGGATGAGTTTTAGGGTTAGGGTTAGGGTTAGAATTAGTGTTAGGGTGAGAGTGAAGTTTAGGGATAGAGTTAGGGTTAGTGTTAGGGTTAGGGCTAGGGTGAGGGTTAGGGTTAGGCTTAGGCTTAGTCCGAGCATGAGGGTGAGGGTTAGGGTTAGGTTTATGGTGATGGTTTGTGTTAGGGTTAGTGTTATTGATAGGTTTAGGGTTAGAGTTACCGTGAGGGTGTGGGTGCGGGTCACAGTTAGGGTTAGGGTTAGGGTGGGGTTTACAGGAAGGGTTAGGGTGAGGGTTAGGGTGAGGGTTCGGGTGAGTGTGATGGTAAGCCTAAAGGTGAGGTTTAGGCTGAGGCTGAGGGTTAAGATAAGGGTGAGTGTGTTAGGTTGAGGGTTATGGTTAGGGTGAGTGTTATGGTTAGGGTAAGGGTTAGAGTTAGGGTTACGATTATTGTTAAGGGTTAGGGTGAGGTTTAGGGTTAGAGTTAGGGTTAGGGGGAGGGTTAGGGTGAGCGTTAGAGTTAGGGTTAGTATTAGGGTTAGGGTTAGGGTGAGTGTTAGATTGAGGTTTAATGTTAGGTTTTGGTTTATGTTTAGGATTAGGTTTACTGTGAGGGTGAGTGTGAGGGTTAGGGTGAGGGTGAGGGTTAGATTGAGGATTAGTGTTAGGTTTAGTGTGAGCTTTAGGGTGAGGATGAGGGTTAGGGTTAGGTTGTGGGCTATGTTGAGGGTGAGGGTTAGGATTAGGGTGAGGTTTAGGGTTAGGGTTATGCTTAGGGTTAGTGTGAGGGTTAGTGCTAGGGGGAAGGTTAGTGTTAGGATGAGGGTAAGTGTTAGGGTGAGGGTTAGGTTTAGGGTGAAGGTTATGGTTAGGATGAGGGTTAGGGTTCGGGTTCGCGTTATTTTTAGGGTTAGGGTTAGGGTTACGGTTACGGTGAGGGTGAGAGTGAGGGTTAGTTTTAGGATGAGGTTTAGGTTTAGAGTTAGGGTTAGTGTAAGGGTTAGGGTGAGGGTGAGGTTTAAGGTTGGAGTTAGGTTTAGTGTTATTGTTGGGGTTAGGGTGAGTTTTAGGGTTAGTGTTAGACTTAGGCTTAGGCTTAGGCTTAGGCTGAGCATGAGAGTGAGGGTTAAGGTCAGGGTTAGTGTGCGGTATAGGGTTAGGGTTAGGGTGAGTGTGAGGTTGAGTGTTAGATATAGGGTTAAGGGGAGGGTTATTGTGTTGGTTAGGGTTAGTGTTAGGGTGAGGGTAAGTGTTAGGGAGAGGGTTAGGAATAGGGTTAAGGTTTTTCTTAGGGTTAGGTTTAGGGTTATGGTTACGGTGAGGGTGAGGATGAGGGTTAGGGTTAGGGTTGGGGTGAGGTTTAGGGTTTGGGTTAGTGTTAGAGTTAAGTTTAGGGTGAAGGTGAGGTTTAGGTTAGAGTTAGGGTTAGGGTGAGGGTTAGGTTGAGGGTTAGGGTTAGTGTTTGTGTTAAGGTTAGGGTTAGGGTGAGATTTCAGGGGAGGGTTAGGGTTAGGGTTAGGGTTAGGATTAGAGTAAGGGTGAGGGTGAGGTTTATGTTTAAGGTGAGTGTTGGGGTTAGCGTTAGAGTGAGGGATAGCGTGTAGTTTAGGCTTAGGCTTAGGGTTTGGTTATGGGCTATGGTGAGGGTGAGGGTTAGGGTTAGGGTGAGGGTTAGGGTGAGGGTTAGTCTTAGTGTTAGCATTAGGGTTGGGTTTAGGGTTAGGTTTAATATTAGGCAGAGGGTGAAGGGGAGGGTGAGGGTTAGGGGTAGATTTAGGGTTAGGGTGAGGTTTAGAGTTAGGAGTAGGGTTAGGGTGAGGGCTAGAGTGAGGGTGAGGTTTAGGGTTAGGGTTGGGGTGAGGTTTAGGGTTAGGGTTAGGGTTAGAGTTAAGGTTAGGGTGAGGCTGATTGTGAGGTTTAGGGTTTGTTTTAGTGTTAGATTTAGGGATAGGTTGAGGGCTAGGGTGAGGGTGAGGGTTACACTTACCCTTATGATTATTATTAGGGTAAAGGTTAGGGTGAGTGTGAAGGATAGGATTAGGGTTAGGGTTAGGGTTAGTTTGAGAGTGAGGTTGAGGTTGAGGGTTAGGGTTAGTGTGAGGTTTAGGGTTAGGGTTAGGGTGAGAGTTAGGGTTCTGGTTAAGTTTATGATTAGGGTGAGGGTTAGGGTTAGGGTTACGGTGAGCATGAGGGTTAGGGTTAGGTTGAGGGTGAGGATTAGTGTTAGGGTTAGGGGCTGGGTTAGTGTTAGTTTTAGGGTGAGGGTTAAGAGGAGAATTAGGGTTACCATTATGGTTAGGGTGAGGGCTAGGGTGAGGTTGAGGGTTAGGGTTTGTGTTAGGGTCAGCTTTAGGGTTAGGGTTAGGTTTAGTGTGAGGGTTTGGTTGAGGGTTAAGGTTAAGTTGAGGGTGAGGTTTCGGGTTAGGGTTAGGGTTAGGGTTAGGGTTATTGTTAGGGTTAGGGTTCAGGTTATGGTTATGGTTGAGGTGCGGGTGAAGGGTAGGATTAGGGTAAGGATTAGGATGAGGTTTAGGTTTAGAATTAGGGTTAGGGTGAGAATAAGGTTTAGGGTTAGATTTTGGGTTAGTGTTAGGGTTAGCGTTCGGGTGATGGTTAGGGTTAGGGTTCGGCTTAGGCTTAGGCCGAGCATGAGGGTGAGGGTTAGGGTTAGGGTGAGGGTTAAAATGATGTTTAGGGTTAGGATTAGGGTTAGGGTGAGGGCTAGGGTGAGGGTTAGGGTGGGCGTTAGGGTTAGGGATAAGGTTAGGTTTAGGATTAGGGTTAGGGTGAGGGTTAGGTTTAGTGTTTTGGTTAGGGTGAGGGTGAGGCTGAGGATTATGGTTAGATTTAGGGTTAGGGTTAGGTTTAGGGTTAGGTTTAGGGTTATGGTTAGGGTTAAGGTGAGGTTTAGGGTTAGGGTTAGGGTTAGGATTAGGCTTAATGTTAGGCTGAGGTTGACAGTGGGGGTGAGGATTCGGGTTAGGTATAGGGTTAGGGTTATTGTTAGTGTTATGGTTAGGGTTAAGTTTGCTGTGAGGATGTGGCTGATGGTGAGGTTTATGGTTAGGTTTAAGGTTAAGGTTAGGGTTAGGGTGAGGCTTAGCGTTAGGCTCAGGGTGATGGTGGGGGTGAGGATTAGGGTTAGGGTTAGTGTTAGGGTTATTGTTAGTGTTATGGTTAGGGTTAAGTTTGCGGTGAGGTTGACGCTGAGGGTGACGATTATGGTTAAGGTTAGGGTTTGGGTTAGAGTTAGGGTTATTGTTAGGTATAGAGTTAGAGTTACAGTGAGGTTGAGGGTGAGTGTGAAGGATAGGGTTACAGTGAGTTTTAGGGTGATGTTTAGGGTTAGGGTTAGGGTTAGGGTGAGGGTGAGGTTAAGGGTTAGACTTAGGGTTACGGGGAGGGTTAGGGGGAGGTTTAGGGCTAGGGTTAGTGTTAGGGTTAGTGTGAGGTTTAGGTTTAGGGTTAGGGTTACGGTGAGGGTGAAGTTTTTAGTGTTAGGCTTAGGGTTAGAGATAGGGTTAGGGTGAGGTTGAGATTTAGGGGTAGAGTTAGGATTTGGGTGAGGGTTAGGTTGAGGGTTAGGGTTAGGGTGAGGGTTAAGCTGGGGGTGACGGTAAGGGTAAAGTTGAGGGTTAGGCCTAGGGTGAGGGTTACAGTAGGGTGAAGGTTAGGTTATGGGTGGGGGTTAGGGTTAGGGTGAGGGTCAGGGTGAGGTTTAGATTGAGGATTAGTGTTAGTGTTAGTGTGAGGTTTAGGGTGAGGATGACCATTAGGGTTAGGGTGAGGGCTAGGGTGAGGGTGAGGATTAGGTTTAGTGTTAGGGTGAGGTTAGGGTTAGTTTGAGGGTTATGGTTAGGGTCAGGGTTAGGGTTATGGTTAGTTTTAGTGTTAGTGTTAGGGTTAGGGTTAGGTTAAGGTTAGGGTTACGGTTATTGTTAGGCTTAAGGTTAGGATGAGGTTTAGGTTTAGGTTTAGGTTTAGAGTTAGGGTTAGTGTGAGGTTGAGGTTTAGGGTTAGAGTTAGGGTTAGTCTTAGGGTTAAGGTTAGGGTGAGAGTTAGGTTTAGGGTTAGGCTTAGGCTTTGGCTTTGGTTTAGTTAGGCCCAGCATGTGGATGAGGGATAGGGTTAGGGTTAGGGTGAGGGTTAAGGTTAGGGTTAGAGTGAGGATTAGGATGAGGTTTAGGATTAGGATCAGGGTTAGGCTGAGGGTTAGGGTGAGGGTTAGGATTAGGGTTAGGATTAGTGTTAGGTTTAGGATTAGGTTTAGGGTGAGAGTGAATATGAGGGTTATAATTAGGGTTAGGGTTAAGCTTAGGGTTAGCGTGAAGGTTAGGGTTAGGGTTTGGTTAGGGTGACGGTGGGCTGAGGATTAGGGTTAGGTTTAGGTTTAGGGTTAGTGTTAGTGTTAGTGTTAGGCTTAGGGTTACAGTGAGGGTTAGGCTTAGGGTTAAGGTTATTGTTAGAGTTAGTGTTAGGGTTACAGTTACAGTGAGGGTGCGGGTGAGGTTTAGCGTTAGGATTATGGTGAGATTTAGTGTTAGGGTTAGGGTTAGAGTTAGGGTTAAGGTGAGGGTGAAGTTTAGGGGTAGAGTCATGGTTAGGGTGAGGGTTAGGGTGAGGGTTAGGGTGAGGGTTAGTGTTAGGGTGAGGGTTAGCATGGGGGTGACGGTACGGGTAAACGTGAGGGTTAGGCTGAGGGTGGGGGTTATCATAAGGGTGAGGGTTAGTGTTAGGGTGAGAGTTAGGGTTAGAGGTAGGGTGAGGATGAGGGTTAGATTGAGGATTAGTGTTAATGTTAGTGTGAGGTTTAGGGTGAGGATGATTGTTAGGGTTAGGGTGAGGGCTAGGGTGGGGGTGAGGTTTAGGTTTAGGTTTAGGGTAAGGTTTACGGTTTGGGTGATGGTTAGGGTTAGTGTCAGTGTTAATCTTAGGGTTAGGGTGAGGGTTAGGATGAGGTTTATGGTTAGGATTAGGGTTAGAATGAGGGCTAGGATGAGGCTTAGGGTGAGGGTTAGGGTAAGGTATAGGGTTATGTGTAGGATTAGGGTTAAGGTGAAGGTGAGTGTGAGGGTTAGGGTTAGGGTGAGGGTGAGCGTTAGGGTTAGGGTTGCAGTGAGGGTTCGGCTTAGGGGTAGGGTTAAGCTTAGGGTTAAGCTGAGGGTGAGGGTGGGGGTGAGGATTAGGTTTCGGTTAGGGTTAGGTTTAGGGTTATTGTTAGTGTTATGGTTAGGGTTAATTTGCGGTGAGAGTGAGGCTGAGGGTGAATGTTATGGTTGGGTTAGGTTTAGTGTTAGGTTTAGTGGTAATGTTAGGTTTAGGGTTAGAGTTAAGGTGAGGTTGAGGTGAGGGTGAGGGTTAGGGTAAGGGTGAGGTTTAGGGTGAGGTTTAGGGTGAGTGTTAGGGTTAGGGTTAGGGTGAGTGTAAGGGTTAGGTTGAAGGTTAGGCTTAGGTTTAGGGTTAGGATGAGGGTGAGGGTGGGGGTGAGGATTAGGGTAAGGGTGATGGTTCGGGTTAGTGTTAGTGTTATTGTTAGGGTTAGGGTTAGAGTTCCTGTGAGGGTGAGGGTGTGGGTGAGGGTTAGGGTTAGGGTTTGGGTGGGGTTTAGTGTTAGGGATAGGGTTAGTGTTAGTTTGAGGGTGAGGTTTAAGTTTAGATATATGGTTCAGGAGAGGGTTAGGTATAGGGTTAGTGTTAGGGTTAGTGTTAGGATTAGGTTGAGGGTGAGGGTTAGATTGAGGTTTAGAGTTAGGTTTAGGGTTAGTGTGATGGTTAGTGTTAGGGTTAGGATTAGTATTAGGGTCAGGGTAAGTGTTAGGGTGAGGGTTTGGGTTAGTGTGAAGTTTAAGTTTAGGTTTAGGGTGAGGTTTAGGTTTTGGGTTAGAGTTAGGTTTAGGGTGAGTGGTAGGTTGAGGGTTAGGGTTAGGGTTAATGTTAGGGTTAGGGTTATGGTGAGAGTCAGGGGGAGGTTTAGGGTTAGGGTTAGGGTTCGATTAGGGTTAGGGTGAGAGTGAGTGTGTGTGTTACGGTTAGGTTTAGGGTTAGGCTTAGTTTTAGGCTCAGGGTGAGGTTGAGGATGAGGATTAGGGTTAGGGTGAGGGTTAGGCTTCGGGTTAAGTTTAGGGTTAGGGTAAAGGTTATGGTGAGGGTGAGGGTTAGGGTTAGGTTGAAGGTTATGGTTAGCGTGAGGGTGAGGGTGAGGGTTAGTGTTAGGGTTAACGTGAGAGTTAGGATGAGGGTTAGTTTTAGGATTAGGGTTAGAGTGAGGGCTATTGTGTGTGTGAGGTTTAGGGTAAGGGTTAGGGTGAGGTTTAGGGTTACGGTAAGGGTTAGGGTTAGGGTGAGGGTGAGGTTTAGGGTTAGAGTTAGTGTTAGGGTGAGGCTGAGGGTGAGGATTAGAGTTAGGTTAGTTTTAGATTTAGGGTTAGGATTAAGGTTAGGGTTAGGCTTAGGGTAAGGCTTAGGGTTAGGATTAGGATAAGGGTAAGGTTTCAGGTAAGTCTGAGGGTTTGGGTTAGGTTTAGGGTTAGGCTTTGGGTTAGGCTGAGGGTGAGGGTGAGGGTGAGAGTTAGGGTTAGGGTGAGGTTCAGGGTTAGGGTTAGAGTGAGTGTTAGGGTTAGGTTGAGGGTTAGGCGTAGGGTTATGGTGAGGGTTAGGGTTAGGGTTAGGGTAATGGTTAAGATGAGGATTAGCGTTAGGATTAGAGTTAAGGTGAGGGCTAGGTTGAGGGTGAGGGTTAGGTTTAGGGTTAGGGTGAGGTTTAGAGTTAGGTTTAGGGATACCGTGAGGGTTAGGATGAGGGTTAGGTTTACGGTGACATGAGGGTTAGGGTTATGGTGGGGCTTAGGCTTAGGGTTAGGCTGAGGGTGAGGGTGGGGTGAGGATTAGGGTTAGTGTGTTGGTTAGGATTAGGGTTAGGATGAGGGCTAGTGTGATGATGAGGGTTAGGGTAAGGCTTAGGATTAGGCTTAGGTTTAGGCTGAGTGTGCGATTGAGGGTGAGGCTTAGGGTTAGGGTGATGTTTAGGTTTAAGTTTAGGGTGAGGGTTAGGATGAGTTTTAGTGTTAGGGTGAGCATAAGGGTGAGGATGATTGTAAGGGTAAATGTGAAGTTTAAGCTGAGGGTTAGGGTTAAGATAAGGCTGAGGGTTAGGGTTAGGTTTAGAGTTAGGGTAAGGTTTAGGGTTAGGGTTAGGGTGAGGGTTAGATTGAGTATTAGGGTTAGGGTTAGTGTGAGGTTTAGGGTGAGCATGAGGGTCTGGTTTAGGTTGAGGGTGAGGGTTAGAATTAGGTTTAGGGTGAGGGCTAGGGTGCGGGTGAGGGTTAGGGTTAGGGTGAGGTTTAGGAGTAGGGTGAATGTTAGGGTTAGTTTGAGGCTTAGTGTTAGGGTTAGGGCTAGTGTTAGTGTGAGTGTAAGTTCTAGGGTGAGGATTACCGTTAGGGTGAGGGTTATGGTTAGGGTGAGGGTTAGGGTTAGGGTTAATGTAATTGTTAGAGTTATGGTTAGGTTTAAGGTTACGGTGAGAGTGAGGGTGATGGTTAGGTTTAGGGTTAGGGTGAGGTTTAGTGTTAGGGTTAGGGTTAGAGTTAGGGGTAGGTGAGGGTGAGGTTTAGGGGTAGATTTAGGGTTAGGGTGAGGGATAAGGTGAGGGTGAATTTTATGGTTAGTGTAGGGTTAGGGTTAGTGTTAGGGTGAAGGTAAGAGTTAGGGTGAGGGTTAGGGTGAGGTTTAGGGTGAGGGTTAGGCTTATGGATAGTGTTAGGTTTAGGATTAGGGTTAGGGTGAGGGTGAGTGTGAGGTTTAGTGTTAGGGTTAAGCTTAGGGATAGGGATAGGGTTTCATTGAGGGTGAGGGTGAGGCTAAGGATTAGGGTTAGGTTGAGGGTTAGGGTTAGGATTATGGTGATGGTTAGAGTTAGGGTTAGGCTTAGGCTGAGGGTGAGGGTGATGGTGGGGGTGCAGAATAGGGTTAGGGTTAGGGTTAGGTTTATTGTTAGTGTTATGGTTAGGGTTAAGTTTGCTGTGAAGTTGAAGCTGAGGGTGAGGTTTATGTTTAGGGTTAGGGTTAGGGTTAGTGATATTGTTAGGGTTAGGGTTAGCGTTCCGATGAGGTTGAGAGGGAGGGGAGGTTTAGGGTTAGGGGGAGGGTTAGGGTGAGATTTAGGGTTAGAGTTAGTGTTAGGGTTAGGGTGAGGGTGAGGGTTAGGTTGAGGTTTAGGGATAGGGTTAGGTTTAGGATTAGGGTTAGGGTGAGGATGAGTATGTGGGTTAGGATGAGGGATAGGCTTAGGCTTAGGGTAAGGATGAGGTTGAGTGTGGGGGTGAAGATTAGGGTTAGGGTGATGGTTCGGGTTAGGCTTAGTGGTATTGTTAGGGTTAGGATTAGAGTTCCGGTGATGGGAAGGGTGCGGGTGAGGGTTAGTTTTAGGTTTAGTGTGGGGTTTACGGTAAGGGTTAGGGTAAGGGTTTGGGTGAGGGTGAGATTTAGGGTGAGATATTGGTTTAGGGGGGGTTAGTGTTAGGGTTAGTGTTAGGGTTAGGGTGAGTGTCAGGATTAGGTTGAGGTTTTGGGTTAGGGTTAGGGTTAGTGTTAGGGTGAGGGTAAGTGTTAGAGTGAGGGTATGGGTTAGGGTGAGGGTTATGGTTCGTGTGCGGGTTAGGATTAGGGTTATGGTTTTTGTTAGGTTTAGGTTTAGGGTTAGGCTTAGGGTTAGGCTGAGGGTGATGTTGAGGGTGAAGGTTACTGTTAGGATGAGGGTTAGAGTTAGGGTTAGGGTGATAGTTAGGGTTAGTGTTAGGGTTAGGGTGAGTGTTAGGTTGAGGGTAAATGTTAGGTTGAGGCTTATGGTAAGGGTGAGGTTAGGGTTAGTGTTAGAGATACTGTTAGATTTAGGTTTAGTGTTAGAGTTAGGGTTAGGGTGAGAGTGAGGTTTAGGGTTAGAGTTAGGCTTAGTGTTAGGGTTAGGGTTAGGGTGAAGGTTAGGGTTAGGACTAGGCTTAGGCTTAGGCTTAGGCTTAGGCCGAACTTGAGGGTGAGGGTTAGGGTGAGGGTGAGGGTTAGGGTTAGGGTTAGGATTAGGGTGAGGTTAAGGATGATGTTTAGGGTTAGGATTAGGGTTAGGGTGAGGGCTAGTGTGAGGCTTAGGGTGAGGCTTAGGGTAAGGTATAGGTTGACATTTAGGATTAGGGTTAGGGTGAGGGTGAGTGTGAGGGTTAGGGTTAGGTTTAGGGTGAGGTTAGGTTTATGGTTAGGGTTATGGTTACAGTGAGGGTTAAGGTTAGGGTTAGGGTTAGGGTTAGGGTTAAGCTGAGGGGGAGGGTGGTGGTGAGGATTAGGGTTAGGGTTAGGGTTAAGGTTATTGTTAGTGTTATGGTTAGGGTTAATTTTGCGGTGATGGTGAGGCTGAGGGTGAGGGTTATGATTAGGGTTAGGGTTAAGGTTAGGCTTAGGGTTAGGCTGAGGGTGTGGTTGAAGGTGAGGGTTAGGGTTAGGGTTAGTGTTATAGTTAGATTTAGGTTTAAGGTGAGGGTTAGGGTGAGGGTTAGGGTTAGGGTTAGGGTTAGGGTGAGGTTGAGGTTTTGGGTTAGAATTAGGGTTAGGTTGAGCCTGATGGTGAGGGTCAGGTTTACATTTAGGCTTAGGATTAGGCTTAGGCTTAGGCCGAGCATGAGGGTGAGCTTTAGGTTTAGGGTTAGTGTTAGGGTTAGGGTTAGGTGAGTGTTACGGTGAGTGTAAAGGGTTAGTGTTAAGGTTAGGTTTTGCCTTAGGTTTAGGCTGAGGGTGAGGGTGAGGGTGAGGTTGAGTTTTAGAGTTAGTGTTAGGGTTAGGGTTAGGGTTAGGGTGAGGGTCAGGTTTACGTTTAGGCTTAGGATTAGGCTGAGGCTTAGGCCAAGCAGGAGGGTGAGGTTTAGGGTTAGGGTCAGGGTTAGGGTGGGGTTGTCGGTAAGGGTAAATGTGAGGGTTAGGCTGACGGTGAGGGTTACTGTAAGGGTGAGGGTTAGCATTAGGGTGAGGTTTAGGGTTAGGGGTAGAGTGAGGGTGAGGGTTACATTGAAGATTAGTATTAGGGTTAGGGTGAGGTTTAGGGGGAGGATGAGGGTTAGGGTTATGGTGAGGGATAGGGTGAGGGCTAGGTTTAAGGATAGGGTTAGCTTTAGGGTTAGGGTGATGGTTAGGGTTAGTGTGAGGGTCAGTGTTAGTGTTAGGGTTTGTTTGAGGGTGAGGGTAAGTGTTAGGGTGACGGTGAGGGTTAGGGTGAGGGTTATGGTGAGGGTGAGGGTGAAGGTTAGGATTAGGATTAGGATGAGGTTTAGGTTTAGGTTTAGGGTTAGAGTTAGGGTTAGGGTGAGAGTGAGGTTTATGTTTAGAGTTAGGGTTAGTGTTAGGGTTAGGGTTAGAGTTAGGATTAGTGTTAGGGTTAGGGTTAGGTTTAGGGTTAGGATTAGGGTTATGTTGAGGGCTAGGGTGAGGTTGAGGTTTAGTGTTAGGTTTAGGGTGAGGTTTAATGTTAGGTTTAAGGTTAAGGTCGGTGTGATTTTGAGGTTTAGGGTTAGAGATAGGGGAAGGGTGAGGGTTAGGGTGAGGGTTAGGGTTAGGTTTAGTGTTAGGGTTAGGGTTAGGGTTAGGGTGAGGGTGAGTGTGTGTGTTAGAGTTAGAGTTAGGATTAGGATTAGGGTTAGTGAGAGGGTGAGTGTGAGGGTGAGTGTTAGGGTTACGGTGAGGCTTAGGTTTATCGTTAGGGTGAGAGTTAGGGTTAGGGTTTATGGTTAGGGTGAGGGTTATTTTTAGTGCTATGATTACGGTTAAGTTTGTGGTGAAGGTGAGGCTGAGTGTGAGGGTGAGGGTTAGGTTTATTGTTAAGGTTAGGTTTAGGGTTAGGATTAGTGTTATTGTTAAAGTTAGGGTTAGAATTAGGGTGAGGGTGGGGGTGAGGGTTAGGTTTAGGGTTAGGGTGAGTTTTAGGGTTAGGGTTAGTGTTAGTGTGAGGGTTAGTGTTTGGGTTAGGGTTAGTGTTAGGTTAAGGTAAGTGTTAGGGTGAGGGTCAGGATTAGGTTGAGGGCTATGGTGAGGGTGAGGGTTAGGGTTAGGGTTAGGCTTAGGCTTAGGGTTAGACTGAGGCTGAGGTTGAGGTTGAGGGTTAGGGTTAGTGTGATGGTTAGGGTTACGGTTAGGGTGAGGGTTAGAATGTGGGTTAGGGTTAGGGTGAGGTTTAGGGTGAGGGTGACAGTAAAGGTAAAGGTGAGGGTTAGGGTTAGGGTGAGGATTAGGTTTATTGTTAGGGTGAGGGTTAGGATGAGGTTTAGGGTTAGGATTAGTGTTAGGATGAGGGCAAGGGCGAGGGTGAGGTTTAGGGTTAGCATTATGTAGAGGTTTAGGATTAGGGTTAGGTTTAGGGTTAGGGTGAGGTTTAGGGTTCGGGTTACGGTGAGGGTTAGGATTAGGGTTAGGGTTAGGATGAGGCTTAGCGTTAGGATTAGGTTTAGGGATAGGGCGAGGGTGAGGGTGAGTGTTAGGTTTAGGCTTAGGCTTATGCTTAGGGTTAGGCTTAGGTTGAGGGTGAAGTTGAGGGCTTGTGTTAGGGTGATGGATAGGGTTAGGGTTCTAATAAATGTTAGGATGAGTGTTAGGGTTAGGGTGAGGGTTAGGATGAGTGTGACGGTAAGAATAAAGGTGAGGGTTAGGCTGAGGGTGCGTGTTCCCTTAAGGGTGAGAGTTAGGATTAGGGTGAGGGTTAGGGTAAGGGTTAGGGTGAGGTTTAGGGTGAGGGTGAGGGTTAGATTGAGGATCAGTGTTGGGGTTTGTGTGAGGTTTAGGGTGAGGATGAGGGTTAGGTTTAGGTTGAGGGTTAGGGTTAGAATTAGGGATAGGGTGAGGGCTAGGGTGAGGCTGAGGGTTAGGGTTAGGGTTAAGGTGAGGTTTAGGGTTAGGGTGAGAGTTAGGGTTACTGTGAGGGTTAGTGTTAGAGTTAATGTTAGGGTGAGGGTAAGTGTTAGGGTGAGGCTTAGGGTTAGGGTGAGGGTTTTGTTAGGGTGAGGGTTAAGGTTATGTTTAGGGTGATTGTTAAGTTTAGAGTTAGGGTTACGGTGAGGGTGAGGGTGAGGGTTAGGGTTAGAATGAGGTTTAGGGTTAGGGTTAGGGTTAGAGTTAGGGTGAGGGTGAGGGTGAGGTTTAGGGTTAGAGTTAGGGTGCAAGTGAGGGCTAGGATGAGGGTGCGGGTGAGGTTTATTGTTAGGTTTAGGGTTAGGGTGAGGCTTAGGGTTAGGGTGAGAGTTAGGGTTAGTGTGAGGGTTAATGTTAGGTTTAGGGTTTGTGTTAGGGTGAGGTTAATTGTTAGGTTGAGGGTTAGGTTTTGGGTGAGTGTTATGGATAGTGTTAAGGTTAGGGCTACGGTTACGTTGAGTGTGATTGTGAGGGTTAGGGTTAGGGTGAGGTTTAGGTTTCGGGTTAGGGTTAGGTTTAGCATTAGGGTTAGGGTGAGGTTGAGGTTTTGGGTTAGAATTAGGGTTAGGGTGAGGCTGAGGGTGTGGATTAGGGTTAGGGTTAGTGTTAGGGTTAGGGTTAGGATGAGTGTTAGTGTGAGTGTGAGGTTTAGTGTTAAGGTTATGTTGAGCCTTAGGTTTAGGCTGAGGGTGAGGGTGAGGGTGAGGTTGAGGTTTAGAGTTAGTGTTAGTGTTACGGTTAGGGTTAGGGCGAGGGTCAGGTTTACAGTTAGGCTTAGGATTAGGCTTAGGCTTAGGCCGAGCATGAGGATGAGGTTTAGGATTAGGGTGAGGGTTAGGGTGGGGGTGACGGTAAGGGTAAACGTGAGGGTTAGGCTGAGCGTGAGGGTGACTATAAGGGTGAGGGTTAGCATTAGGGTGAGCTTAAGGGTATTGGTAGAGTGAGGGTGAGGGTTAGATTGAGGATTAGTGTTAGGGTTAGGGTGAGGGTTAGGGTGGGGGTGACGGTAAGGGTACATGTTAGGGTTAGGCTGAGCGTGAGGGTTACTGTAAGGGTGAGGGTTAGCATTAGGGTGAGGTTTATGTTTAGGTGTAGAGTGAGGGTGAGGGTTAGATTGAGGAATAGTGTTAGGGTTAGGGTGAGTTTTAGGGGGAGGATGAGGGTTAGGGTTAGGGTGAGGGCTAGGGTGAGGGGTAGGGTTAAGGTTAGGTTTAGCTTTAGGGTTAGGGTGATGGTTAAGGTTAGTGTGAGGGTCAGTGTTAGTGTTAGGGTTTGGGTTAAGGTGAGGGTAAGTTTTAGGGTGAGGGTTAGGGTTAGTGTGAGGGTTACGTTGAGGGTGAGGTTAAAGGTTAGGATTAGGATTAGGATGAGGTTTAAGTTTAGGTTTAGGGTTAGAGTTAGGATTAGGGTGAGAGTGAGGTTTATGTTTAGAGTTAGGGTTAGTGTTAGGGTTCGGGTTAGGGTGAGGGTCAGGTGTAAGGTTAGGCTTAGGCTTAGGCTTAGGCTTAGGCCGAGCATAAGGGTGAGGTTAGGGTTAGGGTTTGGGTGAGTGTTAGGATGAGGTTTAGGGTTAGGATTAGGGTTAGGGTGAGGGTTAGGGTTAGGATTAGGGTTAGGGTGAGGGCTAGGGTGAGGATGAGGGTTAGGGTTAGTGTGATGGTTAGGTTTATGGTTAGGGTGAGGGTTAGAATGTGGGTTAGGGTTAAGGTGAGGGTTAGGGTGAGGGTGACATTATGGGTAAAGGTGAGGGTTAGGCTTAGGTTGAGGGTTAGGATGAGGATTAGGGTTAGGGTTAGGCTATGGGTGAGGGTTAGATTGAGTATTAGTCTTAGGGTTAGTGTGAGGTTTAGGGTGAGGATGAGGGTTAGGGTTAGTGTGAGGGCTAGGGTGAGGTTGAGGTTTAGGTATAGGGTTAGTTTGAGGTTTAGGGTTAAGGTGATGGTTAGGGTTAGTGTGAAGGTTCGTGTTAGTATTAGGGTGAGTTTTAGGGTGAGGTTTAGCATTAGGGTGAGGGTTATGTTTAGGGTTACTGTTAGGGTTAGGGTTATTGTTAGGGTTAGGGTTACTGTTACGGTGAGGGTGACGGTTAGGGTTAGGGTTAGGGTGAGGTTTAGGTTTATGGTCAGGTTTAGAGTTAGGGTTAGGGAGAGGGTGAGGTTTAGGTTTAGGGTTAGGGTTAGTGGGAGGGTTAGGGTGAGGGTTAGGGTGAGTGTTAGTGTTAGGATTAGGGTTAAGGTGAGGGTGATTGTGAGGGTTAGGGTAGGCTTAGGATTAATGTTAGGCTGAGGGTGAGGGTGAGGGTGAGGGTTAGGGTTAGCTTGAGGGTTAGGGTTAGGGTTAGGTTGAGGGTTAGGGTTATTGTTAGGGTGAGGGTTAGGATGAGGTTTAGGGTTTGGATTAGGGTTAGGATGAGGGCAAGGGTGAGGGTGAGGTTTAGGGTTAGCATTATGGTGAGGTTTTGGATTAGGGTTGGGTTTAGGGTTTGGGTGAGGGTTAGGGTTAGTGTTATGGTGAGGGTGAGGGTTAGGGTTAGGTTGAGGGTTAGGGTTAGGTTTAGGGTGAGGGTTAGTGTTAGTGTTAATGTTAGAGTTAGTGTTATTATTAGGGTTAGGGTTAGAGTTACGGTGAGGTGGTGGGTAAGGGTGAGGGTTAGGGTTAGGGTGAGGTTTAGGGTGAGGTTTAAGGTTAGGGTCAGGGTTAGGGTGAGGGTGAGGTTTAGGGTTAGAATTAGGGTTAGGGGGAGGGTTAGGGTGAGGTTTAGGGTTAGGGTTAGTGTTAGGGTTAGGGTGATGGTGAGGGTTAGTTTGAGGTTTAGAGATAAGTTTAGGGTTAGGATTAGGGTTAGGTTGAGGGTGACTGTGAGGGTTAGGGTGAGGGTTAGGCTTAGGCTTAGGGTTCGGCTGATGGTGAGGGTAGAGGTGAGGATTAGGTTTAGGGTGATGGTTAGGTTTAGGGTTAGTGTTATTGTTAGGGTTAGGGTTACAATTATGTTGAAGTTGATGGTGCGGGTGAGGATTAGTTTTAGGGTTAGGGTGGTGTTTAGGGTTAAGGTTACGGTTAGGGTGAGGGTGAGGTTTATGGTTAGATATTGGGTTAGGGGGAGAGGGAGAGTGAGGTTTAGGGCTAGGGTTAGTGTTAGGGTTAGGGTGAGGGTCAGGGTTAGTTTGAGTTTTATGGTTAGGTTTAGGGTTAGGGTTAATGTGAGGGTTAGCTTTAGGGTTAGGGTTAGTGTTAGGGTGATTGTAAGTGTTAGGTTGAGGGTTTGGGTTAGGGTGAGTATTATGGTTAGGGTGAGGGTTAGGATTAGGGTTAGGGTTATTGTTAGGGTTAGGTTTAGGGTTACAGTTACGCTGAGGGTGAGGGTGAGGGTTAGGTTTAGGGTTAGTGTGAGATTTAAACTTTGGGTTAGGTTTAGAGTTAGGTTTAGGGTGAGGGTGAGTTTTAGGGGTAGAGTTAGGGTTAGGGTGAGGGTGAGTGTGAGGGTTAGTGTTAGTGTTAGGGTGAGGGTGAGTGTGAGGGTTAGGGTTAGGCTTAGGGTTATTGTTAGGGTTAGGGTTAGGGTGAGGGTGAGGTTTAGGTTTATAGCTAGGGTTAGGGTGAGGGTGAGGGTGAGGGTTAGGGTTAGGGTTAGTGTTGGAATTAGGGTTAGGGTGAGTGTTAGGATGAGGGTGAGGGTTAGGCTTAGGGTTAGGAGGAGGGTAAGTGTTAGGGTGAGGGTTAGGGTCAGTGTGATGGATATGGTTAGGATGAGCGTTAGCGTTAGGGTTAGGGTTATTGTTATGGTTAGGGTTAGTGTTATTGTTAGGGTAAGGTTTATATTTATGGTTAAGGTGAGGGTGAGGGTTTGGTTTATGGTTAAGGTGAGGTTTAGGGTTTGGGTTAGGGTTAGAGTTATGGTTAGGGTTAGGGTGAGGTTTAGGGTTAGAGTCAAAGTTAGGTTGAGGGTTAGGTTGAGGTTTAGGGTTAGCTTTAGTGTTAGGGTTAGGGTTAGGGTGAGATTTAGGGGGAGGGATAGGGTTAGGGTTAGGCTTAGGCTTAGGGTTAGGCTGAGGGTGAGTGTGTGTGTTAGGGTTAGATTTTGGGTTAGGTTTAGGGTTAGGCTGAGGGTGAGGTTGAGGGTGAGAATGCTATGGTTAAAGTGAGGGTTATGCTTAGGTTTAGAGGGAGGGTTAGGATGAGGTTTATGGTTAGGATTAGGGTTAAGGGTGATGTTGAGGTTTAGGTTTAGGGTTAGGTTTAAGGTTAGGGTCAGGGTGACCTTTAGGTTTAGAGTTAGGGTTAGTGTGAGGCTGAGGGTGTGGGTTAGGTTTAGGTTTAATGTTAGGGTTAAGGTTAAGGTGAGGGTTACGGTGAGGGTGAGGGTTAGGGTTAGGTTCAGCATTAGGATTAGGGTTAGGGTTAGGGTGAGTGTGAGGGGTAGGGTTAGGGTTAGGCTTAGGCTTAGGCTGAGAGTGAGGATGAGTGTGAAGTTTAGGGTTAGGGTGAGTGTGAGGGTTAGGGTTAGGGTGAGGGTTAAGGTTCGGATTAGAGGGAGGGTTAGGATGAGGGTTAGGGTTAGGATTAGTGTTAGGGGGAGGGCTAGGGGGAGGGTGAGGTTTATGGTGATGATTAAGGTGAGTTTTAGGGTTAGGGTTAGAGTGAGGGTGAGATTTAGGGTTAGAGTTAGGGTTAGGGTGTGGCTGAGGGTGAGGGTTAGGTTTAGGGTTAGTGTTAGGGTTAGGGTTAAGATGAGTGATAGGGTGAGGGTGAGGTTTAGGCTTAGGGTTAGTATTAGGATTAGTGTTAGAGTTAGTGTGAGTGTGAGGTTTAGTGTTTGGGTTAGGCTTAGTCTTAGGCTGAGGCTGAGAGTGAGGGTTAGGCTTAGGGTGAGTGTTAGGGATAGGGTTAGGGTGAGAGTTAGGGTTAGTGTTAAGTTTAGGGTTAGGGTGAGGAGTACGGTAAGGGTTTGTGAGGGTGATGGTTAGGGTTAGCGTTAGTGTTAGGGTGAGGATTAGGGTTAGTATTAGCGTTAGGGTGAGGGCTAGGGTGAGGATGAGGTTTAGGGTTAGGGTTATGGTGAGGTTTATGGTTAGTGTTAGGTTTAGGGTGAGATTGAGGTTTAGGGTTAGAGTTAGGTTTAGGGTGAGGCTGATTGTGAGGGTTTGGGTTAGGGTTATTTTTAGATTTAAGGTTTGGGTGAGGTTTAGGGTAAGGGTGAGTGTTAGGCTTAGAGTTAGGATTAGGATTCATGTTAGTGTTAAGCTGAGGGTGAGGGTGACAGTGAGGGTTAGGGTTAGGATGTGGTGTAGGGTTAGGATTAGGGTTAGGGTGAGAACTAGGGTGAGGGTTACTGTGAGGGTTAGGTTTAGGTTTAGGATTAGGTTTAGGTTGAGGGTGAGTGTGAGGATTAGGGTTAGGGTTAGGGTTAGGCTTAGGGTTAGGGTGAGAGTTAAGGTTAGGGTTTGGTTTAGGGTAAGGGGGATGGTTAGCTTAGGGTGAGGGTGAGGGTGAGGGTGAGGTTTAGGGTTAGGGTTAGTGTGAGTGTTAGGGTTACGGTGAGGGTTATGGTTAGGTTGAGGGTTAGGGTTAGGGTTAGGGTTAGGGTGAGGTTTAGTGTGAGGGTGAGGTTTAGTGTTAGGGTGAGGGTGAGGTTTAGGGTGAGGGTGAGGTTTAGGGTTAGGGTTCGGGTGAATTTTAGGGTTACGGTTAGTGTTAGGGTTAGGGCAAGTGTGAGGTTTAGGGTTAGAGTTGGGTTAGTGTGAGGGTTAGGGTGAGGTTTAGGGTTAGTGTGAGGGTCAGTGGTAGGGTTGGGTTGAAGGTTAGCATTTGAGTGAGGGTTAGGGTTAAGTTTAGGTTTAGAGTGAGGGTTAGGGTGAGTGTTAGGGTTAGGATTAGGATTAGGGTATGTGCTAGGGTGAGTGTTAGCGTTAGGGTTAGTGTTATGTTGAGGGTTAGGGTTAGGGTTAGTGTTAGGTTTAGGGTTGGGGTTAGGGTTAGGATTAGGGTTAAGATGAAGGTGAGTGTGAGGGTTAGGGTTAGTGTTAGCCTTAGGGTTAGGCTGAGGCTGAGGGTGAGGGTGAGGGTTAGATTAAGAGTGAGGGTTAGGTTTAGGGTTAGAGTGAGGGTTAGTGTGAGTGTTAGGGTTAGGATTAGGGTTAGGGTATGTGCTAGGGTGAGGGTTTGGGTTAGGGTTAGGCTGAGCTTGAGGGTGGCGATAAGGATTAGGTTTAGAGTGATGGTTCAGGTTATCGTTAATTTGAGGGTTAGGATGATGGTTAGGGTTAGGATTAGGGTTAGGGTGAGGGCTAGGCTGAGTGTGAGGTTAAGGGATAGGTTTAGGCCTAGGCTTAGGTTAGGCTGAGGCTGAAGGTGAGGGTGAGGTTTAGGGTTATTGTGATGGATAGGGTTATGGTTAGGGTCACGTTTAGGATGAGGGTTTGGATTAAGGTGAGGGTTAGGATGAGGGTGACAGTAAGAGTAAAGTTGAGGGTTAGGCTGAGGGTGAGGGTGCCGGTTAGATTGAGGATTAGTTTTAGGGTTAGTGTGAGGTTTAGTGTGAGAGTGAGTGTTAGGGTCAGTGTGAGGGCCAGGGTGAAGTTGAGGGTTAGGGTTAGTGTTAGGGTGAGGTTTAGGTTTAAGGTGATGGTTAGCGTTAGTGTGAGGGTTAGTGTTAGTGTTAGTGTTAGGGTGAGGGTAAGTTTCAGGGTAAGGTTTAGGTTTAGGGTGACGTTTAGCATTAGGCTTAGTGTTAGGGTTAGGGTGAGGGTGAGGTTTAGGGTTAGAGTTAGGGTTAGGATGAATGTTAGCGTTAAGGTTAGGGTTAAGGTTAGGGTGAGGTTTAGGGTTTGGTTTAGGGTTAGAGTTAGGGTTAGGGTGAGGGTGAGATTTAGGGTTAGAATTAGGGTGAGGGTGAGGGTTAGGTTGAGGGTTAGGGTTAGGCTTAGTCTTAGGGTTAAGGTGAGGGTGAGAGTTAGGGGGAGGGTTAGGGTTACGGTTAGGGTTAGGGTTAGGATTAGGGTTAGGGTGAGGGTGACTGTGAGGGATAGGGTTAGTGTTAGTCTTTGGCTTAGGGTTAGGCTGAGGGTGAGGGTGGGGATAAGGATGAGGTTTAGAGTGATGCTTCAGGTTATCGTTAGTTTGAGGGTTACGATGAAGGTTACGGTTAGGATTAGGGTTAGGGTGAGGGCTAGTGTGAGTGTGAGGTTTAGGGATAGTGAGGGTGAGGGTTAGGGTTAGTGTTATGGTTAGGGTTATGGTTAGGTTGAGGTTTAGGATGAGGGTTTGGTTTAAGGTGAGGGTTAGAATGAGAGTGAAAGTAAGAGAAAAGGTGAGGGTTAGGCCGAGGGTGAGGGTTATGGTAAGGGTGAGGGTTCAGTTTAGTTTTAGGGTGAGGGTGAGGGTTAGATTGAGGATTAGTGTTAGAGTTAGTGTGAGGTTTAGAGTGAGGGTGAGGGTTAGGGTTAGGGTGAGGGCCAGGGTGAAGTTGAGGGTTAGGGTTAGGGTTAGGGTGAGGTTTAGGTTTTGCGGTATGGTTAGCGTTAGTGTGAGGGTTAGTGTTAGTGTTAGTGTTAGTGTTAGGGTGAGGGTAAGTGTTAGGGTAATGTTTAGGTTTAGGGTGATGTTTAGGATTGGGTTAGGGTTAGGGATAGGGTGAGCGTGAGGTTAAGGTTATAGTTAGGGTTAGGGTGAATGTTAGGGTTATGGTTAGGGTGAGGTTTAGGGTTTGGTTTAGGGTTAGAGTTAGGGTTAGGGTGATGGTGAGATTTAGGGTTAGAGTTAGGGTTAGGGTGAGGGTTAGGTTGAGGGTTAGGGTTAGGCTTCGTCTTAGGGTTAGGGTGAGGGTGAGAATTAGGGGGATGCTTAGTGATATGGTTAGGATTAGGGTTAGGGTAAGGGTGAGTGTGTGTGTTAGGGTTAGGTTTAGGGTTAGGCTTAGGGTTAGGCTGAGGGTGAGGTTGAAGGTGAGGGTTAGAGTTAGGGTTAATATTAGGGTTAGGGTTACGGTGAGGGTTAGGGTGAGGGTGAGGGATAGGTTTAGGGTAAGGATTAGGTTTAGGGTTAGGGTTAGGGTTAGTGTGAGGTTTAGGGTTAGGGTTAGGGTTAGGCTTAGGGTTAGGCTGAGGGTGAGGGTGAGGGTGAGGTTTAGGGTTAGGGTGAGGGTTAGGGTTAGGGTTATGGTGAGGTTTAGTTTTAGGGTTAGGGTTAGAGTTAGGGTTAGTGTTAGTGTTAGGGTTAGGGTGAGAGTTAGGGGGAGCGTTAGGGTTTGGGTTAGATTTAGGGTTAGGTTTAGCATTAGGGTTAGGGTGAGGGTGAGGTTTAGGGTTAGAATTAGGGTTAGTGTGAGACTGAGGGTGAGGGTTAGGGTTAGGGTTAGTTTTAGGTTTAGGGTTAGGGTGAGGTTTAGGGTGAGGGTGAGGGTTAGGGTTAGGGTTAGGATTAGGATTAGGGTTAGGGTTATGGTGAGTGTGAGGGTTAGTTTTAGGGTTAGGGTTAGCCTTAGGTTTATGGTGAGGGTGAGGGCTAGTGTGCGGTTTAGGTTTGAATTAGGGTTAGTGTTAGGGTTAGGGTAATGTTTAGCTTAGTGTGAGGGTCAGTGTTAGTTTTAGGTTTTGGGTTAGGGTGAGGGAAAGTGTTAGGTTGAGGGTTAGGTTTAGGGTGAGGGTTACGGTGAGGGTGAGGGTGAATGTTACGGTTAGGGTAGGATGAGGTTTAGGTTTACGTTTAGGTTTAGAGTCAGGCTTAGGGTGAGAGTGAGGTTTAGGTTTAGAGTTCGGGTTAGTGTTAGGGTTAGGGTTAGGGTGAGGGTCAGGTGTACGGTTAGGCTTAGGCTTGGGCTTAGGCTTAGGCCGAGCATGAGGGTGAGGGTTAGGTTTAGGGTTATGGTGAGTGTTAGGATGAGGTTTAGGGTAAGGATTATGGTTAGGGTGAGGGCTATGGTGAGGGTTAAGTTTAGGGTGATGTTTAGAGATATGGTTAGGTTTAGGATTAGGGTTAGGGTAGAGTCAGTGTGAAGGTTAGGGTTAGGCTTAGGCTTAGGCTTAGGGTTAGGGTGAGGGTTCGGGTTAGGGTTTGGATTAGGGTGAGGGTAAAGCTTAGGATTAGTGTTAAATTTAGGTTTAGGTTTAGGTTTAGGTATAGGGTTAGGGTTAGGGTTAGGCTTACTGTGAGGGTTAGGGTTAGGGTTATAGTTAGGCTTAGGGTTAGGCTGAGGATGAGGGTGGGGGTGACGATTAGGGTTAGGCTTAGGGTTATGGTTATTGTTAGTGTTATGGTTAGGGTTAAGATTGCGGTGATGGTGAGGCTGAGGGTGAGGTTTATGGTTAGGGTTAGGGTTAGTCTAAGGGTTATGGTTAGTGTTATTATTAGGGTTATGTTTAGAGTTACTTTGAGGTGGTGTGTAAGGGTGAGGGTTAGGATTAGGGTGAGGTTTAAAGTTAGGGTTAGTGTTAGGGTGAGGGTGAGATTTAGGGTTAGAGTTAGGTTTAGGGGGATGTTAGGGTGAGGTTTAGCGTTAGGGTTAGTGTTAGGGTTAGGGTGAGGGTTAGGGTTAGGGTGAGGTTGAGGTTTAGGGTTAGAGTTAGGGTTAGGGGGAGGGTTAGGTTGAGATTTAGGGTTAGGGTTAGGGTTAGGTTTAGGGTGAGGGTTAGGTTGAGCTTTAGGGATATGGTTAAGGTTAGTTTTAGGTTTAGGGTGAGGTTGAGTGTGATGGTTAGGGTGAGGGTTAGGCTTAGGCTTAGGGTTAGTATGAGGGTGAGGGTGGAGGTGAGGATTATGTTAAAGGTGATGGTTAGGGTTAGGGTTAGGGTTACTGTTAGGGTTAGGGTTATAGATATTGTGAAGTTGAGAGTACTGGTGTGGATTAGGGTTAGGGTTAGGGTGGTGTTTAGGGTTAAGGTTAGAGTTAGGGTGATGGTGAGGTTTACGGTTAGATATAGGGTTATGGGAAGAGGGAGGGTGAGGTTTAGGCTTAGGGTTAGTGTTAGGCTTAGGGTGAGGGTGAGGGCTAGGTTGAGGTTGAGGTTTAGCGTTAGGGTTAGTGTTAGTGTGAGGGTTAGCTTTAGGGTTAGGGTTTGTGTTTGGGTGAGGGTAAGTGTTAGGGTGAGGGTTTGGGTTAGGGTGAGGGTTATGGTTAGGGTGAGGGTTAGGATTAGGGTTAGGGTTATTGTTAGGTTTAGGTTTAGGGTTACAGTTACTGTGAGGTTGAGGGTGAGGATTAGGGTTAACGTTAGGGTGAGGTTTAGGGTTTGGGTTAGGGGTAGCGTTAGGTTTAGGGTGAAGGTGAGGTTTAGGGTTAGAGTTAGGGTTAGGGTGAGAGTTAGGTTGAGGGTTAGGGTTAGGGTTAGTGTTAGGGTTAGGTTGAGGGTGTGGTGAGGGTTAGGTTTAGGGTGAGTGTTAGGGTTAGGGTTAGGTTGAGAGTTAGGATTCAGGTTTAGTTTAGAATTAGGTTGAGGGTTAGGGTAAGGGTTATGGTGAGGGTGAAGTTTTGGGTTAGGTTGAGGGTTAGGGTTAGGGTTAGGGTTAGGGTGAGGGTTAGTGTGAGGGTTAGGCTTAGGGTTAGCATTAGGATTAGGGTAAAGTTTAAGGTGAGTGTGAGGGTTAGGGATAGGGTTAGGTTGAGGGTAAGTGTTAGGGTGAGGGTGAGGGTTACGGTGAAGGATATGGTTAGGATGAGGGTTAGAGTTAGGGTTATTGTTTGGGTTAGGGTTAGGTTTATTCTTAGGGTAAGGTTTATATTTACGGTTACGGTGAGGGTGAGGGTTAGGGTTAGGGTTAGGGTTTGGGTTAGGGTTTGAGTTAGGGTTAGGGTGCGGGTGAGGTTTAGGTTTAGACTCAGGGTTAGGGTGAGGGTTAGGTTGAGGGTTAGGTTCAGGGTTAGTGTTAGGTTTAGTGTTAGGGTGAGAGTTAGGGGGAAGGTTAGGGTTAGGGTTAGGGTTAGGATGAGGTTTAGGGTGAGGGTGAGTGTGTGGGTTAGGGTTATATTTAGGGTTAGGCTTAGATTTAGGCTGAGGGTGAGTGTGTGTGTTAGGGGTAGGTTTAGGGTTAGGCTTAGGGTTAGGCTGAGGGTGAGGTTGAGGGTGAGAACGTTAGGGTTAAGGTGAGCGTTATGCTTAGGTATAGGGGGAGGGTTAGGATGAGTTTTACGGTTAGGATTACGGCTAGGGTAAGGGCTAGGGTGAGCGTGATGGTTAGGTTTAGGGTTAGGGTTGGGTTTAGGGTTAGGTTAGGGTTAGGGTCAGGGTGACGTTAATGGTTAGAGTTAGGGTTATGGTGAGGCTGTGGGTGTGGGTTAGGGTTAGGGTTAATGTTAGGTTAGGGTTAAGGTGAGTGTTTGAGTGAGGGTGAGGGTTAGGGTTAGTGTCAGCTTTAGGATTAGTGTTAGGGTTAGGGTGAGTGTGATGGTTAGGGTTATGGTTAGGCTTAGGCTTAGGCTGAGGGTGAGGCTGAGGGTGAGAGTTAGGGTTAGGGAGAGGGTTAAGGTTAGGGTTAGGGGGAGGATTAGGATGAGGGTTAAGGTTAGGGGGAGCGCTAGGTTGAGGGTGAAGTTTATGGTTATGGTTAGGGTGAGGTTTAGCGTTAGGGTTAAGGTGAGGGTGAGATTTAGGGTTAGAGTTAGGGCTAGGGTGAGGCTCAGGGTGAGGGTTAGGTTTCGGGTTAGTGTTAGGGTTAGGGTTAAGGTGAGGGATAAGGTGAGGGTGAGGGTTAGGGTTAGGATTAGGATTAGGGTTAGGGTTAGGGAGAGTGTAAGGGTTAGTGTTAGTGTTAGGGTTAGGCTTAGGCTTAAGCTGAGGCTGAGGCTGAGTGTGAGGGTTACGCTTAGGGTGAGGGTTAGTGTTAGGATTAGGGTGAGAGTTAGGGTTTGGGTTAAATTTAGGGTTAGGGTGAGGGGTAGGTTAAGGGTTTTGGTGACGGTGAGGTTTAGGGTTAGGGTGAGGGTTAGGATGAGGGTTAGGGTTAGGATTAGGGTGAGGGTGAGGGCTAGGGTGAGGATGAGGATTAGGGTTAGGGTTAGGGTTAGGGTGAGGTTAAGGGTTAGGGTTAGGTTTAGGGTTAGGGTGAGAGTCATTTTTAGGGTTAGAGTTAGGGTTAGGGTGAGGCTGATTTTGAGGGTTTGGGTTAAGGTTATTGTTAGATTTAGGGTTAGGGTGAGGGTTAGGGTGATGGTGAGGGTTAGGCTTAGGGTTAGGATTAGGATTAGGGTAAGGGTTAGCGTGACTGTGAGGGTTAGGATTAGGGTTAGGGTTAGGATGAGGGGTATGGTTAGGCTTTCGGTTAGTGTTAATGTTATGGTGATTGTGAGGGTTAGGTTGAGGTTTTGGGGTAGGTTTAGGTTTAGATTTAGGGTTAGGGTAAGGGTGAGTGTGTGTGTTAGGGTTAGGTTTAGGGTTAGGCTTAGGATTAGGCTGAGGGTGAGGTTAAGTGTGGGGGTTAGGGTTAGGGTTAGGGTTAGGGTTTGGGTTAAGTTTAGGGTTAGGGTGATGGTTAGGGATAGGGTTATGGTGAGAGTGAAGGTTAGGATTAGGTTGAGGGTTAGGGATAGGGTTAAGGTGAGGGTTAGGGTTAGGGTTAGGGTGAGGGTTATGATGAGGATTAATGTTAGGATTAGGGTGAGGGCTGGTGTGAGGGTGAGGGTTAGGGTTAAGATGAGGTTTAGAGTTAGGATTAGGGTTAGGGTGAGGTTTAGTGTTAGAGTTAGGGTTAGTGTTCAGGTTAAGGTTAGGTGAGGGTTACGGTTAGGCTTAGGCTTAGGCTTAGGCCTAGCATGAGGGTGAGTCTTAGAATTAGGTTTAGGGTGAGCGTTAGCCTTAGGGTGAGGGTTAGGTTGAGGTTTAGGGTTAGGATAAGGTTTAGGGTGAGCACTAAGTTGAGGGTTAGTGTGAGGGCTAGGGTTAGGGATAGGGTTAGTTTTAGGATTAGGTTCAGGTTGAGGGTGATTTTGAGGGTTAGGGTTTGGGTGACGCTTAGGGTTAGGGTTTGATTTAGGGTGAGGGTGAGGGTTAGGGTTAGGGTGAGGGTGTGGGTGAAGGTGAGGGTTAGGGTTAGGGTTAGGGTTAGTGTGAGTGTTAGGGTTAGGGTGAGGGTTATGGTTAGGATGAGGGTTAGTGTTAGGTTTAGGCGTAGGCTTAGTCTTAGGTTAAGGCTGAGTGTTAGGGTTAGGGTGAGTGTGATTGTTAGGGTTTGGGTTAGGTTTAAGCTTAGGGATAGGCTGAGGGAGAGGGTGAGGGTGAGGTTTAGGGTTAGGGTGAGGGTGAGGTTTAGAGTTAGAGTTTGTGTTAATGTGAGGGTTAGTGTGAGGGTTAGTGTTAGGCTTAATATTAGGTTTAGGGATAGGGTGAGTTTTAGGGTGAGGTTTAGGGTTAGGGATAGGGTTAGTTTTAGGATGAGGGTTTGGGTGAGAGTGAGTATGAGGGTTAAGGTTCGGGTTAGTGTTAGGGTTAGGCTTAGGGTTAGGCTGAGTGTGAGGTTGAGGGTTAGGATGAGGGTTAGGTTTAGGATTAGGTTTAGTGTGAGGGCTATCGTGAGGGTGAGGTTTAGGGTTAGGGTTAGGGTGAGGTTTAGGGCTCGGGATAGGTTTAGGGTTAGGTTGAGGATTAGTGTTAGGGTTATGGTGAGGGTCAGGGTTAGGTTTAGTTTGAGGGTTAAAATTAGGTTTAGGGTTAGGATGAGGGTTAGGGTGAGGGTTAGGATGAGGTTTAGAGTTACAATTAGAGTTAGGTTGAGGGCTAGGGTGATTGTGAGTTTTAGTGTCAGGGTTAGGGTGAGGTTTAGGGTTAACTTTAGGCGTAGGTTTAGGGTGAGGGTTAAGGTTCGGGTTTGGGTGAGGGTGAAGGTTAGGTTTGGTGTGAGGGTTAGGGTGAGGACTAAGGTGAGGGTGAGGGTTAGGGTTAATGTTAGGCTTAGGGTGAGGGTTAGGTTGAGGTTTAGGTTTAGGTTTAGGGTTAGTGTTAGGATTAGGGTTTGGGTGAGGGTGAGTTTGAGCCTTAGGGTTAGGATTAGGCTTAGGCTTAGGGTTAGGCTGAGGGTGAGTGTGGGGATGAGGATTAGGTTTAGAGTGCTGGTTTAGTTTATGGTTAGGTTTAGGGTTAGGATGAGGGTTAGGGTTAGGATTAATGTTAGGGTGAGGGCTATGGTGAGTGTCAGGTTTAGTGATTGGTTTAGGCTTAGGCTTAGGGTTAGGCTGAAGCTGAAGGTGAGGGTGAGGGCTAGGTTTAGGGTGATGGTTAGGGTTACTGTTAGGCTGAGGGTTAGGGTTAGGGTTAGGTTTAGGGTAAGGGTGACAGTAAGGGTAAAGGTGAGGGCTAGAGTTAAGTTGTGGGTTAGGGTGAGGATTAGGGTTAGGGTTAGTGTGAGGGTGAGGGTTAGATTGAGTATCAGTGTTAGGGTTAGTGTGAGGTTCAGGGTGAGGATTAGGGGTAGGGTTAGGGTGAGGGCTAGGGTGAGGGTGAGGGTTAGGGATAGGGTTAGGTTGAGGTTTAGGGTAAAGATGATGGTTAGGGTTAGGGTGAGGGTTAGTGTTCGGATTAGGGTTAGTTTTAGGGTGAGGGTAAATGTTAGGGTGAGGGTTAGGGTTAGGGTGAGAGTTATGGTTAGGTTTAGGATTAGTATTAGGGTTAGGGTTATTTTAGGGTTAGGGATAGGTTTATGGTTACGGTGAGTGGGAGGGGGAGGGTTAGGGTTAGGGTTAGGTTGAGGTTTAGGTTTTGGGTTATGATTAGAGTTAGGGTTAGGTTGAGTGTGAGGTTTAGGTTTAGATTTAGGATTACGGGGAGGGTTAGGGTGAGGGTTAGGGTTAGGGTTAGTGTTAGGATTAGGGTGAGGGTGAGTGTGAGTGTTAGGGTTAGGGTTAGGCTTAGGCATACGGTTACGCTGAGGGTAAGGTTGAAGGTGAGGGTTACGGTTAGGTTGAGGTTAGGGTTAGGGTTAGGGTGAGGGTTAGGATGAGGTTTAGAGTTAGGTTTAGGGTTAGGATCAGGGCAAGGGTGAGGGTGAGGTTTAGAGTTAGCATTATGGCGAGGTTTAAGATTAGGGTTAGGTTTAGGTTTAGGGTGAGTGTTAGGGTTAGGTTTACTGTGATGGTGAGGTTTAGGGTTAGGGTGAGAGTTAGGGTTAGTTTGAGGGTGAGGGTTAGGATTAGGGTAAGGGTTATTGTTAGTGTTATGGCTAAGGTTAAGTTCACAGTGAGGGTGAGGCTGAGGTTGAGGTTTAGGGTTAGGGTTAGGGTGAGGTTTAAGGTTAGGGTTAAGGTTAGTGTTATTGTTAGAGTTATGGTTAGAGTTATGGTGAGGGTGAGGGTGAGGGTCAGGTTTAGGGTTAGGGTTAGGTTTAGGGTGAGGGTGAGATTTAGGGTTAGAGTAAGGTTTAGGGTAAGTGTTATGGTTAGGGTTAGGGTGAGGGTTAGGTTGAGGTTTAGGGTTAGGTTTAAGGTTAGGTTGAGGATTAGGGTTATGGTGAGGGTGAGTGTGAGGGTTAGGGTTAGGGTTAGGCTTAGGCTTAGGGTTAGGCTGAGAGTGAGGGTGGAGATGACGATTAGGTTTAGGGTGAGGTTAGGGTTATGGTTAGATTTAGGGTTAGGATTAGGATTAGGGTTAGGATTAGGGTTTGGGTGAGGGCTAGGGTGAGGGTGAGTGTTAGGGTTAGGTTTAGGCTTAGGGTTAGGTTTAGGCTGAGGCTGTGGGTGAGGGTGAGGTTTAGGATTACGGTGATGCTTAGAGTTACAGTCAGGGTGAGGGTTAGGATGAGGGTTAGGGTTAGGGTGAGTGTTAGAATCAGGGTGACTGTAAGGGTAAAAGTGAAGGTTAGGCTGAGAGTGAGGATTATGGTAAGGCTGAGGGTTAGGGTTAGGTTGAGGGTTGGGTTTAGTGTTAGGGTGAGGGTGAGGTTAAGATTGAGGATTAGTTTTAGGTTTAGTCTGAGGATTAGGGTGAGGATGAGGGTTAGGGTTAGGGTGAGGGCTAGGGTGAGGGTTAGGGTTAGGGTGAGGATTAGTGTTAGTGTTAGGTTTAGTGTTAGGGTGAGGGTTAGTGTCAGGTTGAGGTTTAGGTTTATGGTGAGGGTTATGGTTAGAATGAGGGTTAGGGTTTTGTTTAGGGTTATTGTTAGGGTTAGGGTTACGGTTACAGTGAGGGTGAGGTTTAGGGTTAGGTTTAGGGTGAGGTTTATGTTTAGGGTTAGAGTTAGAGTTAGGGTTAGGGTGAGGGTGAGGTTTAGGGTTAGAGTTAGCGTTAGTGTTAGTGTTAGGGTTAGGGTGACAGTTAGTGTGAGGTGTAGGGTTAGGCTTAAGCTTAGGTTTAGGCTTAGGCTTAGGCCGAGCATGAGGGTGAGGGTTAGGGTTAGGTTGAGTGTGAGGATTAGTGTTAGGGTTAGGGTTAGGGTTAGTGTTAGGATGAGGTTTAGGGTTAGGATTAGGGTTAGGGTGAAGGCTAGGTTGAGGGTGAGTTTTAGGGTTAGGCTTAGGCTTAGGTTTAGGCTGAAGGTGAGGGTGAGGTTGAGGGTTATGGTCAGCGTGATGGTTAAAGTTACAGTTAGGCTGAGGGTTAGAATGAGGGTCAGGGTTAGGATGAGGGTTAGGGTGAGGGTGACAGTAAGGGTAAAGGTGAGGATTAGGGTTAGGGTGAAGGTTAGGGTGAGGATTAAGGTTAGGGTTAGGGTGAGTGTGAGGTTTAGATTGAGTATTAGTGTTAGGGTTAGTGTGAGGTTAGGGTGTGGATGAAGGGTAGCGTTAGGGTGAGGGCTAGGGTTAGGTTCAGAGTTAGGGATAGGGTTAGGTTGAGGTTTAGGCTTAAGGTGATGGTTAGTGTTAGTGTGAGGGTTAGTGTTAGGATTAGGGTTAGTTTTAGGTTGAAGGAAAGTGTTAGGATGAGGGTTAGTTTTATGGTGAGAGTTATGGTTAAGGTTAGGATTAGTGTTATTTTTAGGGTTAGGGTAAATATTATGGGTACAGTGAGGTTGAGGGTGAGCATCAGGGTTAGGCTTAGCCTGAGGTTTAGGTTTAGGGTTATGGTTAGAGTTAGAGTTAGGTTGAGGGTGAGGTTTAGGTTTAGAGTTAGGGTTAGTGGGAGGGTTAGGGTGTGGGTTAGGGTTAGGGTTAGGGTTAGGGTTAGTGTTAGGATTAGGGTTAGGGTGAGGGTGAGTGTGAGGATTAGGGTTAGCGTTAGGCTTAGGCTTAGGGTTAGGCTGAGGTTGAGGGTGAGGGTGAGGGTTAGGGTTAGGGTGAGGGTTAGGTTTAGGGTTAGGCTGAGTGTGAGGTTTAGGGTTAGGATTAGGGTTAGAGTTAGGGTTAATGTGAGGGTGAGGTTTAGTGTTAGATTTAGACTTAGGGTGAGGGTTAGTGTGAGGGTTAGGTTTAGGGTTAGTGTTAGGTTAGGGTTAGTGTTAGGTTAGTGTGAGGGTTAGGGTTAGAATTAGGGTTAGGGTTAGGATTAGGGTTAGGTTGAGGGTGAGTGTGTGGGTTAGGGTTAGGTTTAGGGTTAGGCTTATGTTTAGGCTGAGGGTGAGGTTGAGGGTAAGGGTTAGGTTTAGGTTGAGGGTTAGGATTAGGGTTAGGGTGAGAGTTAGGATGAGGGGTAGGGTTAGGATTAGGGTTAGGGCTAGTGTGAGGGTGAGGTTTAGGGTTAGGGTTAGGGTGAGGTTTAGGGTTTGGGTTAGGGTGAGGGTGAGTTTTACTGGTAGATTTGGGTTAGGGTGAGGGTTAGGGTTAGGGTTTGTGTTAGGCTTAGGGTTATTGTGAGTGTTAGGTTTAGTTTGAGGGTTATGTTTATGGTTAGGATTAGGATTAGGGTTAGGGTGAGGGTGAGTGTGAGGATTAGGGTTAGGGTTAGGCTTAGGATTAGGCTGAGGGTGAGGGTGAGTGTTAGGGTTAGGTTGAGGTTGAGGTTTAGGTTTAGACTTAATGTTAGTGTGAGCAGTAGTGTGAGGTTTAGTGTTAGGTTTAGTGTGTGGGTGAGGTTTATGGTTAGGGTGATGCTTAGGTTTACGGTCAGGGTGAGGGTTAGGATGAGGGTTAGGGTTAGTGTGAGGTTTAGGGTGAGGGTGACAGTAAGCGTAAAGTTGAGGGTTAGGCTGAGAGTGAGGATTAGGGTAAATGTGAGGATTGGGTTAGGGTAAAGGTGAGTGTTAGGGTTAGTGTGAGGGTGTGGTTTAGGTGGAAGATTAGTTTTAGGGTTAGTATTAGGTTTAGCGTGAGGATGAGGGTTAAGGTTAGGGTGAGGGCTAGTGTAAGGGTGAGGGTTAGGGTTAGCGTTAGGGTGAGTGTTAGGGTTAGCGTGATGGTTAGGGTTAGTGTGAGGGTTAGTGTTACGGTTAGGGTTAGTGTTAGGGTGACAGTAAGTGTTAGGGTGAGGGTTAGGGTTAGGGTTAGGGTTATTGTTAGGGATAGGGTTAGGATGAGGGTTAGGGTTTGGTTTAGGTTTAGGGTGAGGGCTAGGGTGAGGGTGATGGTTAGGGTTAGGGTTAGGCTTAGTGTTATTCTGAGGGTGAGGGTCAAGTTGAGGGTTAGTGTTAGGGTCATGGTTTGGGTTACTGTTAGGATGAGGGTTAGGTTTAGGGTGAGGGTTAGAGTTAAGGTGACAGCAAGGGTAAAGTTGAGGGTTAGGGATAGGGTGAGGGTTTGTGTGAAGAATAGTGTTAGGGTTAGTGTGAGTTATAGGGTAAGGATGAGGGTTAGGGTTAGGGTGAGGGCTAGTGTGAGGGTGAGGGTTAGGGATAGAGTTAGATTGAGGGTTAAGGTTAAGGTGATGGTTAGGGTTAGTATGAGGGTTAGTGTTAGCATTAGGGTTAGTTTTACGGTAAGGGTAAGTGTTAGGGTGAGGGTTAGTGTTAGGTTGAGGGTTATGGTTAGTGTTAGGGTTAGAGTAATTGTTATGTTTAGGGTTATGGTTACTGTTACCGTGAGGGTGAGGGTGAGGGTTAGGGTTAGGGTGAGGTTGAGTGTGAGGATTAGGGTTAGGGTTAGCCTTAGGATTAGGCTGAGGATGAGGGTGAGGGTGAGTGTTAGGGTGAGGGTGAGGGTGAGGTTTAGGGTTAGACTCAGTGTTAGTGTGAGCATTAGTGTGAGGTTTAGTGTTAGGTTTAGGGTGTGGGTGAGGTTTAGGGTTAGGGTGATGCTTAGGTTTACGGTCAGGGTGAGGGTTAGGATGAGGTTTAAGGTTAGTGTGAGGTTTAGGGTGAAGGTGACAGTAAGGGTAAAGTTGAGGGTTACGCTGAGAGTGAGGATTAGGGTAAATGTGAGGATTGGGTTAAGGTGAAGGTGATTGTTAGGGTTAGGGTAAGGGTGTGGTTTCTGTTGAGGATTAGTTTTAGGGTTAGTGTGAGGTTTAGCGTGAGGATGAAAGTTAGGGTTAGGGTGAGGGCTAGGATGAAGGTGAGGGTTAGAATTAGGGTTAGGGTGAGTGTTAGGTTTAGCGTGATGGTTAGGGTTAGTGTGAGGGTTAGTGTTAGGGTTAGGGTAAGTGTTAGGGTGACAGTAAGTGTTAGGGTGAGGGTTAGGGTTAGAGTTAGTCTTAGTGTTAGTCTGAGGGTGAGGGTCAGGTTGAGGGTTAGTGTTAGGGTGATGGTTTGGGTTACGGTTAGGATGAGGGTTAGGATGAGGGTTAGGTTTAGGGTGAGGGTTAGGGTGAAGGTGACAGCAAGGGTAAAGTTGAGGGTTAGGGTTAGGGTGAGTGTTATGGTTAATGTTAGGGTTAGGGCTATTGTTATGGTTAGGGTTATGGTTACTGTTACGGTGAGGGTGAAGGTGAGGTTTAGGGTTAGGGTTAGGGTGAGGTTTAGGTTTAGGGTTAGGGTTAGAGTTAGAGTTTGGGTGAGGGTGCGGTTTAAGGTTTAGAGTTAGAGTTAGGGGGAGGGTTAGGGTGAGGGTTAGGGTTAGGGTTAGTGTTAGGATTACGGTTAGGGTGAGGGTGTGTGTGAGGGTTAGGGTTAGGGTTAAGCTTAGGCTTAGGGTTAGGCTGAGGGTGAGGATGAGGGTGAGGTTTAGGGTTAGTGTTACTGTGAAGTTGAGGGTTAGGGTTCGGATGAGAGTTAGGATTAGGGTTAGGGTGAGGGTGAGGGTTAGGATTAGGGTTAGGATTAGGGTTATTGTTAGTGTTATGGTTAAGGTTAAGTTTACAGTGAGGATGAGGCTGAGGGTACGGGTTAGGGTTAGGATTACGGTTAGGGTGAGGGCTTGGGTTAGGTTTAGGGTTACGGTGAGGGTGAGGGTTAGGGTTAGGTTTAGGGTTAGTGTTATTGTTAGGGTTAGGGTTAGAGGGTGAGGATGAGGGTGAGGTTTAGGGTTAGGTTTAGATTTAGGGTGAGCGTGAGGTTTAGGGTTAGAGTTAGGTTTATATGGAGGGTTAGGGTGAGGGCTAGAGTTAGGGTTAGTGTTAGGGTTAGGGTTAGGGTGAGGGTTAGGTTGAGGTTTAGGGTTAGAGTTAGGGTTAGATTTAGGATTAGGGTTATGGTGAGGGTGATTGTGAGGTTTAGGGTTAGGTTAGGGTTAGGTTTAAGTTGAGGGTTAGGATGAGGGTTAGGGTTAGGATTACTCTTAGAGTGAGCGCTGGGGTGATGGTTAGTTTGAGGGTTAGTGTTAGGGTTAGGATTAAGTTTATGATTTGGGTTAGGTTGAGGGTGAGTGTGAGGTTTAGGGTAAGGGTTAGGGTTAGGTTTAGGATTAGGGTTAGGGTGAGGGCTAGGGTGAGGGTGAGGTTTAGGGTTAGGTTTAGGCTTAGGCTTAAGGCTAGGCTGAGGCTGAGGGTGAGGGTGAGGGTTAGGGTTAGGGTGATGCTTAGGGTTACAGTCAGGGTGAGGGTTAGGATGAGTGTTAGGGTTAGGGTGAGGAAAACGGTAAGGGAAAAGTTGAAGTTTAGGCTGAGAGTGAGGATAAAGTTAAGGGTGAGGGTTAGGGTTAGGTTGAGGGTTAGAGTTAGGGGTAGGGTTAGGGTGAGGTTAAGATTGAGTATTAGTTTTAGGGTTAGTTTTAGGTTTAGGCTAAGGATGAGGGTTACGGTTAGGGTGAAGGCTGGGTGAGGGTGAGGTTTAGGGTTAGGGTGAGGTTTAGTGTTAGGGTGATGTGTAGGGTTAGTGTGAGGATTAGTGTTAGGGTTAGGGTTAGTGTTAGGGTGAGGTTAAATATTAGGGTGAGGGTTAGGGTTAGGGTGACGGTTATGGTTACAATGAGGGTTAGGGTTAGTTTAGGGTTGTTGTTTGGTTTAGGGTTAGGTTTACAGTTACTGAGAGTGTGAGGGTTAGGGTTATGTTTATGGTGAGGTTTATGTTAAGGGTTAAGTTTAGAGTTAGGTTTAGGGTGAGGATGAGATTTTGGGTTAGATTTAGCGTTAGTGTTATTGTTAGGGTTAGGGTGAGGGTTAGTGTAAGGGTTAGGGTTAGGCTTAAGCTTAGGGTTAGGCTTAGGCTTAGGCCGAGAGTGAGGGTGAGGGTTAGGGTTAGGGTTAGGGTGAGGGTTAGGGTTAGGTTTAGGGTGAGTGTTAGGATGAGGTGTAGGGTTAGGTTTAGGGTTAGGGTGAGGGCTAGGGTGAGGTTGAGGGTTAAGGTTAGCGGTAGGGTGAGGTTTAGGCTTAGGGTGAGGGTGAGGGTTAGTGTGAGGGTTAGTGTTAGAGTTAGGGTGAGGGTAAGTTTTAGGGTGAGGGTGAGGGTGAGGGTGAGGGTTATATTTAGGGTGAGGGTTAGGTTTAGGTTTAGGTTTATTGTTAATTTTAGGTTTTGGCTTATGTTGAGGGTGAGGGTGAGGGTGAGGTTTAGGGTTAGGGTTAGGGTGAGGTTTAGGGTTAGGTTTAGTGTTAGAGTTAGGGTTAGGGTGAGCGTGAGGTTTAGGTTTAGAGCTAGGCTTAGGGTGAGGGTTAGTGTGAGTGTTAGGTTTAGAGTTAGTGTTAGGTTAGTGTTAGGGTGAGGGTTAGTGTGTGGGTTAGGGTTAGAGTTAAGGTTATGGTTAGGATTAGGGTTATGGTGAGGTTGAGTGTCTGGGTTAGGTGTAGGTTTAGGGTTAGGCTTGGGATTAGGCTGAGGGTGAGGTTGAGGGTGAGGGTTAGGGTTAAGGTGAGGGTTAGGATTAGGGTTACTGTGAGGGATAGGACGAAGGTTAGGGTTAGGATTAGGGTTAGAGTGAGGGCTAGAGTGAGGATGAGGTTTAGTGATAGGATTAGGGTTAGGTTTAGGATTAGGGTTAGGGTGAGGGTGAGGTTTATTGTTAGAGTTGGGCTTAGGTTGAAAGTTAGGATTAGGATTAGTGTTAGGGTTAGGGTTAGGGTGAGTGTTAGGCTTAGGGTGAGGGTTATGGTGATGGTTTGGATTAGGATTAGGGTAGGGTTAGGGTGAGTGTGAGGGTTAGGGTAAGGGTTAGGCTTAGGTTAGCCTGAGAGTGAGGGTGAGGGTTAAGGTTAGAGTTAGGGTGAGGGTGTGTGTGAGGGTTAGGGTTTGTGTAAGGGTTAGCCTTAGGTTTAGGCTGAGGGAGAGGGTGAGGGCGAGGGTTAGAGTTAGGGTGAGTGTTAGGGTTAGGGTTAGGGTGAGGTTTAGTTTTAGAGTTAGGGTTACAGTAAGGGTTAGGGTGAGGGTGAGTGTTAGGGTTAGTGTTAAAATTAGGGTGTGGGTGAGGTTTAGGTTTAGGGTGATGCTTAGGGTTACGGTCAGGGTGAGGGTTAGGATGTGGGTTAGGTTTAGTGTGAAGGTTAGGGTGAGGGTGACAGTAAGGGTAAAGTTGAGGGTTAGGCTGAGAGTGAGGATTACGTTAAATGTAAGGTTTAGGGATAGGGTGAGGTTTAGGGTTAGGGTTAGGGTGTGGGTGTGGTTTAGATTGAGTATTAATTTTAGGGTTAGTGTGAGGTTTAGGGTGAGGATGAGGGGTTAGGGTAAGGGCTAGGGTGAGGGTGAGGTTTAGAATTACGGATAGGGTGAGTGTGAGGATTAGGGTGAGTGATAGGGTTAGCCCTAGGTTTAGGCTGAGGGTGTGGGTGAGGGTGAGGTTTAAGGTTAGGTTGAGTGTTAGGGTTAGGGGAATGATGAGGTTTAGTGTTAGGGTTAGGGTTAGGGTGAGGGTGAGGTCTAGGGGGAGAGTTGGGCTTAGGGTGAGGGTTAGGGTTAGGGTGAGGGTTGGGGGGGGTGACGGTAAGGGTAAACTTTACGGTTAGGCTGAGGGTGAGATTTACTGTAAGGGTTAGGGTTAGGGTTAGGGTGAGGGTTAGGGTTAGGGGTAGGGTGAGGGTGAGGGTAAGATTGAGGATTAGTGTAAGGGTGAGGTTTAGGGAGAGGATGAGGGTTGGGTTAGGGTTAGGGTTATTGTTAGTGTTATGATTAGAGTTAAGTTTGCGGTGAGGGTGAGGCTGAGGGTGAGGTTTATGGTGAGGGTTAGGTTTAGGTTTAGGGTTAGGGTTAGTATTATTTTTAGGGTTAGGGTTAAATTTACAGTGAGGGTGTGGGTGAGGGTTAGGGTTAGAGTGAGTTTTACGGTGAGGTTTAGTGTTAGGGTTAGGTTGAGGGTGAGGTTTAGAGTTAGAATTAGGTTTATGGGGAGGGTTAGGGTAAGAGGAAGGGTTAGGGTTAGTGTTAGTCTTAGGGTGAGTGTGAGGGTTAGGTTGAGGTTTAGGGATAGGCTTAGGGTTAGGATTAGGGTTAGGGTGAGTGTGTTTGTGAGGGTTAGGTTTAGGCTTAGGCTTAGGGTTAGGTTGAGGGTGAAGGTAGGTGAGGGTTGAGGGTTATAGTTACGGTGAGCGTGAGGATTAAGGTTACAGTGAGGGTTAGGTTGGGTTAGGATAAAGGTGAGTGTGACGGTTAGGGTTAGGGTGAGGTTTAGGGTTAGGATTAGGATTAGGTTGAGGGTAAGTGTGAGGTTAGGGTTAGGGTTAGTGTTAGATTAGGGTTAGGGTGAGGCTTAGGATGAGGGTTAGTGTTAGGATTAAGGTTAGGGTGATGGCTAGGGAGAGGGTGAGTTTTAGGGTTAGGATTAGGGTGAGGTTTAGTGTTAGGGTTAGGGTGAGGGTGAGGTTGAGTGTTAGAGTTAGGGTTACGTTTAGGGTTAGGGTTAGTGTTAGTGTTAGGGTTAGGGTTAGGGTGAGTGATAGGTTTAGGGTGAGGGTTATGGTTATGGTCAGGATTAGGATTAGTGTTATGGTGAGGGTGAGTGTGTGGGTTAATGTTAGGTTTAGTGTTAGGCTTAGGGTTATGTTTAGGTTGAGGTTGAGGCTGAGGGTTAGGTTTAGCGTGAGTGTTTGGGTTACAGTGAGGGTTATGTTTAGGATGACGGTTACGGTTAAGTTTAGGGTTAGGTTCAGGGCTACATTGAGGGTGAGGTTTAGGGTTAGGTTTAGGGTGAGGTTTAGGGTGAGGGTGAGGTTTAGGGTTAGGGTTAGGCTGAGGTTTAGGATTATAGTTAGGGTTAGGGTTAGGGCGAGTGTGAGGTTTAGGGTTAGAGTTAGAGTTAGGATGAGGGTTAGGGTGAGGTTTAGGGTTAGAGTTATTGTTAGGTGGAGGGTTAGTGTGAGTGTTAGGTTTACGGTGAGGGCTAGGTTGAGGGTGAGGGTTAGGGTTAGGCTTAGGATTAGGCTTATGGTTAGGCTGAGGGTGAGGTTGAGGTTGAGGGTTAGGTTTAAGGTGATGGTTAAGGTTACGGTTAGGTTGAAGTTTAGCATGAGGTTTAGGGATAGGGTGAGGATTAGGGTGAGGGTGATGGTAAGGGTAAAGTTGAGGGTTAGGTTGAGGGTCAGGGTACAGATCAGGGTGAGGGTTAGTGTTAGGGTGAGGGTTAGGGTAAGTGTGAGGGTTAGGGGTAAGGGTGAGGGTGAGGGTTAGATTGAGGATTAGGGTTAGGGTTAGTGTGAGGTTTAGGGTGACGATGTGGGTTAGCGTTAGGGTGAGGGTTAGGGTTAGAATTAGGGTTAGGATGAGGGCTACGGTGAGGGTGAAGGTCAGGGTTAGGTTAGGGTTAGGGTGAGTTTTAGGGTTAGGGTGAGGGTTAGGGTTAGTGTCAGGGTTAGTGTTAGGGTTAGGTTTAGTGTTAGGATGAGGGTTAGGGTTAGGGTGAGGGTTATAGTTAGGATGAGGGTTAGTGTTAGGGTTATTGTAATTGTTAGGATTAGGATTACATTGCGGGTGAGTGTGAGGGTTAGGGTTAGAGTTAGGGTGAAGTTTAGGTTTAGGATTAGGGGTAGAGTTAGGGTTAGGGTGAGGGTGAGGTTTAGGGTTAGGGTTAGGCTTAGGGTGAGGGTTAGTGTTAGGATTAGGGTTAGGGTTAGTGTTAAGTTAGAGTTACGGTGTGGGCTAGTGTAAGGGTTAGGGTTAGAGGGAGAGTTAGGGTTAGGCTGAGGCTGAGGTTGAAGGTGAGGGTAAGGGTTAGGTGAGGGTTAGGTTTAGGGTTAGGATGAGGGTTAGGTTGAGGATTAGGTTTAGGATTAGGGTTAGGGTGAGGGTGAGTGTGTGGGTAAGGGTTATGTTTAGAGTTAGGATTAGGGTTAGGCTGAGGCTGAGGTTGAGGGTGAGGGTTAGGGTTAGGGTGAGGTTTAGAGTAAGGGTTGGAGATAGGGTTAGGGTGAGGGTGATGTTTATAATTAGAGTTAGGGTTAGTGTTAGGGTTGGGCTTTGGGTTAGGCTGAGTGTGAGAGTGGGGGTGAGGATTAGGGTTAGGGTTAAGGTTAGAGTTAGGGTTTGGGTTAGGGTTAGGGTTATTGTTAGTGTTATGTTTAGGGTTCAGTCTGCAGTGAGGGTGAGGCTGAGGGTGAGGTATATGGTTAGGGTTAGGGTTAGTGTTAGGGTTAGTGTTAGTGTTATTGTTAGGGTTAGAGTTACGGTGAGGTGAGCGTGAGGGTGAGGGTTAGGGTTAGGGTGAGGTTTGGGGTGACGTTTAGGGTTAGGGTTAGGTTGAGGGTGAGGTTTAGGGTTAGAGTGAGTGTTAGTGGGAGGGTTAGGGTGAGGGTTAGGTTTAGGTTTAATGTTAGTCTTAGGGTGAGGGTGAGGGTTAGGTTGAGGTTTAGGGATAGGGTTAGGGTTAGGATTAGGCTTACAATGTTGGTGAATGTGAGGGTTAGGGTTAGATTTAGGCTTAGGTTTAGGGTTAGGATTAGGATGAGGGTGAGATTTAGGGTTAGGGTGAGATTGAGGTTTATGTTTAGGGTGAGTATTAGGGTTAGTGTGAATGTTAGTGTTAGGGTTAGGTTTAGTGTTAGGGTTAGGGGGAGGGTTAGGGTGAGGTTTAGAGTAAGGTTTAGTGTTAGGGTTAGGGGGAGGGTTAGGGTTAGTTTGGGGTTTCGGGTTAGGGTTAGGTTTAGGATTAGGGTGATTGTTAGGATGAGTTTTAGGGTTAGGATTAGGGTTAGGGTGAGGACTAGGGTGAGGGTGAGTGTTTTGGTTAGGGTTAGGGTGAGATTTAGGGTTAAGGTGAGGGTTAGGGTTAGTGTGAGTGTTAGTGTTAGGTTTTGGTTTAGTGTTATGTTTAGGGGAAGGGTTAGGGTCAGGGTTAGTGTTAGGGTTAGTGATAGGGTTAGGGTTAGGGTGATGGTTAGGGTTACTGTTAGCTTGAAAATTAGGATGAAGTTTCGGGATAAGGTGAGGGTTAGGGTAAGGGTGATGGTAGGGATAAATTTGAGGGTTCGGCTGAGGGTGAGGGTTAAGGTTAGTGTGAGGGTTACAGTTGGGATGAGGGTTAGGGTAAGGGTGAGGTTTAGGGATTAGGGTGAGGGTGATAGTTAGATTGAGGATTAGGGTTAGGGTTAGTGTGTGGTTTAGGGTGAGGATGAGGGTTAGAGTTAGGTGAGGGTAAGAGTTAGAATTAGGGTAAGGGTGATGGTGAGGGTTAGGGTTAGGTTTAGGGTGAGGTTTAGGCTTAGGGTGAGGGTTAGGGTTAGTGTAAGGGTTAGTGTTAGGGTTCGGGTTACTGTTAGGGTGAGGGTAAGTATTAGGGTGAGGGTTAGGGTTAGCGTGAGGGTTATAGTTAGGGTGAGGGTTAGGGTTAGTGTTAGGGGTATTAGTTTTAGGTTTCGTGTTACCTTGAGGGTGAGGGTGAGGATGAGGGTTAGGTTTAGGGTTAGGGTAAGGTTTAGGATTAGGATTAGGGTGAGAGTTAGGGTTAGGGTGAGAGTGAGGTTTAGGTTTAGATTTAGGCTTAAGGTGAGGGTTAGTGTTAGGGTTAGTGTTATGTGTGGGTTAGGGTGAGGGTTAGTGTGAGGGTTATGGTTAGGGTTAGGGTTAGGCTTAGTGGTAGGCTGAGGGTGAGGTTGAGTGTTAAGGTTGGGGTTAGGGTTAGGGTAAGGTTTAGGGTTAGGGTGAGGGTTAGGATGAGGGTTAGGGTTATGATTAGGATTGGAATGAGGGCTAGGGTGAGGGTGAGTGTGAGGGTTAAGTTAAGTGTTAGGCTTAGGTTTAGGTTGAGGGTGAGGGTTAGGTTTAGGGTGAGGGTGAGTGTGAGGGTTAGGGTTAGTGTTAGGGTTAGGGTGAGGGTTAGTGTGAGGGTTAGTCTTAAAATTATGGTGTGGGTGAGGGTTAGGGTTAGGGTGAGGCTTAGTGTTACTTTCAGGGAGAGGGTTAGCATGACGTTGAGAGTTAGTGTGAGGGTTAGGATGAGGGTGACAGTAATGGTACAGTTGAGGGTTAGGCTGAGAGTGAGGATTACGGTAAATGTGAGGGTTAGGGTTAGGGTTAGGGTAGGGGTAGGGTGAGGGTGAGGGTAAGATAGAGGATTAGTGTTAGGGTGAGGTTTAGGGTGAGGATGAGGGTTAGGGTTAGGGTTATTGTTAGTGTTATGGTTACAGTTATGTTTGCAGTGAGGGTGAGGCTGAGGGTGAGGTTTATTTTTAGGTTTAGATTCAGCGTTAGAGATAGGGTTAGTATTATTTAGAGGGATAGGTTTAGATTTACAATGAGGGTGAGGGTGAGGGTTAAGGTGAGGGTGAGGTTTACGGTGAGGTTTAGGGTTAGGTTTACGTTGAGGGTGAGGTTTAGAGTTAGAATTAGGTTGATGGGGAGGGTTAGGGTGACAGGTAGGGTTAGGGGTAGTGTTAGTCTTAGGGTGAGGGTGAGGGTTAGGTTGAGGTTTAGGGATAGTCTTAGGGTTAGGATTAGGGTTAGGGTGAGGTTGATTATAAGGGTTAAGTTTAGGCTTAGGCTTACGTTTAGGTTGAGGGTGAAGGTAGGTGTGAGGGTTATGGTTACAGTGAGGGTGAGGATTAGGGTTAGGGTGAGGGTTAGAATTTGGGTTAGGATTAAGGTGAGGGTGAGGGTTAGGGTTAGGATTAGGATTAAGGTGAGGGTGAGGGTTAGGATTAGGGTTAGGGTTATTGTTAGTGTTATGGTTAAGGTTACCTTTGCAGTGATGGTGAGGCTGAGGGTGTGGGTTAGGGTTAGTATTAGGGTTAGGGTTAGGTTTAGGGTTAGGATTAGTGATTTTGTTAAGGTTAGGGTTAGAGTTATGGTGAGGGTGAGGGTGAGGGTTAGGGTTAGGGTTAATTTTAGGGCGAGGGTTAGAGTGAGGGTTAGGGTTAGGGTTAGGGTTTTGTTTAGCTTTAGGATTAGGGTTAGGGTGAGGGTGAGTGTGAGGGTTAGGTTTAGGCTAAGGCTTAGGGTTAGGCTGAGGATGACGGTGGGGTTGAGGATGAGGGTTCGGGTGATGGTTAGGGTTAGGATTAGGGTGATGGTTAGGATGAGGGTTAGGGTTAGGATTAGGGTTAGGGTGAAGACTAGGGTGAGGGTGAAAGTTAGTGTTAGGCTTAGGCTTAGGCTTAGCGTTAGGCTGAGGTTGAGGTTGAGGGTGAGTGTTAAGGTTAGGGTGATGGTTAGGGTTATCCTTAGGTTGAAGGTTAGCATGAGGTTTAGGGACAGGGTGAGGGTTAGAGTGAGGGTGATGGTAAGGGTAAAGCTATGGGTTAGGCTGAAGGTGAGAATTAAGATACGGGTGAGTGTTAGGGTTAGGGTGAGGGTTAGTGTAAGGATGATGGTTAGGGTTTATGGTGAGTTTGAGGGTTAGATTGAGGATTAGGGTTAGGTTTCGTGTGAGGTTTAGGGTGAGGATGAGGGTTAGCGTTAGGGTGAGGGTTAGGGTTAGAATTAGGTTTCGGGTGAGGGCTAAGGGGAGGGTGAGGTTTACTGTTACTGTTAGGGTTAGGGTGAGTTTTAGGGTTAGGATGAGGCTTAGGCTTAGTATGAGAGTTAGTGTTAGGGTTAGGGTTAGTGTTAGGGTGAGGGTAAGTGTTAGGGTGAGGGTTAGGGTTAGGGTGAGGGTTATAGTTAGGGTGAGGATTAGGGTTAGGGTTATTGTCATTGTTAGGTTTAGCGTTACGTTGACGGTGAGGGTGAGGGTAAGGGTTAGGTTTAGGGTTAGGGTTAGGGTGAGATTTAGGGTTAGGATTCGGGTTATAATTAGGGTTAGGGTGAGTGTTAGTGTGAGGGTTAGGTTTAGGGTTAGTGTTACGTTAGGGTTAGGGTGAGGGTGAGTGTGAGGGTTAGGGTTAGGTTTAGTGTTAGGCTTAGGGTTAGGGTGAGGGTGAGTTTGAGGGTGAGGGTTAGGGTTATGATGAGGGTTAGAGTTAGGGTTAGATTGAATGTTAGGCAGAGGGTTAGGGTTAGGAATAGGGTTAGTTTGAGCGCTGGTGTGAAGGATAGTGTGAGTGTTAGGGTTACGATAGGGTTAGGTTGAGGGTGAGTGTGAGGGTTATGGGTAGGGTTAGGGTTAGGCTTAGGGTTAGGGTTAGGGTTAGGGTTTGGTTTAGGGTGAGGGTGAGGGTGATTATTAGGGTTAGAGTTAGGGTTAGGGTTAGGGTTAGGCTAAGGGTGAGGTTGGGGGTGAGGATTAGGGTTAGGTTGATGGTTAGGTTTAGGGTTAGTGTTATTGTTAGGGTTAGGGTTAGAGTTAAGGTGAAGGTGAGGGTGAGGGTGCGGGTGAGGTTTAGGGTTAGGGTTAGGTCAGGTTTATGGTTAGGGTAAGAGATAGGGTTAGGGTGAGGGTGAGGTTTACGGTTAGATTTAGGCTTAGGGTGAGGGTTACTGTTAGGGTTAGGGTTAGGATTAGTGTTAGGTTTGGGTTAGGGTGAGGGTTATGGTTAGATTTAGGGTTAGGGTTAGGATTTGGGTTAGGGTGAGGTTTAGTGTGTGGGTTAGGGTTATGTTTAGTGTTAGGCTTAGCGTTAAGCTGAGCGTGAGGTTGAGTGTGAGGGTTTGGGTTAGGCTGAGGGTTAGGATTAGGGTTAGTGTTAGGGTTAGGATGAGGGTTAGGGTTAGTATTAGGATTAGAGTGAGGGCTAGGGTGAGGGTGCCCTTTACTGTTAGGGTTAGGGTGAGGTGTCGGGTTAGGGTTAGGGTGAGCATGAGGTTTAGTGTTAGAGTTAGGGTTAGGGTGAGGTTTAGGGTTAGGGTTAAGGTTAGTGTTAGGGTTAGGGTTAGGTTGAAGGTTATGGTTATGGTTAGGATTAGGATTAGGGTTAGGGTGAGGGTGAGTGTGAGGATTAGGGTAAGCTTTAGGCTTAGGGTTAGGTTGAGGGTGAGGGTTAGGTTTAGAGTGTGGGTGAGTGTGAGGGTTAGGGTTAGTGTTAGGTTTAGGGTGAGGGTTAGTGTGAGGGTTAGGTTTAGGCTTAGGCTTAGGATTAGGTTGAGGGTGAAGGTAGGTGGGAGGGTTATGGTTACGGTGAGGGTGAGGATTAGGGTTAGGGTGAGGGTTAGGATTTGGGTTAGGATTAAGGTGAGGGTGAGGGTTAGGATTAGGGTGAGTGTTAGGGTTAGGATTAGGGTGAGGGTGAGGGTGAGGGTTAGGATTAGGGTTAGGGTTATTGTTAGTGTTATGGCTAAGGTTACCTTTTCAGTGATGGTGAGGCTGAGGATGAGGGTTAGGTTTAGGATTAGAGTGAGGGTTAGGTTTTGGCTTAGTATTAGTATTTTTGTTATAGTTAGGGTTAGAGTTATGGTGAGGGTGAGAGTGAGGGTGAGGGTTAGGGTTAGGGTGAGTTTAGGGTTAGGGTGAGGATTAGGGTTAAGGTGAGGGTGAGGTTTAGGGTTAGAGTGAGGGTTAGGGGGAGGGTTAGGGTGAGGGTTAGGGTTAGGGTTAAGGTTAGGTTTAGGATTAGGGTTAGGGTGAGGGTGAGTTTGAGGGTTAGGGTTAGGCTTAAGCTTAACCTTAGGGATATGCTGAGGATGAGGGTGGGGTTGATGATTATGGTTTGGGTATTGGTTAGGGATAGGATTTGGGTGAGGGTTAGGATGAGCGTTAGGGTTATTATTAGGGTTAGGCTGGGGGCTATGGTGAGGGTGAGGGTTAGGGTTAGGTTTAGGCTTAAGTTTAGGGTTAGGCTGAGGGTGAGGTTGAGGGTGAGGGTTAAGGTTAGGGTGATGGTGAGGGTTACGGTTAGGTTGAAGTTTAGCATGAGGTTTAGGGATAGGTTGAGAGATAGAGTGAGGGTGATGGTAAGGGTAAAGTTGAGGGTTAGACTGAGGGTGAGAATTAAGATAACGGTGAGGGTTAGCGTTAGGGTGAGGGTTAGGGTAAGGGTGAGGGTGAGGGTTAGATTGAGGATTAGTGTTAGGTTCAGTGTGAGGTTTGGGGTGAGGATGAGGGTTAGGGTTAGGTTGAGGGTTAGTGTTAGGTTTAGTGTTATTGTTAGGTTAAGGATTAGATTTACGGTGAGGGTGAGGTTGAGGGTCCTGGTTAGGGTTACGTTTAGGGTGAGGTTTAGGGTTAGGTTTGGAGATAGGGTTAGGTTGAGGGTGATGTTTAGGGTTAGATTTCAGGTTAGTGTTAGGGTTGGGCTTAGGGTTAGGCTGAGGGTGAGAGTGGGGGTGAGGATTAATATTGGGTTTAGGGTTAGGGTTAGAGTTAGGGTTAGGGTTAGGTTAGGGATTAGGGTTAGGGTGAAGGTGAGGGTGAGTGTTAGAGTTAGGGTTAGGCTTAGGCTGAGGGTGAGGGTGGGGGTGAGGATTAGTTTTCGGGTGATGGTTAGGGTTAGGATTAGGGTAAGGGTTAGGATGAGGGTTAGAGTTGGGATTAGGCTTAGGGTGAGGGCTAGGGTGAGAGTGAGGTTTAGGGTTAGGGTTAGGGTGAGGTTTAGGATTAAGGTGAGGGTTAAGGTTAGTGTGAGTGTTAGTGTTAGGTTTAGGTTTAGAGTTAGGGTTAGGGGGAGGGTTAGGGTCAGGCTTAGGGTTAGGGTTAGTGTTAGGGTTATGGTTAGGGTGATTTTTAGGGTTACGGTTAGCTTGAAAGTTAAGATGAGGTTTAGGGATAGGGTGAGGGTTAGGGTAAGGGTGATGGTAAGGGTAAATTTGAGGTTTACGCTGAGGGTGAGGGTTAGGATAAGTGTGAGGGTTACGGTTAGGGTGAGGGTTAGGGTAAGGGTGAGGGTTAGGGATTAAGGTGATGCTGAGGGTTAGATTGAGGATTACGGTTAGGGTTAGTGTGTGGTTTAGGGTGAAGATGAGGGTTAGGGTTAGGTGAAGTTAAGTGTTAGAATTAGGGTTATGGTGAGGACTAGGGTGAGGGTGAGGGTTAGGTTTAGGGGTAGGGTGAGGTTTAGGCTTAGGGTGAGGGTTAGGGTTAGTGTGAGGGTTAGTGTTAGGGTTAGAGTTAGTGTTAGGGTGAGGGTAAGTGTTAGGGAGAGGGTTAGGGTGAGGGTGAGGGTTGTACTTAGGGTGAGGCTAAGGGTTAGGGTTAGGGTTATTGTTAATTTTAGGTTTAGGTTTATGTTGAGGGTGAGGTTTAGGGTTAGGTTTAGGTTGAGGTTTAGGGTTAGATTTATCTTAGGGTTAGGGTAAGTGTTATGGTTACGGTTAGGATTAGTGTTATGTTAGGGTTAGGGTTAGGGTTATGGTGTGGTTGAGTGTGTGGTTTAGGGTTAGGTTTAGGGGTAGGCTTGGGGTTAGGCTGAGGGTGAGGTTGAGGGTGATGGTTGCGGTTAGTGTGAGGGTTAGGATTATGGTTAGTGTGAGGGTTAGGATGAAGGTTAGGGTTAGGATTAGGGTTAGAGTGAGGGCTAGGGTGAGCATGAGGTTTAGTGTTAGGCTTAGGGTGAGGTTTAGGGTTAGGGTTAGTGTGAGGGTGAGGTTTAGTGTTAGAGTTCGAGTTAGGTTGAGGGTTAGGATTAGGGTTAGTGTTAGAGTTAGGGTTAGGGTGAGTGTTAGGGTTAGGGTGAGTGTTATGGTGATGGTTAGGATTAGGATTAGGGTAGGGTTAGGGTGAGTGTGAGGGTGAGGGTAAGGGTTAGGCTTAGGGTTAGCCTGAGGGTGAGGGTGAGCGTGAGGGTTAGGGTTAGGGTGAGGGTGAGTGTGAGGGTTAGGGTTAGTGTTAGGGTTAGCCTTAGGTTTAGGCTGAGGGTGATGGTGAGGGAGAGGGTTAGAGTTAGGTTGAGGGTTAGGTTATGGTTAGGGTGAGGGTTAGGGTTAGAGGTATGATGAGTTTTAGTGTTAGGGTAACGGTTAGGGTGATGGTGAGTTCTAGGGTTAGAGTTGGGCTTAGGGTGAGGGTTAGCCTGAGGGTTAGGGTTAGGGTGAGGTTTAGGGTGGGGGTGACAGTAAAGGTAAACTTTAGGGTTAGGCTGAGGGTGAGAGTTACTGTAAGGGTTTGGGTTAGGGTTAGGGTGAGGGGTAGGGGTAGGGGTAGGGTGAGGGTGAGTGTAAGATTGAGGATTAGTGTTAGGGTGAAGTTTAGGGTAAGGATGAGGGTTTGGGTTAGGGTTTTTGTTAGTGCTATGGTTATAGTTAAGTTTGCAGGGAGGGTGAGGCTGAGGGTGAGGTTTATGGTGAGGGTTAGATTTAGGTTAGGGTTAGGGTTAGTATTATTTTTAGGGTTAGGGTTAGATTTACAGTGAGGGTGAGGATGAGGGTTAGGGTTAGGGTGAGGTTTACGGTGAGGTTTAGGGTTAGGGTTACGTTGAGGGTGAGGTTTAGAGTTAGAATTAGGTTTATGGGGAGGGTTAGGGTGAGAGGTAGGTTTAGGGTTAGTGTTAGTCTTAGGGTGAGGTTGAAGGTTAGGTTGAGGTTTAGGGATAGGCTTAGGGTTAGGATTAGGGTTAGGGTGGGGTTGAGTGTGAGGGTTAGGTTTAGGATTAGGCTTAGGTTTAGGTTGAATGTGAAGGTAGGTGTGAGGGTTATGGTTATGGTGAGGGTGAGGATTAGGGTTACGGTGAGGGTTAGGATTTGGGTTAGGATTAAGGTGAGGGTGAGGGTTAGGATTAGGGTGAGGGTTAGGGTTAGGATTAGGATTAGGGTGAGGGTGAGGATTAGAGTTAGTGTTAGTGTTAGGTTTAGGGTTAGGCTGAGGGTGAGGGTGGCGGTGAGGATTAGTGTTAGGGTGATGGTTAGAGTTAGGTTTAGTGTTATTGTTAGGGTTAGGGTTAGAGTTACGGTGAGGGTGAGGTTCTGGGTGAGGTTTAGGGTTAGTGTTAGGGTGAGGTTTAAAGTTAGGGTTGGAAATAGGGTTAGGGTTAGGGTGATGTTTAGGGTTAGAGTTTGGGTTAGTGTTAGGGTTGGGCTTAGGGTTAGGCTGAGGGTGAGAGTGGGGGTGAGTATTAGGGATACGGTTAAGGTTAGGGTTAGAGTTAGGTTTATGGTTAGGGTTAGGGTTATTGTTAGTGTTATGTTTAGGGTTAAGTTTGCAGTGAGGGTGAGGCTGAGGGTGAGGTTTATGTTTAGGGTTAGGTTTTGGGTTAGGGTTATTGTTAGTGTTAGTGTTAGGTTTATGGTTAGGGTTAGAGTTACGGTGAGAGTGAGTCTTAGGGTTAGGTTGAGGTTTAGGGTGCCGTTTAGGGTTAGGATTAGGTTAAGGGTGAGGTTTATGGTTAGAGTGAGGGTTAGTGGGAGGGTTAGGGTTAGGATTAGGGATAGGGTTAGGTTTAGGGTTAGGATTAGTGTTTTTGTTAAGGTTAGGGTTAGACTCATGGTTAGTGTTAGGGTGAGGGTGAGGGTTAGGGTTAGGGTAAGGGTTTGGCTTAGGGTTAGGTTGAGGGTGTGGGTTATGTTTAGGGTGAGGGCGAGTGTGAGGGTTAGGATTAGTGTTAGGGTTAGGGTGAAGGTTAGTGTGAGGGTTAGTGTTAAAGTTAGGGTGTGGTTGAGGGTTAGGTTTAGGGTCATGCTTAGGGTTACGGTCAGGGAGAGGGTTAGCATGAGGGTGAGAGTTAGTGTGAGGGTTAGGGTGAGGGTGACAGTAAGGGTAAAGTTGAGGGTTTGGCTGAGAGTGAGGATTATGGTAAATGTGAGGGTTAGGGTTAAGGTGAGGGTGAGGGTTAGGGTTAGAGGTAGGGTGAGGGTGAGTGTAAGATTGAGTATTAATGTTAGGGTGAGGTATAGGGTGAGGATGAGGGTTAGGGTTAGGGTTATTGTTTGTGTTATGGTTACAGTTAAGTTTGCAGTGAGGGTGAGGCTGAGGGTGACGTTATAGTTAGGGTTAGGTTTAGGTTTTGGGTTAGGGTTAGTATTATTTTTAGGGTTAGGGTTAGATTGACAGTGAGGATGAGGGTGAGGGTTAGGGTTAGGGTGAGGTTTAAGGTGAGGTTTAGGGTTAGTGTTAGGTTGAGCGTGAGGTTTAGAGTTAGAATTATGTTTATGGGGAGGGTTAGGGTGAGAGATAGGGTTAGGGTTAGAGTTAGTCTTAAGGTGAGGGTGAGGGTTAGGTTGAGGTTTAGGGATAGGTTTAGGGTTAGGATTAGGTTTTGGTTGAGGATAAGTGTGAGAGTTAGGTTTAGGCTTAGACTCAGGGTTAGGTTAAGGGTGAAGGTAGGTGTGAGCGTTATGGTTACGGTGAGGGTGAGGATTAGGATTAGGGTGAGGGTTAGAATTTGGGTTAGGATTAAGGTGAGGGTGAGGGTTAGGGTTAGGGTGAGTTTTAGGTTTAGGATTAGGATTAGGGTGAGGGTGAGTGTTTGGATTATGGTTAGGGTTATTGTTAGTGTTATGGTTAAGGTTACCTTTGCAGTGATGGTGAGGCTGAGGGTGAGGGTTAGGTTTAGGATTAGGGTTAGGGTTAGGTTTAGGATTAGGATTAGTGTTTTTGTTAAGGTTAGGGTTAGAGTTATGGTGAGGGTGAGGGTGAGCGTTAGGGTTAGGGTTAGGGTGAGCTTTAGGGTTAGGGTGAGGATTAGGGTTTTGGTGAGGGTTAGGTTTAGGGTTAGAGTGAGGTTTCGGGGGAGGGTTAGGGTGAGTGTTAGGGTTTGGGTTAGGGTTAGGTATAGGAGTAGGGTTAGGTTGAGGGTGAGTGTGAGTGTTAGGGTTAGGCTTAGGCTTAGGCTTAGGGTTAGGCTGAGGATGAGGGTGGGGGTGAGGATTATTGTTCGAGTGATGATTAGGGTGAGGATTAAGGTGAGGGTTAGGATGAGGGTTAGGGTGAGGATTAGGGTTAGGGTGAGGGCTAGGGTGAGGTTGAGGGTTAGGGTTAGGGTTAGGTTTAGGGTTAGGCTGATAGTGACGTTGAGGGTAAGGGTTAAGTTAAGGGTAATGGTTAGGGTTAAGGTTAAGTTGAAGATTAGCATGAGGTTTAGGGATAGGGTGAGGGTTAGAGTGAGGGTGATGGTAAGGGTAAAGTTGAAGGTTAGGCTGACTGTGAGAATTAAGATAAGGGTGAGGGTTAGGGTTAGGGTAAGGCTTAGTGTAAGGGTGTGGGTTAGGGGTTATGGTGAGGGTTAGGGTTAGGTTGAGGGTTATAGTTAGGGTGAGGGTTAGGGTTAGGGTTATTGTTATTGTTAGGTTTAGAGTTAGGTTGAGGGTGAGGGTGACAGTGAGGGTTAGGTTTAGGGTTAGGATTAGGGTGAGATTTAGGGTTAGGATTAGTGTTAGAGTTAGGGTTAGGGTGAGGGTGAAGTTTAGGGTTAGAATTAGGCTTCGGTTGAGTGTTAGTGTGAGGGTTAGGGTTAGGGTAAATGTTAGGTTAGTGTTAGGGTGAGGGTTGGGTTTAGAGTGATAATTAGGGGTAGTATTAGGGTTAGGGTGAGGTTGAGTGTGTGGGTTAGGCTTAAGTTTAATGTTAGGCTTAGGGTTAGGCTGAGTGTGAGGTTGAGGGTGAGGGTTATGGTTAGGGTGAGGGTTAGAGTTAGGGTTAGATTGAGGGTTAGGATGAGGGTTAGTGTTACGATTAGTGTTAGGATGAGCGCTGGGGTGATGGTTAGTGTGAGGTTTAGGGTTAGGGATAGGGTTAGGTTTAAGATTAGGGTCAGGTTTTGGGTGAGGGTGAGGGTTAGGCTTAGTGTTAGGGTTAGGATTAGGGTTAGGGTTATGGTTAGGGTTTGATTTAGAGTGAGGTTGAGGGTAAGAATTAAAGTTAGTGTTAGTGTTAGGGTTAGGGTTAGGCTAAGGGTGAGGGTGGGGTGAGGATTTGGGTTAGGGTGATGGTTAGGGTTAGGGTTAGTGTTATTGTTAGGGTTAGGGTTAGAGTTAAGGTGAGGGTGAGGGTGAGGGTGCGGGTGAGTTTTAGGGTTAGGGTTAGGTGAGGTTTAGGGTTAGTGTTAGAGATAGGGTTAAGGTGAGGGTGAGGTTTAGGGTTAGAGTTCGGGTTAGTGTTAGGGTTACGCTTACCGTTAGGATGAGGTTCAAGGTGGGGGTGAGGATTAGGGATAGCGTTAGGGTTAGTGTTAGAGTTCGGGTTAGGCTTAGGGTTAGGGTTATTGTTAGTGTTATGGTTAGGTTTAGTTTGCAGTGAGGGTGAGGCTGAGGGTGAGGTTTATGGATAGGTTTAGGTTTAGGATTAGGGTTAGTGTTAGTGTTATTTTTAGGGTTAGGGTTAGAGTTATGGTGAGGGTGAGGGTGAGGGTGAGGGTTAGGGTTAGGGTGAGGTTTAGGGTGAGGTTGAGGATTAGGGTTAGGTTGGGTGTGAGGTTTAGGGTTAGAGTGAGGGTTAGTGGGAGGGGTAGGGTGAGGTTTAGGTTTAGGGTTATTGTTAGTCTTAGGGTGAGGGTGAGGTTTAGGTTGAGGTTTAGGGTTAGGATTAGGGTTAGGGTGAGGGTGAATGTGAGCGTTAGGGTTAGGGTTAGGCTTAGGCTTAGGTTTATGATTATGGTGAGGGTGAGTCTTAGGCTTAGGATTAGGGTGAGGTTTAGGGTTAGGTTGAGGGTTAGGGTTAGTGTGAGTGTTAGTGTAGGGTTAGGTTTAGTGTTAGGGTTAGGGGGAGGGTTAGGGTCAGAGTTAGGGTTAGGGTTAGTGTGAAAGTTAGGGTTAGGGTGAGGGTTTAGTTGAGGTTTAGGGTTAGGGTTAGGGTTAGGTTTAGGATTAGGGTTAGGTTGAGGGTATTTGTGAGTGTTAGGGTTAGGTTTAGGCTTAGGCTGAGGGTGAGGGTGAGGGTGAGGCTTAGCGTTTGGGTGATGGTTAGGGTTAGGATGAGGGTGAGGGTTAGGATGAGAGTTAGGGTTAGGATTAGGGTTAAGGTGAAGGCTAGGGTGAGGCTGAGGGTTAGGTTTAGTGTTAGGGTGAGGTTTAGGCTTAGGATGAGGGTTAGGGCTATTGTGAGTGTTAGTGGTAGGGTTAAGTTTAGTGTTAGGGTTATGGGGAGGATTAGGGTCAGGGTTAAGTTTAGGGTTAGTGTTAGGATTAGGGTTAGGGTGATGGTTGGGGTTATGGTTAGCTTGAATGTTAGGATGTTTAGGGATAGGGTGAGGGTTACGGTGAGGGTGATGGTAAGGTTGAAGTTGAGGGTTATGCTGAGGGTGAGGGTTAAGATAAGGGTGAGGGTTAGGGTTAGGGTGAGGGCTAAGGTAAGGTTGAGGGTTAGGGGTTGGGGTGAGGGTGAGGGTTAGATTGAGGATTAGGGTTAGGGTTAGTGTGAGGTTTAGGGTGATGATGAGGGTTAAGGTTAGGGTGAGGGTTACGGTTAGAATTAGCGTTAGGATGAGGGCTAGGGTGAGGGTGAGGGTTAGGGTTAGGTTGGGGTTAGAGTGAGTTTTAGGGTTAGGGTAAGGGTTAGGGTTAGTGTGAGGGTTAGTGTTATGGTTAGGGTTAGTGTTAGGGTGAGGGTAAGAGTTAGGGTGAGGGTTAGGTTTAGGTTTAGGGATATTGTTATTGTTAGGTTTATGGTTACATTGAGGGTGAGGGTGAGGGTGAGTGTTAGGGTTAGAGTTAGGGTGAGGTTTAGGTTTAGTATTACGGGTAGAGTTATGGTGAGGGTGAGGTTTTGGGTTCGAGTTAGGCTTAGGGTGAGGGTTAGTGTGAGGATTAGGGTTAGGGTTAGTGTTAGGTTAGGGTTAGAGGGAGGGTTAGGGTTAGGATTAGGGTTAGGGTGAGGTTGAGTGTTTGGTTTAGGGTTAGGTTTAGGTTTAGGATTAGTGTTTTTTTAAGGTTAGGGTTAGAGTTATGGTGAGGGTTAGGGTGAGGGTGAGGGTGAGGCTTAGATTTAGGGTTAGGGGATGGTTTAGGGTTACGGTGAGGATTAGGGTTAGGGTGAGGGTGAGGTTTAGGGTTAGAGTTAGGGTTAGGGGGAAGGTTAAGTTGAGGGTTAGGGTTAGGGTTAGGGTTAGGTTTAGGATTAGGGTTAGGTTGAGGGTGAGTGTGAGTGTTAGGGTAGGCTTGGGCCTAGGCTTAGGCTTAGGCTGAGGATGAGGGTGGGGGTGAGGTTTAGGGTTCGGGTGATGGTTAGGGTTAGGATTAGGGTGAGGGTTAGGATGAAGGTTAGGGTTAGGATTAGGGTTAGGGTGAGGGCTAGGGTGCGGGTGAGTATTAGGGTTAGGGTTAGGCTTAGGCTTAGGGTTAGGCTGAGGTAGAGGTTGAGGATGAGGGTTATGGTTAGGGTGATGGTTAGTGTTACCGTTAGGTTGAAGGTTAGCATGATATTTAGTGTTAAGGTGAGGGTTAGAGTGAGGGTGATGGTAAGGGTATAGTTGAGGGTTAGGCTGAGAGTGAGAATTAAAATAAGGGTGAGGGTTAGGGTTAGGGTGAGGCTTAGGGTAAGGGTGAGGGTTAGGGGTTATGCTGAGGGTGAGGGTTAGATTGAGGATTAGGGTTTGGTTTATGGTCAGGATGAGGGTTAGGGTTATGGTGAGGGTTAAGGTTAGAATTAGGTTTAGGTTGAGAGCTAGGGAGAGGGTGAGGGTTAGGGTTAGTGTTAGGGGTTAGGATGAGTTTTAGGATTAGGGTGAGGTTTAAGGTTAGTGTGAGGGTTAGTGTTAGGGTTAGGGTTAGTGTTAGGGTGAGGGTAAGTGTTAGGGTGAGGGTTAGGGTTCGGATGAGGTTTATAGTTACGGTGAGGGTTAGGGTTAGGGTTATTGTTATTGTTAGGTTTAGGGTTACATTGAGGGTGAGGGTGAGGGTGAGGGTTAGGTTTAGGATTAGGTTTAGGTTCAGATTTATGGTTAGGATTAGTGTTAGAGTTAGGGTTAGGGTGAGGGTGAGGTTTCGGTTTAGAGTTAGGCTTAGGGTGAGTGTTAGTGTGAGGGTTAGGGTTAGGGTTAGTGTTAGGTTAGGGTTAGGGTGAGGATTAGTTTGAGGGTTAGGGTTAGAGTGATAGTTAGCATTAGTATTAGGGTTATGGTGAGGGTGAGTGTTTGGGTTAGGGTTAGGTTTAGTGTTAGGCTTAGGGTTAGGCTGAGGGTGAGGTTGAGGGTGAGGATTAGGGTTAGGGTGAGGGTTAGAGTTAGGGTTAGATTGAGGGTTAGGATGAGGGTTAGGGTTAGGATGAGGGTTAGGTTGACCGCTGGTGTGAAGTTTAGTGTGAGGGATAGGGATAGGGTTAGGTTTAGGATTAGGGTTAGGTTGAGGGTGAGTGTGATGGTTAGGCTTAGGGTTAGGGTTAGGCATAGGGTTAGGGTTTGGGTTAGGGTTTGGTTTAGAGTGAGGGTGATGGTGAGGATTAGGATTAGTGTTAGGGTTAGCGTTAGGGTTAGGCTAATGGTGAGAGGGTAGGGTTGAGGATTAGGGTTAGGGTTAGGTGAGGTTTAGGGTTAGTGTTAGAGATAGGGTTAGGAAGAGGGTAAGGTTTAGGGTTAGAGTTAGGGTTATTTTTAGCGTTAGGCTTAGGTTTAGGCTGAGGGTGAGCGTGGGCGTGAGGATTAGGTTTAGGGTTAGGGTTAGGGTTAGAGTTCGGGTTAGGGTTAGGTTTAGGGTTATTGTTAGTGTTATGGTTAGAATTAATTTTGCAGTGAGGGTGAGGCTGAGGGTGAGGTTTATGGTTAGGGTTAGGTTTAGAGTTAGGGTTAGTGTTAGTGTTGTTGTTAGGGTTAAGGTTAGAGTTACGGTTAGGGTGAAGGTGAGGGTGAAGGTTAGGGTTAGGGCGAGTTTTAGGGTGAGGTTTAGGGTTAGGATTAGGTTGTGGTTTAGTGTTATTCTTAGGGTGAGGGTGAGGATTAGCTTGAGGTTTAGGGATAGGTTTAGGGTTAGGATTAGGTTTAGGGTGAGTGTGAATGTGAGTGTTAGGGTTAGAATTAGGCTTAGGCTTAGGTTTGGGATTATGGTGAGGGTGACTGTTAAGCTTTGGTTTAGGGTGAGGTTTAGGGTTAGGGTGAGGGTTAGTGTTAGGGTGAGGGTTAGGTTTAGTGTTAGGGTTAGGGGGAGGGTTAGGGTCAGCATTAGGGTTAGGGTTAGTATGAGGGATAGGTTGAGGTTTAGGTTTAGGGTTAGGGTTACGTTTAGGATTAGGGTTAGAGTGAGGGTGAGTGTGAGTGTTATGGTTAGGTTTAGGCTTAGGCTTAGTGTGAGGGTGAGGGTGAGGCTTAGTGTTTGGGTGATGGTTAGTGTTAGGATGAAGGTGAGGGATAGGATCAGGGTTAGGGTTAGGATTAGGTTTAGGGTGAAGGCTAGGGTGAGGTTGAGGGTTAGGTTTAGGGTTAGGGTGACGTTTAGGCTTAGGGTGAGGTTTAGGGTTAGTGTGAGTGTTAGTGTTAGGGTTAAGTTTACTGTTAGGGTTAGGGGGAGGGTTAGTTTCAGGTTTAGGGTTAGGGTTAGTGTTAGAATTAGGGCTAAGGTGATGGTTAGGGTTATGGTTAGTTGAAAGTTAGGATGCTGTTTAGGGATAGGGTGAGGGTTAGGGTGTGGGTGATGGTCAGTTTAAAGTTGAGGGTTAGGCTGAGGGTGAGGGTTAAGATAAGGGTGAGGGTTACGGTTAGGGTGAGGGTTAGGGTAAGGGTGAGGGTTAGGGATTAGGTTGAGGGTGAGGGTTAGATTGAGGATTAGGGTTTGGGTTAGTGTGTGGTTTAGGGTGAACATGAGGGTTAGGGTTAGTTGAGGGTAAGGGATCGAATTAGGAATAGGGTGAGGGCTTGGGTTAGGGTGAGGGTTAGGGTTAGTTTGAGGTTTAGCGTTAGGGTTAGGGTTAGTGTTAGGGTGAGGGTAAGTGTTAGGTTGAGGGTTAGGGTTAGGGTGAGGGTTATAGTTAGGGTGAGGGTTAGTGTTAGGGTTAGGGTTTTTGTTAATTTTAGGTTTAGGGTTATGTTTATGGTGAGGGTGAGGGTCAGGGTGAGGGTTAGGGTTAGGGTTAGGGTGAGGTTTAGAGTTAGGATTAGGTTAGTGTTATGGTTAGGGTGAGGGTGAGGTGTAAGGTTAGATTTAGGCTTAGGGTGAGTGTTAGGGTTAGGGTTAGTGTTAGGTTAGGGTTAGGGTGAGTGTGTGGGTTAGGGTTAGGTTTAGGTTTAGGCTAAGTGTTAGGCTGAGAGTGAGGTTGAGGGTGAAGTTTAGGGTTAGGGTGAGGGTTAGGATTACGGTTAGGGTGAGATTTATGATGACGGTTAGGGTTAGGATTAGGGTTAGAGTGATGGTTAGGGTGAGGGTGAGGTTTAGGTTTAGGGTTAGGGTGAGGTTTAGTGTTAGGTTTAGGGTGAGGTTGAGTGTTAGAGTTAGGGTTAGGGTGAGGGTTAGGGATCGGGTTAGTGTTAGTGTTAGGGTTAGGGTGAGTGATAGTGTTAGGGTGATGTTATGGTTATGTTTAGGATTAGGATTAGGGTTAGGGTGAGGGTGAGTGTGTGGGTTAAGGTTAGTTTTAGTGTTAGGCTTAGGGTTAGGCAGAGGGTGAGGTTGAGGCTGAGGGTTAGGTTTAGTGTGAGTCTTTGGGTTACAGTGAGGGTTATGTTTAGGGTGACGGTTACGATTAGGTTTTGGGTTAGGTTGAGGGCTACGTTGAGTGTGAGGTTTAGGGTTAGAGTTAGGGTGAAGTTTATGGTTAGGGTGCTGTTTAGGGTTAGGGTTAGGCTGAGGTTTAGGGTTATAGTTAGGTTTAGGTTTAGGGCGAGTGTGAGGTTTAGGGTTAGAGTTAGGGTTAGGGTGAGGGTTAGGGTGAGGTTTAAGGTTAGAGTTAGGGTTATGGGGGAGGGTTAGGTTGAGGGTAAGGTTTAGGGTGAGGGCTAGTTTGAGGGTGAGGGTTAGGGTTAGTGTTAGGCTTAGGCTTATGTTTAGGCTGAGTGTGAGTTTGAGGGTGAGGGTCAGGTTTAGGGTGAGGTTAGGGTTACGGTTAGGTTGAAGGTTAGCCTGAGGTTTAGGGATAGGGTGAGGGATAGGTTGTTGGTGATGGTAAGGGTAAAGTTGAAAGTTAGGCTTAGGGTCAGGGTAAAGATAAGGGTGAGGGTTAGTGTTAGGATGAGGGTTAGGGTAATGGTGAGGGTTAGAGGTTAGGGTGAGTGTGAGTGTTAGATTGAGGATTAGGGTTAGGTTTAGTGTGAGGTTTAGGGTGAGGATGATGTTAGGGTTAGGGTGAGGGTTAGGGTTAGAATTAGGGTTAGGATGAGGGCTAGGCTGAGGGTGAGGGTGAGGGTAAGGTTAGGGTTATGGTGAGTTTTAGGGTTAGGGTGAGGGTTAGGTTTAGTGTGCGGGTTAGTGTTATGGTTGGGTTAGTGGTAGGGTGAGGGTAAGTGTTAGAGTGAGGGTTAGGGTTAGGGTGAGGGTTATAGTTAGGGTGAGGGTTAGGGTTAGGGTTAGGTTTAGGGTTATTGTGATTTTTAGGTTTAGGGTTACATTCAGGGTGAGGGTGAGTGTGAGGGTTAGGGTTAGAGTTAGGGTGAGTTTTAGGTTTAGGATTAGGGGTAAAGTTAGGGTTAGGGTGAGGGTGAGGTTTAGGGTTAGAGTTAGGCTTAATGTGAGGGTTAGTGTGAGGATTAGTGTTAAGGTTAGTCTTAGGTTAGGGTTAGGGTGAGGTTTATTGTGAGGGTAAGGGTTAGAGGGACTGTTAGGGTTAGGATTAGGGTTAGGGTGAGGTTGAGTGTGTGGGTTAGGGTTAGGTTTAAAGTTCGGCTTAGGGTTAGGCTGAGGCTGAGGCTAAAGGAGAGGGATAGGGTTAGGTTAGGGTTAGGTTTAGGGTAAGGTTGAGGGTTAGGATGAGGGTTAGGGTTAGGATTAGTGTTAGGGTGAGGGTGACTCTGTGGGTTATGGTGCAGTTTAGTGTTAGGGTTAGGGTTAGAGTTAGGGTTATGGTGAGGGTGAGGTTTAGGGGTACAGTTGGGGTTAGGGTGAGGGTTAGGGTGAGGGTTAGGGTTAGCGTGAATGTTAGGGTTGTGGTGAAGGTAAGAGTAAATGTTAGGGTTCGGCTGAGGGTGAGAGTTACTTTAAGGCTGAGGGTTATTGTTAGGGTGTGGGTTAGGTTTAGGGGTAGTGTGAGGGTGAGGTTTAGAATGAGGATTAGTGTTAGGATTAGGGTGAGGTTTAGGGTGAGGATTAGGGTTAGGGTTAGGGTTATTGTTAGTGTTATGGTTAGGGTTAAGTTTGCGATGAGGTTGAGGCTGAGGGTGAGGTTTATGGTTAGGGTTAGGTTTAGGGTTAGGGTTTGGGTTAGTGTTATTGTTAAGGTTAGGGTTGGTGTTACAGTGAGGGTGAGGTGAGTGTGAGGGTTAGGTTGAGGGTTAGGTTTAGGATTAGGTTGAGGGTGAAGATAGGTGTGAGTGTTAGGGTTATGGTGAGGGTGAGGATTAGGTTTAGGGTGAGGTTTAGGATTTGGGTTAGGATTAAGTTGAGGGTGAGGGTTAGGGTTAGGGTGAGGGTTAGCATTAGGATTAGGGTTAGGGTGAGGGTGAGGGTTAGGATTAGAGTTAGGGTTAGGGTTATTGTTAATGTTATGGTTAAGGACACCTTTGCAGTGATGGTGAGGCTGAGGGTGATGTTTAGGGTTAGGATTACGGTTAGGGTTAGGTTTAGGGTTAGGATTAGTGTTATTGTTAAGCTTATGGTTAGAGTTATGGTGAGGGTGAGGGTGAGGGTGAGGGTTCGGGTTCGGCTTAGGGTGAGGTATGGGGTTAGGGTTAGTGTGAGGTTTAGGGTGAGGATGAGAGTTAGCGTTAGGTTGAGGGCTAGGTTGAGGGTGAGGGTAAGTGTTAAGGTGAGGTTTAGGGTTAGGGTTATGGTTAGTGTTAGTGTGAGGGTTAGTGTTAGGGAGAGAGAGTGTTAGGGTGAGGGTTAGGGTTAGGGTTAGAGTTAGGATTAGGGAAAGGGTTACGGTGAGGGTTAAGGTGAGGAATAGGTGGAGGTTTAGGTTTAGGGTTGGGGTTAGGTTTAGGATTAGGGTTAGGGTGAGGGTGACTGTGAGGGTTAGGGTTAGGCTTCGGCTTAGACTTAGGGTTAGGCTGAGGGTGTGGGTGGGGGTGAGGATTAGTTTTTGGGTGATGGTTAGTGTTACGATTAGGGTGAGGGTTAGGATGAGGGTTAGGGTTAGGATTAGTGTTAGGGTGAGGGCTAGGGTGAGGGCTAGAATGACGGTGAGGGTGAGCGTTAGGTTTAGGCTTAGGCTTAGGGTTAGGCTGAGTGTGACGTTGAGGGTGAGGGTTAGGGTTATGGTGATGGTTAGGGTTACAGTTAGGTTGAAGGTTAGCATGAGGTTTAGGGTTAGGGTGAGGGTTAGAGTGAGGGTGATGGTAAGTGTAAAGTTGAGGGTTACGCTGAGTGGGAGGGTTAAGTTAAGGGTGAGGGTTAGGTTTAGGGTGAGGGTTAGTGTAAGGTTGAGGGTTAGGGTTTATTGTGAGGGTGAGGGTTAGATTGAGGATTAGGGTTAGGTTTAGTGTGAGGTTTAGGGTGAGGATGAGGCTTAGGGTTAGGGTGAGGTTTAGGGTTAGGGTTAGTGTTATTGTTAGGGTTAGAGTTAGAGTTACGTTGAGGGTAAGGTTGCGGGTCCGGGTTAGGGTTAGGGTTAGGGTGAGGTTTAGAGTTAGGGTTGGAGATAGGGTTAGGTTCAGGGTGATGTTTAGGTTTAGAGTTCGGGTTAGTTTTAGTGTTGGGCTTAGGGTTAGGCTGAGGGTGAGAGTGGGGTGAGGATTAGGGTTGGGTTTAGGGTTAGGATTAGAGTTAGCGGTAGGGTTTGGGTCGGGATTAGGGTTAGGGGTAAGGTGAGGGTGAGTGTTAGGGTTAGGTTTAGGCTTAGGCTGATGGTGAGGGTGGGGGTGAGGATTAGTTTTCGTTGAGGATTAGTGTGAGGTTTAGGGTTAGAATTAGGGTTAGGGTGAGGTCTAGGGTTATTGTTAGTGTTAGAGCTAGGGTTAGGCTGAGGGTGAGTGTGATTGTGAGGGGTAGGGTTAGGGTTAGGCGTAGGATTAGGCTGAGGGTGAGGGTGAGGATGAGGTTTAGTGTGAGGGTTAGGGTGAGGGTGAAAGTAAGGGTAAAGTTGAGGGGTAGGCTGAGAGTGAGGATTACGGTAAATGTGAGTGTTAGTGTTAGGGTGAGGATTAGAGTTAGGGTTAGGGTGAGGGTGTGGTTTAGATTGAGGATTAGTTTTAGGGTTAGTGTGAGGTTTAGGGTGAGGATGAGGATTAGGGTTAGGGTGCGGGTGAGGGTTAGGGTTAGGGTTAGGGTGAGTGTTACGGTTAGGGTGATGGTTAGTGTTAGTGTGAGGGTTAGTGTAAGAGTTAGGGTTAGTGTTAGTGTGAGGGTAAGTGTTATTGTTCGGGTTAGGGTTCGGGTGAGGGTTACGGTTAGAATGAGGGTTAGGGATAGGGTTAGGGTTATTGTTAGGGTTAGTGTTCGTGTTAGGATGAGGGTTAGGGTTAGCATTAGGTTTAGGGTGAGGACAAGTGTGAGGGTGAAGTTTAGGGTTTCAGTCAGGCTTAGATTTAGGGTTAGGCTGAGGCTGAGGGTGAGGTTGAGGGTTAGGGTTAGCGTGATGGTTAGGTTTACAGTTAGGCTTAGGGTTAGCATGAGTGTTAGGGTTAGGGTGAGGGTTAGGCTGAGGGTGACTGTAAGGGTAAAGGAGATTATTAGGGTTAGGGTGAGGGTTGGGGTGAGGATTATGGTAAGTGTTAAGGTGAGGTTGAGGGTTAGATTGAGGATTAGTGTTATGGTTAGTGTGTGGTTTAGGGTGAAGATGAGGGTTAGGGTTAGGGTGAGGGCTAGGGTGAGGTTGAGGGTTAGGGATAGAGTTAGGTTGAGGTTTAGGTTTAAGGTGATTTTTAGGGTTAGTGTGAGGGTAAGTGTTAGGATTAGTGTTACTGTTAGGGTGAGGGTAAGTGTTAGCATGAGGGTTAAGCTTAGGGTGAGGGTTATGGTTAGGTTTAGGCTTAGTGTTAAGTTTAGGGTTATTGTTAGGGTTAGGTTTAGGGTTACGGATACTGTGATGGTGAGGGTGAGGGTGAGGGTTGGGGTTAGGGTTAGTACTGGGGTTAGAGTTAGGGTGAGGGTTAGGTTGAGATTTAGGGTTAGGTTTCGGGTTAGGTTTAGGATTAGGGTTATGGTGTGGGTGAGTGTGAGGGTTAGGGTTAGGGTTAGGCTTAGGCTTAGGGTTAGGCTGAGGGTGAGGGTGGGAATGAGTATTAGCTTTAGGGTGATGGTTAGGTTTAGGGTTAGGTTTTGGGTTATGGTTAGGGTTAGGATTAGGGTTAGGGTGAGGGCTAGGGTGAGGGTGAGGGTTAGGCTGAGAGTTAGGCTGAGTCTGAGGGTGAGGGTGAGGGTTAGGGTTAGGTTGAGGTTTAGGGTTAGGGTTAGGGTGAGTTTGAGGTTAAGAATGAGGATTAGTTTTAGGGTTAGTGTGAGGTTTAGGGTGAGGATGAGGGTTAGGTTTAGGGTGAGGGCTAGGGTGACGTGAGGGTTAGGGTTAGGGTGAGGCTTAGGATGAGGTGTAGGGTTAGGATTAGGGTTAGGGTGAGCGCTAGTGTGATGGTTATTGTGAGGGTTAGGGTTAGGGATAGGGATAGGTTTAGGATTAGGTTTAGATTGAGGGTGAATGTGAGGGTTAGGTTTAGGGTTAGGGATAGGCTTAGGGTTAGGGTGAGTGTTAGGGTTAGTGTGAATGTTAGGGTTATGGTGAGGGTTATGGTTATGGTGAGGGTTAGAGTTAGGTTTAGGGTTAGGGTTAGGGTGAGGTTTAGGGTGAGGATGAGTTTTAGGGTTAGGTTTAGGGTTATGTTTAGGGTTATTGTTAGGGCGATGGTGAGGGTTAGGGTTAGAGTTAGGGTTAGGTGAGGGTTAGGGTTAGTTTTAGTGTTAGGGGTAGGGTTAGGATGAAAGTTAGGGTGAGGGTGAGGGTTAGGGTAAGCGTTAGGATTAGGATTAGGGTTAAGGTGAGGGTAAGTGTTTGGGTTAGTGTTAGGGTTAGGGTTAGGTTTAGGATTAGGGTTAGGGTGAGGGTGAGGGTTAGGGTTAGCGTTATGTTTAGAGTGAGGGTTAGGGTGAGGGTTATGGTGAGGGTAAGGGTTAGGATTACCGTTAGGGTATGTGCTAGGATGAGCAATAGGGTTAAGGTTAGGGTTAGGGTGAGGGTTAGGGTTAGGGTTAGGGTGAGGCTTAGGATGAGGTGTAGGGTTAGGATTAGGGTTAGGGTGAGCGCTAGGGTGATGGTTAGTGTGAGGGTTAGGGTTAGGGATAGGGATAGGTTTAGGATTAGGTTTAGATTGAGGGTGAATGTGAGGGTTAGGTTTAGGTTTAGGGTTAGGCTTAGGGTTAGGGTGAGTGTTAGGGTTAGTGTGAATGTTAGGGTTAAGGTGAGGGTTATGGTTATGGTGAGGGTTAGAGTTAGGTTTAGGGTTAGGGTTAGGGTGAGTTTTAGGGTGAGGATGAGGTTTAGGGTTAGTGTTAGGGTGTGGTTTAGGGTTATGGTTAGGGTTATTGTTAGGGCGATGGTGAGGGTTAGGGTTAGAGTTAGGGTTAGGTGAGGGTTAGGGTGAGGGTTAGGGTTAGTGTTAGTGTTAGGGGTAGGGTTAGAATGAAGGTTAGGGTGAGGGTGAGGGTTAGGGTAAGGGTTAAGATTAGGATTAGGGTTAAGGTGAGGGTGAGTGTGAGGGTTAGTGTTAGGTTTAGGATTAGGGTTAGGGTGAGGATGAGGGTTAGGGTTAGGGTTATGTTTAGAATGAGCGTTAGGGTGAGGGTTATGGTGAGAGTAAGGGTTAGGATTAACGTTAGGTTATGTGCTAGGATGAGCAATAGGGTTAGGGCTAGGGTTAGGGTGAGGGTTAGGTTGAGGGTTAGGGTTAGGGTTACGGTGACTGTGAGTGTAACAGTTAGGGTTAGGGTTAGTTTTAGGCTTAGGGTTAGGCTGAGGCTGAGTGTGAGGGTTAGATTTAGGCTGAGTTTTTGGTTTAGTGTTAGAGTGAGGGTTAAGGGGAGGGTTAGGGTTAGAATTAGGGTTAGTGTATGTCCTAGGGTGAGGATTAGCCTAACACTAACGTTTAGGTTTAGGGTGAGGTTTAGCTTTAGGGTTATGATCAGGATTAGGGTTAGTGTGATGGTTTGGGTTAAGGTTAGAGTTACGGTGAGGGTGAGGTTTAAGTTTAGGTTTAGGGTTATGGTTATTGTTAGGGTTAGGGTTAGGGTTAAGGTTAAGGTAAGGGTAAGGGTTAGGGTGATGTTGACTGTTAGGATTAGGGTTAGGATTAGGTTTAGTGTTAGGGTGAGGGTGAGGTTTAGGGTTATTGTTAGGGTTAGGGTTAGGTTTAGTGTGAGTGTAAGGGTTAGGTTTAGTGCTATGGTTAGGTTTATGGTGAGGGCTAGTGTGAGGGTGAGGGTATTGTTAGGGTTAGGCTTAGGCTTACGGTTAAGCTGAGGGTGAGGGTTAGGGTTAGGCTTAGGCTTAGGGTTAGGCTGAGGTTGAGTGTGAGGATTAGGGTTAGGGTTTGGGTTAGGGTTAGGCTTAGTGCTAGGCGGAGGGTGAGGGTGAGGGTGAGGGTTATCTTTAGGGTGAGGGTGAGGATTAGGTTTAGGGTTAGCATTACGGTGCGGGTTAGTGTGAGGGTTAGGGTTAGTGTTACGGTTACGGTGAGGGTGAGAGTGAGTGTGAGGGTTAGAGTTAGGTTTAGTGTTATTTTTTGTGTTATGGTTAGGTTTAAATTTACAGTGAGGGTGAGGATGAGGGTGAGGGTTAGGTTTAGGGTTAGGGTGAGGTTTAGGATAGGGTTAGGGTAAGGGTTAGGGTGAGGGTTTGGGTAAGGGTTACGGTTACGGTAAGGGTGAGTGTTAGGGTTAGGGTGAGGGTTAGTGTGATTGTTAGGGTTAGAGTTAGGGTGAGGGTTTGGATGAAGTTGATGGTTAGGGTCTGGATTAGCTTTAGGGTTAGGATTTGCATTAGATTTAGTGTTAGGTTGAGTACTTGGGTTAGGCTTAGGTTTAGGGTTAGGCTTAGTGTTAAGCTGAGGGTGAGGATGAGGGTGAGGTTTAGGGTTAGGGTTTGGGTTAGGTTTAGCGTTTGGGTGAGAGTTAGGGTTCGGGTTCAGTTTAGGTTTAAGGTGAGGGTTAGGGTTAGGGTTATGGTGAGGTTGAGGGTTAGGGTTAGGTTGATGGTTAGTGTTAGGATTATGGTTAGGGTGAGGGTTCCGGTTAGGATTAGGGTGAGAATTAGGATGAGGATTAGCGTTAGGATTAGTGTTATTGTGAGAGCTAGAGTGAGGGTGAGGGTTAAGGTTAGTGTTAGAGTGATGTTTAGGGTTAGGGTTAGGGTTAGGATGAGGGTTAGGGTGAGGGTTAGGGTTAGGGTTAGGGTGAGGGCTAAGATGAGGGTGATGTTTAGGTTTAGGGTTAGGGTGAGGGTACGGTTTAAGGTTAGAGTTAGCGTTAGGGCTTGGGATAGGCTGAGGTTCAAGATCAGGGTTAGTGTTAGGGTTAGGTTTAGCTTGAGGGTTACTGTTAGTGTGAGGGTTAGGTTTAGGGTTAGGATTAGGATTAGGGTTAGGGTGAGGGTGAGTATGAGGGTTAGGGTTAGGTTTAGGCTTAGGGATAGGCTGAGGGTGAGGGTGAGAGTGAGGGTGAGGGTGAGGGTGAGGGTGAGGGTGAGGGTGCGGTTTAGTGTTAGAGTTAGTGTTAAGTTGAGGGTTAGTGTGAGGGTTAGTATTAGGGTTAGGTTTCGGTGAGGGTTAGGTTGAGGGTTAGGGTTAGGGATAGGGTTAGGTTTAGGATTAGGTTTTGGTTGAGGGTGAGTGTGAGGGTTATGGTTAGGGTTAGGATTAGGCTTAGGTTTAGGCTGAGGGTGAGGGTGAGGGTTAGGGTTAGGGTGAGGGTTAGGTTTAGTGTTAGGGTGAGGGTTAGGATGAGAGTTAGGTTTAGGATTAGAGTTAGGGTGAAGGCTAGCATGAGAGTGAGGGTTAGGGTTAAGGTGAGGTTTAGGGTTAGGGTTAGGTTTAGGTATAGGGTGAGGGTTAGGGTTAGGGTTATGTTGAGGGTGAGGGTTAGGGTTAGGTTGAGGATTAGGATTAGGTCTAGGTTTAAGGTGAGGGTTAGGGTTAAGGTGAAGGTTAGCATTAGGGTCAGGGTTAGGATTAGGGTTAGGATGAGTGCTAGTTTGAGGCTGAGTGTTAGGGTTAGGGTTACATTGAGGTTTAGGGTGAGTGTCACGGTGAGGGTCAGGGTTAGGGTTAGGGTGAGGGTTAGACTTGGTTTAGGGTTAGGATGTGGTTTAGTTTTAGGGTTAATGTGAGGGTTAGTATGAGGGTTAGGGTTACAATTTGGGTTAGGGTGAGGGCTTGGTTGAGGGTGAGGTTTAGTGTTAGGGTTAGGGTGAGGGTTAGGATTAGGATTAGGGGTAGCGTTAGGGTACGGGTTACAGTGAGGGTGATGGTTAGGTTTGGGGTGAGGTTTAGTGTTAGGACTAAGGAGAGGGTGAAGGTTAGGGTTAGGGTTAGGGTGAGGGTTAGGTTTAGGTTTAAGTTTAGAGTTAGGGTTAGGGTTAGGATTAGGGTGAGGTTTTGTGTGAGTGTGAGGGTTAGTGTTAGAGTTAGGCTTAGGTTAGGGTTAGGCTGAGGGTGAGGGTGGGGATGAGGATTAGGTTTAGAGTGATGGTTCCGGTTTTGGTTAGGTTGAGGGTTAGGATGAGGGTTAGGGTTTGGATTAGGGTTAGGGTGAGGGCTAGGTTGAGTGTGAGGTTAAGGGATAGGTTTAGGCTTAGGCTTAGGTTTAGGCTGAGGCTGAAGGTGAGGGTGAGGGTTAGGTTTAGGGTGATGGTTAGAGTTACGGTTAGGGTGAGGGTTAGGATGAGGTTTAGGATTGGGGTGAGCATTAGGATGAGGTTGACAGTAAGAGTAAAGTTGAGGGTTAGGCTGAGAGTGAGAGTTATGTTTAGGGTGAGAGTTCGGGTTAGGGTTAGGTTGAGGGTGAGGGTTAGATTGAGGTTTAGTGTTAGGGTTAGTGTGAGGTTTAGGGTGCGTATGAGGGTTAGTGATAGGGTGAGGGATAGGGTGAAGTTGAAGGTTAGGGTTATGGTTAGGGTGAAGTTTAGGTTTAGGGTGATGGTTAGCGTTAAGGTGAGTGTTAGTGTTAGGGTTAGTGTTAGTGTTAGGGTGAGGTTAAGCGTTAGGGGAAGGTTTAGGTTGAGAGTGAGGTTTAGAATTCGGGTTAGGGTTAGGGTTAGGGTGAGGGTGAGGTTTAGGGTTAGTGTTAGGGTTAGGGTGATGGTTAGGGTTAGGGTTAGGGTTACTGTTAGGATTAGGGTTAGGGTGAGGTTTAGTGTGGGGGTGAGGGTTACTGTTAGGGTTAGGATTAGGATTAGGGTTAAGGTGAGGTTGAGTGTGAGGGTTAGGATTAGGGTTAGGATTAGGATTAGAGTTTGGGTGAGGGTGAGGGTGTGGGTTACAGTTAGGGTGAGTGTTGGGTTTAGGGTTAGAGTGAGGGTTAGGGTCAGGGTTCGGCTTAGGCCTAGGGTTTGATTATGGCCTGTTTTGAGGGTGAGGGTTAGGGTTAGGGTGATGGTTAGGGTGGGGGTGACGTTAAGGCTAAAGGTTAGGGTTAGGCTGCGGTTGAGAGTTACTGTAAGGGTTAGGGTTATGGTTAGGGTGAGGGTTAGGGGAAGGGGTCGGGTGAGGGTGAGGGTTAGATTGAGGATTAGTGTTAGGGTTAGGGTGAACTTTAGGGTGAGGATGAGTGTTAGGGTTAGGGTTAGGGTTATTGTTAGTGTTATGGTTAGGGTTAAGTTTGCGGTGAGGGTGAGGCTGAGTGTGAGGTTTATGGTTAGGGTTAGGTTTAGGGTTAGTGTTATTGTTAGGGTTAGGGTTAGAGTTACAGTGAGTGTTAGGGTGAGGGTTAGGGTTAGAGTGAGGTTTACGGTGAGGTTTAGTGTTAGGGTTAGGTTGAGGGTGAGAGTTAAGTTTAGAATTAGGTTTAGGGTGAGGGTAAGTGTGAGGGGTAGGGTTAGGGTTAGTGATAGTCAGGGTGAGGGTGAGGGTTAGGTTGAGGTTTAGGGATAGGCTTAATGTTAGGATTAGGGTTAGGGTGAGGGTGAGTGTGAGGGTTAGGGTTAGGCTTAGGCTAAGGGTTAGGTTGAGGGTGTAGGTACGTGTGAGTGTTAGGGTTACAGTGAGAGTTAGAATTGTTTGGGTGAGGGTTAGGATTTGGTTTAAGTTTAAGGTGAGGGTGAGGGTTAGGGTTAGTGTGACGGTTAGGGTTAGGATTAGGATTAGGGTGAGGGTGAGGGATAGGATTAGGGTTTGTGTTATTGTTATTGTTATGGTTAAGGTTACCTTTGCTGTGATGGTGAGGCTGAGGGTGAGGATTAGGGTTAGGATTAGGGTTAGGGTTAGGTTTGGAGTTAGGATTAGTGTTATTGTTAAGGTTAGGGTTAGAGTTATGGTGAGGGTGAGGGTTAGGTTTAGGGTTTTGGTTAGATTTATGGTTAGGGTGAGGATTAGTGTTAGGGTGAGGGTGAGGTTTAGGGTTAGAGTTATGGTTAGGGGGAGGGTTAGGGTGAGGTTTAGGGTTAGAGGTATGGTTAGGGGGAGGGTTAGGGTGAGGGTTAGGTTGAGGTTCAGGGTTAGGGTTAGGGTTAGGTTTAGGATTAGGTTTAGAGTGAGGGTGAGGGTGAGGGTTAAGGTTAGGCTTAGGCTTAGCGTTAGGCTGAGGGTGAGTGTGGTGGTGAGGATTAGGGTTCGGGTGATGGTTAGGTTTAGGATTAGGGTGAGGGTTAGGATGAGGTTTAGGGTTAGGATTAGGATTAGGGTGAGGGTTAGGATGAGTGTTAGGGTTAGGTTTATTGTTAGAGTGAGGGCTAGGGTGAGGGTGAGGGCTAAGGTTAGGGTTAGGTTTAGGGTGAGTTTTAAGGTTAGGGTGAGGGTTAGGGTTAGTGTGAGGGTTAGTGTTAGGGTTAGGGTTAGTGTTAGGGTGAGGGTAATTGTTAGGGTGAGGGTTAGGTTTAGGGTGAGTGTTATAGTTAGGGTGAGGTTTAGTGTTAGGGTTAGGGTTTTTGTTAATTTTAGGTTTGGGGTTATGTTGACAGTGAGGGTGAGGGTGAGGGTTAGGTTTAGGGTTAGGGTGAGTTTTTGGGTTAGGATTAGGTTAGAGTTATGGTTAGGGTGAGGGTGTGGTTTAGGGTTAGATTTAGGCTTAGGGTGAGGGTTAGTGTGAGGGTTAGGGTTAGGGTTAGTGTTAGGTTAGGGTTAGGGTGTGGGTTTGTGTGAGGGTTAGGGTTAGAGTTAGGGTTAGGTTTACTATTAAGGTTATGGTGAGGGTGAGTGTGTGGGTTAGGGTTAGGTTTAGGGTTAGGCTTAGGGTTAGGCTGAGATTGAGTTTGAGTGTGAGGTTTCGGGTTAGAGTGAGGGTTAGGTTTAGGATTAGGGTTAGGGTGTTGGCTAGGGTTAGGGTGAGTTTTAGGGTTAGGGTTAGTTTGAGGTTTAGTGTTAGGGTTTGGGTGAGGGTGAGATTGAGTGTTAGAGTTAGGGTTAGGTTGAGGGTTAGGGTTAGAGTTAGTGTTAGGGTTAGGTTTAGGGTGAGTGATAGGGTTACGTTGAGGGTTATGGTTATGGTTAGAATTAGGATCAGGGTTAGGGTGAGTGTTAGTGTGTGGGTGAGGGTTAGGTTTAGCGTTAGGCTTAGGGTTAGGCTGAGGGTGATGTTGAGGGTGAGAGTTAGGTTTAGTGTGAGTGTTAGGGTTATGCTTAGTGTGAGGGTTACTGTTAGGTTTAGGGTTATGGTGAGGGCTACTTCGAAATTGAGGTTTAGTGTTAGGGTTAGGCTGAGGTTTTGGGTTAGGGTTAGGGTTAGGTTTAGGGCGAGTGTGAGGTTTAGGGTTAGAGTTAGGTTCAGGGTGAGGGTTAGGGTGAGGTTGAGCGTTAGTGTTAGTGTAAGGGGTAGGGTTAAGCTGAGGGTGAAGTGAGTGTGAAGGTTAGGCTTAGGGTTAGGCTTAGGTTTATTCTGAGGGTGAGGGTGAGGTTGAGAGTTAGGATTAGGGTGAGGGTGAGGTGTAGGCTTAGATTTAGTGTTAGTGTGAGGTTTAGTATGAGTGTTTGTTTTAGGGTTAGGGTGTGGGTGAGGGTTAGGGTTAGGATGATGCTTAGGGTTACGGTCAGGGTGAGGGTTATGATGAGGATTACGGGTATGGGTAGGGTTAGGGTGAGGGCTACATTGAGGGTGAGGTTTAGGGTAAGTGTTAGGGTGAGGTTTAGGTTGAGATCGAGGTTTAGTGTTAGGGTTAGGCTCAGGTTTAGGGTTAGGATTAGGGTTAGGGTTAGGGCGAGTGTGAGGTTTAGGGTTAGATTTAGGTTTAGGGTGAGGGTTTGGGTGAAGTTTAGGGTTAGTGTTAGTGTTAGGGTAGGGTTAGGCTGAGGGTGAGGGTGAGTGTGAGGGTTAGGGTTAGGGTTAGGCTTAGGTTTAGGCTGAGCGTGAGCGTGAGGTTGAGATTTAGTGTTAGCTTAAAGGCTAGGGTTACGGTTTGGCTGAGGGTTAGTATGAGGATTAGGGTTAGGGTGTGGGTTAGGGTGAGGGTGACAGTAAGGGTCAAGTTGAGGTTTAGGCTGAGAGTGAGGATTACGGTAAATGTGAGGGTTGGGGTTAGGGTGACGGCTAGGGTGAGGTTGATGGTTCGGGATAGGGTTAGGTTGAGGTTTAGGTTTAAGGTGATGGTTAGAGTTAGTGTGAGGGTTAGTGTTAGGATTAGGGTTAGTTTAGGGTGAGGGTAAGTGTTAGGGTGAGGGTTAGTGTTAGGGTGAGGGTTCTGGTTAGGGTTAGGGTTAGTGTTAGGGTTAGGGTTATTGTTAGGGTTAGTGTTACAGTTACGGTGAGGTTTAGGGTTAGGGTTAAGGGGAGGTTTAGGGTTAGTGTTAGAGTTTGGGTTAGGCTGAGGGTGGGGTTTAGGTTTAGAGTTAAATTTAGGGTTAGGGTTAGGTTTAGGGTTAGGGTTAGGGTTAGGATTAGGGTTAGCGTGAGGGTGAGAGTGAGGGTTAGGGTTAGTGTTAGGCTTAGGCTTCGGGTTATTCTGAGGGTGAGGGTGGAGCTGAGGCTTAGGGTCAGGTTTAGGGTGTGGGTTAGGATGAGTTTTAGGGTTAGGATTTGGTTTATGATGAGGGCAAGGGTGAGGGTGAGGGTTAGGGTTAGCATTATGGTGAGGTTTA